>NC_138556.1:15485481-16085481 GCF_964273705.1 Natrix helvetica | reverse complement strand
CGGCAAAGAATCCCTCGGGAAGGAGGACGGGAAAGAGAGCATCAACTCTGACTGCAAAATGCCTTCCAGCGAGGACTCGCGCCTAATGGGGAAAGACGCCAGATCCGGCACCCATGTGCCCGTGTCCTCCCCCCTCACCCAGCACCAGTCCTACATCCCCTACATGCACGGCTACTCCTACAGTCAGTCGTACGACCCCGGCCATCCCAGTTATCGTGGCATGCCAACTGTCATGATGCAAAACTATCCAGGTACGGGGAATTGAAAGGGAACCCTGTGATTACAGGTGGTTTCCATGGTGCACAAAGAAGGAAAGCTCCCAAGTTGTTGGTTTTTGTCTTCAGAATAAAGTGAGGGGATTGAGCTCGATAGACTGATATAGTGAGATGTCTCACAGCATCAAGATGCTGTCAGGCTCTGAAAAACCAAGAAAGTCACATCATGATTATTCCAAGCAGATTTCTTTAGCGTTCCTCACCCATAGACAGAATCTTGTCAAACTAAAGCAAACTCGGTCACTGTAAAGCATATATTCTCCATTGTGCTGAGTAGAGAATCTAAGGAATGGGCTAACTCTGTCCTTTCTGCTCGGAGACTGAGTCTATCACGCTTCTGGTCACGCCTCCTTTGCCCATGCTAGTCCCAGTTTTGACTCAGTCTTTGCTCAGAAGAGACCTGTAGAGGAGTTGTCTTAGAACAGAAGGACAGAGTTTATTCCTTGGATTCTGGATTTTCACTGTAAGATTCCCGGCTCCACATAAGCCTTCTGATAGTGAATGGCTAGGCTGGCTCCCTCAGTCCATCCGATCGGCTAGCTCGCCGGTCCGTCTGGCATAGCCGCCTGGTTCCGGCTCCAGGAATTATGAGGAGAGGAGCCATCTTCACCCACTTTCCCTCACACAAACGATCTGAACTGAGATGTCTCTTTCTCCTCTGGAATTCCCTTCCTGGGAATTCATACCCCATTCCTTCGCAGTTGAAGAGAATTTACCTTTACTTTGCTTACGGCAGTGTTTCTTAAACTTTTTTTTTTCCCCTCGCGACCCCTGCTCATTTTTTAAAATTATGGAGGACTCTAAAAGGGCTTTGGTGTCTGTATGGGTTATGTGCCCTGTGTGCCCCAAGCATTCAAAATTGGTAATTTGGTCTTAGTAGCTAATGATGATCTAGGAATATAAAACCGGAAAAAGACTGGGTGGAATGACATGTCCTAAAACTTCTCCTCCTACCAACCTTGAGTCAGTCCCTTTCCTTTTCTCATCGTTTCCCTGTAGAATGCATGACATCAGTTGGTTTCTTTGGGTGGGTGGCTCTTCTGACAAACCCAGGGTAGGAATGCTGACTGGTATCTCTCCCGCAGGCTCTTACCTTCCTTCCAGCTACTCCTTCTCCCCGTACGGCAGCAAATCCTCGGGAAGCGAAGAGAGCGAAAAATCCCGAGCTAGTCCTATTATCGGCTGTAAGTCCAGCTCTGAATCCAAGGCCCTGGACATCTTGCAGCAGCACGCCAGCCACTACAAGAGCAAATCCCCAACGGTGAGTGCTATTTATGGTGCTGCACTAACTAGTTCTCAGCTCTGGGCTTTTGGGTTGAGCCTGGCTCAGAAACTGTGGCTCTTCTCTCATGGATCTTAGCAATATACAATAGCACTTACGTATATACTGCTTCATAGAGCTTTTACAGCCCCCCCTAAGTGGTTTACAGAGTCAGCCTCTTTGCCCCAACAATCTGGGTCCTCATTTTACCCACCTCAAAAGGATGGAAGGCTGAGTCGACCTTGAGCCGGTGAGGATCGACTTCATGTCAGTGGGCAGAGTGCAGTAATAGCACTTATATACCGCTTTACAGCCCTCTCTTAAGTGGTTTACCGAGTTAGCCTTTTGCCCCCAACAATCTGGGTCCTCATTTTACCCACCTCAGAAGGATGGAAGGCTGAGTCGACCTTGAGCCTGGTGAGATTTGAACTGCTGAACTGCAGCTAGCAGTCAGCTGAAATAGCGTGCAGTACTGCACCCCAACCACTGCGCCACCTAAGCTCTTACCTTGATTGGAGCAGTACCTGTGGCTCTTCTCTCGTGGAGCCTACCGTGATTGGAGCAGATGATTGATGCACTTGTCCTGCTTGGTGGCTGGAGTTTGCAGGAACTGGAGAAATCCAACAATTTCAGGGCAACGTCAAAAATCTGCCCAGGATGGCCTGCCATTCCTTCCAGAGTCATGCTTTGGGCTTCAAACCCGTCTGTTTTTCTGCTTGCCATGCAGATAAGCGAGAAGGCCTCTCAGGAGCGCAGCGGCTGCGGGATAGGAGGAAGCAGCGCAGGCTGCAGCAGCCTAGGGGGAGCCAGTGGCGCAGAGAGAAGCGTTGACCGGCCTCGCTCCTCCCCTTCACAGCGTCTGATGTCTACACATCACCATCACCACCACTTGGGCTACTCATTGCTGCCAGCCCAATATAACTTGCCCTATGCAACAGGTGAGATTGCTTCTGCAGAGGGCTGTGGTTTTTTGGGAGGGGGGGAGGGGTGTCAGGATTCCAAATTCGGTTTTGATTGATTCGATTTATGTAGCCGCTCGCCCCACCTTTGCAATTTTAACGGTCTTTGTGGGAATATCTTTGCTGTCCCCCAACAGGTCTTTCATCTACAGCCATTGTTGCCAGTCAGCAAGGTTCTGCTCCTTCCCTCTATCCCCCACCCCGAAGGTGAAAATGGTAAGGACACCCCAACACACCTGCCTTGGTGGTTGTGGGGAAGAACAAAGGGAATGGAATAGAATAGAATGGAATGGAATAGAATAGAATTCTTTATTGGCCAAGTGTGATTGGACACACAAGGAATTTGCCTTTGGTGCATAGGCTCTCAGTGTATATAAAAAAAAAAAGATACATTCGTCACAAATCATAAGGTGCAACACTTAATGATAGTCATAGAGTACAAATAAGCAATTGAATCATACTTGGAAACAATCAATATAAATTGTAAGGATACAAGCAACAAAGTTACAGTCCTGCAGTCATAAGTGGGAGGAGATGGGTGATAGGAATGATGAGAAAACTAATAGCAATAGTAATGCAGGCTTAGTAAGCACTTTGACAGTGTTGAGGGAATTATTTGTTTAGCAGAGTGATGGCGTTCGGGGAAAAACTGTGCTTGTGCCTAGTTGTCTTAATGTGCAATGCTCTATAGCCTCATTTGGGATGGTTTCATTGCTGGTTCAGATTTTAGGAAGATGATCACATATAAACCAAAGGGGACTGGCAATATATAAAGTGGCTTCAACGCCCTCATTTTCTTATGGCCTAAGTCCTAAGTAAAGAATCCAGTTGTGGCCCAGGTGACACCTACGGAATTATCTTCATCCCCACACGGTTGAGTCCCAGATGTCTGTACCAGCCCTTCCTGGCCCCCAGTTAAGACCTGCTTTCCTATTGTCTATGGCAGGACCTTCCAAACTTGGGAACTTTAAGACTTGTGGACTTCAACTCCCAGAATTCCCCAGCCAGCTTCAGAATTGAATGGGGTGGGGAGATGGGGGGCTTCCGGCTAGGACCTTTGTGGCTCTTCTGAGTGTTTAAGGTTGCCGACCCCTGTTCTAAACCCACCTGCTTCTCCAGCTGGGAAGGCCAGATCTTTCCCAGCTGCTGTTACTCTGGCTCCACCCTGTGGCTGAGAGTTTGCTGACACTCCCCCCCCTCCCTTCTCTCTTTCTTCTCTTTGCAACAGGACATGACTGATAAGGTAACCCCGGGCTGTACCAAGACATGTGACTGGCTCACATGAGGAAGCGCTGGAAACTGCATTAAGGCATCAGTTGAATGGTGTTGATTGTTCTGCTTGATGGTCCGGCCACAGCGTGATGCAGACTCTGCCCCTCCCTTGTTGAACACAGACACAGACACACACACACACACATACTGAGCCCCGTTATGAGTGAGTGATGGAGCTGGGACTTGCCGAAATATTTATTCATCTAGACTTGGGGTGAACTGGCCATTTTCCAGAACCCTTCTGGGGAAGAGGACGGGGACGGTGGGCCGAGCGGTGTGACATCACAGGACTTTTGGAAATAACGTTTGGGGAGGAAGAAGCGTTCAGGGTGACAGAAGCCACCTGAGTTTTCAGTTCCACTCCCCTTGTTCCTGGGTTGCAGCCGAGAAAGCTACTCCAGAGTTGGCCGAAAAGAACGTCCAGATGGTGGGTTTGGGGTTCTTTTTTTTTTCTTTTTTCTTTCCCAACTCTTTTTCATTGGTGAGAACTAGTCACCTGGCACAAGGAGGTAGGTGGACTCTCGCAAAGAGCACCGCAAGGACGAGGCCCTCCTGCCTCACGCCGGCCTGGGGAAACTGGGGGAGGAGGAAACAGGGAGGCCCTCCACCGGGGCTGCCACGAGCCCGAGTAAGCCTATGTACGTTTCTCGGTCAGGAACGGTTACCGAACTTTTCTGTAGCACTTTGCCTTGGGGGCCTGCTGCTCTCCGAAAGGCCGTCCCACCAGCCGTTTTTCTAAGCCCTCTCCCTGCTGGCCAGACTTGCCTGGGGCAAGGCAGCCACCGCTTTGCTCCCCGGCACAAACAGCCTCTCAGTACTGCTACAATATGGCCTTTGGGCAGGCTGGTCCTGCTTCTGTCGGGGAGGGAGGGGGGCCCCCTCCCACTGTGGCCCAGCAGTCAGGTAGCTCCCCTCTGCTTGAAGGGCGCCTGTTGCTCCTGTCTTCCCCAGCCCTTTGCACAGAGGAAGGGAGCCTGGCTGCCACGGCGTGGTCGCGATTGCCTGGGCAGGGCTGCTAGGTTTTTTGGGCCCTTCCCCACGCCTGGAAAACCCTCCCTTCTCGGCAAGGAACGAAGCGAGGGGCCGGCTGTGCCCTGCAGCTGTGAAACCACCAAGCCTTGACCTTGCTGAGACCACAGAGGGCACGCCTAGCAACCGGCCAGCCACCTGCAAAGCCCTGCTGCGCTTGCAGCTTCTTACAGGGGCGAGCAGGCAAGAAGCAGTTCCCCCCAGCTGAATGCCCCCCCGGGGCTGGCGTGCAGAGCGGAGAGGCCCCTTTCTGTGCATTGCCGGACCTCTGCCTGGCCGCCTCTCGTTCCCCGCCCCTTGCCAGTGCCCCCTTGCGGGACCCATCTAACTGGAGCTCTGCTCCTCCCCCCCCCGCCCCCTGCAGGCCTGTCAGTTGGAAGGGTAAAAGGGGGCCCAGTCTTGCCCTCCCCTGCTGACTCTTAAGGAACAGGGTGCTGTGTACGTCTGTCTCAGCGGTGCCAGTTCCCAGCTCTTGTCTTTTCTGTTCCCGTCTGTATGTCGCGCGAGGCCACCCTCTGCCTCTTGGACTTTGTATATACTGTAAAAAGGAATTGTTTGAAATTTGTCGGGTTTTTTTTCTCCCCCCCCCCCCTTTCCGAGCTCGAGGCCTCGCGTGGCTTCGTCAGAGTGTCCTGGAGGAGGAGGAGGGGGCAGCAGCAGAGGCTGCTTAGCCCCAGCACAAGTCTCGTTCGACAGCGATCCCCCCGTCTTAAAAGCACATTGCGAAGCCTGCCGTGGCACTCGCTTGGCCTTCCCGATCTTCCGCAGGGAGGAGGGCTTCCGAGAGTTGCCTTAGAACCATGACCTGGGACCCCCCCACCCCCCCGGCCCAGACAACAGGACGGCCTCGAAGGCAAGAGCGTTGGGAGGTTGCAAGCCTTTTCTTGCCAGCGTAGTCCCGTGTGAGAACACTCCATAGTAGAGGGAGCGCTCACCACCTTGACGTGGTTTTATGAATTCGTGACTCAGGTAGGCACAAAATACAACAGCCAAAATACGAGCCGTGCAAACTCCTGACGAGAGGCACGGCGTCTGTGAGTAAACCTCAGGGTTACCTTACTTTGAGGGGGAGGCCTTTTACAGAAGCACCACGTTGTAGCAAGCGCTTGTCAAAAATGAGATGAGTTTTCTTCCGGGCCCAACTTTATGCTCCTGACCTTACTAGGTAAGATATTCATGTAAGAAATGCCCTACCTCAGCTGCAGGATCTTTTGCCTGTTGGGTGCATGCAAAGCTTTGGCCTTTTGTTTGTATTGGTGTTAGTGTATTGCTGCTGTTGTTGTTTTTTTAAAAAAAATACAGATAAGTCATATTTGTGTAAAAAAAAAAAATTATTTAACTGACATTAGTGCACCTCCCAACTTGGGGTAGAAAGACACGTTCAGTTTCCAGGCTGCTTCTGAAGTTGTGCAGGTTGCATGGAGGCCAAGCCTTCTGTCCTGGGCAGCTGGATCAATCTAGTAAGCAGGCAGCTCTTTGCAGTCTAATGTTCACTAGGAATCCCCCCCCCCCCCGCCCCTGCTTTGCAGAACTTCCTGAGTAGAGAATTAAAAACCAAAGATATAACCTAGAGGAAAACACAAGCCAGTGTTTAAAAAACTAAACAAACCAGGAGTGGAAATGGTGGGGAAGTGTTTCATATTCCTCGCTCAAAAATCGATATTTGAGCAAATTGATTTCATGTTTGGCCCTTTCCCATCTGGTATTCCACGGATAAATAGAACTGCAGATGTGGATAGGCACAAGGGTTGTGGAGTTCTGCACTTTGGATAACAGCTCAATCTGAAGATGTGCCTGAGAACCGAATAAGCCGCCGTGGGTTTTTGCACCTTTAATGCCAAGAATTCAGTTGTCGTATGGCTTTTAACATAGGTCACAAGCAAAGGGGGGGGGGAGCTAGATTCGTGGAAGATATCTATGTATCCAAACCCTCCCCAAAAGGCTTTTGAACCAAGGCGCTGTAGGATGTTTTATTGACTCATCTAATATCAACTGCAAGGAAGTTGTAACAAGCTGAGAATATCCACGAACGACGATTCTGCAAACTGGGTATCATCATGGCTAAAGTTCCAACTCAGTGAGCTTTCTTTTTTTCCTACACTCGGGATGAGATAAACACCGGTAGTAACAAATGAAGGGAAGAAAACTTGGCAGCACCAGTGAATATTTTTATTCTCTGCCAAATATGTACCTTCCTAAATAGAACAAGCTTACTTGTAAATGTAACAATGGGGAGGTTGAATTCTCCCCCCCCCCTTTCCTCAAAAATTGCATTTTGAATATAGCCCTTGATCAAAGACTCTGAATTTTATTGGACTATTTCCTGGGGTTCAGTAGAAATGTCTTTTAAATGTGAATTTGTTCCTCTATAAAGATTAATTCAAGTTGGATGAAAGGAACAATTTGCTGAAAAGCAGTTCTTGTAACCACATTGAAACAAAAGAAATAGGGGACATTTTAAAGCTTGAATTTAAAAAGCTACAATTCTTTTATATACAGTAGGCTAGAAATCCGGAAAACAGGAATCCCAAGTATTTTAAAGATTAAGAGGCCAATGCAATTTAGGATCTAGCTAGCTATGCTTGTTTCCACAAACAGCAGTGATATTGTTGGTTTTAAGTGTCATTCAACCAAAGACGAGAAAGCAAGCAGAACAAGTGAGGTGCCCTAACTTGCAAGGGCAATATATTCAAGAATTTAAATTTAAAGGCATACAAATAGCCTCATCGGTCAAAAAGTGTGGTAAATATAGAAGCCAACTTTACCAAGTGGTCCAACTGGCGTATAATTCTTGGCTCAAGGAATTGTTGGTTCTCTCATGTCGCAAGGTGGTTTTCCATTAACTGGACTGTGCAGATTAAATTGCTTATCAAATAGCCAGGTAACTCTAAATGACAAACCTATGTGAGGAGTATCTTCTCTTCCATTGCCTGCCTATTCTATTGTCTATTCTCCCTTCCATTATCAATAGGTTACGCCAATAAATGTTCAGGTTATGGCTAATATTAAAGTCTGTAGTTGTGAGAGCTGACATTTTATGAGCAAAAACGGCGAGCGGATGCAGAGTTTTGTTTCATCCCCTTGGTCATCGGTCCTACGTTGTCCCCCCCTGCCCCCACCCCAGTACAGAAACCAGCCCAAAATCTGATGATGATGATACTCCCCTTCAGCCAGCAGGCCCTTAAGGCTGAAAAATAACTTACACTGCCCTGCAGCGAGGCAAATTAAGACACAGACCATAACTGGATACTAAGAATTTCCTCCAAAGAGGCAGCTTATGGTGCACTCCTAGGTGGTTGTTTTTTAAGGGCTTCCCTTCTGCGATAACCAGATGGCTCCCATTTTGCACAAGACGAATGCCTGAGAGGCAAAAAAAAAAAAAAGTGCTTTGTACAACACAAGTAAATAGACAAAGAGGAGTTTTTAGAATTGTATATTGTGAATGAAGTTTGAAGGAATTGGCTGTTTGAAAAGAAAGGTAAGCATGATAGCAGTCATCTAATATTCCCAGGGGAGGGGGGGATTTGAAGGGCGGATGAGGACAGGGGATCTCGATTACACAAACTACTTTTAAGGAAAGTTTCCGAAGCATTTTGAGGATGCGTAAGATGGAAGTCTTTAAGTGTCAAGTCAAGTTGCCTAGGATGTTTCCGTAATCCATAGACTTCAGTGTGTGATGGTCTTCCAAAAAAAATAAAGGGGTTGGGGGGGGGGGGGTTGATTTGACTTGATTCTCTCTCCATTTCCCCGCCTGATCCCACAGCAGAACAGATCAGGGATCCCACCTGATCCCACGGCAGAACACAAGGCTGCCCCCAATTCTTTTGAAAGTTCCACTTCCAGAGGCAAGGCTGGCTTGGCATCCTTCTTTCACACTCCCTCCTCCTCCTCAATGAAGCTGCGCTAGAGTTAAAATACTAACCTAATAAAAGCCGGAAAGAGGATAGAGAGTTTCTCAGAACCCCAGAGCATTGGTTAGCCCATCATCTACTTTGCCCAAAAAAAGAACCAAAGCAAGAAAGTGAATGTTTCTCATGTTTCCACACTCAAAACATCCCCCCCACCCTTAAGAGTCTGAGTGAACATATAAATATGCATTTGAAATGAAAGCCAAATATCCAAACTAATAGATAAGCCCAACATGTTATGTAACAAGCAATTGAGGCTTCTCCCTCTCTCCGTCTGTGGGCTCCGCAGCCACCGTCTGTGGGTGGCTGGCTGGGCAGGATGTCTTGGCTAGCTTAAGAGCGAGCCCCAGAGCTCCATTTACCTTCCATTTACTATTGTGCAATTACATGTGCAGACTTTATATTATTCGCTAGGTAACACATTTCAATGGAAAAGTCAACTCAGAAGATATACAGGTCACTCTAACAATAAGAAATGCAGTTTCAGTCCAGAAGAATTTTGTTTTCCCTTTCCTCAGAAGAGGCCTTTTAGCCCCCTCTCGTCCTCGAACCATGTCCAGGCCCCACTGAAAGGCTGCACTAGGTCTAATCGTCATCATCGGAAGAGACCTGATCCAGGGGGTAGACCATGAACAGCACATCTGGCCGTGGTGGGACACAAGGATGACCAGGCCTCACAATTTCAAAACCCAGAAAACTGAATGTCTTCAGTAACGGAGCTGCGAAAACAGAAGGAAATGCGGAAGATCAGATCAATGCTGAGCAAATGCTCTGAATCTCTGTTTGCATAGGGCACAACTCAAATTGCTGAGGCTTCCCAAGCCAGTCCTATCCTTTGTGTAACTTTAGTGTAGTCCCTCCTAGTTTTCAGTCCCGTGTTGCAAGCTGATTGGTTACTGGCCCTAGAATACCGGTAGTCCTTGTCTTACGATCACAATTGGGCCCAACGTTTCTGTTGCTAAGCAAGAATTGGGTAAGTGGCTTTGGTTCATTTTTTATTAAGCGAATGACTGCCGAGGTCCAGCTAGTAACCCCGTTGTTAAAATGAATCTGAATGGACTTTGCTTGTAGGAAGGTTGCCAAAGGTCACATGACCTGGGATGCTGCAATGGTCGTAAATGTGAATCAGCTGCCAAGCGCCTGAATTTGGATCATGTGACGGGATGCTGCAACAGTTGTGTGAAAAATGGTCATCGGTCACTTTTTTCAGTGCCGTTGTAACTTTGAAGGTTACATTGAAATTGTAACCTGAATGAACTGTTGACTACCTATATGCCGTCCAATCAATCAATTCATCGAAGTCCCATTATGAACGAAGGGGAGTTTGCTGTGCTCGTGATGAGAGCTGCCAGTGGCGCAGCCCATGCGCAGCGCATCAAGAGGGATGCATACTGCTTCTTGTTGCCATTCAGCAGATACTCCGACCTGGAAACCTGACTCTTACCACAGAAATTTAGGGGGGAGAAAATTATGCTGGCAATTTAAACCGCTCTTGGTAGCAATTATACCCCTGAATCGTTTATACTCAATTGGAAGGAGAAAATCCACTCCCACAAATGAGAAAGAATGAGACCCACTTTGCTGCTAATGTTTGCATGCATGAAAGGAGAGGATGCGAGAACACTCACCTCTGTCTTCTCTGCTTTTTCGAAAGCAAATAAAGACATAACTTGCTTTCATTTTCTCTTCAGCAAATTCCAACAGCGCTAATAATCTGGCAGGTGGGGAGAAAACAACTCAGCTAAACTTCTAAATAATTCCATCATATTCATCGCGGAAGGCGCATCCCTGCAATTGTGTATCGTCCCCCCCCCCCCCACTCTCGGCACTAATACTTGGGCAAGAAAGAGCGTGCCAAGGAAGACAGGCTGCGCAGTATGTGGGGAAGGGAAGTCGGTCAAGAGACTAACCACGCGTTCTTGCTGACTGGTTATTTGCACAGCTGTGTAGAACAGAAATCCAAAGAGAAATGGGGACATTTACAGAAGACCAGATTAGCAGAGTTGGAAGGGACCTCAGAGGTCTTCTAGTCCCACCCCCTACTCAGGCAGGAAATCCTTTACCAGGGATGGCGAACCTATGGCATGCATGCCACAGGTGGCACCTGGGGCCATTTGTCAGGGCACGCAAGGCATTTAGCCTTTTTTTGAGGCCATTTTTCTCCCTCCCCAGGCTCCAGAGGCTTTATAGGAACCTGGGGGGAGCGAAAACAGCCCTCCCCCCTCAGCACAAAAACCCAGCCCTACAGGCAAACTGGAAGTTCAGGAATGGACTTCCGGTTTGCTTGTAGGGCCAGTTTAAGCCCTCCGGAGCCTTCAGGGATTAAACCAGCCCTACAAGCAAACCGGAAGTCCATTCCCGAACTTCCTGTTTGCCCATAGGGCTGGGGTTTTTTGCGCTCCGGAGGCTTCAGGGAAGTTCCTGAAGCCTCGGGGCGGGGGGGGGGGATGCTGTTTTTGCCCTCGCCAGGCTCCTATAAAGCCTCTGAAGCCTGGGGAGGATGAAAAAAGCATGCAAAAAATGGGAGGGGGGAGCGCCTGTCATGTGCTCAGGGGTTTGCGCATTACATTATAGGTGTAGCACGCCCATACACAATCCCCCTGCACTCCCCACGCTTTTGGCACGCGAGCCAAAAAGTTCGCCATCGCTGTCCTATACTATATCATTTGTCGGACTCTGGATTTGAAGTTTGCATTTGAACACCAGTAGACTGTTATCACAAGAGTTATCACCACAGAAGATGTGTCCGGGGAGGGGCAAGGGGGCGTTTTGGTTCTTCAGACCAAGCTACGTCCCACTCGTAGGCAGTGGGATGGGAGATGTATAAGCCATAACCTTGGAGGGTATAAATGTACCCAACGCCTCCATAACCATATCTTTTGTAGCTAGCCTTGAACAAATATTAAGCTCTAACAATCTTCTCTAAGGCCTGCGTTGGGGAATGGTGTCACATTGCAGACGGCTTTCAAGTGATCCATTTAATAGCCTTATGGAAATTACTCGGCACAGGACAACCTGCTTTTCTCGCTTTGGTCCAAGGGTACCCTGGCTAACCGATCGAGCAAGCGGCAGATCAGCAAGGTTTTAATCGGAGGCGAAAAGCAGCAGAGATTTTAACTTAAAAGGGATTTGGTTAGCATCCATTTTAATTATAACTTCCAAGCTGCTTATTTTAGCCAGCTATAATTAATCAGTTATGCAATTGTACTTAAAAAGCACGCTGACGGGGGAAATGCCGCCCGATCAGAGAATTATGACAAAAGGAAAGAATAAACGAGCTGGGGCATTTTTATAACTGGAAAGGTTCCAGCCCGCTTAAGCCGAAGGGAAAATGTAACGGCGTGAGCTGCTTTGGGTGGCAAATAATATTCACTGGCAGGACTGATGCCCCCCTCCCCCCCCTTTTCAAAATACTAGGACCGTGATGGCGAATCTTTCAGGCACCACGTGCCAAAAAGGGAGCAAGCGAGCGAGCGCAAGCACTTTGTGCACTCGTCTGGGTTGCAACCCAGAAGAGGAGTTACCCAGGAGGCATGCGCACACTGGGAAATGAACCTCTGGTTTCCAGCACGCCAGCTAGTCCTCCAGTTATTGGTGCCCATGTGCGTGCAACGATCAGCTGGCCGTCGCGCATGCTCACGCCAGAAAATGGAAGACCAGGTCTTCCAGTTTCCAGCACTGCCACATGCACAAAAGCCAGCTGATCATCATGCGCACATGTGCACCAGAAACCCAGAAGAGGAACAGGCGACATCACAGGTGGCAGGCAACATGGGTCCGCGTGCCACTTCGGGCATGCATGCCATAGGTTCGCCATCACAGTACTAGGAGCTTAAAGAGAGAAAAATCTCTGCACAGCACTTGTAGGAGTAGTCAGGAGCGTGCAACCTGTTCCTACAGGTGACTGCGTTCCTTGGGGCGTAATCTGTGCGAGTCTTGCGCATGTCTTACCCTTCTTTGCTCCCATCAGCTAATAAGCCATCAGGAATTTCCACAAAAAGACTCTGATTGGATAGCACTGCATCCCAGGAGGAGACCTTCACTTCCGTAACTTTGTACTGGAAGTGGACAATATGTGGTTTCCCATCATGCACTGGAAGATCTTGGTTAACAGTGAGCTTCTCATCCTTTAAGAAAGGGGGTGTGGGGGGGGAGAGAAGACATTTTCAAAGGTTAGAACAAGTAAGGAGCAATAAGTTCTCCGATTCCTCATTGCTATGGGAAGCGTGCTTCTGCTTTTTTAAAGAACAATCATAAGGCTTCAACTCGCCGCCTTCAATGACCAAACTGAGTTAATTTAATAAATCATCTCCAATAAGTACCCCCCACTTCATTGAAAGAAAGGAACAAAGTTCACGCTTCTTCAAAAATGCTTAGGCTAACAGAAATGGTCTTAGGAAAATCCAGCCTTGGCAGCCAAAGAAATTGTGTCGATATATTACAAGCACCATCCTTGATAGCTGCTCCGTCTTATACTTTATGCAAGACGGGAATTGGGGAACTGACCATTAAGCAGCCGTAGAAAAATAAGGAAAAAAACTTGGCCTTTGCATATTTTTGATTTTTACCAACCCGCTTCTAAGAATCCAGAATACCATCCATCTCTAAGCCTCGTAGTGATGTTCCTTTTGATGGGGCAGCCAAATCTTGTGGCTGTAACAGCCCATTTATGCTTCAGGATCAAAAGAGACCCTTCTCCTTGCTAACATAAGAGGAAATCTCTCTTAATACCTATAAATTTGTCCCTAGGTCCAGCTGGTCATCAGGTGTCTTCTGCCTGTGCATGCATGCGTGGGGAGTGGGACCGCACGGACATTGCATTTTGGGGGTTTGGGCGGGCACGCTTTGGGCACTCGGTCCGGAAAAGGTTAGCCATCCCTGCCCTAGATACTTCTACGCTGTCCAAAAATTTCATCATTGGAACGTTCTTCATTTGCCTCATTATTTTTGCTACCCAAGTTAGAAGGTATTTAGGAGCCTATGATTCAGTATTCGCTTTGTAAGCGTGGTGGAAACTGAGCTCCGGGGAGAATAGCAGTTGGATGATTACCGAAGATCACCCTAGGGGAAAAATTGGAACCCGTAACTTGTTTTCTTCATTTCGTGAACTCAAAATCTTCACTGACTGACCTGACGCAGAGCACCCTTTCATTAGATTTTCTCACATGTTGGATTCTTTTTTTGAAAAAATAAAATAAAAAAATGCAACACAGCAATTAACACCGAGAGGTGCCAGAAAAAGTACCAGAAGTCGCTTATTTAAAAAGATCTCCAAGGCAACTGGCCCCCAAAATAATGAGCTTCCAGAAGTAGCGTGCTTGATTTACACAGTGCTATGAATGGAGGTGGGGGCGAGGGGGGGGGGAGAGAGAGAGGACACAGAAATGAGAAATATTCAGAAGGTTCTTGGGAGTTTCTATAAAGCAAAGTTGTCTGGCAGCAAAAAGCCCAGGAGATGCAGAATTAGTACTCACCTTATATATCAAAGCTGAAAGAGAAGGATCCCTGCCAACCCCTCGCCCACCGGGGATCTTCGACAGTGGGTGAGGGGCATCAGGAGCACCACAGAGGCCCTGGAACAATGTGCCTGCAGCACGGTACCTGGGGGCAGTTACTCAAAGGTAAGATACTCCTGGAAGAAGAAGAAGAAGAAGAAAAGCACAAAGGTCAGAACCACAAGATTCAAACGAGACTCAGGAGTGTAACATCCTGGTGGTTATCCACTAGATCAAGTTAAAGGCAGCCTTTGCAGGAGATAATCTGAGCAGTTCATTTTTCTACTGGCCGAAAGACCACAATCTAACCACTACATTTTTTTAAAAAACAAATAGCAGAGCAACAAGGTGTTTCAAAAAAAGGAGGGGCTGGGTTACCCATTTCCCAGAAGCAAGCTAAGGCTCTTGCGACGGTTCAACCATGCAATATTTTAATACTTAGGCAATGCGCCACCCACGTTATCTGCCGAGCGGAGGCCGTTCAATGCTTTTGTGTGTGTCCTACACTTCAGAGTTTCTCAATCTTGGCCACCTTTTTAAAGATGGGTGGACTTCAGTTCTCGGGAATTCTCCTGGGGAATTCTGGGAGTTGAAGTCCACCCACCTTTAAGTGGCCAAGGTTGAGAGGTAATTGCTAGGCTGCATCCTTCTCATGCTTTTGGTTATCCTATTTTAATTACAGCCTTGTACTCGTTTAAGGAGAAATCTCAATCTGGCAGCAAAGATACAATATAGGTATTAACAGTGCCCCTCCCATGCCACGCCCTGTCTCAATCTATTCCATAGAACACCTACACAGGTGCAGCTGGCTGCAACGTCCTTTGAACTGGTGCCGAGACACACTGATGTTTTGTAAAAACAGACACTGTAATTTCCCAACAGGCCACGAGGCTAAGCTATAATGCACAACATTGCTTATTTTATGAGTTATCTTTCCTTTCGCTCAGAACTAGGAGTATCTTTTAAGGACGTTCCAAGAAAACACCTGCAAACTCACGCTGTATTTTCTAAACTTTGTAGACAAAACAAGCAGAATCTGGGATGAAAGGAGTATCATTTTACGGTCTCTAGTATCGTTTTGCAGTTCTCTCTCTCACAGCCTCCAAAACCGGTTCAAACATATGTTGATGCCAGTTGCGCCTACAGGTAGTCCTCGAAACACAACAGTTCATTTAGTGGCAATAGAATAGAATAAAATAGAATAGTAGAATAGAATAGAATAGAATAGAATAGAATAGAATAGGTTTATTGGCCAAGTGTGATTGGACCCACAAGGAATTTGTCTTCGGCACATCAGCTCTCAAGCTACAACGGCACTGAAAAAGGTGACCGATGACCGTTTTTCACAGTTAAACCTTTGCAACATCCCCGCGATCATGTGATCCTCTTTTGCAGCCGTCTGACAAGAAGCCAATGGGGAAGCCAGGTTCACTTAACAACTGGATGACTAACTTATCAACTGCAGCGATTCCCTTTCCTGTGGCAGGAAAGGTATGGGGCAAAACTCACTTAACACACGTCTCACTTAACCACAAAAAGTTTGGGCCCAATTCTGACCGGAAGCCAAGGGCTACCTGTACTTTGCTGCCTAAATCAGGACACCTGGATCAGGCACCTCCTTAGCAATCCTACCGTATTTTTCGGAGTATAAGACGCACCTTTTTTCCTCAATAAAGAGGCTGAAAATCTGGGTGCGCCTTATACATCGAATACAGCATTATTATTATTTTTGCTTCCTGAAGCCCCGCCCCCTTCACCAAAATGGCCGTGCCTAGCCTTATGGAGGCTTTCAGAGAACTCCTGGGGGCTGGGGAGGGCAGAAATGAGCAAAAAATGGACTGTTTTTTTGCTCCCCCCCCCCAGCCCCCAGCAGCACTCTATAAGCCTCCATAAGGCTATGCATGCAATATTTTTGACAATAAGCGGGCCAGTTTTCACAAAAAACGGGCCGTTCTTTGCTCTTTTTTTGCCCCCCCCCGTCCCCCGTCCCCAAGAGCACTCTGCAAGCCCCCCCACCTCCCCAGGCTATTCATGCCTTTTATTTGGAAAAAAAAACCGGGCCCGTTTTCACGAAAAATGGGCCATTTTGGAGAGACTTCCCCCCCCCCTTTCAGAAAGCTTTTTAGTTAGAGTGGTTGGTGAGAATTAGATTGATCAAGTGCTGTGCCAGCAGAAACAAATCCTTAGGTGCTGTAGGTTGTACAGTGATTTCCTTCTCCAGCCCATGGATAAATACACCAGGAAACATCTACCTACCTATCTACTCTCTCTCTCTCTGCCTCCCTACCTACTGTATTTCTCTCTCCCTCTCCCTACCTACCTACCTACTTTTTAAAAAAAAATGCTTCTTCAAAACCTTGGCGCGTCTTATACGCCGAAAAATACGGTCATTTTCAAAACTGAGCTGGCCTGTTCTTGTAGAGCGGGACTCAATTACCTGTAATGGAACACAATTAAAATAGGCGGCAGCACCTCCAACCGAGGGCTAAATTGGAAGTCAAGCAGCTTGTTCACAACAACAACAACAACAATCATTTCTTTTTAATCCCAAATTCACTCTGCCCATTTAGTGCTAACAAAGCAGCTGCAACCGAAGCTGCTAGCAAAGGAGTTTGCACACAACCGACTTTGGCCGGTCCTCATCATCCACATTCACTGCAATAATTGACTGAAAAAACAGCCCTTCTGTCAGGCTGGTGTCTGGCAGAGACTGGGAAAGCATAATGCTAGACTATGGGGGGGGGGGGGATGTCCACCCCTCCCCGCCATAGCCTCCAATACAGCTGGCAGATCTGCTTGTTTACTCCGCTCAACAATACAGCATTATTGTTGCTTGGAGGAAGCTTGAAAATCCAAGTATAGCCATGAAAATTAAGATCCCCACCATCGACTACCAGCAGGAAGTAGTTCATTCTTCCTGGATCAAAGCCCTATAAGCAGGCGTGTCCGACCGTGGCAACTTTTAAGACTTGTGGACTTCAACTCCCAGAATTCCCCTTGCCAGTCTTAAAAGTTGCCAAGGATGGAGATCGTAACTCAACTGACTAGGATGAGTCCCGCTCGGAATGCATCCGTTCTGTAACCACACAGGTAGTTTACTAGTCAGTTCCACTGGCTATCTATGAATGTCACGGAATTTGTCCTAATACCGGCTACATCCAGGAATGTTTTAACCAGCCTGACAATTGAACTAATAGCAGGCAAGCAGGCAAGCAGGCGAGACTTTTTCATTAAGATTAGACTCACCACTGATGAATACATGAACATGAACTAATTTTCGTGTGTGTGTGTGTGACAGACAGTTAAACTCTTCCATTCCATAGTAATACAGAATAACAGAAAAAGAGTTGGAAGGGACCTTGGAGGTCTTCTAGTCCAACCCCCTGCCTAGGCCGGAAACCTTACACCCCTTCAGACAAATGGCTATCCAACATCTTCTTTAAAACTTCCAGTGTTGGAAGATTCACAACTTCTGGAGGCCAAGTTGTTCCACTGATTAATTGTTCTAACTGTCAGGAAATTTCTCCTCCGTTCTACGTTGCTTCTCTCCTTCGTTTTTTCCAAACCGGAAAACGAAATTGAGAGAATTGAGCCCACCAGACAGCCTTGTAGTCTTCTCAAAGAACACAAGCATGGCATTAATGGCGCAATCGAGATTAGATCCGTCACTCTGAAAATGTGTCATGGATTTTTGAGGCACGGTGTATGAAACAAGACTGGTTTGCAAGGTTTAGAGGAGTCCTAGTAAATGAGTGTGACATCTGCTTGATTTTAGCTTCTTTACGACTGCTGAATCCTGCTTTGCATATTATTATTATTATTATTATTATTTTAAAAAAAGAAGTAACACTATTTATGCATAATGAAGAGCAGGCTTCCTTCCTAAATGTATTGTGAATGGTGAATTCCGCACCAGCAGGGTTTCGTGTAGTGGTTAAGGCAGGGGTGTCCAAACTTGGGAACTTTAAGACTTGTGGACTTCAACTCCCAGAATTCCCCAGCCAGCATAGCATAGCTGGCTGGGGAATTCTGGGAGTTGAAGTCCACAAGTCTTAAAGTTCCCAAGTTTGGACATCCCTGGGTTAAAGCATCAGGCTAGAAACTGGGAGACCAGGAGTTCTAGTTCTGCCTTGGGCACAAAGCACGCTGGGTGATTTTCAACTAGTTGCTCTTTGTCAGCCTCTAGGAAGGAAGAGGGAAGGACAAACCATTTCCGAAAAACCTTGCCAAAAAAATCCCAGGGATTTGTCCAAGCAGTCGCCAGGAATCAACACTGACTCGAAAGCGCCAAAAAACAAAAACAAAGAGAATAATTTGTTGGATGTAAATTCTGAATACTTTTCTCCCAATTACACAAGGTACCAAGTTGAGAAAAGAGGTGTTCAAATTCTGAATTATCAACACGCTAACCAACCCAACGCGTCATACTGGCTGGCCTATATTTTCCTGTTTTGAACGGAGAATAAAGGTGCAGTCTTTTGAAAATCCAAGTGTATGAATTATAAACACTTCCTGGCAGACACATGCCCAGCGTGGGAAACAGACTGATAAATACAAAGGATTGTATATAAAACTCTCTAAAAACAGAGTGGATGTTTAACTCCCAAGGCCAAACTTCCTCTACAGTTTCAACTCCTCAAGCGCTGTTTTTGCAAGCAGAGGAAAACCCGAGATAGAAAAAAACAAGTGTTTTGCAGATAGGGGTAAAAGAGAAGTGGCTGAACAATGAAAAACATATTTTATAGTTGCTATGCCAAACCTGATGGGTTTTTTTTTTCTAAAATTACTTGGATCTGACACTTTGAAGAGGGAGGTAAAGGTTCCCCTCGCACATATGTGCTAGTCGTTCCTGAGTCTAGGGGGCGGTGCTCATCTCCGTTTCAAAGCCAAAGAGCCAGCGCTGTCCGAAGACGTCTCCGTGGTCATGTGGCCGGCATGACTCAACGCCGAAGGTGCATGGAACGCTGTTCCCTTCCCACCAAAGGTGGTCCCTATTTTTCTACTTACATTTGTTACATGCTTTCGAACTGCTAGGTTGGCAGGAGCTGGGACACGTCACGGGAGCTCACTCCGTTACGCGGCGCTAGGGATTCGAACCGTCAAACTGCCAACCTTTCTAATCAATAATCTCGGCCTCTTAGCCACTGCATCCCTATTTAAAGAGGGAGGGACACTTGCAAATAAGTTTACGTGGAGTTTATAAATTGTACAGTTAAAAGGATCGTTTCCCACCCCTATCGCTGACCTGATTGCAAGGCCTCTGGAGACATGGAATTACTTCACCGTTTACGTAACACCAGAGGTCTTAAGTAGATTACAAAACCCTCCCCGATGAGAGCTTTGTGGGTAGGCAGCACCCAGATTTAACAATTAACCACCACCTCATATTTTGACCTGCATTACATTTCAGATAAATTTAGGGATCAGCTCTGGACTTTCATTTTTAAAGTTCGCCAATTACTCATAGCCTCCATAAGATGAAGAAACCCTTCCTTGCAGCAACTGTAAATAAACAACCTTCCTGTTTTGCAAACCATTTCAATCACACAGTGCTTGCCAATTAAAGTGGAAGCTTAACTTGCAAATGTTTAGAGTTAAGATAAAACTTTCGCCACCGCCACTTTCCTAAAGATATTAGCATTTTGTTTTGGAAGGAAGGGGGAGCTGCATTTCTCTGAAAAGCTGTTGCTGAAGCGAGCCTGATCCTTTAAATTCAATTCTCAGCTTGAAGACGCTCATTCCATAAGCTGCTAAAATAGCATTTATCCCTTCAAATTCTCAAACTGCTGCAGACAGAATTCTGCCTTCCTTCAGTAATATTAGGAAGTAAATTGTGCTTTTAGGCAGGCACAACTTTCCCTCCGCTCCCAAAACTGCCTGCAGATAAACACTTCCAGGAAACCTACACGAATTCAAGGAAAATATATGCAAACACCTTCCAAAAAATAATTACTGACTTCTGTCCAATGCAAAACTACTATATAATAAAACCCCACAAGGTACGAATTATCATGTTGGAAGGAGACTAACATGCAGCTGACTTATGCTTTCTGCAATCCAAATTACTTTGCATACTTTGGACTGCAAAAAAGGTTGTAGGAGTGCAGGGGGAATAAAGCAGACCGTAGGTGTGTTTGATCTCTTTCTCCATCCAAGTGACAACTCCTTTTCATGCTCCTCCTGCAGCATGTACAATCTTGGGTGTAGCTATGGATGCTTTTATCGTAGGAAAAAGCAGATCAGGGAAAAAAGCAATTCCCCCAGAAAACATAGCCAATTTCAAAACACAAGCCCATCTTTTATTTTCCTAGCATAAAAGGCCTCCTGTACAGCAGCTATTACCCATGCCAACGTAAGGATCCCAGCATTGGGGATCATTTTCGCATAATATTATCATCTCGGCCTTCCCATCTTTCTTCCAAGGTCGGTCAAATGAAGACCTGGATCGTTGGGGGCAATATACTGACTCTGTAAACCACTTAGAGGGGGCTGTAAAAGCACTGTGAAGCGATATATAAGTCTAAGTGCTGTTCCTTCCTTCCCAGTGGTTAGAATGCAGTATTGCTCACTCTGCCCACAGTTAGGAGTTCGATCCTGACCGGCTCAAGGTTGACTCAACCTTCCATCCTTCCGAGGTGGGTAAAATGAGGACCCAGATTGTTGGGGGCAAGAGGCTGACTCTGTAAAACCGCTTAGAGAGGGCTGTAAAGTGGTATATAAGTGCTATTGCTATCTATCCCACCCTGGGGAAACCTGGTACCCATCAAGCCCAAGCAGGGACTTGGCTGCTCTTGGGAAGGGCCTCCAAAGGCACCTGCCAACTTGAGCCTTTAACTTCCGGGGGGGGGGGGGGGGGAGGAGATTGACAGGAACCTAACTTCTACACCCCAGGCTGAGTCACAACAGACACTCCAATTGTTTAACGATAATAAAAACACAACACACACACAAGGTCTTCTCCCAATACAGAGAACAAGTTTTGGACCTCAGCCAAGTAGTCCAAGCCACCTCTTCCTTCCTTAGTCCACCTGTTGATTTCCAGGTATTGTCCAGTCGGTCAGAGCTCCCTGATCACTCCTGCAATCCAACCCTACCCTACTGACTGGACCTTCACAAAGGATGTGTGTGGTGTGTGCCAGGATGCCCAGAACCATCCCCCATTCGCCCCCTCTTTGGCCCAGACGGGCTTCTTTGTTAGCCAAAGCAGAATTTCTCACCCACCACCTGCCTCCCTTCTAGGCAGGCACAGTTGGATACCCCTTTGTCGGGAGTGGTGTAGGGTTTCCTGCCTAAGCAGGGTGGGCTAGAAGACCTCCAAGGCCCCTTCCAACTGTATTTTCTATTCTATTCCCTGGAACTCAAAAGACCTGACACCCAAACCTTGCCTCCCTGTAACCCCTTCTCCCCTCCCCCTCGCTGGCCAGGAGACCCCCCCAGAGCAGCCTTTGCAACCCAAATAAGCCAATGAGGGGGAGGAGAATCCGTGGGCGACCCCCATGGGGGGAGAAAGCTAAAAAGTGAAAGCTTTGCAACCCAGGGACATATGTAGGTGTGCATACATGCATGCCTGCAAACGTGCTCCCAGCTGGGGCAAAAGAGGGGGGGAGAACCGGGGAGGGGGGTATAGCAGCAGCCCCTTTCCTAGGCTCCGGGGTCCAAGGAGGGGGAGGGGATCCCCCCACCCTCTCTCTCTCCCCCCCCGGGCGGTGTGGACGTGCGGAGGAGCAGCAGCGCCGCCCCGCCCCCCTCCGGCCTGCTGCTGTTGTTTTTGTTTCCTCTTCTCGCCCCCCCCACCCCCACTTTTCATTCTCTCCTCTTGGGCTCCCAGCAAAGAGCCCCTCCTCCCCCGGTGGGGGGGGAGGAAAGCCCGAGGGAGGGGCAAGGACAGACCTTCTCCCTCCCCCCCTCCGCGACCCCCACCCCCTTTGCCCCCCTTTCCCTTTGAAGCCCCCCCCCACGCCCTTTCTCTTGCCAGCGTGGGAGGGGGGATGCTTAGGGAGCCCCCCCGCAAAAAAAGGGGGGGAGGGGAGGGAGGAGGTAGGCCCGGGCCTTCGCCCCCCCCTCCCGCCCCCCCCGCCCAGCCTCCCTCTCCCCCCCCCCACCCTCCCCGTACCTGTCCTGGGTGTTTATCATCCTCGGGGCTCGGGAGGAGGCGCTCGCTCTCAGCCCTCACAGCAGCTCCTCCGTGGGCGAGCGAGGGCCGAGCTCCGACCGACGACTGGGCTGCTGGCGAAACGAAGCGAGAGCCGATGCCGCCGCCGCCGCCGCCGCCCGCCCTGTCGCTCATCTGCATAGCCACGCCCCCTCCGCCGCCAGGCTGCCTGGGAAACAGGCCGCTCGAAACAAAGACGCGGGGGGGGAGGGAGGGGGGGCGGAGACACCGCCTCGCGGGCGTACTGCGCAGGCGCCGCTGGGAAGGCCGGAGGGAGGAGGCACGTGGGGAGTCCCGGGGAAACTGCTGAGGCTCAGCTGTGGGGGTCTCTTTACCTTTGTTTATAGGCCTGCTTTTATACGTGTGTATGTGATATACGTGATATATATGTGAGATATATATATGTATGTATGTATATATGTGTGTGTGTGTGTATATGTATGTATGTATGTGTATATTGTGCTGATAAATAAATAAATAAAGGGAGACTAGTATAGATCTATTTCAACCTATTTAGCTCTTGTCACCCTTACTGGGAATGGAACTGAATATGTATATTCAATATACATAACTGAATATATATATATTCAATATATATACATATGTATATGTATATATATTGCTTGTATTCGGGTCTTTTCCCTCGTAAGATTGAGATTGTCTTGGCAATGTTTCGACAAGGTCCCACTCGCCATCTTCAGGCTGGTGCCTTCGGCTTCGTGCTTGTGCGAGCAAAGCGTGATCGGAGGGATGATAGAGGATAGGGAGGCCTGGTCTGGGCGTACCGGTGCCTGCCGGGAGCACCCGGTACCGTTCCAGTACGGTGCTCCGGAGGCCCAACCACCCGCCCGAGCTCCTTACCTGTATTTGAACTCTGGCGCTTCCACGCACAGAGCGTAAGGCTCCTGCGCGACACTCCACCGAGCAGCTGGAGCGTTGCGGAGGCGTCACGGAGGTAAGGACGCAAGCACGTGTGCTGCACATATGCATGTGGGAGACGCTGGGCCCTGTTGCACCGTACCGGAACCTACCCCTAACATGGCACCCATGGCTTGTTCAACTCTGGTTTACACATGAGCCCAGCCCATGTTCCAAAGACTAATTGGTCTGGTTTGCTATAGCTTTCCCTCTATCAAACACAGCTCCCTTTGGGGGGGGAGGAATTCAAAGTCATTTTGAAACCCAAGTTCAAACGAAGCCAGTGGCTCTCATCCCTCCTCCCCCCCCTTTCTGATTCAACATCCCATATTTGAGGAAAAGTTCTATTTATATACCCCAGGAAAAACAAATTTGGCCTTTCTCACGGAGGCCGCTCTGCCGGTTCATTGTTGCTAGAGGAAGCTGGAATGTGCTTTATATTATTTTTAGGATTTGCATGGGAAAAAGATGGGGACCTGGGAGGGGGGGGGGGCGATGGGGGGGTTGCTTCACTTCCAGTGCTATGGAATATTATCAGGGCAGGGGGAAAAAAGAATGATTCCAATTAAACTCATGTTTTGCAGGGGGATTATTTGAGAGATACACAGCAGCCAGAGAAAGAGAAATCCAAGTTGTTGTTGTTGTTGTTGTTAGTTGCGAAGTCGTGTCTGACCTATTGCAACCCCATGGACAATGTTCCTCCAGGCCTTCCTATCCTCTACCATCCCATGGAGTCCATTTCAGCTCACGCCGACTGCTTCGGTGACTCCATCCAGCCACCTCCTTCTCTGTCGTCCGCTTCTTCTTTTGCCCTCAATCTTTCCCAGCATGAGGCTCTTCTCCAGGGAGTCCTTTCTTCTCATTAGGTGGCCAAAGGATTTGAGTTTCATGATAGATAAATAGATGATAGATAGATAGATGATAGATAGATAGATGATAGATAGATAGATAGATAGATAGATAGATAGATGATAGATAGATAGATAGATGATAGATAGATAGATAGATAGATGATAGATAGATAGATAGATAGATAGATAGATAGATAGATAGATAGATAGATAGATGATAGATAGATAGATAGATGATAGATAGATAGATGATAGATACGGTAGGGAGGGAGGGAGGGAGGGAGGGAGATGATAGATAGATAGATAGATAGATAGATAGATAGATGATGATAGATAGATAGATAGATAGATAGATAGATGATAGATAGATTCTGTGACTCCATCCAGCCACCTCATTCTCTGTCGTCCTCTTCTTCTTTTGCCCTCAATCTTTCCCAGCATGAGGCTCTTCTCCAGGGAGTCCTTTCTTCTCATTAGGTGGCCAAAGGATTTGAGTTTCATGATAGATAAATAGATGATAGATAGATAGATGATAGATAGATAGATGATAGATAGATAGATAGATAGATAGATGATAGATAGATAGATAGATGATAGATAGATAGATAGATAGATAGATGATAGATAGATAGATAGATAGATAGATAGATAGATAGATAGATAGATGATAGATAGATAGATAGATGATAGATAGATAGATGATAGATACGGTAGGGAGGGAGGGAGGGAGGGAGGGAGGGAGGGAGATGATAGATAGATAGATAGATAGATAGATGATGATAGATAGATAGATAGATAGATAGATGATAGATAGATAGATAGATAGATAGATAGATGATAGATAGATTCTGTGACTCCATCCAGCCACCTCCTTCTCTGTCGTCCGCTTCTTCTTTTGCCCTCAATCTTTCCCAGCATGAGGCTCTTCTCCAGGGAGTCCTTTCTTCTCATTAGGTGGCCAAAGGATTTGAGTTTCATGATAGATAAATAGATGATAGATAGATAGATGATAGATAGATAGATGATAGATAGATAGATAGATAGATGATAGATAGATAGATAGATAGATAGATAGATAGATAGATAGATAGATAGATAGATAGATGATAGATAGATTCTGTGACTCCATCCAGCCACCTCCTTCTCTGTCGTCCGCTTCTTCTTTTGCCCTCAATCTTTCCCAGCATGAGGCTCTTCTCCAGGGAGTCCTTTCTTCTCATTAGGTGGCCAAAGGATTTGAGTTTCATGATAGATAAATAGATGATAGATAGATAGATGATAGATAGATAGATGATAGATAGATAGATAGATAGATAGATAGATGATAGATAGATAGATAGATGATAGATAGATAGATAGATAGATGATAGATAGATAGATAGATAGATAGATAGATAGATAGATAGATAGATGATAGATAGATAGATAGATGATAGATAGATAGATGATAGATACGGTAGGGAGGGAGGGAGGGAGGGAGGGAGGGAGATGATAGATAGATAGATAGATAGATAGATGATGATAGATAGATAGATAGATAGATAGATAGATAGATAGATAGATAGATGATAGATAGATTCTGTGACTCCATCCAGCCACCTCATTCTCTGTCGTCCTCTTCTTCTTTTGCCCTCAATCTTTCCCAGCATGAGGCTCTTCTCCAGGGAGTCCTTTCTTCTCATTAGGTGGCCAAAGGATTTGAGTTTCATGATAGATAAATAGATGATAGATAGATAGATGATAGATAGATAGATGATAGATAGATAGATAGATAGATAGATAGATGATAGATAGATAGATAGATAGATAGATAGATGATAGATAGATAGATAGATAGATAGATAGATGATAGATAGATAGATAGATAGATAGATAGATAGATAGATGATAGATAGATAGATAGATAGATAGATAGATAGATAGATGATAGATAGATTCTGTGACTCCATCCAGCCACCTCATTCTCTGTCTTCCCCTTCTTCTTTTGAGAGCTAGTAAGGCCTAAGCCTTTAGGAACCTTCAGCCACAGCTGGGCAAGACCAGAGATTGTCCAATCACCTGGAAGAAGAGATGCTTTCAATTTGGCAGTTTGAGTCTCACCAGGCTCAAGGTTGACTCAGCCTTCCATCCTTCCAAGGTAGGTAAAATGAGGACCCAGATTATTGGAGGCAATATGCTAACACTGTAAACTGCCTAGAGAGGGCTGTAAAGCACTGTGAAGCGGTATATAAGTCTAAGTGCTATTGCTGCTCCTTCCTTCCTCCCTCCCTCCCTCCCTTTCCCGGTGGCTCAGTGGTTGGAATACAGTATTACAGGCTGGATCCGCCCAAAGCCAAGAGTTCGATCTCACTCAGCCTGTAAAACTCTGTGAAGCAGTATATACCGTAAGTATATTTACAATACTGTAAATATACAGGATTGCCATTTTCCTTCCTTCCCTTCCTTCCTTCCTTCCTTCCTTCCTTCCTTCCTTCCTTCCTTTCCTTTCCAGTGGTTAGAATGCAATATTGCAGGCTCACTCTGCTCACTGCCATGAGTTCGATCCTCATAGGCTCAAGGTTGACTCAGCCTTCCTTCCTTCCGAGGTCAGTAAAATGAGGACCCAGATTGTTGGGGGGCAATAGCCTGACTCTGTAAACCGCTTAGAGAAGGCTGTAAAGCACTGTGAAGCGGTATATAAGTCTTAAGTGCTATTGATATAAGAGGGGAGATGAAGATGTTATTACAGCACAACTGCCCCGGCCTCTCTCCGTTCCCAAATCTGCTCCAATGGACGCCTGGCCTGGCGCCAAGAGCAGCAGAAGCAGGAAGGACAGGAGGCCGTGGGAAACAATTTTCGGCGACAGCTCCCTACCGGAGCTCAAGCCAGCTGCTTCCCCTCCCCGGCTGCCTTCGGCACGGAAGTTGGGGACAATGTGCCAGTCCCCAGCCAAATCCCAAACAGGCGCAAATGATGCGCGTGGAGTACACCCAAGGCGTCACGCAGAAATCCCAGGCTGCCTTCCACCACCCCCTCCAGCTGCTGTTCCCAAGGGATGCCTTGGGCTCTGATGGGACAGCCCCAGTGAAGCCCTTAGGTGGGTTTCATTCAGATTCAGGAGTTGGGGTCTTCGGTGGGATAGGCCTGACTTTAATTTAAAAAAAAAACACATTGATTCCCTGACATCCAAATGTTCTAACTTAGACTGCGGTTTTTGGATTACTTTGGGTTCCACCCATTTTGGAGGGTCTCTGGCTTTCTGCCCCCAAATGGGGAGGGGTGTTTATGAGGAAGGGATTAGAAAAAAAAAGGCAAGGGTGCCTCATTTAGCAAACCCTCTCCCCATTTAGCCTGGAACAGGCTAATAATGTGCACCAGTGTTTTTCAACCTAGCATCTTTTAAGGCATGTGGACTTCAAATCCCAGAATCCCCCCAGCCAAACATGTTTGCCGAGGAATTCTGGGAATTGAAGACACAGCTTAAAGGCTGCTAAGATTGTATTTCTATACAGTTTGGTTTTTGTTGTTGTTGTTAGTTGCGTAATCGTATCTGACCCATCGCCACCCCATGGACAACGTTCCTCCAGGCCTTTCTGTCCTCTATACTCCTCTGGAGTCCATTGAAGCTCACGCCGACTGCTTTGGTGACTCCATCCAGCCACCTCATTCTCTTGTCTTCCCCTTCTTCTTCTTTTGCCCTCCATCGTTCCCAGCATGAGGCTCTTCTCCAGTGAGTCCTTTCTTCTCATTAGGTGGCCAAAGGATTTGAGTTTCAGAAGATGATAGATAGATAGATAGATAGATAGATAGATAGATAGATAGATGATAGATAGATAGATAGATAGATAGATAGATAGATAGATGATAGATATAGATAATAGATAGATAGATAGATAGATAGATAGATAGATAGATGATAGATATAGATAATAGATAGATAGATAGATAGATAGATAGATAGATAGATAGATGATAGATAGATAGATGATAGATAGATGATAGATAGATAGATAGATAGATAGATAGATAGATAGATAGATAGATAGATAGATAGATAGATAGATGATAGATAGATAGATAGATAGCGCTGGCTCTTCGGCTTTGAAACAGAGATGAGTACATAGAGTCGGGAATGACTAGCACATATGTGCAAAGGGAACCTTTACCTTTACCTTAACCCAGTGGTAGTCAACCTGGTCCCTACCGCCCACTAGTAGGCATTCCAGCTTTCATGGTGGGCGGTAGGGGTTTGCTGTAACTCTGCTTTATAAATTTTATAAAGTAAAGTTACTTCCCTACTTTATAAATCACCATTACTGTGGAACTGGTGGGCGTTTAGAAATTTTTACTAACAGAGATACGAAAGTAGGCGTTAGGTATAAAAAGGTTGACTACCCCTGCCTTAACCAATAGTCTCAGCCTATGCTTAAGCCAGCCAGAGATTGAGTCCGCTGTGCAAACACAACCGCTAAGCCAGGAGTGTGGAAAATACAGGATGCAAACATGGGTTAATCACCCTACCTTGTGCTCAGGCGTGGAGTTTCGAGAAAGATCCAGGATGGGTTGCAACGTTACTTTTCCATCAGCATGGAAGCTGCAAACAGTGGCTGAACAAGGCAGTTGCTACAGGAGGAATACCTTGTATAATTCAACGGTATTTTGACGTCTTTAACATTTTAAGCTTTTCCCATAAATCTGCTAACGTACAATAATACACAAATCCCACCTTATTGTAGGTTCTGATAATAGCAAGTTTATTCAACAAAGTTCAAACTATTTACTAAGTCTGCACTACTATTAATCTTCTCATCGTTCCTATCACCCATCTCCTCCCACATATGACTGTAACTTTGTTGCTTGAATCCTTACGATTTATATTGATCGTTTCCTAATATGATTTGATTGCTTATCTGTACTCTATGACTATCATTAAGGGTTGTACCTTATGATTCTTGACGAACGTACCTTTTCTTTTTATGTACGCTGAGAGCATCTGCACCAAAGGCCAATTCCTTGTGTGTCCAATCCCACTTGGCCAATAAAGAATTCTACTATTTTTCTATTATCAAAGCAAGAAGATTGGAAACCTTCCATTTATTCAGCCAATAACACTCCTGACTAGATTGATGCTTGATTTTACTCCACCGCCATATAAAACGAGTACCGATTTGAGAAAACGTTGTGGGCTTCTATTAAGGAAGTCAGAATTGTGATGCTGAAAATGCCTAATTTTAGAACGGATGCTGGCTCGGATGCCTTTAGCCTCCTCAACCAGTAGATGGCAGTGTAACCTTTGAAAGAAGAGAGAAAGTTCAATAGAATTTGCAGCTGGAATTGAAGGAACTGAAATGAAGATAAAGTGAAAAGCAAATCCTTTGTTGGTTTTTGTTGCTGAAAGACCACACAATTTCCACTAACACCCCTTGGTCCAAACCAGTGTTTCTCAAACTTGGCGACTTTAAGTCCTGTGGACTTCAACTCCCAGAATCCCCCAGCCAGCATAGCTGGCTGGGGAATTCTGGGAGTTGAAGTCCACAGGACTTAAAGTCGCCAAGTTTGAGAAACACTGGTCCAAACAATGGATAATCTCTCATTTAGAGCCGCCTCCCTTTTCCAACGTTTCTTTCATCCTTTCCCCCTTTAGATGCATCTATCAACCTCATGACGTCCGATTGGGATGGATTGGCGTGGCAGCTGGAGTCCAGCACATCTGGAGGCCTCCAAGTTGGGGAAGGCAGTTTTAATCTAATGGGCAGTTTTAATCTAATGCAACTTTTGCCTCCGTGCCTCACTTGAACCTAGCAATTGTTCCCTTAAGGCCTGCTCTAAAGCATAACAATTAGCCACCGCATTGACTCGTCTGCATTATTTAAAAGCGAGCACGTTAATATCGGGTCTTGTTCATACTTGGAGAGGAGGCCACCAGGAAATGTTGAGGTCTCCCTAAGGACTGGCAAGTTGAAGCAACGTTGTGAAAGGAGAAGCAGTAAATCGAAAATGGTATTTGATCCTGAAAAAGAGTCAATCGGCAGTAACACAGAACTATTGCACTTTTGCATTTGGGGTGTGGCATATTTAACAATTGAGGGTCTAACTTTTTTCTTCTTAAAAGCTCCAGAGGTGCCATTTCTTCAACCTACCTCCCCGTTCAGGAGTTTGTGTTGGATCATTGTGAATCAAGTGTAAGCAGGTTTACTTGGAGGCAAATGCACCATTTGGCGAAAAGTGGAGCCCGCTTTCAAATTATAACGCTTGGCTTTGTAGCTCTGCAGTATAAAACCAAGTGGAGCTTATGGTGAATAGAAAGGAGACCCAGTTGGGTTCAGTGGCACTTCTGATTTAAAAACAACAACAGGAATTAGTTTGTTTTTAACTGTTTAACACACTTTGCTGTCAACATTCTGGGCTGGCAGGCGAGCTGAGTTTGGGATTTAATGTGCTGTGCCCCCCCCCCCAACCAGCGCAAGTACTGCAGTAAACCATGTTTAACCCAAGCCCTTCCCACTGTGGTTTATTCTCTCATACCCCTGCATGATTTTGTGAATTCAGAATTCAACTTCCAGACTCGGAAAGTTAAAGAAAGAACAATCCCTCTTCAAGCATGGTGGGGCTTCAGCTATGAAGAAGATTGTCCAAGAAGATTGTTATCATTTTAGCAATATTTATACTTTTCACACTACTTCCAAGGCCAGGTCTACTCTTAGGATGCGGTGGTCCCTTCCAGCAACAGAGGAGCAAGAAGGAGGGGAGGTGGTAGAATGAATCTCATCATCCAGCCGTTGACATCTTCCCCAGTTGGTACCCTGGGCAGTAACTTCTGAGACAATTTCTCCATCCATCTGGTTTAATCCCCTTCCCGCATTATGTCTTAGAGAGGACAACTGGGGCAGGCCCTGAATAAGTGAGCAGCAAAGCTGGGACCAAGTTCTGGAGATCCTCACTCTCTGGATACCTTGCCCACCATGCTGTTCTCAGGCCCAGCAAAGGACGCATCACCTGTGTTGGCCACACCTCAATGGCCTGTCCAGATGGCTTGCATTTATAGAACGCTTCTTGCTTCCAGATGCTACCCTTCGTTCTCCGTGGCTGGATCACGGCTCTTCCAAGCCACGCTGACCCCTCCAAGATCAAGAGCGGCTTTTAGAGGATTTCTCTCTGAAAAAGCGGCAAAGCAGCCAACCTTTGCATCCTCCTCCCTCCCTCCCCCCCTCTCTCTCTCTCTCTTCTCTTCTTTTCTCTCCCTCCCCCCCCCCCGCCTTCTTTGCACACTGCGTCAGGTTCTATCATCTCAACTTGCGCAGGGAGTGGAGACGTTGCTCAATATTTTATGGCTGTCCCCTGGTGGCTTGCAGACGCCACCACTCTGCATGGCTTGCTTTGGCATGCCTGAGCAAGGGAAGAATGAAGAATAGGAGCCTTGAGCTCCAAACAGATGCAGTGGGCAGAGGGGGATGTCTCTCTAAATCAGTGTTTTGCAACCTCGGGGACTTTTAAGACGGGTGGACTTCAACTCCCAGAATTCCCCAGCCAGCACTGAAGTCCACCCGTCTTAAAAGTCCCTGAGGCCAAGGAACACTGCTCTAAGTACTAGCAGAAGGACGTCGTCTTCTTCATGCTGGCTGGGGAATTCTGGGAGTTGAAGTCCACCCGTCTTAAAAGTCACTAAGGCTGAGAAACCCTTCTCTAAAGACAAGGAGGAGGACCTCCTCTTCTCCACCAGCTGGACTAACATATTTTCCATAGCTTCTATCGGTTTTGTTCCCCAAGAATGGTCCGCTCCCTATCCCCTAACATATCTCCACAGGTGCATCACCACCACCCTGCACCTATCAAAAACATGCCGCAAACATACAAAGAAAGGTTGCAGGATTTGGATATGGCTAGTCTAGAGAAAAAAAGGAGTAGGGGAGACATGATAGCAGTCTTCCAATATCTCAAGGGCTGCCACAAAGAAGAGGGAGTCAAGCTATTCTCTAAAGTGCCTGAAGGCAGGAGAAGTAGCAATGGGTGGAAACTAACCAAGGAGAGATGCAACCTGGAATGAAGGCGAAACTTCCTAACAGAACAATCAACCTGTGGGTCCACTTGCTTTCAGAACCTGTAGGTGCTCCATCTCTGGAGACTTTTAAGAAGAGACTGGACAACCACCTGTCTGAAATGGTATAGGGTCTCTTACTTGAGCAAGGGGTTGGACTAGAAGACCTCCAAGATCCCTTCCAGCTCTCTTCTGAATGGAATTGGAAAAAGGAAGAGAAGGTCAAAGAACACGAGGCAGGGCCAGAAGAAGGTGGAGAGAGGACATCAAGGACCCTCTCCAATAGCATCAATTAACAATAAGTGAGGCTGCCAGAAGAGCAAGAAGCAGTAATCTGTATTTTCCTCAACATCCAAAGCAGGAGGAGAAGGAGGAGGAGGAGGAAGGAGAAGCTTCCGTCGCACCAATGTCCCTGCTGTCATGACCACATCCCGAGGACAACCCTGCCAGGCTTCTACAAGGGGAAAAAGTTTTGGAACCGACAGGCCAGAATAGAAACATATGCCTGGAAGAAGAAGAAGAAGAAAAAACCTGTCCAAGAGTTCTGTTTCTTTAACTGTGCCAGCTGGAGAAAATTCCAGGCTCTAGGAATGTAGCGTTTGCTCAGTGAGGCGAGGGAGCCCATCTAAGTGCTTTGTGGCTGCCTGATATTGATCGAATGTGACGGCTGCAGCCAGGCGTGCAGGTGGAGAGTCCACTCAGCTGCTGCCTTGGGGATGGGGTGGGGTGGGGGAGAGGTGACCCTCCCAAACTGCAGAAGACGGGGGTCTCCGGCACCATCCTGCAGGCACCTGCTCCGCTTTCTCTTCCTTTGAGGATGGATGCGGCAGCCACCAGAGGTCTTGGGCTGTTCCCTGGACCCATTCCAGGGTGGGATTCACACCACACCCCGAGTGCAGCGATCGGCGCGTGGTGTGAAGCCAGCTTGGCAAGAACTGGGGATTGGCAGCTTAGACCTGGGGAGGAACCCAACAATGGCGGCTGAGGGTATCAACCATGGTTGAAGGGTTGCGGCTGATAGAACCAACCGTGGTTGGAGGGTTGAGGGTGCCAACCATGGTTTGAAGGATGCGGTTGAGGGGCACAACCATGGTTGGAGAGTTGAGTCTGAGGGTACCAATCATGGTTCAAAGGTCGCGGTCGAGGGAACCAACCATGGTTGGGGGGTTGAGTCTGAGAGTACCAACCATGGTTTGAAGGTTGCGGTTGAGGGAACTAACCATGGTTGGGGGGTTGAGTCTGAGAGTACCAACCATGGTTTGAAGGTTGCGGTTGAGGGAACTAACCATGGTTGGAGGGTTGAGTCTGAGGGTACCAACCATGGTTAGAGGTATAAATGCAACCAAGATTGTTTTGGAGGATAGACATCTGGCAGAGGCCTCTAGGGCACGGTTCCCTTGGCAACCTTAAAGGCTTGTGGACTTCAACGTCCAGAATTCCTCCTCAACCAGATCCACCGGCTAAGGAATTCTGGGAGTTGAAGTCCACAAAGTCTTTAAAGTTGTGGGGAGGAAGTGGGGAGGGACAAGAGCTCCAGAGCCACCAGCACTCTTGAGAGGAGGGGGAGTTCCTCCCTCCCTCCCACATACATCAGGGCGCTGAGACAACCCAGGCCTGGATGATGTGACAGCCAAGCCTTTTATGGAAGCAAAGGCCCTGCCAGTGTCTTTATCTCTCCCCCCCCCTTCCTCCAGGGAACACACAACCGCAGAAAGCTCGGCCTTTGGGCGCCCCAAGGGGAAGGCTGGGGAGCTGGGCCCCTTCCTGGCTCCCTCCTTAGGCCAGGAGGCCAAGCCATCCCTCCTCCTCTTCTCCTCCATCTCATCATCATCATCCCTCCTCCTCCTCCTCCTCCTTTTCCTCATCATCATCTCTCCTCACCCCTCCTCCTCTTTCTTCTCCTCCATCTCCTCCTCTCCCTCCTCCTCTTCTGTCTCTTCCTCCATCATCATCATCCCTCCTCCTCCTTTTCTCCTCCTCATCCCTCCTCCTCTTCTCTTTCTTCTCCTCCTCTCCCTCTTTCTTCTCCTCCATCTCCTCCTCATCCCTCCTCCACCTCCTCCTCCTCCATCTCCTCCTCATCCCTCCTCCACCTCCTCCTCCTCCTCCTCTATCTCCTCATCAACCCTCTTCTTCCTCCTCCATCTCCTCCTCCTCATCCCTCCTTCTCCTCTTATTTCTCTTCCTCATCCCTCATCCCTCCTCTTCCTTTTCTTCTTCCTCCTCATCCCTCATCCCTCCTCCTCTTCCTTTTCTTCCTCCTCCCTCCTCTTTCTCTTCCTTCTCCCTCCTCCTCCTCCTCCTCCATTCAATAAACAACCAAAAGCCATTGGTTCCTCTGATACATCACACTGAGTCACCCTTGCCAGCCAAAAGCAAAAACCACTTCCAACGGTACTTACTTCCTAAAATAAACCCCGCTTCATTCACTAACTCTACTTGTACATTACACGATGTCACGTCGGCCGCAATGGCTGAATTAAACCCATGAAGGCATCATCTAGTCCCCTGGCTGGGTGGGGAGGCCCTCCCTGCACAGAAGCTGCAGCACAGTTTCTTGCCGATTTCGTACAATTGTTGCTGAGCCACTAAACCTGCCTGGCTAACCACAGTTCAGGGCAACGTGTGAATCCAACCTCTGGCTTCCCTGGGAAAATCTGCTCAATTTGGGAGGCTAGAATTCTTGGCTTCTTTTCAGGGAAAACAGCCCTCCCGATATGGCCGTGGGGCCCCTTGTTTATTTCTTAGGCAGGAACACTGGGAGGAAAACCATCCGTTTCACCAGGTCCCTGCAATGGAAAACCGAGGTCCTATAAAAAGGAAATTGCCCTCTGGGCAACCTCAAAGGTACATAAGCTCTCTGAAAAATCACCGTCTGCAGCCCCTGACCCGTTTTGACAATGACAGCCTCCTTCCTTGGTTTCCTTCGCTGGTTTTGCACGCAAATAGAGTCTCGGGAATATTTTTTCAGATGGCCAACCCTGGCAGGAAAAGCTGCCCAGGTAGATATAAGGCTGTAACCCATGAAATAAATGGCTGAATTGTCCACTGAATATTTTTTTTACCCTGTTTCCCCCCCACACACACACACAAATTAGGCCTAACTGGAAAAATAAGTCCTGGCGTGATTTTTTAGGATGCTCGTAATATGAGCCCTACCCCCCACCCCACCCCAAAAATAAATCCCAGTTAAGATTGTCAGCCAGATGGGTGCATTTAGTGCCGTATTTTCCTGAAAATAAGACCTAACCAGAAAGTAAGCCCTAATGCAGGGGTGTCCAAACTTGGGAACTTTAAGACTTGTGGACTTCAACTCCCAGAATTCCCCAGCCAGCCATGCTGCCAATAACCACGTGAGAGGGAATCTCAGTTCCAGCTTGGGAGAGGAGATCCGTTGCAAGTGTTTGCAGAATGGTGGCATCTCACCACAAACCAGACATGGTTGGCTTGTTAATTCTGTGCTTTGTGTGTGACTCCAGGCATTGGGCTCATTCAGTAAAAGATGGTTAACGTGGCAGGTTGTGTGAATCGAACTTCCGAGGTCCAGGACAGCGTCTGGAGCAGGAATCAGTAAGTCCCTAAATGTGATCAATAAAATTATAAAATTATCACATTTTATCTATATTGTACATTATTGTATTTTATTCTATTTTTATCTTAGATTGTATCTTATTCTATTTTTATCTTAGATTGTATCTTATTCTATTTTTATCTTAGATTGTATTTTATTCCAATTCCATTTGAAATTGTATTTTATTCAATGCCATTTCAAATTGCTTTTATCAAATTTCAATAATAATTTGTTTCTGGAACTCTGCACTTTGATATGTCCCAAGGGCTAATCAATCAATCAATAATAATAATAAAATAAGCGAAATGGCCTGCAACCCTCCCAACTAATCCTAAAGGGTTAAACTGGATTAACTCTCTTCCCAACCTAGTAGGGAGCCAGTGTGGTCTGTAAGCCCCCTCGACCCCCTCCTTCCTCTCGGGCTGCTCCCTCTTGCTTTGACTATGTAAGGCAAATCTTGCTCCAAACACCAACCCATCTCTGCCCTGCTTTTTAAAATAACTTGCTGGGAACAAACAGGCAAGGCAGAAGTCTATAAATCAGGTGGTAGCTTGCCAGGCTCTTCCAGAATGTTGTGTGAAAAAGAGAAGATGATGGCACATGGAGAAATAGAGATAGATAGATAGATAGATAGATAGATAGATAGATAGATAGATGATAGATAGATAGATAGATAGATAGATAGATAGATAGATAGATGATAGATAGATAGATAGATAGATAGATAGATAGATAGAGGATAGATAGATAGATAGATAGATAGATAGATAGATAGATAGATGATAGATGATAGATGATAGATAGATAGATGATAGATAGATAGATAGATAGATAGATAGATAGATAGATGATAGATAGAGGATAGATAGATAGATAGATAGATAGATAGATAGATAGATGATAGATAGATAGATGATAGATAGATAGATAGATAGATAGATGATAGATAGATAGATAGATAGATAGAGGATAGATAGATAGATAGATAGATGATAGATAGATAGATAGATAGATAGATAGATAGATAGATAGATGATAGATAGATAGATGATAGATAGATAGATAGATAGATAGATGATAGATAGGCAGATAGATAGATAGATAGGCAGATAGATAGATAGATAGGCAGATAGATAGATAGATAGGCAGATAGATAGATAGATGATAGATAGATAGATAGATAGATAGATAGATAGATAGATAGTAGATAGATAGATAGATAGATAGATAGGCAGATAGATAGATAGATGATAGATAGATAGATAGATAGATAGATAGATAGATAGGCAGATAGACAGATAGATAGGCAGATAGATAGATAGATGATAGATAGATAGATAGATAGATAGATAGATAGATAGATGATAGATAGATAGATAGATAGATAGATAGATAGATAGATGATAGATAGATAGATAGATAGATAGATAGGCAGATAGATAGATAGATGATAGATAGATAGATAGATAGATAGATAGATAGATAGATAGATGATAGATAGATAGATAGATAGATAGATAGATAGTAGATAGATAGATAGATAGATAGATGATAGATAGATAGATAGATAGATAGATAGATAGATAGATAGATGATAGATAGATGATAGATAGATACTGTAGATGATAGATAGATGATAGATAGATAGATAGATAGATAGATAGATAGATAGATAGATAGATAGATAGATAAATAGATAGATAGATGATAGATAGATGATAGATAGATAGTGCTTCGGTGACTCCATCCAGCCACCTCATTCTCTGTCTTCCCCTTCTTCTTCTTTTGCCCTCCATCTTTCCCAGCATGAGGCTCTTCTCCAGGGAGTCCTTCCTTCTCATTAGGTGGCCAAAGGATTTGAGTTTCAGAAGATGATAGATAGATAGATAGATAGATAGATGATAGATAGATAGATAGATAGATAGATAGATAGATAGATAGATAGATAGATAGATGATAGATAGATGATAGATAGATAGCGCTTCGGTGACTCCATCCAGCCACCTCCTTCTCTGTCGTCCCCTTCTTCTTTTGCCCTCAATCTTTCCCAGCATGAAGCTCTTCTCCAGGGAGTCCTTCCTTCTCATTAGGTGGCCAAAGGATTTGAGTTTCAGAAGATGATAGATAGATAGATAGATGATAGATAGATAAATAGATAGATAGATAGATAGATAGATAGATAGATAGATAGATAGATAGATAGAGATAGGGGGAGATAGGGGGAGAGAAAGCAAGACAGAGCGGGGAGAGGGAGAGAAAGAGACAGAGGACAGAGAGGGAGAAAGGGAGGGGAGGAGAGAGGGAGGGAGGGGAGAGAGGAAGGAAGGAGGGAAGGAAGGAAGGAAGGAAGGAAGGAAGGAAGGAAGGAACTCTCCCCTAAGGCAGTTCTATATCTCAATGCTGGGAAAAGCACCACCTGTTGAATTCTGCCTGTGACCTTCAAAGTCCCTTCCAACTCTTGCTATCCTGTTACAGGTAGTCCTCAACTTACAACCGTTCGTTTAGTGACTGTTCAAACTTACAACAGAACTGGGGGGAAAAGTGACTTACGCCCATTTTTCACAGTTACAACCTTTGCGCAATCCCCATGGGTCACGTGGTCGAAATTCAGACGCTTGGACACTGGTTCATATTTACGACCGTTGCTGTGTTGTCACGTGGGCCCCTTTTGCCACCTTCTGACAAGCCAAAGTCAACGGGGAAGCCAGGTTCCCTTCAACAACTGGGTTACTAAATGATCAACTGCAACGATTCACTTACCCACCGGGGCAAAAAAGGGTCGCAAAACGGGACAAAACTCACCGAACAAATGTCTCACTTAACAACAGACAGGCTGGGCTCCATTGTGGTCATACATCAAGGACTCAATATAATACAATGCAATAGCAGAGTTGGAAGGGACCTTGGAGGTCTTTTAGTCCAACCCCCTGCCTAGGCAGGAAACCCTATATTGTTTCAGACAAATGGCTATCCAACATCTTCTTAAAGACTTCCAGTGTTGGAGCATTTATAACTTCTGGAGGCAAGTCGTTCCACTGATTAATTGTTCTAACTCTCAGGAAATTTCTCCTTAGTTCTAAGTTGCTTCTCTCCTTGATTAGTTTCCACCCATTGCTTCTTGTTCTGCTCTCTGGTGCTTTGGAGAATAGCTTGACTCCCTCTTCTATGTGGCAGCCCCTGTATTCTGTTTAGTGGCCGTGTTGGGGGCGGGAGGGAAACCACAGCATTAAACCTTGGAGCAGAGCATCTTGGACTGACAGAGGAAGAAGCTGCAGCACGTTGTGTTTTCCCTGAGATGCTTCAATGCGCACATCGTGCTCAGCGATGGATTATTTCACCACTGCATTTGGCTGGGCTTTGCGCAGAACATGGCTGATGTGCCTGGTGCACAATTGACTTTCCTCCAGCGCTGACTTGTGGAGCCACTTTGTCGTGGTCCCCAGAACAGAACAGAAAGCCCCGTGTTTCCCAGAAGCATAGAATGAGGATGCTTCTACTTACTTTATTTTATTTTTTGTCTTTGAATAATTTGGTGACCATGTTACAAAACAGCAACACCTCGGTCTGACGAAGAACCTTCTCTAGGTTAAGCCCACTGGCACACGTCGCTTCTATTATATATATAGTTTTATTAGTTTATAAAGGACGCGGTGGCTCAGTAGTTAAGACGCTGAGCTTATCGATCAGAAAAGTCGGCAGTTCAGAGGTTCAAATCCCCAGCACTGCGTAATGGAATGAGCTCCCGTGACTTGTCCCAGCTTCTGCCAACCTAGCAGTTCGAAAGCAGGTAAAAAAATGCAAGTAGAAAAATAGGGACCACCTTTGGTGGGAAGGGAACAGTGTTCCGTGCGCCTTCAGTGTTTAGTCATGCCGGCCACTATTTTTCAAAAATAGCCTTTAGGAGGCTTGTAGAGTGCTTCTGGGAGGGTGCGCCTCCCAAAAATGAGCCAAAAAATGGCCCATTTTTTGCAAAAACAGGCCTTTTTTGTCAAAAAAAGAGGACATGAATAGCCTTTAGGAGGCTTGTAGAATGCTCCTGATGCTGGGGGGGGGGGCAAAATTGAGCAGAAATTGGCCCGTTTTTCACTCATTTCTACCCTCCCCAGCCCCCCTCCCGGAGTTCTCTGAAAGCCTCCTAAAGGCTCTGCATGGCCATTTTGGTGAAGGGGGCGGGGCTTCGGGAGGCAAAAAATGCTGCATTCAGTATATAAGACGCACCCAGATTTTCAGCCTCTTTTTTGAGGGGAAAAAGGTGTGTCTTATACTCTGAAAAATACGGTAATTCCTTGCTTTCCTACATGTCCACCACATGGGGTGATAGGTTCCTGGGATCTGGTTGCATTTCCAACATTTCGCGGAGGAATTGTTATGCATTTTTATAAAATGCCCAAAGAAGGGATTTATTTCTTTTAATGACTTCCCATCGTTTTGCAAAAAAAAAACCCGGCTTGGGTGATTCTCTTAAGGCCCAAATTAATAAAGATGTCACCTTCAACGAGGTCGCAAAGCAAAGAGACGGCTAACAACCGTTAGCTGGAAGCGGTGACTTGACAGGAGGAGTTTGCGAGGGGATGGATCTGGAGTACGTCAGCTTCACACTGTCACAACAAAGTGCTTTGTGATGAAGTGGGTTTGCTTTATCAGAGGGCTGCCACAAATAAGCAGAGGAGTTTCTGGGCAGGAAGGAATGTAACATAACAGCGCCGTGACCAAGCAGAGCCCTGGGCCATTTATAGAGACGGCGGGTTTCCGAGGTGAAAAGCTTCTTTCCGGGATGTATCTTCTCTTCTGGGAGAAGTTTTTAAAGGGCCTGAGAAAGCATCCCAGTTTGTGGGGTGGGATAGGGAAGACTGGACTCTTGCAACCTTAACAGGTTAACAGAGTTGGAAGGGACCTTGGAGGTCATCTAGTCCAACCCCCACTCAAGCAGGAGACCCTACACCATTTTGGACAGATGGCAGCCCAGTCCCTTCTTGAAAGCCTCCAGTGGTGAAGCTCCCACAACTTCCGAAGGCAACTTCTGTCCCATGGGTTGATTGTTCTCACTGTCAGAAAATTTCTCCTTATTTCCAGCTTCGGACAAACGAAGTCAATGGGGGTGGGGGGTGGGGGAAGAGCCAGATTTGCTTAACACCTATGTGATTCGCTTAACAACTGCAGTGATTCTCTTAATGACTACGGCAAAAATGGTTGTAAAAAAATGACCGCGGACTGATTGAACCCCTGCCTTGCCTTACAGTGGAAATTCTGGTTAAAAAGTTTGGTCGTAAATCAAGGACATTCTGATTCTACAAAAAGCCACCCTACTTGGAACAGCTTATATCCTCCGATGTCACCTTAACAGTTCCTAGGTAGTCCTTGGTTAGGACTCGAGCTGTTGAGCTACCAACCAGCCCCAAAGGCTGTGAATCTCACCAAAGATTAACATAATAATAATAATAATAATAATAATAATAATAATAATAATAATAATAATAATAATAATAATAATAATAATAATAATAATAATGCTAAGCCTTGTAAGTTGAAGCAATTCTGGCTGGTTTGAGATACAACAGGAAGTCCCGGATTGTTGATAAAAATAAATGGGGGGGGGGGAGGGAATATCCAGAAAGAAGGCGGGAAGCCCCTTCTTACAATTGCCAGGAAAACCAGATAGAGCCCACAATGACTTCATGAGGTCATCCTGGATTTAGTGGGCTTTATTTAGAATAGAATAGAATAGAATAGAATAGAGAATTAGAATAGAATAGGAATAGAACAGAATAGAATAGAATAGAATAGAGAATTAGAATAGAATAGAATAGAATAGAATAGAGTAACAGAGTTGGAATGGAATCACTGAAGCAGTAGGTGTGAGCTTAAATGGACTCCAGAGGATGGTAGAAAGCCTGGAGAAACATTGTCCATGGGGTTGTGATGGGTCGACTTTGCAACTAACAACAACAATAACAACATGAAAACAGAATCTTACAAGCCTGCTTGAGTTTTCTCTTCACTCTCTCTTACATTCTTACACCCCGGGAACTTCCTTCTTACAAGAAGAAACAATCTTTGAGATAAGGGTTAGCTGTTTGTTTGTTTAAGGGCATTATCTACTCCAAGTTCAGTTTCCAATATCTACATTGGCCTTTTCCGGCTGAGAAAAGAGAAAAAGGTGAAAAGAATGTAGAAAAAAAAGAGAAGGAATAAGTCTTCCATTTCCCCCTCCCCCTCCTTCCCAGACACTGTAGTTGTAAGACTTCCTGTGAGAAAAGCAAAATTTCCTGATGGGAAAAATGTAAAGGGAATTTCACCATCACTACTCCCACTCAGAAACTTTTGGTGAGAACTTCCTTCTCCTTCTCCCCCCAGAGAAAGACTTAAGATACCTTTTCCTCTTTCAAAGCTGGAGAGAATTAAAGCAGAAATTTCCCAGTCTGTCTTAAGGTGAGGAGCTACAAATTGCTCTCTAGCCAATCAGAAGTATGGAAGAATGAGAAGAGGCTGAAACTCTGGGAATCCTTGTGAAATCTTTTAAAATATGAAATGCATTTTGCATTTATATAAAATGTAAATTGTATAGATTATAAAAGTAAACGTTCCCCTCAACTATGTGCTAATCATTTCCAACTCTAGGGGGCAGTGCTGATCTCCGTTTCAAAGCCAAAGAGCCAGCACTGTCCGAAGATGTCTCCGTGGTCATGTGGCTGGCATGACTAAACGCTGAAGGCGCAGAGAACGCTGTTACCTTCCCACCAAAGGTGGTTCCTGTTTTTCTACTTGCATTTTTTTACGTGCTTTCAAACTGCTAGTTGGCAGAAGCTGGAACAAGTCACGGGAGCTCACTCCGTTATGTAGCGCTAGGGATTCGAACCACCGAACTGCCAACCTTTCTGATCGACAAGCTCAATGTCTTAGCCACTGAGCCACTGTGTCCCTTCTAGATAGATTATATATCATGCTTATTGCCAAAGAATTTTTATAACGAAAGGTTGTTTGCCAGGAATCTACATCTAAAGATACTTTACAATTCATTTCTTAGCAAATAATCTAGAATGTGAAAGAGTTACTGCTTGTTGTTATTAAGAACAGTCCTGGCTTAAACAGTCATTAGCTGATCCCTTTGATTTTAGCCAAAGTGACAGCTGCTACTTGAACTGCAAGGGAAGTACCTGACTTTTCCCCAAAAAATTAAATGGAATGAATTAAATAAATGTTTTTAAGCAGGGGAGGTGTAGTAGGGCAGCTTACCCCAATCTGGGGCCTCCTACCCACTGATCCCCTTTAGGGCAGAGTTTTCTTTATTTTAATTTATTAGATTTTTTTTAAAATCCTGCCTTTATTACTTAATGGGTAACTCCAGGCAGCAAACACACATACAATTTCTTCTTCCTATTTTTTTTTTTTTTTTTTTGCCATAACAACAACTTTGTGAGGTGAGTTGGCTGAGAAGAAGATCCACCCAGCCGACTTTCCTACATAAGGCAGGACTAGAACTCACAGTCTCCTGGTTTCTAGGCCAGCATGGTAACAGCTACACCCATTGAATCCCCTGCTTTTTGCAAATGGATCTATGAAATCAGATTTCCCCCCTTGACCCCTAAGGAACAAAGGTGCTTTTTTTGCTGGATTGTGGTCTCTAGAATTCCCAGCACCCTGAGAGTTGTAACCCCACACCTGAAGGGCAGCAGCTTGGAGGAAGATATGATCAGGCATTTTGTTTTCTCCACAAAATAATCTTTTGTATCTGGAGAAAATGAAATTTAGCAACCAAGGAAGGAGGAGGAAGAGGAGGAGGAGGAAGAGGAGGAGAAGGAGAGTAAGTAAGTGTGCTCCTTGTGCTTGTTGTGTGTAGGAACACGAGCTAATCCTAACAAAGATGCCCACAACTGCTGCCAATTTGGCTTGGAGACTGCTCTGCCAGTCGCCTTCAAAGGAAGCTCCTTACACGGGTCCTTAGGAGAAGGGGGACCTTCAAAACACAGACAGGTGCACTGAGATTGATTGATTGATTCCTTCTTTCCTTCCTATCTCCCTGCCTGCTTTTTCTCATCTCTATTACTTCTTTCCATCCATACATTTCTTTCCTTCCTTCCTCCCTTCCTTTCTCCCTTCCTCCCTCCCTCCCTCCATCCATTCCTTCCTCCCTCCCTCCCTCCATTCCTTTCTTCCTCCCTGCATCCCTTCCTTCCTTCCTCCCTCCCTCCCTCTGTCCATTCCTTCCTTCCTTCCTTTCTCCCTGCCTCCTTTTTCTCATCTCTATTCCTTCTTTCCATCCATCCATTTCTTTCCTTCCTTTCTTCCTCCCTTCCTCTCTCCCTCCCTTCCTCCGTCCATTCCTCCCTCCCTCCATTCCTTCCTTCCTCCCTGCATCCCTTCCTTCCTTCCTCCCTCCCTCCCTCTGTCCATTCCTTCCTATCTCCCTGCCTCCTTTTTCTCATCTCTATTCCTTCTTTCCATCCATCCATCCATCCATCCATCCATTCTTTCCTTCCTTCCTTCCTTCCTTCCTTCCTTCCTCCCTTCCTCCCTCCCTCCCTCCCTCCCTCCCTCCCTCCCTCCCTCCCTCCCTCCCTCCCTCCCTCCCTTCCTACGGTTGAGATGCAGAGGGATTCCCTCCCCGGCCTCCGTGCCTGAAAAGAGAAGCGCCCGAAAGAGGGTTTTTTCTCTCTCTCTCTTGCCGTTTTCTCCGCTCCGAGGAGCGACGGGAGCTTTTAACACCCGTCGGTCCTCCGCTTGGCTTTCGCCTGGTTGCCCTTCCGAGACGAAACGGTTTCTGATGGACGGGAAATGCGGGGCTGAAGAATGGAGCGGATACATTTGATTTTCTTTTTTCCTTTTAAAGCACGGAAATAAGGAAACCAGAGCTCTCCTGTTCACGCACGCAAACACACCCAACGAAGTCCTGGGCTCACAGCAAACGTGCGAATGGGGACCGGGTTCGTCGCCCCCAAACTCTTTGCAGTGGGACCCAAACAAAAAAAACCTAGATATAAAATAACAGCCTGCCTTTTCCAAGAAAATCGGGGTTCTTTCCTACAACACCCCCCTCGCCCCAATCCTGGCGCAGGCTTTGCAAAGACACCGCTTGTCTTCAGATTAGGTTTCTCCCCGCCATCTGCCAAGGCGAGCGTGCTCCTGAGCACGTGCAGAGAGCCTTTTTTCCTTCCCACAAGGACGCCCCCGCCCCCCCCAATTTAGGAATTAACTATAAAGAAGAGAGGTTTGCCCGGGATGGCGAAAAGGCAGCGGCCCCCACTCCCTCCCGCCCACGGGGGTGGGTGACAGGGTTACAGACGTGGGGGTGGGGGACAATGCCTCCCTCCCAACTGGCCGAGCTTTTAAGGGCAGGAGAGCCCTTTGGGTTTTCCTGCAACGGATGAACCCCGCGCCATCTCTCTGAGAACCGAGGAGGGCCGGCTTTCGCGTGGAGAAGCTTTCCGACGTGCAGACCCGCTGCCCGCTCGCAGTTTCAAATGCTACAGTCCAACGAGAGCCGCCCTCTCGGCTCGTTGGCGGGTCGCCTAAACGGATTTGGCCGTTTGGGGAAATGTCTATGGAGATTCTCAGTCCTCCAGGTCATGGTTTCAAGAGGCAACTGGATTTTCTGGGTTTTGTTTTTTTTTTATTTGAAGACGTTTCGCTTCTCCTCCAAGAAGCTTCTTCAGCTCTGACTGGATGGTGGAGGGGAATGGAAGGATCTTACAATCAAAGGTTTGTTTGCCAGGAATCTACCTACAAAGATACAACTCGATTCTTAGCCAATAATCTAGACTGGGAAAGAGCTATTGGTTATCCTTCCGTTCGCCACCTTGACTGAACGACGAAACCTTTCCATTCGGTCAGAGTTGAAGAAGCCTCTTGGATAAGAAGCGAAACGTCTTCGAAGAAAAACCAGAAAGTCCCAAAAAAACAAAAGAAAGCACCTTTGGGACATTTAGGGAAAAGATCCCTTCGTTGCGAGTCCAAAGAAAGGCCTTTGATGCTTTTTTCTGGTACCCGGAATTCCTTCTCCGTTGCCCCATCTTTTTGGCGCCCCCTTCTCCAGCCACCCCCGATAAACCGGGGTCCGTTACGTGCTTGACTTCAAGAATCGAAATAAATTGAGTTGCGTAATTTATTTGGCCAACTGGGATTCGACCCACAAAGGAAATAGTCGCGTTAAGCTACGTTTCAACCACGTCTTAAGCCCCAAGCCTGCAATTTACAAACTAACTACAATTGGGTTAGTCTCGCCATAATCTACGGTGCAAACCAAAGACCCCTGGGTTGTGTGAACTCAGCCCTCAAAATCAACCGCCTTGCTAGAAGAGGGGTGATGCTTTTGCGCTCCAACGATGGTATCAGTATAGAAAAAGGAAACGATTAGAATAGAATAGAATAGAATAGAATAGAATAGAATAATAGAATAGAATAGAATAGAATAGAATAGTGTTTTTTATTGGCCAAGTGTGATTGGACGCACAAGGAATTTGTCTTTGGTACAGATGCTCTCAGTGTACATAAAAGAAAAGATACATTCGTCACGAATCATAAGGTGCAACACTTAATGATAGTCATAGAGTACAAATAAGCAATCAGGAAACTATCAATATAAATCGTAAGGATATAAGCAACAGTTACAGTCATGCAGTCATACGTGGGAGGAGATCAGGGTGTATAATAATATGTATACTTAAAAAGGACTTGATACAGTCAGTTCACTGTCGTTGCAAAACTGGAAATGTGATGTATAAGAAAGGAAAATGTATAATACAAATATTATTAAAAGAAAAAAAAAAGGAAACGGAATAAAATAGACGAAGGCTGCAATCCTACCAGCAGCTACTAGGAATTGCTTATCTGAAAAAGGGAAGCAAAGCCAGAGTTGTTTACAGCCTGGATGGAACACCACGAGGAAAGCCCAGGGCCGTAGGATTTCACTAGGAAATCGAGAGATAGAGAAAATATTCAGAAAGAAGTCTACGGCGGAGGATTTTATCGCTCCCAGGAAAAAAAAGATGCGGAGCTTTCGGGAATCCAACCAGATCGGAGGAAGATCCCCGAGGTGGGATGGGAGAAAGGAGCAAAGCCGAGTCCCGGGTCTCAGATGGCCGTGGAGGGAACGTGGCTCACGAGGAATTTCGGCTAAACGAGCGAAATTCACAACGAAATATATTTCACATCGTCTCCCGATCGCAAGCTTGTTTTTTTTCGAGCGATCGTTTTCTTAAAATCCTTTAATAAATTTTTTTAAATCCTTCAATAAACATTAATTTGTAAAAAATTCATAACGTGCCAATCCAAAAACAACAACAACCCCAAACAATGACAGAAACGCAGCAAGGGGGCATCTTCCATCTCTCCGATGGCCGCGTTCCCACGACGCCTCCCTCCCCCCGCATTGCGTTTCTTTCCCCGGTTTCTCTGGGTTTGCCCCGCTCATTTGACACAAACCACCGCTTCCCCTCCATCCGTCCGTCCGCATTCGCACGCGGCCAACCCGGCTAAAAAACAAAACCGTGGCCGCCGGTTCGGCGTGGTCGTGAGAACGCAGCGCCCCCGTTTCAAAAGCCCCAGCCTTAAATTTCCACCTGGGAGGAAAAAGATCCCACGGTCCCCCCGCCCCCTCTCCCCTGCCAGCACATCCAAATTTCGGTCCCTTGGCTACCTGGCCACTAAGGACCACAAAAAATTAATAAAAAATATATTTTTTAAAATTTTATTTCCATGCACAATTTTTTTTTAAATTTTATTTCCACGCCCCCACCCCACCCGTCTCCCGGGAGCGCGTGGCCGTGGGCCGAGCGCGAGAAAAAACCGCGCGAGCCCTTTAAGGAAGTTCATCAAAGTTTTAAAAGTTCCGCGGAGGGAGGGAGGGGCGGGGGAGGGAGGGCGCGCGAGGAGGACACGTCGAGGGCCGGGCGAAAAGTTTTGGCAGGCGGAGGCGGGGATTGGTCCGGCTGGGGTTCCCCTGGAGACGGCCAGATGGGGCCCGCCCCCGTCGCCTCGGCTCCACTCCGCCCCAGCCGGGCGCGCGCACTGCTGTGGTGCTCTGTATGTGTGTGTGTGTGTGTGCGCGCGCGAGGGTGTTTGCTGGCGGGGCCCCGGCAGCCGCAGCTGCAGCTCGTTGGCCCCTCGGCCGCTCATTGGCCGGCGGCGTCGTCCAGCTGGCCGCGAGCCCGGGGCGCGTCCAATAAGGCGCGCTCGTGCCCCGCCCCACCTGCACCGCACGCGCGCACCTCGGGGCCCCCGCAGCAGCAGCCCGGCCACCCCCCGCCCCGCCCGCCACCTGCCTCACCTCGCCTCGCCCCGCGGCGCCGGCAGCAGCAGCAGCAGCCCCGGCAAGAGCAGCCCCGTCCGGCAGGAGCCCCGCCGCCCCTCCGCTCATCTCAGCAAGCCCGGAGGGGAAGCAGCAGCAGCAGCAGCCGCCGGCCAGGCGAAGCAGCCACCTCGGAGCGGCGCCCGCGAGCCTCACCCCCCCTCCCGCCCCCCGGCCGCCCGGCCGCCCTCCGCACCCACCATGAGCAACCTGGCCAAGGAGAGCGAGCACAGCAGCAGCAGCCTCGAGGAGGAGGTAAGCGCCGCCGCCGCCGCCGGGCGCCCCCTCGGGGAAGGGGACCGGCTGGCCTGAGGGGCTTCGCTGCAGGGCTTCGGGGGCCCCCGGGAGCTGGGGGGGGCAGCCTGGGAGCTTCTCCTGCCGGACCAGGGTTCCAGGAAGCCCCCACTGCCGTCTAGGGGTCCTCCGCGTTGTCCGTGGGGGATGTTGGGGGTCTTTTGGTGGATGGGAGGGTTTGGGGCTCATCCTGGATGGAGACCTCTGGATTTTCCCCTCCTCCCTTGCTTGCCCCCCCCCAAGTGCCCGTTTGAGCTCTTTTCCTCTGGATCCCCCTCCCCTCCCAGCCCTCCTTCCCTCCCACTCCAGGAGCCCCTTTGTGGTACCTTTCCCCTCCTCCCAGCCCCGCCTGCCCTCCCACCAGGTGCCCCTTTGAGGCTGTTTTCCCCCCACCACCTGGTGAGGGGGGGGGGATTTGGGGAGGTAGAATTGGTCAATATGTGGGTTTTGCCTTCCAGATGTTTCCCCTCCCAGCCTTCCCTGCTTCCCTCCAGGTGCCCTTTTGAGCTCTTTTCCTCCAGATCCCCCTCTCCTCCCACTCCTCCTTCCCCCCACCTAGTCTCTTTTGGGTACCTTCCCTCCAGATTGCCCCCCCCCCCAGAGGCCCCTTTGGGGCTGTTTTCCTCCCACCACCCAGTGATTGGGGGGGGGGGGTAGGCAAAGTAGATACAATTAGCCAATATGGAGGATGGGCTTTGCCCTCCAGATGTTTCCCCCCCCCTCAGCCTCTGCATGCCGCCGACTTTGGGCTCCCCAAAGGGGAGGTTGCTTTCTTCAGATGTGAACCCCCCCCTCTTTGCGGCAGCTTGCGTCCCCCTCTTCTACCATCTCTAAACCAGCATTGCCCGGCGAAAGCTAGATTTTGATGGAGGGATGTTTTGGGGACTTAAGAGCTCCGTTTCTGGGTTTTTGGAGGAGGGGTAGAGTTGTTAATTCGCAACTAACAACAACAAGAAGATAAGAGTTCCCCGTTTCCTACTTTTGGAAAAGCTGGGTGTGTTTTTCTTATAAAGCCACCATCGAAACGCAGCCCTGAAAAATATCACAATCTGGCCAGCGATGCAGGCAACTTAACTAGAGAAGTTGACTAACCCTTGTAGCTGCTAGACCAGCTTCGGAGTGATGGTGGATTGCTGATTCCCCCCCCCCCCCATTTTCCCAGCATCTCTCCTGCATGAAATATGTAATTTCAATTGTATCGGTCGCCTTCTACAAAGAGGGCTGGAGTCGTTTGCTTTAGCTCCATAAATGCTGTGATGTTGCTAAACCTGGTCAAAACCTAGCTTATTATTACTAATTAGTTCTTAGACTGAAAACAGCTCCTGTTCTGAAGACTGAGCTGACCTCTGTTTAGGAAAAGCACAACCTTCAGTTCCTTCCCAAAGTCTGAAAATCAGTGGATTTGTTGGTTCAGAATGGCAACTAATTCTGATCCAATTCCCTTCACGAACGGTGAATTCCTACCAAGCATATTACGGTCATGGAATTAACTTCTGGGGATGCTTGGCAGGGACCTCGCCGTCTTTGTCCCGATATATGAAAAACGCTCTTAAAATACCACTTTCTGATGTAGCCGTATAGATGGGATGCGTTGGCTTCAGCAGTATGTAATATCACGCCTGAAACTTGCTTTTAACCTCAGTGACAATGGAATATACTAGATAGAAGGGGATATTTGGGCTACTGTTTATGAAGAGAGAGTTACGTGGCTGATACTCTTGGTGTAGGCTGCTGGTGTGTCTTTCGATCAGACTATTTCTGATGCCTTCCGTTCGTGGGTTTTGTGTGTTTATGCTAGGAGGAAGAAACAGTTCCTCTGTCTGTCTGTCTGTCTGTCTGTCAGTCAGTCAACAGGCCAAAATCAATCAGCCAAGCTGCTTATTTAAATCCACATTAAGCATCTTGCAATCCTTTCGTGAATCTTCGTTTGGATATGCAGAGGTTCTAAATAAAGTTTAGTGTGTGCTTGAGGGTGTTTTTTAAAAAAATGCTGGTAGGATGCTACCTGAACCTTAGTTTGTGGTCCATCTAATGTCAATGCCGCCTCTTATTTAGATAATTCATTGGCATGCAAGGGCAGGCCTAGCTTAAGTGTATTTCTTTGTCCTGGCTGTCAGAGAAAAGCACTTGTGACCTTCATCTTATTTGGCATAGACTATCTGAAGGTACATCCAGTTCATTTAGGTATGCTTTAATTTCTGGGAGATTTGGGGATCTCCTATTTTCTATGGGATTCCATTTCCACAATTTGCAAGTGGAAAATTATAGCGTTTTGGTAAATCTGACATTAAAGGAACCTACTTCCAAGAGAGCCTACCCTGCTTGTTGTTGTTGTTTTGAAGCGAGAGTAAAAATAAAGCAAGCTTTCTTTGGGAGGGGGAAAAAAAACCACCTCCTTAAACAAATCCCTCCCCAAGAGGCACATTTACAAATTGGTTACACACTAAAATGTTTAACAACAATATGTTTCCATTTGCAGTAATCAAAGCAGACCGGGATTTCCCTTTGACTGCAGGATAATCTTTCTGTGGGCAGTTCTAATTCTTTTGATAGTTACTGTGAATAGTTAAGACGTTTCCCTTAAAGAAATACCGAAAGGACCAATGAAAAAGGAACATAACTGATGTTACCTTTGCTTCTAGAAATGGCAATGGTCCTTTAAAATTTCAAGCTAGATTTTTATATAGTCTTACCTGGAAATCGCTAGGATTGAATTTGCAAGATTAAAACCACCCTGGAAGTAGTAATCCATGACATTCTGGTTAAAATAACCCTCAGGGGAAAAAAGCATCATCATCAGGACTCGCCTAACCTTCTAGCTAGCCCAAAGGACTGGGAGGGACAGCCAGATCTTCACAAAAAGGCCAACAGGGCTGAAGGTCATCTGGGAGATTCTTGCTAGCTTCTAGGAGTTCAAATTGGCTTCTGCCCTTGGCAATTTTATGACTTGTGACTTCAACTCCCAGAATTCCTTAGCCAGCCATACTGCAACTCCATTCTATAGTCTATCCATGCTGGCTGAGAAATCCTGGGATTTGACGTCCACAAGTCGTGAAGTTGCCAGGGTTGGAGGGCCCTGGCCTACATAGTACTTCTTCCTGCCTCCATAGCAATTCTAAGTTGAGGATAGACCTGAATCTGGGACTCCTTGGTCCAGATCCAACACACTAACCACAACATCACACATGCTTTCTCCAAATCTTGGTGACGGATGAATAGAATAGCAGAGTTGGAAGGGACCTTGGAGGTCTCCTAGTCCAACCTCCTGTCTAGGCAGGAAACCTTACACCACTTCAGACAAATGGATATCCAACGTCTTCTTAAAAACTTCCAATGTTGGAGCATTCACAACTTCTGGAGGCCAGTTGTTCCCCTGATTAATTGTTCTAACTGTCAGGAATGAGAATGAATATGGTTGAGATGCTGTGTACTTTGAGTTCTAAGAGACTTTCTGTTGAAAACCCAGGTCTGAGTTCTGATCTTTGTACTAGTTAAAGCATCACATAAGATCAGACGCAAGGTTGGTTGGAGGAGTTCAGAAGGTTGTTATGATTTCTCCAAGTGGTCCCCTCCAGGTGTGCTTCGTTTGCGTTGCCATTGTAGTAGTATATTGTATTGGCTGAGGGTTATGGGATCTGGAGTCCAACCTATCTAGAATGGCTATACTAAAGACTGGTTAAATGGGTCCTTCCAATGTAACGATTTACAGTGTGTGAACCCAGTTGCTACCTGTTTAATCGTGGCTTATTGAAGTTTAAGCACCAATTAAAATACCCTATTAGTTTGTGCATTTCTCAAGGGTAGGGGTTAAACAACCTTGTAAGTCATAGCTTGTTTAGTCACTGTTTGAGTGAATTCACACAGCAGCACACTAAGCCAAACGTTGAGTGACAAACCACAATAGCAGGTTTTTAAAAAGCAACCCTGTATCCAAAATAACCACGTACAATGTTTTAGCACTATGTGTGACACCCAACTGCTTTGTGGCTTAGCAAAAACTGTGAATTCAGCCAAGATAGGAAGTTTCTTGTCTAAATAGACCAGCTCGGTTCTCTCTATATATGGCTGCAGCAAATGTGTTTACATCTCCCAGAGACAAAAGGCAGAGCCCTGAGTTACAAGAGGGGATAAAGACACGCTCCGTAGTCTTCCAGGGTCCGAGCGTTTAGCCTGTGTGATTAGCTTCAAATCAAGTTGGGGCTTATATTCTTTGGCACAGTCCCTCCCCTCCCCCAACATCTAACCAGCCCTTTTTCCAAGGGGTGCAGAGTACCAAACTTGGCCGCAAAAAGTTTATTGACCAAAGAGCACATTCTTGGTGTCCTGTAGTTGCCCTCGTGTGTTATTTATATCTTTCCAAGTAACTTGGCCGATTAAATGTTTTTTTCCATTATCCCAGGAAGTTACTGAAATGGATAGCAGAACAATCCGGGGAGGGTGGGAAGGAAGTAACCTCACTGTAAGAAAGCATCTTCCCAAATGAATATTGGGTTGTATTGTATCTATACAGGGGTCTCCAAGCTTGGCCCCCTTAAGACTTGTGGACTTCAATTCCCAGGATTCAGTGGTGCTGGCTGGGGAATTCTGGGAGTTGAAGTCCACAAGTCTTAAAGGGGCCAAGCTTGGAGACCCATGCTGTAGAATGAAATTCGTGGTGTAAGCTTCTACATGGCTGGTTTGGAACAGGTGAAATGTAGGCTAGGCTGCATTGTGAAGATGCTGGTTTATCTACGAATAGGTTTAATTGGGTATCCCGAATCTGTCCTGGGGATAAAAATTGAGGACTTCCTGGACCCTCACTACCACTATAACCTCTGTTGCAGCCTTCAGACCTACCCTAATAAATTGGATCAAAACATTTTCCATGTTTGGGTGAGTCAAATGGATACTTTAAGGTACATCCTTTGAAAATCTTGAAACTTAAAATAGGGCAGTATATCCCCTTTTGGAATTTAGCCCCAGATAGGTTGTTTTAAGCCTGATACAGCCTTTGAGTTAACAAGTGGCACCCCTTGTTCAATATTTAAATCATTAGCAGCCGCAAAAAGCACAATTTGCTTGGCTCAGATGATGCCCCTTGTCTCCCGCTGGAGAGTAAATATTATAGCTGAGTTCAAGATTCTGATAATATATATTTTATTGGGTTTTGGTTTGGTGCGTTGTATGAACCCAACCAGTTGGGTTTTGTTCAATGAACCAGGTTCAAACTATTGTAGAAATCTTGTCTCTGAGTTTATGTAAACTTGGTTTTATTTCACCACAGGCAAATTTTCCCAGTAGGGAAAATTGGTTTGCAATGGTTTAAGATCAGTGCAATAAGTATCTCTCCATTGCTTATCTTAAAGCTTCTGGTGCTACTGATGGATGCCTTTTTCGTTGCTTGCTTTTGCACAAACAAATTGCATTAGGCCAATGTCTATGGAGATCCTCAGTTCACCCAAGTCCTGCCTGTCGCAAAGATGCTTTCTCAAGAGGCAGCTGGACTTCCTTGGTTTTTATTTTTTATTTTTTATGATGATGATGATGATTCACTTCTCTTCCTTCAAATGGTGCAGGAAGTATGAATGGATTTCCAGAAAAATTGCACACTGCAAGAAACCATTTGAACTTCAGTTTGAGATGCAGACACTACTCAGGTGACCCTGAGGAAACAGATAAACCTGAAAGCATGCAAATGATGAGCAGTCTGCAAGGCGTATAAATCCTTCCGTTCCCCCACCATCCAGTCAGAGCTGAAGAAGCTCCTTGGGTGAGAATCGAAATGTCTTCAAAGAAAAGCAAGAAAGTCCACTTGCCTCCTGAAATTTAAGCACCTTTGAGACATTAGGCCAATGTTTCCCAACCTCAGCAATTTTAAGATATGTGGACTTCAACTGCACACCGGCTGGAAAATTCTGGGAGTTGAAGTCCACACTTCTTAAAATTGCTGGGGTTGGAAAACATTCTCATTAGACCAAGTTCATGCAGCCAATATTGCAGGGGTGTCCAAACTTGGGCACTTTTAAGACTTGTGGACTTCAATTCCCAGAATTCCCCAGCCAGCATGGCTGGCTGGGGAATTCTGGGAGTTGAAGTCCACAAGTCTTAAAGTTCTCAAGTTTGGACACCCCTGCAATATTGGGTAGCAACAAATGCTATTCATTCAACATTCGTTCAAAAATTCAACATTGCGAGTCCCAGAGAGTGTAGTCAGGTTAAGGGGAGGGTTGTAGTCCCAACATCTGGAAAAACCACAGATTGGCTAGCTTTTAGGTTGGCCAAGAAGATACATGTTCAACATCTGCAGCCTTAGTGCATATCAACAACAGTTAATGTATTCCCTTTCCTTTATAGCTGTTGAGCAGATTTGGCCAATATTCTTTTGGGTGACTTAAGTAGCAATGTCTGTCATGGCTCTTGGTTATTTTGCATCTGGAGCTCCAGCAAATCAGCTTTTTAAGCACTTTGTCATGGATTAACTCAGTAAAAGTTTGTTTCAGACATTCCCTCCAAGCAATCATGAAAATGATTCTTGTTAACACAGCAGTTCAGATCAATTGTTGGCCTGAAGCAGAGGTGGTATTCAGCAGGTTCTGACCAGTTCTGGAGAAGCGGTAGCGGAAATTTTGAGTCATTCGGAAAACCAGTAAATACCACCTCTGGTTGGCCACGCCCCCATCTATTCTCTGCCTCCCGAGTCCCAGCTGATTGGGAGGGAATGGGAGATTTTGCAGTAACCTTCCCCTGCCACGCCCACCAAGCCACGCCCACAGAACTCATAGTAAAAAACGTTGAATCCCACCACTGGCCTGAAAGGATTTGCTTCATGTATTAATAGTAGCCCTTGTGAGTGGATTCACCCCTTTTGGGAGGGTGCAACAAGCAATACAATACAATACAATACAATAGTAGAGTTGGAAGGGACCTTGGAGGTCTTCTAGTCCAACCCCCTGCCTAGGCAGGAAACCCTATACCGTTTCAGACAGATGGCTATCCAACATCTTCTTAAAGACTTCCAGTGTTGGGGCATTTACAACTTCTGGAGGCTGTGAATGCCCCAACACTGGAAGTCTTTAAGAAGATGTTGAAGAAGCATACTTGGGTCTCCCTACAAAAATGGGTAACTTTTTTTTTTTTGCTCTTAGTTTTTTGGAGATAAGTTTTAGGCAGCCTTTTGAAGAGATGAGGACAACTCTTTGAAGCCCAAATTTATTTCTGAAAGCAAGGAAGCCTTGATACTGTAATTTAAAAAAAGTGTGCACCTTAATTCAGGTAATACGTTTGGTCAGGCTGTTAAAACCTAGAGTTCAGAATGGAAACGTTTAATCAAGAAAAAGCTTTTGTTTCAAAGATGTGCTGTGCATACATTTGCCTGATTCTAAGCCTATGTCCACGCTAAACCATGATTTATTGAATCAGCATCAAATGGCTGCTGCCAAGACATGCCATGCTAGTTAGCTAGTCAACTAGTTAATTGAGTCATGCCAACTATAAACCAGTGGCTTGCAGTTTCCCTCAGCTTGAAGCGGTCATCCTTTGAAGTGGTCAAGAGTAGGATTAGTGGTGGGATTCGAACTTTTTACTACCGATTCTGTGGGCGTGGCTTGGTGGGTGTGGTGTGGCTTGGTGGGCATGGCAGGGGAAGGATACTGTCAAATCTCCATTCCCTCCCCACTCTAGGGGAAGGTTACTGCAAAATCCCCCATTTTCTCCCGATCAGCTGGGACTCGGGAGGCAGAGAATAGATGGGGGCGGGGGCAGTCAGAGGTGGTATTTGCCGGTTCTCCGAACTACTCAAAATTTCCACTACCGTTTCTCCAGAACTAGTTAGAACCTGCTGAATACCACTTCTGAGTAGGATTCATTTGAAGAAGAACTTCAGTCTTTTTAAGGGATGAAGCAGGGATCCCATCTGTAAGGCACGGCATCCAATTTGCTCCTCAAACTCTCCCATGTCCAAAATGGGCCTGACTGAGTACTTGTTCCTGGCTATTCAGAGACCTCTAGGTTTGCGAAGAGAAAGTTGGTGGTCCTCAGACCCTACTTTTGACATCCTCATAAACCCGTAGTATGCTAGATAAAAACCCAGCAAACTGTATTATGGCTTGGCACAATTATATATCCCACTTTTCTAGTGTATGAGATTCCTTGGGCCTTTTCACAGCCAGCATAGGAAGAGATTTACCTTTGATTTAAATGTAAATATTCCTATCCTCCTTGAGAAGAATAGAGGCCTTTATATTTATCATGCCAGCTTGTTTAAAACCTTGTATTGTTCCACTATTATTTCGATAGCAACTGCATCTGTTAACGGCTCTCTTGTAATGGAAAAAATGAGGACGATAATCTTTGCAAGACAGGGTTCACTCCTATGGTTGCTTTGTCTTAGTGACAGTAACGACTGGGCAAGACTTAAGGGTGAAACATTAACCAGATTAACTGTTGCTCCTTCAGGTTGGTGAAGGAAGTATAACAAGAGGTGCCCTTGGACCTACTTGGAACTGTCAACTTGGAAGGTCAAACTGCAACAAGAGGAACATCCCTCCAAGGGTTGAAATTCAACTTTATAAGAGGACCATCTGGGTTAAGAATGGTTGAGAAGACTGGAGGCAAAAATAGGAGGAATAGAACTGTCTTAAATTGAAAGTCTCAGCAGATGCACCTTTGGGCTAATCTTAGCTAAACCTTGAAGCTAATTGTGGCTAATACTAGGATAAGAGTCAGGACCCTGGTCTCATTTGTTCAGATATTTGAACTTCAGGTCCCAATATGGCCATTTTTGAGAACTCAAGCTCACGTATTTGAAGGATGCCCAGGTTGGAGAGAATTGCTTTAGTGATCTGATGTAATGGGTAGATGTGTTCACTCTGTATTTTCTCAAATACTCAAAGAATATGGCCACCAGATCACAGAAGTTAGCATTTGGCTAGGCTGTCGTATTATAAACTTGCCTGTTAGTATCTTATTGCTGATGCATATATTTTTTTCTGTAAAAGTTTTTGCTCTCTATATACAATTATAGGTATACATCCACATAGTTGTTATTCTTTTCTTACATTCGTCATTCCATTTACAGGGTTATAACAAACCATTTTGGGTTGCTTCGTTTATCATCCCTCGCCTGTTTTGACACCACCTTCTTTTCCCTTTCTTTTCTCCCTCCCTCCCCTCTCTACTTTCTGCCTTCCTCTCTCCTTTCCCTTCCTTCTTCCCTTACCTCTCCCCTCTTCCCCTTGCCCTCCCTCTTTCTCCCTTCCATCTTCCTCTCCTCACCTCTATCTTCCTTCCCTCCCCTTCCTCTCCTCTCCTCCTCCCTTCCTTCCTTCCTTCTATTGTCGTCTGTGTCTCTTCCAGCTCTTAATTTTTATTTTCTTGGGGTGCATAAATTAAAGGGAGCTATGCATATGTTATTGTCTAGCTTCTAACGTAAGCTTGCTTATATAGTAAAGTTCATTGATAATATTCTTCCCCAAATTAGGTGGCTGCAAACTGCAAAGTTTAGGGGCCTCCAGCCTGGTATCATGCTCTATAACAGACACAGCAGCAATAAAAGTCACCTTTGCTAGGTTGAGATATCCTTCTGAACAGAGGTGTGAGTTTAATCTGGGCTAAAAATGGCATCTGACAGTTGGAGTGGCAGCCAGATATCCCAAAGAATTGAGTATATTGCCTAGCGTGATTTGGAGCAAAGGAAAAACAAGCAGATATTTAATCTTTGCTTTGGTTCCCTCTCGGCTGGTCTACTGTGGATGACCATGTATGGAGAAAGCAGCAGCTAAAACGGGCATCGTGCTCTCCCCACTGCCTCAATTGGCAAGCTGTCTGGTGCAATTCCAGCATTTCTGAAGTGGTCCTTTTAAGTTACTTGGTACCTTAAGGGCATCCTGAGGGTGGGTAGGCAGGGAACTTTCTGAATGCAGCTGCTAGAAAGGAGGAGACGCCATTCTGCTCTTTGGCTCTTTTCTAACTGACTCCATTGTGTAATTAGCATCCTTAACTGCTGTGGTTGTCAAGGCAGTGCCCACGAAGATCCTCCTTTCTCCAAATACATCCTTTAGCGCTTGCAAATTTCCTAGCCTTACCTGACACCAAAAGAGTCTCTAGCAAAGAAGACATTGAATAATAAATGCACTTAAATTATGATCTTGGTGTAGAACAAGAAGATACTGGCCATTTTTTACATATTCTTTCTAGGGACACAGTTGCATGTAATCAGGATAGGAGACCACACCTGAAATTGTGAAAAAGAAGGTCGTAGGTAGAATAAGGGACTTCTTACAGAGATACGGTAGCATACCAAAAGAGGAGATAAAGCGACACAATTGGACTGTGAAATAATGTGACCTTTTTGGTCTCCGGTAAACTAATTTTTTAGAGTCAGTTTGCTGCAAGACTTAAAGGCACGAGACTAGAAATTGCAGACTGCGGGTTCTAGTCCCACCTTAGGCACAAAACCATCTGAGGGCACCTTGGGCCAGTTCCTGTCTCTACGTTCTAGGAAGAAGATCAAAGCACTTCCAAAAATATTGACCAGAAAATGGCAGAAACCTGTCTAGTCTGTTCCCAGGAGTCCACACTGACTTAAAGGCACAAAAACACACAAAGTCATTTTTACAAAGAGGGTAATGTGATTTGTCAACTTCCTGTGGCCCAATTTTTTAGGAGTTAATTATTATTTTGCACAACCCAAAGAATATTGCATAGACATTTTACTCCTATTTGTCTGAAATCACTCTAGGTTTCTCTGCATTAAAGCATGAAATACAAATAAAGGTGAATAAACGTGTCCCACGATAATGTTGCAAGAACCAATCTGGATCGGTCCTTGGGACCAGAAGTTTAATCTTCCAAGCTTTCGGTCTCGTGCTGGAGGCTAACCTCAGGGAACTTCTCTCTAGAAGACTGTGTGCTGTTGTGTGTGTCGGACTCCAGCACGAGTCCAAAAGCTCAGAGGACAAAACCTCCGCTGACTGACCCAGATTGGATTCTAAGCATGAAACATTTTGGGGGGACCAGATTTAGACAAGCAATTGGGTGATGCAATTTAGCAACCCCTGTAAGGACCTGGGAAATTGCTCTCCACTTCAATGCAGGAATTAGATCTGAAGAGCTTATAGGCATTTAAGAATTGTAGGGATCTCCCCTATATTGCATTATTCTTCTACAAGATGTAGAAGAGAAGTAATAAAAAGGATTATTTTCATATTTGGAGAGTGTGGTGGTGCAGTGGTTAGAGTGCAGTACTGCAGGCTACTTCTGCCGATCACCGGCTGCCAGCAATTTGGCAGATTGAATCTCACCAGGATCAAGGTTGACCCAGTCTTCCATCCTTCCGAGGTCAGTAAAATGAGGACCCAGATTGTTGGGGGCAAGAGGCTGACTCTGTAAACCGCTTAGAGAGGGCTGTAAAGCACTGTAAAGTGGCATATAAGTCTAAGTGCTTTTGCTATTGCTAACTGCTCAGTTTCGAGAGAAAGCAAGTCTGAGTATTGAAACCTACCAGGATAAACCCAACTTTCTTCTGGATTGAAATCTGCAAAAAACAGATCAGGATTCCTTAACTATAATTCAACTTGTTGGTTCAGGTTTGAGCATCTCCCTTATTTCTGTTCTTCAACCTTCAGAGAAGACAGCTAGGGTTTATCACATGTAATGCCTCTCACGTCATATCCGATGGGCTACATTGAAACCTTGCTTAGATAACACTAGAAAACCATTGCAAGCCCTTGGCTGCTTAACAGAATAACAGAGTTGGAAGGGACCCTGGAGGTCTTCTAGTCCAGCCCCTTGCTCGAGCAAGGATCCCTATACCACTTTAGACAAATGGTTCTCCAATCTCTTCTTTAAAACCTTCAGTGTTGGAGCACCCACAGCTTCTGGTGGGGCAAGTCGCTCCACAGATCCTCAACCAGTTCTGAAATAAGATCTTTAGTATGTGAAATAGGTGCTTTATTGTTAAGCTATGGCCCTTTTAAAACTGATTCACACGCTTTTGGGAAAGACACAGCAGCCACTAACTCTCTGTTAGATGGTATAGAAATGTTTTATCTTGTTAGCAGCTAACTCTAATAGAAAGTTAGGAAGCTTAAGTGTCTTCAGTGTGCAGGAAAACCAGTTAAATTATCTTCGAGACTTGGCTGTCCAGCCCTTCCTAAAAGTTTAGAAGTTATCTAATCAACACATTCCGAATCTTTCAACCTTTCTCAAATTACAAGAGAGCTTATTTTGATTCTGCCCCATCCCCCAGCTTAGATGAACCCTCCATAAAGATGGGGCTTCATTAAGCTGTCGGTCTCTAGGGAGAATTGTTTTAAAACATAGCGTTAAACAGCTAACCTCTTTTTTAAGGTTTTCCTTCCCACAACTTTTGTTTTGCAAGCTCTGGGTATGTTTTGATACTGCGCAGGGCCTTATAAGTCTAGATATTTAAAGTTGACGGGTGCAGTTCAGCATTCCATCTGGCTCGCGTCAAGTGCTTCCAGCTGCATTGTGTCTCAGGACATGAGACAAAGCTTGGGAGAACATCAACAGCAGGCTCTTAGCTGCATCCAGGGCAGGCATTTTTCAGGAACACTCATGCTCTACTCCAATCAAGGCCCAAAAGGAGGGCTACATTTACTTCTTTCCCAGCTCTGAGGATGTCCTTGTTAAGCAGCTGCAATCCTAAACTATCCATAACTGAGACATCCCGTTATGTGAATTGAGGCTAGGAGTACACCGATCAAGCCACGTTTTAGAGAACCGTGGCTTGTGTGTGAGTGAACGCATAGCTATCACGTTTCAGTCAAAATGGTCACCCTATCAAGAGCACGTCGTTAGATGTTTCTGCTATTCGTTTTGGCCTCTCCCATATTCTGCTTCAATGTTCTTCTTTCTTATTATCCTGAAAGAATCGCATTGGCTCTTCCATCCTCAAACCAAATTCCTTGTGTTTTAAAAATCGATCTTTTTTTAAGGTCCACCTCCTTGCTTTCTTTTGTCCCTTCCATCTAATTTCCACTGGATTGTGGTCTGCCCATAGGTTCTGATAAATTATTATTTCCTCAACATCCGAATTTAATTCTGTTGACATCCAGGCCACATCAATTCTAGACTGCGATTGGTGTCTACCCGAGAGGTATGTGTACTGATCCCTTCCCCTATTCCTTTCTCCCCAACTATCCTTAACGCCCAAACCTTCTGCCATTTTGAAAAAGGTGGTAGGTAGTGTTCTTCTAATCCCTTTCCTTGTTTTGTCGCTTCTATAATCTAAATTCCTATCCACTATTGCATTAAAAAACCCCACAATGCAAATATTGCTTCAATGTTCTTTTGGAGCCCACATTTGTGCATGTGTGTATGGACTTACTTGGTCCAGAAAACAAGCTCTCCCTAGACTGTAGCTGAATTGGCAAGTTGTTTGGAGGCTTAAAAGATGTGACTCTTTTCTCAATGCAGCAAAAGCGATCAACTGATTGCTTTCCTAGAAGCAAAAATTTCGTCAGATTGTCCAGCAGGCCAAGAGATTGTCATCTCCTCTGAGTAAAGCCATGTGAACAATGTGTGGTCCAAGTGTTGCTGTTTAGATTTCAAGGGCTAGGTAGAAACAAAGCTCGTTCTTAGACCAACGCACAACAGGGGATGGCGTCAAAAATCTTGGCCTGTGAGAGAGGAGAGAGAATATTGCTATGAGAATTAGGCTCACACTTGTCAGAAATTGCAGTTGGGCATCAAATAATGCTCTTAAAAACAGTCATTTTTAATTGTGCAGCAGTTAAAAAGATGATGCATGAAGAAGCATAGCCAGAACCTAAACTGGTACTTGTGGAGTTACCAGATTCTCGGAAGCATTTCAAAAAGCGTCAACATTTGCGAAACCTTGCATAAAATCTAAACAAGAAGTCTTTGCAATTTCCAAACAAGTTTGACGTATAATATAATCTTAATCAAGAAATAGATGCTGGGTCTTCAACAAATTATCTTCAACAAAGAATAACATTAGCAGTGTATGTTTTTTTAAAGGGCTCAGGTTTAATTTCAAGATACTGTTGGTTGCGTTCAGCTGAAGGTGGGTGAGCAGAAGCAAAATAGCTAAGGTGGCCATTAGGAATATCTCTGGCTAAACATCCTTATTGTGAAGAATCTGATGAGAGGGCATTTCATCTGGAAAACGAGATGTAGCAGAAAGAAATGTCCCTTTGTGTTGAATTGTTCGTTTTTAAAACTGGAAATATGGTACCAGAAAATCTCTTTTTTACAGAAGCAAAGGCACCGTCTAGATCAATGGTTCCCAACCTTTTTTTGGCCATGCCCCACCTAAACGTCTTTAAAATCCTGATGCCCCCCGCCCCCGGTGACATACAATTCATACTTTAATCAAAAAGTGAACTCTACTCACTCACAGGAAGCCTAAAAGGCCATTAACTTGGTTTAAACAAGGTTCAAGTTGCCCCCATTAAAAATCAAATTGTCACCGTTAAAAATCAACACCACCACCACCTCGTGGGGCATAGGCCCCACATTGGGAACCACTGGTCCAGATTCTGCAGGAAATGTTGAGTGTATGCTATGGTTTCCAAGCTAAAATTTCAGAATCCCTCCATCCATAATTTTGTGTAGGACTGTCATGGTGTTTTCTCACAATCTTGGCAACTTGAAAATGTACGGACCTCAACTCCCAGAATTCCCCAAGGAGAAATGAACGAGTCCATCTACTTCTTGCAAACTTTACATTCCCAATAGGCAAGGAGACCAAATCTCTCTGCCTCCGTTCAGTGGACTCCTTGATTCTGCAGCACCCCAATATCAGATCCTTTTAAACCTGGGAGGAAGTTCGTTTTTAAAATCCCCCACCTGGGCACAGAAGAAAAACTTTTTGCCAAGATTGCAGTGGGATTCTTTCTGCAGGTGTGGTTTTTATTAAGAAGCTATCCACGTTGCAAGTAAGAAAAGCTTTTATTGGTACCGGTGGGAGACTTTAGACCTCTTAAAAGTTAACCTGTGAGAGTTGGGAGATCATTTTTTGTTAGTTTCTGGGATGAAAATGGCCGCCTCCGCTTGCTCTTGTCTAGATGAAAATGAGTCATTTTGGTGCGTAATTTTTTTTAAAAAAGACATTTGTTACCTATCTAACATTGTGTAGGTTGGCCCTGAGTCAGGGGGGATTCAATTTCATGTGACTCAGACAAGAACGTTCGTTTCCACGTGGATGGAGAATACCCTTCCCTGAATTCGTCCTCTTCCTGGCATTCATCACATCATGTGATCTCACACCTGAAGGACCTCAATCTCGTAAATCCCATACGGTAACTATGAGGTCCAATTATCTCAAACTGTGTTGAGGTATGTGGTTCTCTGTCTCCCCCAGGTACGGACACTTTTTGTGAGTGGCCTTCCGGTGGACATCAAGCCCCGAGAACTCTACCTCCTTTTCCGGCCATTTAAGGTGAGCACGAATATAATGGGAAGAAGGAAGGGGAAGGAGAGGAGGAAGGAAGGAAGTAGAGAAGGGAGGGAGGGAGGAAAGAAAGAGAAAATAAGGTGGTGTTACAACAGGCGGAAAGGATGATAAATAAAGCAACCCAAACTGTATATTATAACCTCCTTAAATGGAATGACAAACGTATAAGAATAACAAATGTAAAGAAGAATAACAATTATGTGAATGTATACTAAAAATGGTATGTAAGAGAATAAAAAATAAAAGAAATTTGACAAAAAAGGTGAGCAGGAACGAAGAAACGAATGCCTCTTGTTCAATGCAACAAAAGAAGATCAGCTGGGAGGCAGCGGGGGAGGCACCAGCATCTTTGCCGGTTCTCCGAACTACTCAAAATTTCTGCTACCGGTTCTCCAGAACCTGTCAGAACTGGTTGAATACCACCTCTGGTGCATGCATCTTAGTTTGACTTTTTTTTCCTTTTCACAGCAATGGATTTTACACAATTTACTGTTTCCTTTCTCTAGGGTTACGAAGGATCACTGATCAAACTAACATCCAAACAGGTAATGCCTCTCCTTAACACCTGTCCTGGCATCCACTCAGTGCAGCTTAAATCAAGGTGCAGTTCACCTCCTGAGACCTAAGGGAAAGGGACCTTGCAGGACTATAGCTGATGCTTCAATTAAACAACCCAAAGCACCTGTCCAAATGCCTTGGGAACCTCCAGGTATGAGGACTTCAACTCCCAGAATTCTCATCAATGGTTGTGCTGGCTGTGGAATTTGGGGAGTTGAAGTCTACACTTCTGGAGACTGCCGAGTTTGGGAAACAGGGTCCTAGATCATCCCCTCGGCAGTGAGAGATCCAGCTGTGTCTGGGTCCGAGAAGAAATGTTCTACTTGCTAGCAAGCTAGCCCATCTTACCTGGGCTTCTGTTTTGGCACGGGGTCTGGTGAAGGTTACTTTGTGTCGTTCTAGAACAGGCCTGACCAACTTAGTGGCGACACAGTGGTTGGAGTGCAGTCTTGCAGGCTAACTCTGCCCATTGCCAGGAGTTCGATCCTGACCAGTTCAGGGTTGACTCAGCCTTCCATCCTTCTGAGGTTGGTGAAATGAGGATCCCGATTGTTGTGAGCAATAGGCTGACCCTGGAAACCATAGAGAGGGCTGTAAAACACTATAGAGTGGTATATAAGTCTAAGTGCTATTGCTATTAGTGCTGCCCAGATGTATAGTTTCATTTCAGTAATGCTCCTCCTCCTCCTCCATACCTCTATTTGTTCCTCTCCTTCCTCTTCCTCCATTCCTCCTCCTCTTCCTCCTCCATATCCCTCTTCTTCCTCTCCTTCTGCCTCCTCCATTCCTCCTCCTCTTTCTCCATACCTCTACTTCTTCCTCTCCTTCCTACTCCTCCATACTTCTACTTCTTCCTCTACTACTTCTTCCTCTTCTATTCCTCCTCCTCCTCCATACCTCTCCTTCTTCCTCTCCTTCCTCCTCCTCCTCCATACCTCTACTTCTTCCTCTATTTCTCCCTTCCTTCCTTCCTTCCTTCCTTCCTTCCTTCCTTCCTTCCTTCCTTCCTTCCTTCCTTCCTTCCTTCCTTCCTTCCTCCTCCTCCTCCTGGGGAAGGCTACCTATACAAATGAGGCTGCCACGGCTTAAAGATCTGTTCCTCCTGCCTGGAGAGAGATAACAATGCATGGGTGGTTGCTGTGAGAAACAGCACTTGGCTGAAATGGAAACAAGGTTGAAATGGACAATTATATCTGGGGCTCCGGAGTTTTGGGGAGGCCGCTTGCTTGATGGCTTCTCCACAGATGAATGAAGACCCTGCAGAGCTACTCTTGGTGGGCTTCATAGGAGATCTTTCTTCCCGACCCTTTGAGTTCTGTTTTTGCAATCTGGTCAGGATTATGTACATGCATGTAGCTCAAAGTATTTGTCTTTCCAGCCAGTAGGTTTTGTTACCTTTGACAGCCGCTCTGGTGCAGAAGCTGCAAAGAATGCTCTGAATGTGAGTATTAACACTCTTGTGGCATCGGTTCTCACTAAACTTCAGAGCTTTGTTAATTGCGTGGCCCCCAGTTCAACCCAGAGGGCAAAGCTGCCCTATGTTTTCTGCTCATATCTTGGTTACCCTGACTGATAGGAAGATCTCTCTTTCCTGCTACTTAATGGATGCGTGTCATAAACACAAGGCAATAGAACTGATAAGGACTGGCCAGATGGAACCACACACATTGACTACCAGTGTCAGATAGGAGTAAATGGGGAGTGAGTATTACTTAGTATGGGACTTACGGTATAATTGGCTAGAGGAAAGAGGGGGGAAAAAACAGGATAGTAACGAAGAGAAAAAGAAAGATCAAGAAACTAAAAAACAAATGCAAAACCGCAGAATCAATAAGAGGGGGAAATACAAGAGAGATTGTAAATGAAATAAGAAACAATACAATACAATACAATACAATACAATAGCAGAGTTGGAAGGGACCTTGGAGGTCTTCTAGTCCAACCCCCTGCCTAGGCAGGAAACCCTATACCATTTCAGACAAATGGCTATCCAACATCTTCTTAAAGACTTCCAGTGTTGGGGCATTCACAACTTCTGGAGGCAACTTCTGTTCCACTGATTAATTGTTCTAACTGTCAGGAAATTTCCCCTCAGTTCTAAGTTGCTTCTTATGAATTCTTCTTACATGAGAGGATCAAATGTATATAGTATATACGAAATAAGATGTGTAAAATATGTATATAGATATGGATATAGTCACATAAGGTATATATGTATTGATAAAGGAAACACGATATGTAAAAGATGTAAAATGGGCTGCAAAGACGATACGATTGTATAAATAAAATAAAAAACTTAATTTAAAAAAAGGAGTAAATGGGAAGATTATACTAAATATTTTCATTTACTCCTAAACTGAAAAGATGGCAAAGCAGTGTTCTAAATCAAAGGTCTCCAGCCTGGCAGACTTCAAATCCCAGAATTCAAAGCTGGCTGGGGAATTCTGGGGGTTGAAGTCAGCCAGGCTTAAAATTGCCAAGGTTGGAGACCCCTGTTCTAAACGATTTCAAGAAATCCGCATCGGTTACAGAAGTGTTTCTCATCCTTGGTGACTTTTAAGATCTATGGACCAGCTCCCATAATTCTCTTAACACAGCCCTGTCATGCCATGCTCCAGACTGCCACGGGGAATTCTGGGAGCTGAAGTCCACGCTTCTTAAAAGCTACCCAGGTTGAGAAACACTGCATCACAGGGAAATTAAAAACAGCTTGATAAGACGGGGATTCCTTGCAGCAGTGATAATAAACCACCCCAGAGATTGTTTATCCAGTCAATGTGAATATTATGATACAAGGGGAGGGGCGTAATGAGATGGGTGGCAAACAAATTTAATAAATAATAAATACATCTTAATTGCCCTTTACCTGGAAGGCAAGGTTGCTTCTCCATAAGCATATTTGTATCCCTAAATTGAAATTGGCAGACAATGTGGAAGGTGGAGGGTTAGCCCCCATATAATTTAAATATTTTAACCACAGCAGGCACATTCAAGTGATGTCCCTGAGTGGTTGGGTCTGGATTTTTGCTTTTTTGGGTTGGGTTGGGGTAGAGAATAGGTGTGTGTACACACACAGAGACACACACTTTTTTAAAGAGTTATATTAGGTGGAATATAACTTTAGGAAGTAGCTTAAATCAAGTTTGGGTCTTCAATAGGTAGGGTATGGTTGCACATTTAGATGCATCCTGGTCTTCAGCCAATCGGTTTTCTGGATGAGCAAATGCCGTTTCTTCCTATTCTCGTAACCCTTCTCCTTCTGTCCTTTTCCTGCAGGGGATCCGCTTCGACCCAGAGAATCCCCAGACGCTGCGGTTAGAATTTGCCAAGGCCAACACCAAGATGGCAAAGAGCAAGCTGATGGCCACACCAAACCCCACCAACCTCCACCCTGCCCTCGGCGCACATTTCATTGCACGAGATCCTTGTGAGGAGCAAAGTGGGGGGGGGAGTCAATAAGCAAGAAGGGGGGAGATGTTGGGGTTGGGGATCTCTGGGAAGGCATGTGAAGGTGTCCGCGAGGACATTCTTAGTGGGTCTCCCACAATGGAGAGTCTCGATTCATCCAGTTCATGGTTGTCCCAAAGATGCTTTTTCAAAAGGCAACTAGAGTTTTTTGGGGGGTTTTCCCCCTTTGAAAACATTTCGCTTCTTCTCCAAGAAGCTTCTACATTTCTTGACTGCATTCTGACCATTCAGTAAGAACTGAAGAAGCTTCTTGGATGAGAAACGAAATGTTTTCAAGGGAAAAAAAAAAACCCCAAGGAAGTCCAGTGGCCTTTTAAAAAGCACCTTTGGATCCCACTGTGATGTTTTTGCATTATTATTATTTTTGATGCATGAGACACTCCTAGAGTTTCTGTAGTTGGTGCAAGTGGGAGGAATCTTAAGTCCTTGGGTGGCGTGATCTTCCCCTATCCCGGGGGTCGGCTCTTTCATCCCTCGGCTGTGGCTCCCTGGTTGGTGCCACAATTTTGAGAGGTGCTTCCGGTTAAGGGGGAAGAAAGCACGGTGCGCTAGGAGGAGACTCTATGGCAAGGGGCGGGTTTTCCAGTTGGCTCTGCGATTAGGGCTTTCAGTTAGGACAGGTAGAGGAAAAAGGATGCTGCACTAGGAGGAGGCTCTACGGTGGGGGGGGGGGGACACCGGACTTCCGGTTGGCAGAGGAAAAAAGATGCCACACTAGGAGGAGACTCTATGGTGGGGGAACCGGACTTCTGGTTGGCAGAGGAAAAAAGATGCCATGCTAGGAGGAGACTCTATGGTGGGGGGACTGGAGTTCTGGTCAGCTTCAGAAATGAATGGGGAGGCTTCCGGTTAGGACCTTAGGGGCTCTTTGAGTGTTTAAGGATGCCGACCCCTTTCCTATCCCTAGGATGTGGCTACGGGTTATTCTCCAATCCTTTGTATGTGGCTACTGGCTACTAGAGTTTTCCTAGAACACAATTGCTGGAAATCAGTGACCGAGTAGTGTTAATTCAAGCACAAAGTAAGCCCTGGAAACCTGACCTTTGGTCTATCCCAGGGGTGTCCAAACTTGGGAACTTTAAGACTTGTGGACTTCAACTCCCAGAATTCCCCAGCCAGCCAGCATGGCTGGCTGGGGAATTCTGGGAGTTGAAGTCCACAAGTCTTAAAGTTCCCAAGTTTGGACACCCCTGGTCTATCCTCACGCTGTTCAGGAGGACAACCCCTTAAAGGAAACATTAAGAGTGGCCCCCCAGGCAACAAAGAAATGGACCGTTTCCTGATATTGTGAGATCTCAAACGTCTACATTGGGGGAGGTTTACGAACAGGTTAGGATAGCTCTTAGGTGAGCCCCCCCCCCTTTGGACAGCATCTTCTTGACCTGGACTAATCTTACAGGGTGGTGCCGAGCAGAACCTGGTGGGAGACCCTTCCTGCAGAATTGGGGTGAGGACGTTTGTGTCTGGGATGGGCTTTTGAAGAGGTTTGCGTGAATCGCTTGACCTTTCGTTTCTTCCCCATCCAAGCACGGACAACCTGTAGCACTCCACCGCATTTCCAGATGTTGCCATATGCAGACGTTCTGCCCATTAAAAAAAGAGTTAATGCTTTTGGGTTCGCCATCCATCTCGTGACATCACAAGCTAAACTTCCTGTAGCTCCCCAAAGACTGAGATGGCACGTCAAAAAATGGGGCTCAAAAACTTTATCGGCCAAGACTTGAGGTTGCCTTTCCTCTACCTATCCTCCCCCCCCCCCCGCCCCATGTGCTGTAAGATACTCCATGCTTTCCTCCTTCCCGATGGGCGAATTTTGCTGACCTGCTGCTGCTACTTCTCCTCTTCTAGATGATCTGACTGGAGCTGCCCTGATTCCGGCATCTCCAGAGGCATGGGCTCCCTACCCCCTGTACACCACGGAGCTCACCCCTGCCATCCCACATGCAGCGTTCACCTATCCAGCTGCTGCAGCTGCCGCCGCTGCTCTTCACGCTCAGGTAAGTTCACAATGGAACGTTGTTGTTGTTGTTTTTTCCTTTGGGTGTGAAGCCCCCTCTTGCAAGGGACAACACAACAGCTCTGCTTCAAAACTTTATTTCGTGCTGAGGGTTCTTCCCAGGACGGAGAACTTCAACGAGTGAGTGGAGAGTTGATGTCCCAAGAGATTCTTCCCCTCTTAACCAAAATAGCCTGCATCCTCAGGGAGAAAGCTTCTATCCTCCCCAAATCTGCCTTAAATTTAGAGAAAAACAGTGGGCTAGAATTCCCCTCTACTTCTCAAGCAGGTTTGTTAGAGGAAATGAATTAAGCAGACCTCCAAAGGCAGGAATGTCCAACCTTGGCAACTTTAAGACTTGCGGACTTCAACTCCCAGAACTTACCAGCCAGCTGTGCTATCCTGGCTAAGGAATTCTGGGAATCGAAGTCCAACAGGTTTTAAAAAGCTACCGAGGTTGGACATCCCTGCTCCAAGGGATTCAAGCACTCAAAGAACACCAGCTCAAAATGAACTGCGCTATTCCAGCAAGCATGGAGGACTTGAGTCAGCTTCTCGAGAAACAAAAGTGAACTTCTTTTAACTTCTCAGATTGTCCCAGGATGGGTATTTTTATCCCGTTCCAAAAAGCCGTTGATGGGAAAGTCCACGCCTATTTTACCTCTTGTGGGGGCGGCGAAAGGAATTGGCCGTCTCAAGTTCAAAGGAAGAGAAGTCAGGAAGGTGACCCACACAGTTGGAGAGATGGATAAGAAGGAGATGGTCATGTTCCATTTCTGGACAGTGTCCGATCCAAGAAGCTCCCTGTTGAGAACAAGGCCTCTTTCAATCTGGCAAAGAATGGTATGAAGTCAGCTTGAACTTCTTCCCTTCAAAAGCCATTAAACGACTGTTAATTTTGGTTCTACTGCCCATTCAAAAAAGTCTGTTCTTGTATGGTCTGACCCTATTAAGGATAGATTGCTCTGCAGATGTTTGAAGGAAGGAAGAACATAGTTTAGCATGGTGACCAAGCCATAAGAATGTATACAAACAGGGGTAAAATAGATAAAATGCACAAGATCCAGAGGGGAGGGGAGAATAAATAACTGTTTTTACAGATTATAATTCCCCCCCTCTCTCTGATTCCATGGAGTCAGAGTTATCCCGTAAGGGGAATTTTAGTAAATCCACATTCATTTCCTGAATTTTTTTTTTATTAGAAGCTTCACCTCAAAAAGGCTCCCTAAAGGCTACGTGTGGGTGTACTTACAAGCATTTGGATGCCATTACAAACAACCCTTGTTTTAGGATTAGAATCTAAAAATACAAAACAAAGATAAAAGATGGGAAAGGAGCTTTTTTTTAAAAAAAAAAACCAAAACCCAACCACGTTCCACTTTTTCAAAAGAGTTTGGAGAATGATCTTGCCTCCATTCCCTTAATAAAGGAACCCTGGACAGAAACGTCATTTCTGACCAGTCTCTCCGTGTTCATTTTTATGTGCTTACATGTCCCTGGCCCACTGTTTAGAGAATGCAGAACAGAAACGGTGCAGAGTTTATAGTAACTCTTGGCTAAACAATATGGGTTGCAAAGGATGAGCTTTGCAGACCGAGGGTGCAAAATTTAAAGATGTTGGCCTCGGGAAAGTGCCGTGCATGATTAAAGACTATCAGCTTGTGTTCTTATAATTTTGAAAACTTGGAATGGAGGCCTGCAGTTATGTCTCCTCTTCCCTTAGAAAGACAGTTTCCCCAGGCTGAAGTCTGCAGGTTTGTCCTTTAAAGCAAAACGAATGTGTTACTCATAAAAGCCTTTTGAGTTAAACATTACTTCACTCTCCTTACTAAGCAACGCAAAGCTCAGAGTTCCACCCACCACTCCGGCCGAAATCCGAGTGAAGAATTTTGAAATTCTTCATGAAATAATGGAAGAATTGTTTCCTCAATTTTTTCGACAGGAGTATCATGGGGATGTTTGCTTAACCCCTTGGCCTACGTGTTTAATCAATTGAAGTGTCCTGTTTCATTGCTGCTTGGCATATAGTGACCGGGGAGGTTATTTATGGGTCAAAGTCCAAGGAAATGAAATGGACAATTCTTGGGTGCAAATTCTTGGTCATCCATTTCCTTGAAGACTCTAGGTCAGGGGTGTCCAAACTTGGGAACTTTTAAGACTTGTCGACTTCAACTCCCGAAATTCTGAGAGTTGAAGTCCACAAGTCTTAAAGTTCCCAAGTTTGGACCCCCTGCTCTAGGTGATGCTTTATGGGGATCAGACTCCTAAAGATATGACTTAGCCATCATATCTATAGACGCGTTGACACCCTGATCTTCCAATTAGTGTGTATTTTTAAAAATTGCTCCATAGTCAACCTTAACCAACCCATGGCTAACCTCACTAAGCCATGATTTGTTTTCACCAAGCCTGAAAAAGCTTGGTGGTTATGTTCACAAATACTATAGGCTCAGAACAAGCCATGCTACGACTCAGTATAATGTATGAATCGCCTGGTGGATGGATTGTGCACACACAATGGGGTATCATCTTCCCTAGTCCCTGGTGGCCTCCAGATGTTTAAACTGGGGAGAGACTGGCTAAGGATGGTGAGACTTTTGAAGGGTGAGGCAGTTATCTGAAGGATAACAGATTGGTGAAGAACAAGCACCTTCAAAGGAGGTTCAGCTAGTTAGACCATCTACAGTACTTGGTACTTTTCCTCTTACGGAAAATAAACGCCCCAGTTTCAAACGACCCTTCGAGAAGTCCTTTGGGCAAGGAAGGTCCGTGGGTCCCTAAGGAAGAGAAACTCCAATGGATGGAGAGATTCCATGAACCTTCTTCTAATGAACTGATGGACACTGAAAACTCATAACCTCTGTTGCCTCTCAGGGCCGGTTCCCCCACCCCTGATCTCACCTGAGAAATGTCCTCTACCCAGTGGCCTCTGCTACCCATCAAACAAGCCTCTTGCCCCCACCCGAGGGGCTCCCACAATGGCCAGCTATTGGTTGAAATGACCCCTCCTTTGATGTCTTCAGTGACCTGCAGCCCAGGATGCCTACGCAGGCTTAGCTCTGAAGCTCAGAACTGGCCTTGGACAGGTGGGACCTCACAGTCCTGACTAACCCCTGCTAGAGTTCATTCCCAGAGGCCTTTCAGGATGGGGCCCGTCTGGAACAGGCTGGTAAGACGACAACATTTGCCATTTGGGGCACAGTGGGTTGTTTTGTTCTTTTCTTTTTTTTTTCTCCAACTTTCCGCAAGCTTTATTTTGTTTTTGCCCCTTCTGTTCCTTAGCAACCCCAATGCATGGGCCTCCACGCTATTCACCCACCGAAAGCCCAAGCAACATGAAAAACAACAACAACAGGCATTTCTCTAACCCACCTCTGGCCAACTTGGCACATATGATACGGGCACCACAGCATGGCACTTCTTGGGCTCCCCTTGGAGCACCGATGGGTTTATCCCACCCGGGGGTGGGGGTGGGAGGAAAGGAACCCCTCGTGAAGGTTTCCTGTCACCTGGTGGTCTCAGGGGGAGGGTGGGAGTGCCTCTCGGCCACCACCTTTCACTCACCACACTCACCTGCTGGGGAGGGAGGTGTAGTCGTAGCAGTAGTAGCAGCAACAATAGCACACTACGGATTTAATTTTTCCTCCCCCACACGGTCAACTGGCACATATCAGTCACGCTATGGACTCCGCCAGGGAAGGGGAAAAGCACTCCTCCCGTGGCTGGAATCTGGGGGGGGGGGGGAAACCTCCTTTCACACTCCTCCCCTCCCTCTCTTTCTTTCTCCCCTCCTTCCAAAAACGAGTAAAATTCTGACTTTGACGCGATGATACCGGAAAAGGAAAATGTAAGCAATCTGGGACAATGTGCGTATTAAGGGAAGAAGCGGTGATTGGAAGGGGCTAAGCGGTGACACTATTTAAATCCGAGAGTGACCTGAGCAGCAGAATTTTACCTCTGTCGTGACGGACTTAAGGGGAGGCATCCTCTCTTACCTGGCGGGGGATGCCTCTTCTAAGGCAGGGATGATGGAGACAGGTGTGCAAAACAAGATGCTTTTTGTTTTAGAACTGATTACTGGTGTGCAGAGGTAAGGAATGGACTCAAAAAAGCATTTCACGGTGGGTTGAATTATTCAATTATTGTGTGTATGTAAAACAGAGGTCTTTAAACTTGGCAACTTTAAGACATGTGGACTTCCAACTTTCAGAATTCTCCAGAATTCTAGGAGTTGAAGTCCACACGTCTTAAAAGTTGCCAAGTTTGGGGACCCCTAATTTAAAAGCTGTTGGGGAGAAGCTTCATTGGAGGAAGAGTGAGCTGGCATCAAGCAGCTGTTTGAAGGCATTTCAGCTCCCAAAGGTGCTTTCTCAAGAGTCAACTGGACTTCCTTTGTTTTTTCCTGGAAGGTGTTTTGCTTCTCATCCAAGAAGCTTTTTCAGTTCTGACCAAAGGGAAGGATTTCGTCATTCAGTCAGAACTGAGGAATCTTCTTGGATGAGAAGCGAAACGCCTTCAAGAAAACAAAAACAAAGGAAGTCCAGCTGCCTATTGAAAAAGCACCCTTGGGGACAACCATGACCTGGATGACCAATTGGTCTTCCCAGGTGCTTCCTTGGAAAGCCACCAGAGCACTCGAGAGCAGCACGCCGGTTGGCCAGGGGAGATCCTTCTCTCATTCAGCTGCCGAAGCCGAATGGCCAAAACTGATTCCAGATGTGCGGGGGAGATGGATTTAGGAATCCGGGAAGTGCTCTTGAGCTACGGCTGGGAGGAGCCAATGTGAAACCATAATATGTTGATGGCTATCAAATGAGATTGTCGATGTTCAGAAAAAGAGATGGGCAAATAGGTGAAAAACGATACAAACAGATTGTCATGAAGATTCCTGGACCTCTGAACCAAAAGGTGGCTTCTTGGGATCCAAAAAGGATCCCTGGAAACGGTTTGAAAAGTACCAAGGGTTGATCACAAACTCGATTAATCACATCTCCCCCTCCCCTTTCGAGCGTGGGTGGCTACGATCTTCCTGGCAGTTTAGAATAGGAGATTATAAAAGTTCCTATATGTGTCACACGCTCAAACTAAAGTTCATTTAGGGTTTTAACAACTATGAAGAGCTATTAAAAACAAGTTGAGGACATGCCATTTCCTCAAACCCCAGCCTACACTAGGAGCAGTGTTCCCTTCTTAATTCAGTAAGAACTGCATTAAAAATGGAAGCAAATGTAACGTAATTCACAAGGGCTAGAATTCCCAGGGGAGGGAAGTGGTGGCTCAGTGGCTAAGACACTAAGCTTGTCGATCAGAAAGGTCGGCAGTTCAGCGGTTCGAATCCCTAGCGCCTCGTAACGGAGTGAGCTCCCGTTGCTTGTCCCAGCTTCTGCCAACCTAGCAGTTCGAAAGGACGTAAAAATGCAAGTAGAAAAATAGGAACCACCTTTGGTGGGAAGGGAACAGTGTTCCGTGTGCGCCTTTGGCGTTTAGTCATGCCGGCCACATGACCACGGAGACGTCGTTGGACAGCGCTGGCTCTTCGGCTTTGAAACGTAGATGAGCCCCTTAGAGTCAGGAACGACTAGCACATATGTGCAAGGGGAAACTTTACCTTGAGTTCCCAAATTCTGCAAAATAGACTTGAGATGTTGGAATAATGCTTTTGTCCTCGTGAATGATATGAGAGCTGAGTTATTTTCTTGGAGCGGATTGGATGGGATCTAGTTCCTCCTTTGACCTCCGTTTCTGGATAATCCTGGTCACAGAAAGGCACCTTTATAATTGGGGTAGGGAATCAAGACTTCTAATCGGCACTTTCTACCAAATGGGTAAACAGCAGCCGACTTAGCAAGCAACACGAATTCCAAAACTCTGAAGATCTTCCACAAAGCCATTCGATTGAAATGATTTTATGTTCCAGCAAGATAGACTTTGGTTGAACTTTTAGGAGAAACTTTTATACAGTGGAACAAGTCAAGGATGGGGCCAGTTGCTTGGAAACTGAGGGGCTTGGAGCTCTTTGAACCTAGTCCAGAAGGCTTGTGGGGGATGCTTTGATCTTCCTATAGGAAGCAAAGCATTCAGATAGGCAGCCTGCAAAGACCTTGCAGCTGTGAGCCTGAGATTGTGTTATTGAGCAACCCACGTGGGCTGGGCTGAAGCAGAGAGCAGAAGACGAGAAAGGAAGAAGTGTTGTCATTGTGGCCGTTCTATTATACGTGTTAATTTTTTTTCTCCCCAAATGCCCATAAATCTCAGAAAAATGCAAAGGCTACCAGTCATATGATTGTGAACTGATAATTATGGGCTAGAGCAGGAGTGTCCAAACTTGGGAACTTTAAGACTTGTGGACTTCAACTCCCAGAATTCCCCAGCCAGGAACAGCGTTCCGTGCGCCTTCAGCATTTAGTCATGCCGGCCACATGACCACAGAGACGTCTTCGGATAGCGCTGGCTCTTCGGCTTAGAAACGGAGAGGAGCACCGCCCCCTAGAGTCGGGAACAACTAGCACATATGTGCGAGGGGAACCTTGACTAGCCTTTATATGGAATAATGGGGGTGATGGGAGTATGAATTGGATATAATAACCTTGAGTCAACCTGGATGACCCAGTATGATACGGCTGCCCTTTTTTCAACTTTGGAATCACCTCAAAGGTGATTTTGAGGCCTCAGAAAAGTTCTCCTTACAGCTAGTCTACCCTTGGAGATGTGAAGAAATCCATTACTAGGTTAGGGGCAAGGAGATCTTCTGCAGTCTGAAAGAACTCTTGGTCATGTGAAAGCGTCATAAGCAACGAGTGGATAGTTCTTTTTTTGGAGAACCTTCAGCTCTGTTGAGCCTTGGGGACAAATGTATCCTAGGCAGAGTGTTTCTGCCTGATCTTGGCTGACCATCTTACTCCTCCCACATCACATCTTATCATTCTCTTCTAGATGCGCTGGTACCCTCCTTCTGACGCCACCCAACAAGGATGGAAGTCCCGGCAGTTCTGTTAGTTTTAGTGAGTATCGGGTTGCAACGCCTATAGGAGTCCTGGGTGTGGGTGGAGAAGACAGGGCGTTCTCTTGCTTTTCAGCCAGTGGAAGGTGAGTTTTGAAGGTTGACTACAAGACAACGGCCTGGGTTTTTGTGCCAGTGGAGCTGGCAACAGAGTCGGACTGTGAGGAGGTTGGGGAGGAACATGGGCCAGTCCTGGAGTCTGGGGAAGGCTCTGATGAGGGCTCTGTGTGGGAGGCAGAGAGGGGGCCGGGGCCATATGCCAGTTATCAGCTGCCTTCAGAGTCAGACATCAGTGAGGCAGAAGAACAGCTGGAGCCTGTTCCCAGTGTGCGCATGCACAGAATTGCCAGACGAAGGGAACAGCTAAAGAACAGGGTCAACTTGGGAGGAAGGCCACAGGTGGACAGTGAATGGCCCCCCAAGAGGAAATAAAAGAGGAGCGAAAGGGGAGTGGAGTTTGCAGGAGACAATTAGTTCACTTAATTGGTTCGTGACTCTCCGAGACTCCTTGCCAGGTTCTGCAGATCTTGGCCTGGCAGCTCTCCAAGTCAGATAAGGTCTGTGACTGTAAATCCTCCCTTGAAAGACTTTGCAGGATGTGAATGAGCAGAATTCGTAGTCAATTAATAAAAGGGGTTTTTGTCGGGACCAGGAGTTGGCTTCATGCTCTCCGGAAGCCTCAGTGAGAAGAAACGGGGGGTAAATGCTGTCCTCCATGCATGCCGGTGGGGCTATGATGAAAGACATCCGGAGTTAGCCTTCATAATATGTTCTCTTGCTTTTTTTCCCAAGAGCTGCTTTTGGCCCACATTTCCCCCTCTTGTCTCTCCATGGACTGATGCACGAAGGATGAAGGAGTCTTTGGGAACCTCCTCTCTCGGCCTTTTCCCTGGACACCATCAAAGTGCCCAACGTCACTTGGCCGTGTTATGAACGAAGCGATGGATTTCCCCCTTCCAAAACTGTGAACGACGTCTCCTCCGTCTCTTCCCCAGGGTCATGGGTTGCCCTTCCCCCAGCTCTCTTCCCCTTCCCCTCAATCTGCTAAGCCCCACCACCACCTTACTCTTGCTGAGTTTCTCCTTCTGCTTACCTTTTGATTCCCTTCAGGAGAAACTCAACCGTATTGATACACCCCATCTGGTGTGGGCGTGCGTGTACGTATATTCCCAGCTGGGATGCTGGCATGCAGTCTCGCCTAGCTGCGTACAGTGCAATATCTAAGAATTTTTTCTTATCCAAAAAACCTTGTGTTTGCAGTTTTGCTGAAGGAAGCAAAAAAAAAGACAATTCAGTTTTGCATGTTTTCTGGCATGACTTTAAAACACTTTAACATGGTGGGTTTGTGAGTGTGCAGAATTCGTTTTTTGGTCTAGCATTTGTGTAACCATAGCAGTAGATCTTGGACTTAACTATTGATCACTAAACTTTTCTTTTCATCTCGCTTCTGTCAAGATTTGGCTTTTGAAAATAAAACCACTTTCTGTCTTCTCTCTCTCTTCCCTCCCCCCTCTTTCTCCTCTTCCTCCTCCTCCGGGGTATCTTTCCCTGTTCAGCCTTGGCTAGAATTTGAAATAAGAAAGTTTCTTCTTCAAAGTACAGTGCACTGGGTTTCCGCTCCAATTTTGCCCTTCCCCAATTTAAGTCAAGAGTTGTTGGGTTTTTGTTTATTTTGTTGTTGTTGTTGTTTTTCTGTCAAACTTCTATCTATAGAACAGCTGTAAAATATTTCACTTTTTTTCTTTGCCATCCCTCGGATTGGAAAGAATTCAGTCTTGCCAAATCAGCAATCCTTAGGGGAATACCGAACAAAGATGTACGAGTATTTTTGTACCATGTCTAATAAGGAAATATTTATGCATCATGCAAAGATTTTGTGTGGTTGTTGTGCAATTAATTATTACAGAGTAAAAATAATAATAATAACTGTAATCTGTAAGATGAGTTTAATGTTTAGTTAAAAGCTTGAAGAGAAAGACTTTTTTTCTGTAACTGATTCAGTCAGGCATAGTAACGAGAAATTGCACAATTTTTTTTTTTGTTGATATTTTATTGCTTGGTATTTGGAAGTCCTTTAAGTATTACATTGAAGTATGGCTGTCTCGCTTTGTATCAAGATCGTTGAATAAGTTGCTATATCCTTTGAGAATGTGAAACTGGATAATATATGAATTGTATTCAGAGGTGTGTTGGTAGATTCTTTGCTGTGTGGAAGTTTTTCTTTTCATTCTTTGCTCACAGAGAGCATTGGTTAACCTTACCTGGAAAAATCAGGTGGGGGCTGCGTTGGTCTATGGTTTAACAGGCATCTTCAACCAATCCTTAAAATTTGCCCTCTTGGAGATTATAAATCTGTATGTGATCCAATACCACCAAAGTGTAAAATGCAAAGTCTCAGAACATTTGGGAAAACGTTGGTGTTAGTAATAGAGAGAATGTTGTTTATTTATTGATTTAGATCCCCTCTTTCTGAGTCTTGATTTGCCTGAGAAGTAGATTAGGCTGAGACACAATGAATGGCCCAAAATCACCCATCTTTTTTTTTTAAATAAATATTTATTACATTTTCCAACATTAAAAACAAAACAAGCACAAAACACACATTTACACTTGTAACAGCTTTTCTATATTGGTGTACATGTTTTTTCTAATAATCCTGTTTACAAAAAAAAAAAAATTCTATCTCTATATCATTATCCTAAGTTATATCCATATTTAAGTACTCTCTATATATTATACTTTTACCATTTATACCTTATGTTTTGCATTTACTCTCAAGCCAGGAATACCATCTATTCCAGATTTGATAGTGCTCAGTTTCTTCCCTCTCCTTCATTTCCGTAGACAGTCTATCCATTTCTGCATATTCATAGATTTTCCTTCTTATAATTGGGTCTGGGAGGACAAAGTCACCCATCTAAAGGTGGATCTCAAAGTGGGTTTCCTTACTCCTAGCCTTAGCTACTACACTGCACTGGTTTTAAAGACCTACCAAAAGTCTAATGGAAAGTAGCTCTCCAATGAAATACATTTACTAGTAAAATTAGGAAAGAAATTTCAAGAGTAGCCGTTGTCCCCCCAAAAGCATATAATCAAAATTTCAAGTTGGTGGTGTCCAAAAAATCCTAACTGGAGCTACCACATCCCATGGTGCTCTTCATATCAGATAAGCCACAGGGTTGTTACTTGAACATCTGTTCCTACCAAATTTTAAAAAAAAGTCAGGTAAAAATCAAACAAAAAGAAAAATCTACCTCCATTGGGCAAAATTAAGTCTTATTTTTAGCACTTTGCAGTCCTACGAAGGCTAAACATTCCAATGGGGATAAGTTAATCAGCTTAGTCCAAGAGGTCCTTGACTTATGATCACAATTGAGCCCAAAATTTCTGTTAAGTGAGATGTTTGCTAAGTGAATTTTGCCCCATTTTACAAACTTTCTTGCCACAGTTGTTAAAAGTGGATCACTGCCGTTGATAAGTCAGTTACTTGGTTGTTAAGTGAATCTGACTTCCTCATTGACTTGGCTTGTCAAAAGGGCACAAAAGATGATCACATGACACACACACACACACGAGACATCGCAACAGTCATAAATATGAACCAGTTGCCAAGCGTCAGAATTTGCATCGCATGAGTATGGGGATTCTGCAAAGGTCCGTAACTGTGAGAAACAGTTGTAAGTCACTTTTTTTCAATACTGTTGTTACTGGGAATGGTCACTAAATTGTGAGTCAAGGACTCTGTATACCTGAAAAAGTGTTGGAAAAAAATTCACAAACTCTCCATCAAGGGCTCTTGCGGGATTTCCATTCTACAAACCAACATCAGCATTATCTAAGATTTAAACAAAATGTAGGACTCCGTAAGATATGGCTTAATACGATGGGTGATCCTTTTTTCTGTTTTTTGCCTTGGGTGGTAATGATTTGGCCCCTTCTATTTCCCCCCTCTTTAGTGCGATTTAAAAAAAAAAAGTCGGCCTGTTGTTTCCTTTCCTAGTTTCCAGTATATTTTGCTCTGGTATACTGTAGATTGCCTTCCCTCTGTGTCTGCTGGGACCTGGGCTGCATGGAGGCACCTGCTCCATTAAACAGGCAAGTTTGACTGTAGTCATCCCAAGCAAGCAATGTTTGATGAATAAATGATAACTTTTAGTCAAGTTGAAACAATTGCTCAGCCAACCGGCATTTTCATGGCTGCAAAAGAAACTGCTTTATTGCTGTGTTCAATTGCCCTTCCGCGATGTGAACAAAGGGGATGGCGTATGCTGCCGTAGGGAAGTTTGCAGTAAATAGCGAAGGAAATTAATATAACGAAAAGTATATTTGTAGACCTCCATAATCATTTTAGTTCTTGTCCATTTGTAGTCCAATAAAAACTCAATACAACTTATGTTGAATGGAGTCTGGAATTACGGCCATAGGTCATTGCCGTCGTAAGTCAAGGCATCATGTGACTGGATTTCAAGCAGTGGTGGAATTCAAAAGTTTTTACTACCGGTTCTGTGGGCGTGGCATGGATTGTTGGGTGTGGCAGGGGAAGGATACTGTAAAATCTCCATTCCCTCCCCACTCTAGGGGAAGGTTACTGCAAAATCCCCCATTTTCTCCTGATCAGCTGGGACTCGGGAGGCAGAGAATAGATGGAGGTGGGGCCGGTCAGAGGTGGCATTTACTGGTTCTTCGAACTACTCAAAATTTCCGCTACCGGTTCTCCAGAATTGGTCAGAACCTGCTGAATGCCACCTCTGATTTCAAGTTACAATGGCGTCTTTGGGCGATTGTTAAGCAGTGCCATTTTCCTCAATGGCCGTTTCCCCCACCCCCTGGAAACAGGAAGTACAAGCTGGAAACTGACCAAAAATACATAAATAAATAGAAAATTGAAGTCGCAAGACCACCAGATGCGGCAAACAGCTGTGACGGTGAGCCGGGTTGCCAGGCACCCAAAATGTGATGACCCATGATCATGGGATGGTATTCAGCCATTGTAACTTCATAACCATGTCACAAGTAGCTTGAGGGAGATCTGTTGTAACTTTGGTCGTTAAATGACATGGTAAGCTGAGGACTACCAGTAAAATTCATTCAATCAAAATAAGGAAGAAACATAAACCCAACAGAACTCTGGTGCCAACCTCAATAGTAGCCACAATTTAGTGTCAAAAACACCCCACCAAAGAGTTCTTTCTTCACAAACTTATAAAAAGGCAAAAAGGTTCCCCTCGCACATACAATATGTGCTAGTCATTCCCGACTCTAGAGGGCAGTGCTCATCTCTGTTTCAAAGCCCAAGAGCCAGCGCTGTCCGAAGACGTCTCCGTGGTCATGTGGCCGGCATGACTAAATGCCAAAAGCGCACAGAACGCTGTTACCTTCCCACCAAAGGTGGTTCCTATTTTTCTACTCGCATTTTTAACATGCTTTCGAACTGCTGGGTTGGCAGAAGCTGGGACAAGTCACAGGAGCTCACTCCATTATGCGGCGCTAGGGATTCGAACCACCGAACTGCAAACTTCACAAACTTCTAGGAGGGTTCAAAGGCCACAGACCTCTTGATGAGTTTCCAAATGCTGCTCTCCTTTTTCAGCTTGACTTGGACTTCTTTATGTTTTTATAGTCCGTGCTCTTCTTATCGGCCGGAGCTGCATTTCCACATGGTAAACCACAACAGTTAATTTGGGTTTTCATGTCATCCGGCCCCAAGTGTCTGAACCCATCAAGAGGGTAGCCTCGTCTTAGAGTGGCTTGGAGTGGCTTGGAGTGGCTTCCCAAGTTCCAAGTGAAGGTGGTCTTCCCAACTTAAAAGTGGCATCCACTCCAGGGGACATGCTGAGTCTTGGATGAGAGTCCTTCTCTACTCGTCAGAGCCATGCAGGACAAAAAGCTGCTCTCACTAACCTGTTCCTGTAACTTATCTTGTTGTGGGAAGAAGGGACAATAGGCTTGCTTTAGAAAGGATCTTGCGGCACTAAATTCACTCTTTGAAGTGTGGGCCTCCAACTGCTTCTCCTCTAGCACTTTTGAAGGTTGACTACAAGAACAAGAGAGAAGACAGAGCAAAGCATGGTTCCAGAGGCAGCAGTTGGAGCCAAAAGCTTGAGCTATCTCTTGAAACTCTTTAATGGGAAGAAAAAACCCAAAGTTTATATACCAGCAAAAAGGAACTGCTTTTCTGTCTCATCATCTAGAGCAGTGTTTCTCAACCTTGGCGACTTTAAGTCCTGTGGACTTCAACTCCCAGCTGGCTGGGGAATTCTGGGAGTTGAAGTCCACAGGACATAAAGAAATACTGATCTAGAGTTTCATGACCTTGAGGAGACGTTGTAATCAGAAGAAATCCTCAAGGGGTAACAACACCTTTCAATGTTTAATGTTTGTGGCCAGAGTGACCTGAGTCATGCACACACCATGCTCACAAAATCCAACCAAACTCCATGGCAGTTTAGTATGTTGAGCCAAAGGATGTGGAAAGCAGGGACAATCATTAAAAAAAAAAAAAAGATCCCTCCCAATACAACACAAAAGATTATTGTTCCACCATTGTGGTAAATAAAAGATTCTGAAGAAGTCAGTTCAACTTTTTAAGTTGCTTTTCTTGAACATTTTCACACTTGACTGTGTTACTGGTCTATTTTGTATATTGTTATCTACCCTAATTAATTAGCAGGTTTCTTCTTGGGGATATTCCTCCAGCCCTTTGCTATCACCATCGCCTTGTAATTTTCAATCCGTTCCCGAATAAGAGGCAACCTGCTATAGGCAAAAACCATTGATCCCGCTTGCATGAGCAGTTCTCACTTGCTATCTAATCATCTTAACTGGAAGTCCTTTTTGTACGTAAAGCTCAAGCTTTGCCACGACACTCTTTTTTCCTTCTCTTTAGAACCAACCAAGGTGTCCAAACTTGCCCACTGTAAGACCTGTGGACTTCAATTCCCAGAACTCCCCAGCTTGTCATGCTGGCTCAGGAATTGTGGGAGTTGAAGCCCACAAATCTTGAAGGAGCCATCATTGGCCACAAGTCTTAAAAGTTGCCAAGGGTGGACACCTCTGCTTTAGAACATCTCCTTCCTGCTGCCAACCCAGTGTTTGCGCTTTCTCCTTCTTCCTTGGTGCCTGTTTAGGCTCCACATTGATTTTGGTTGAGCCATTCCCACCTCGCTGTCTTGTCAAACCGGCCGTGTTCTGCAGTTCTGCTCACCTAGGCATAAATGGCCCCCGAGGAGCACAGGAATCGAGTGTGGGACCCCCCGTTCTCTTTGAATTATAGAGGAGATTCTTTTAATCCTGCATTAACACGGACTGACCATAAATAATTCAGCCCCCCTGCGCTTGCATAGAGTTCTTGCATATGTGTGCCTCGTACGTATCCCAAATCATCAAAGTAGGTCATAGCAGCAGTGGCTGCCCTAGAAAAGATGCACTTTTCCTTCTGAATTTATAACCAGGTGCACATACAGCAGGCTAAAAAGCAACAAATCCTCTCCTGGAATTTGGAGATAGTAACCAGCATTGTACAAGACAAGAATAGCTAGATTGGGCAATCTGTTATCTTGAAATCTATACTATCGGCCGGGACCTGCTATTTTGCAGGCGTGGTCTTGCAGCTCAATCAGAATAGAACTGGAAGGGACCTTGGAGATCTTCTAGTCCAACCCCCTGCTCAAACCCGAGACCCTCTTATCATTTGAGACAAGTGGCTGTCCTCTCTCTTCTTAAAATCCTCCAGTGATGAAGCACCCATAACTTCTGAAGGCAAAGCAGTTGCATTGATTAATTGTCCTCCCTGTCAGAAAGTGTTTCCTTAATTCCAGGTTGCTTCTCTCCTTGATTAGTTTCCACCCATTGCTTCTTGTCCTGCCCTCCGGTGGCTTTGGAGAATAGCCTGGCTTCCTCTTCTTTGTGGCAACCCCTCAAATATTGGAAGGTACTGCTGTCATGTCTCCCCCTAGTCCTCCTTTTCTGACGTGTCCTCTGACACTATCCATGCTGGAATTGCAATTTGGCAATTGGAATTGCAATTAGAGAGGTACGGATTCCTCATTCCTGTTATATTTTAGCTCTGGTTACGTCTAAAAAAGAACAGGTAGCGTAAATGAAAGCTAGAACATTTCTCTTCGATTTCACTAAGCTATGGTTTGCTCCACTAGACCACGGCTGGTTGGAGTAGCACAACACTGAACCAAAATCAAAACCAAATACTTGAAATGTTTTGGGTTTCTTTTCTGCGTGTTGCACAAACCAGTCCTATGTGACCTTGGCAACAATTGCTTCAGAGAAGTTACCATAAGTCTCGTTTCCAGCCTAAGAAAACCGTGCTCTGCTGCGTTCTCTTAATCCATTCCTCACCATCAAAACTTTGCTTCACCTCCAAAGCAAAACCACCAATCTTTCAACACAGATTACAGGCAGAAGCTCTGAAGGATTCACACGCAAGGCCAAAATGCCCCACATAGATTTGAACCAATAAACTTCAGGAGGCTGAGCTTTTTGCCTCTATAAACTGGTTTTTGGAACAAAATCTTGGCTATGGTGCCATCTAGAGGTGTATATTTCCTTTCTTTGGGTTCCTAAGTTGATAGTAGATTCCGACAGTGTTTCTGCTCGCCCATTAAATAGAGATGAGCCTTGGCATTCAATGGGCCACTTTTCAGCAAACGTTAGGCACACGGCATGAAGCTGTTGCGTGTAAGAAACCTTTAGCTCCTTCTTCGCTTTGCTCCAATTTAATTGCTTAGGGGCAATGTTTCTCAACCTTAGCAATTTGAGGAGGGGTGGATTTCAACTCCCAGAATTCCCCAGGCAGCCTGGGAATTAAAGTCCACATATTTTCAAATGCCTAAGTTTGAATCAAGTTTTCAGAAGTGTGTACCTTCAACTCCCAGAATTCCCCGGCCAGCTCCTTTGGAGGAACTGAAATCTGCCATTTTCCTCACCAGAAACCAACTCTCTGCTTTTGTGCAACGTGTGTGAAAAAGGGGGACGAGCTTCATTCATAAAGGGACAACTTGCGTTTGGTTTGGGAATCACATGATGACCTCATAGTGCTTTCATAGTGGAGTGGTGGTCTTGTGTTTTGAGACAAAACTCAACATTTTGTGCTCGCCTTGGTAGGAAGCTGCTACAACTCTTAGGAATCAACTTATTCTCCAAACACCCCCAATTCTCTTCTCGAAAAATTTAATGCTAAATATTGTATATAGATAACAGACACAACCTTTCACCTTTGTTGAGAGGGTCCATGTTTTATGTTTTTGTTGGCTTTGCCAGAACATGTATCTGTTTGCTGCAATCTACCAAACATCTTTTATCACCGTTGTTGTCAACAGATGCTTTTCTTTTCTTTGAAAGACAAGGCAAATTATCCATCTAACATTGTACTTTATTAGAGACTCTGAATATGGCGATTCTTTGTCAGATTTCTTCTTATCTCCTGGCCTTCATAGGAAACAAAGAATTTCCGTCATCTTCAGAGAACTGGTTGGTTGGCACTAGCCTGGGAAAACATTGGTGTGACCTCTATATAAATCCCATATCACACTTAATATCTCAGCACTTCAATCATACCAGTCTTGCTGTATGGCATCTATAGACATACCATTTATGGACATTCATCTCAGATATAAAATGCTTATGATGTGGCATTCACAAGAATTAAGAATTCTTAAGATTTTGATTACGTTTTTAAAAACAAAAAACAGAAAAAGTTCCAATAGACTCCTCTTGTCCAAAGATGCTTTTTCAAAAGGCAACTGGACTTTGTTTTTCCTTAAAAGATGTTTCGCTTCTCATCCAAGAAGCTGAACTGAAGAAGCTTCTTGGTTGAGAAGCAAAATCTTTTCAAAGAAAAACGGAAAGTCCAGTTCCTTCCTGAAAAAGCCCCTTTGGGAGAACCGTGGCCGGGATGACTGAGAATCTCCAGACCTTCAGCTTCCTCTTGATTTTTGTAACCACAAATTAACACAGTTGCCTTTGAGAAATAGCCATACTGTTTCACTCCTTCTTATTTATTTGAATAAACGACTTGAGATATGCAGCAAATAAACTGTTCCTATTCTACGTTTTCACACACGACTTTTACATAAAGGATTTCATGTTGCTTATTAAAGCTGCAAGTATTTCCCTTGCCATGACAGCCAGCCTGTGGCCCTTAAAATCTGGTCACAATTATTGAGAACAGCAAAGTTCCTAGGATTTGAGAGGCGAAAGGTATTAACACTCTTATTTTAAGTACTGAAATAGAGATATTAGTTTAAAAAGGCAAATTTTCAATAGAGCTAACAGATCCACCAGCTTCAGCTTGGTGCCTTGCCGTTGTCCTGCCATCAATCGGGAAGAAGAGGGCGAAAACAAATAGACAATAAAGCTGTATATTTTTATGTTGGGAACTTGGGACACTCAAGGCAGTTTCTATATGTGACATAACACTTTGCACCTCCAATGTGATCCTTGTACATAAGTGGTCCCATCGCGACATAGTGCTGGTAACAGATGATTCCCCATATAAAAGAGTATTTATTTGCATAGTAAAGAGGGCAGGTAGGTGTATAACTCAACATTATTCCTAGACTACCAGTACATAATTATATTCACAGTACAAATAAATCGGTATACATTTAAGTCTAGCATCTCTACCGTTTGATGGAACACAGAATGGAAAATAAAAAAATTGGCAACGTGAAGTCCGCTCTACACAAGTTACTGATGAGTGCAAAACAGGCACATGTTGCCCAGGTTTCACAGCACAGCTCCGGATTAGTGAGAGGCTTGGCACTGCATGCCGTCGGCAAGCCGGTTGTAATTGGGAGTGTAGGAAGAGATTGCCACTCGCAGGCAGTCATCCAGATGCTTGTCTGTCATCCGTGTTCTGTTCTTTGACTTGATAAATCTCCTTGTTGAGAAAACGGACTCACACTGGTAAGTGGACCCAAAGTAAGACTTGATCTTTGCAGCCGTCTTCCTCAACACAGGGAATTTTTGGGCGTCCACCAGGTTCCAAAAGTTGGCGTGACTCGAGTTGGATTTGAGGATGACGTCGTTCTGAAGGCTCACCATCTCCATCTCGACCTCTTCCGCCAAGGCCTGGCACAGCTCCCCGATGGCCGCTGCAGTCTCCGTGACATTGATGGGGCTGAAGGGGTTTTCGAAGAAGGACACCACCGGCTCGATGCCGCTGAACTGCTGGAAGCGGGCGAGGAACTGTTCCTCCAAAGTCTCCAGGTAGCCCACAAACGGCGCGTTGTTGAAGTCGCTTTCCCCGACCACTTGCTTCATGGAGGGGAAGGGAAGGAGGGACTTCACCTGCAGGTGTGACTTCCATAACCTCAGCTTGCCTTTGAAGGCGTGGACCGAAGAGATCATCCCGGAGAGGTGCTTATCGTTTCGATGCAGCTCAATGTTCAAACTGTTGAGTTCTTGCATCAAGTCGGCCAAGAAAGCCAAATCCACCAACCAGAACCGATCGTCCAGCTGTTCCACGTATTGGTCTTTAGTTTTTAAAAAGGCCTTTATTTCATCCCTCAGGGTTAGAAACCTGGCAAGGACTTTGCCTTTGCTCAGCCACCTGACCTCCGTGTGCAAGATTAAGTCCCCGTATTCCGCGTCGACGTCCTTCAGGAGAGCTTTAAAGAGCCGGTGCTGCAAAGAGACGCCGCGGATGGAGTTTATGATTTTGGTAACCACGTCCATGACGTGTTTGAACTGAAGGACTTTGGCACACAGAGCCTCTTGGTGGATAATGCAGTGATACGAAATAAACTTCGGGAAAGTTTCGTCTTTCTGGCAGTGAGCAATGAAGCCGTCCATGGCTCCCACCATAGCCGGCGCCCCGTCGGTCGTGATGGAAGAAAGTTTATGGAGTGGGAGGTTGGTTTCAGCAGCATAGTTCCTGAATGTCAGGAAGATATCCTCGCCCCTCATTTTTCCTTTCAAGGACAGGATTTTGAGGAGCTCTTCCTTCACCGCGAGGTCGCTAAAAACCAGCCGGACGATCATGGCCAGCTGGGATGTGTCTGTGATGTCGGTGGACTCGTCCAGCTGCAGGGAAAACCAGAGGCACTTCTGCAGGTCACTTTGCAGCTGGTACTCTAGATCGTTCGAGATGGATTGGATCCTGCGGGAAACGGTGTTCCCGGACAACTGGAGCTTTTGTATGGCGCTCATGATCTCTTTCTTATTGGAGAAGCCTTCGAAAATCGAGTCGGCCGCCGTCAGGAACACCTCCTTTAGCAGCTCGCCGTCCTCGAAGGGTTTGTTCCTTTTAACCAGCAAGCTGGCGATTTTGAAAGAGGCGATGGTGGTGTTTTTGGAGTGGACCACGGGCTTGGTGTAGACGGTCAGCTGGGAGGCAAACTTGGACTTCATCTCTTTCACTTTCATTTTGCGAAGCTCGGAATCGAGGGGGTAGTTTTTGGTGAAGGTGCCATGGTTCCTCTCAAAGTGCCGCTGGACATTGTGCTTCTTGGCCACCGCGACCGTGGACGAGCAGATTAAGCACACCGATTTGCCATTCACGTCCATGAAACAGTACCGCTCCTCCCATTCTTTGTGGAACAGGTACGTCCTTTGCCTTTTACGGGCCGGCTCGCTTATTTTTGCAACTACAAAGAAGGCAAGAAGTAAATCAGGATAATTCAGCACCTGCTCGTCAGCAAAGACATTTTAAAAAGATTTTAAAAAAATTGTACTCCATAAACAGATGAGTGTGATGGAATGTAGTCTGGATTCCCAAGAGGGACCCCCCCCCCTCCCAGAGGTCAAGCAGAGCTTGGTAGAAGGTCAAAGCAGACCCCTCCTAGGAGTTCACAAGATATACAGAAGTGAGCACACACACCCCTCACAATTTGTTGCCAGCACTTTAGACATTAATGGCTGGGTGTTGCATCATTTTGAGGGGACAGCACATTGATACTAGTTATACAAGCTGTATACTCACTACTTTACATTGTAGCCATTGTATCATTTCTTCAGTGTTGTCACATGAAAAGATATTTACAAAATGTGAGAGGGTGTACTCACTTCTGTGATATACTGTATCTCTAGTTAGGCAGATATTAATGCTTTAGTCTGGCAAGATTCTGTCTGTAGGCAAATAGCAATAAAGACACTATTCAGAAGTAACTCCAGGTGTCGTTCTTGGTTCTTGGGGTCTGCCAGAGTGCCATCTTGTCTTTCACCCCCCCCCACCCCCCCCATCACTCATTTATAGCATTCCATGTTCAGTAAAACCAGAACATAAAACATCCAGACGCTAAACATTATATATATACCCAAAGAATTGTAAACATCTTCTTAACACCAGATTTAAACACCAGAGCTGTGGTGACACAGTGGTTAGAATGCAGTACTGCAGGCTAACCCACTTCTCACTCAGGAGTTTGATTCTGACTGGGTCAAGGTTGTCTCAGCCTTCCCTCCGAGGTCGGTAAAAGGAGGAGCCAGATTGTTGGGGGCAAGAGGCTGACTCTGTAAACCGCTTAGAGAGGGCTGTAAAAGCACTGTGACACAGTATATAAGTCTAAGTGCTATTGCAATTCCTTCCCTTCCTTCCTTCCTTCCTCTCTTATTCCCTTTCTCATTCTCCTTTCTCATGGTGCAGTGGTGAGAATGCAGTATTACAGGCTAACTCTGCTCACAGTCAGGAGTTTGATCCTGACTGGCTCAAGGTTGACTCAGTCTCCCATCCTTCCGAGGTGGGTCAAATGAGGACCCATATTGTTGGGGGCAAGAGGCTGACTCTGTAAACCGCTTAGAGAGGGCTGTAAAGTACTATGAAGTGGTACAGAAGCCTAAGTGCTATTGCTAAAGAAGCAGTGACCCAGCATTTGGCACTTACTATTCATTTTCTCTATTTTTTCTTGGACTGCGTTCTGATGGAAGTTGCTGCTCTGGGAAGTGGGGCACTCATTCAGCTCCATCATCCTTTTCCGATTCGGTACCGATTTTCTCCTCTGTTTCTCCCTCTTTTTAATGCCATCTCCTTCTGGCAGCCCCACCGATGGGTCTCCTTTTCTCTCGACTGCCCACTTATCGGCTTCTGCAGTGAAGACAGGAAGCTAGCCAAAGCTCTTTTGGGAAACAGAGGCCCGAACCAAATCCAGCAAATCCACCAATTCAGGATCGTCTTCCACGTGGATAAACCTGGTATGATTCCATGATAGGTGAAAGAGCGGCAGCTTACCAAAGGGAGCCATTAGTCCGCAATCTTGCTCCACGGCTTGCTTGTGGAAATGTTTCTGCTCAGGATCTGGTAGAATCCCTTCTCTTTCGGTGACCTGGACAGCCACATCCTCCGTTGTCACTGTGCCCTGAAAAGATGAACAGAAAGTTGTGTCACTAGCAAAATTCAACGGCTAGTTTGCCAAAAGCATGGCTTTCTCGGAGCCTGGGGAGGGCGAAAAGGGCCCCCACCCCACGCCGAGGGTGGAAATGGTCTGTTTTCCGACTTCTGGTATGCCCGGTAGGTCTGTTTTTCCCCCTCCCCCAGGCTCCAGAGGCTTTCTATGTGCCTCCGGAGGGCAAAAAAACGGTCCAACACACAAACCGGAACTCCCTCCCCGAACTTCTGGTTTGTGCGTTGGGTTGTTTTTCTTCCCTCCCTTCAGGGAAGCCTCCGGAGGGCGAAAAACGGCTGAATATCAAGGCTGAAATCAGCCGGCCGGTGTGTGCATGCGTGCTGGAGCTGACAGGGCAACGCCTCGCGTGTCCTCAGAAATGCCATATGCTCGCCATCACAGGCCTAGGGAATGACCCGATAACAGAAGGAGGAGCCCTCCACTGCCTAAGGGAGAAAGAAAGAATCTGAAATAGAATCGGCTCCAATAGATCAGATGGTTGTGGGAGATTTGAGACTTACATCTTAGCCTTCCCAAGTGAACCAGGCAAGGAAACACAACCGTACGAATTAATTCTACTTTATCGTTAAGGCTGTATTAACAGACTCTTGTACCAGTAGTCCTCGACTTACAACAGTTCATGGAGTGACTGTTCAACGGCACTGAACTTACGACCTTTTTTCACAATTATGACCATTTTAGCATCCCCATGATCATGTGATGAAAATGTGGATGATTGGCAACTGACTCATATTGAGGACCGTTGCAGGCTCCCCAGGTTATGTTATGGCTACTCTTCTGGGTTCTGGAGCATGCGCTTGTGCCAGCCAGATGGTCCGGCGTGCATGCAGACGGCTCTCAGGTGCTCTTCCGGGTTCCGGCATGCATGCGCACACCGGTCAGCTGTTCTTTCAGGTTCTGTCATTTGTGTGACGAGTACATGCAAACCGGCCAGCTGTTTTTCGCTACTTCTCATTCAGTTAATAGGCCCCTTTCATTTCCTTATACTGGCAATAATGTGGAGGGCATTTTAGGACATTCTGTGCACAAGCAGATGTGCCTGAATATAATTTAGACTTCAGTACTAATCAGCTTTCTAACTGACCGATGTTGCAAGCTGTGAAATCACAGGCCTTAGCACAATGGCCAGCTGCTCTTCCGGGTTCCGCCACGCACATGCACTCCGGAACCCAGGAGAGATCAGCGGGCCACCGCATGCATGCGTAAAGCCCAGCTGCTCTCTCCTAGGTTCTGGCACTCCGACGTACACACACCCCAGTTTCGGCCCTCAGTGCCGAAAAGGTTAGTCCTAACACCTCCAACAGATACGAAGCAAGAGAAGGAAGACGTTGAAGATATTGAAAGACGGGGAGGCTGAGCGCAGCATCGGAGCAATCAATTTGCAATTCTCTCTCCCCCCCCCCCCCCCCAAAACCAGCTTTTTCCACACCGGAGTCTGTTGTGCCGCTGTTAGGTCTCCTCCGCCACAAAGAAGAGAGGTGGACTGAGCACGTATCACCGACATCATTCCATCTCCTGCAAGAAACCAAAGGTAACACTCGGCTTACAACAGTTCATTTAGTGACCGTTCGGATTTACAAAAAAGTGACTTAGAACCGTTTCTCACACTTACGACCGTTGCAGCATCCCCATGGCCACGTGATCAAAAAACTCAGAGGCTTGGCAACCGGTTCCTATTTATGATGGTTGGGTGTGTGTTTGTGTGTCCCCATTTGCGACCTTCTGACAAGCAAAAATTAATGGGGAAGCCAGATTCGCTTTAACGGCCACGTTGCTAACTTAACCAACGCAGCGACCCACTTAACAACTGCAGCAAGAAGAGTCATAACACGGGGCAAACTCACTTCACAAATGTTAGACTTAGCAACATAAAATGTTTGCGCTCAACGGGTCGTAACTCGAGGACAACCTGCACCCGTTCGTGTTTAGCAACGTCTTCATCCTTACCTTGCAGGATGGACGTCCCGTCACTTTCGTGTTTCATCCACCTTCGCAGAGCGCTCTGTCGGGCGTCTGAGGACGCCTTGAACGGTTCAGGAAAGTTGGGTCCCGATTCTGTATACTGAAAGGGTTAGAAGAGGGGGTGACACGGTTAGGAAGTCCCCAAAATGTGGACCAGAAAAGAGAGCCAGGAAGGAGTTCTGAGCAATGGAGAAGAAGGCCCCTTCTTGGATGGGGGAAGCAAACGTTTTTTTTTACCTGCTGTTCTTCTTGTTTCTTGTCTTCGGCCTGGGTCAAGAGGAAGATCTCAGCCAGGGCTACGGCTTGGGAGCTGGACTCAGCTCCACATTCCCGGACCCACCTCTGCATCTCCGCAGGAATGACGGCTAGGAACTGCTCCAGGATGACGAGATCCAGAATCTGATTCTTGGCATGTTGCTCTGGTCTGAGCCACAGATGGCAAAGATTGTGGAGCTTCTTACAGACTTCTCGGGGCCCCTTGGCGTCCTGGTAAAGGAACTGCCGGAAACATTGACGGTGGACATCCGGACGAATCCCCCAGTGTTCTTCACTGCTCCCTGACTTGATGGTCTCTGGGTCCCTTTCGGGTTCTGGGCCAGCTGCGTTTTGCTCGTCCATCCTTGAGACGTTTTCCCGACAGGACAGACAGCCTTCCTCGGCTGTCAATGACAGCCCCCAAGGCAAGGATGGCTCCGGTTGATGGTGGCTAACAAACTCTGCAAAGTCAAGACCATGGAGTATCATTGCAAACTCCTTCTTCTTCCAGGAGTGGAAGCATTTTCCCAGCCAAAGTTGGGATGGCTATCAAGAAACCAGAGGAAATCCCTGATGAGTTGAGCCTCTCTTTTGGACATCAATTTTTTTTTTTAAGGTTTTCATTTATTTATTAGGTATGTCACACAGCGCTCAATCCCCTCCCCCCTCCAAGGATTTTGGAGGATGGAGTAAAGAAAGCCTCAGCAGTGGGAGACAACAAGGCAAGCTCTCAAGCCGTTTTATCTGGTTAAAAACGGGATTGTCCAACCTTGGCAACTTTTAAGACTTGCGGACTTCAACTCCCAGAATTCCCCCAGCCAGCATCCTCTGAGATGCGATCCAGTTTTAGTGGCGGGACTTTGTCTTAGTCCAGGGGTGTCCAAACTTGGGAACTTTAAGACTTGTGGACTTCAACTCCCAGAATTCCCCAGCCAGCCATGCTGGCTGGGGAATTCTGGGAGTTGAAGTCCACAAGTCTTAAAGTTCCCAAGTTTGGACACCCCTGCCTTAGTCCAAAACCACAGCACTTCCCATCTGCCTGCCTTCAGAGTGATTTCAACCCCCTTTCCCCTCTAGACAAGATTACATTCAATTTACAACCGTTCCTAGAGTGGTGCGATGGCCTAGAGGGGGCGCTCTCACCTCACAATCAGGAGGCTGTGAGTTTGGTCCTACGTAGAGGCAGATATTTCTCTCTCTGGGCACAATGAGAATATTTCTGCCGAGCAAAACTCTGCATTGGTGACAGGAAGGGCATCTGGCCACTAAAACACTCTGCTAGCTTCAGTCAGTTGCCCAGACTCCACCCTGCAAGTCGTTAAAAGACGATGGTGATTTAGTGACCGTTCCAGTACAATGGCATTGGAAAAAGAGACTTTTTGCTCGTTTTTTTCACACAACTGTTGCACCATCCTCACGGTCACATGGTCAAAATTATTGGAGGTTTGGCCACTGGATTATATTAATGAGAGTCGCAGTGTCCCGGGGTCATGTGATCCCATTTTGTGCCCTTCCGCGGCCAGATTCACTTAACGACCGTTACTAAATCAATGCAGCGATTCACTTAACAACGGTGAGTAGAATCGTCATCCAATGGGGCAAAACTCACTGAACAACTGTCTCACTTAGCAACAGAAATTTTGGGACTTGATTGTGGTACAGGGACTACCTGTACTCTACGAAGGGACTGCAGTGGGCTGCCCTAGACAGAAAAGCTGCAGAAAGAACGGCAGCCCAACTCCCAACTCCTTCCCCATACAAAAGAGGCATCCCTTTGGGTTCCTTCCATGGGACAGTTGCTCTTTCAAGAGGCCCCTCACCCCCATCCCATGCACAAGAGAGGGGGGATGGCTGAGGGGGCTGCAATGCCCGATGCAAAGGGGGCGCCACCCCCCATTGCGTGGCAGGGGAAGAGAAGGGCTCCCCTACCTGCCTTCATTGTTCTCTCTCTCTCTCGTTGAACAATACCTGGATGCTGACCTCCCCCTCCCCCTTTTGGCTTTGCAGAAAGAAGGACGGAGACCCCTCCACACCCCCACCCGCAGATCCCGCCCTGCCCTTTTTCTTTGCAAAGGGGGGGGGACAGGTTGGAGCCTGGGCATTGCCCCTCCCTGGGGAGGGAATCCCCAACCCCCCCCTCCCTCGCCTCTGCAGCTCTTGGGAGAGAAAGACCCCTCTCTGCAAAGCGGCGCTGCAGGGGGCTGGAAACTCACCCAATTCCCCCCCAAGGGGGTCTGCAATGCAAAGCTCCGAGGAAGGGGGGAGAAAAAAGGCCACTCCCCCCTCCTTTCCCCACCCACCCCCCCTTGTTGGAAAAGGCGGGGCAGGAAGAGCCCTTGGCGGGAGGATAGCTTGCAAGGGAAGGACTCCCTCCTGCCCCAATTCGCTTCCTCTCTAGGAGGCCGGCTCGTTGCATTTAACCCCTTGCAAAGCCACCAGGCGGGAACGACCCCCCCCTCTCCCTTTTTTGCAACCAGGCGAAAAACATCTGGGCACCGCTGGGCAGGCGTGGCCAGGATGCATGGAAACTGCAAAGACGTGCACATGTTGCAACGGGAGTCCCTGGGTGCATCTTCTGCTTCTCATCGGGGGGGGCGGGAGGCAATAAAAAGTCTCCCCCCCGTAAGATATCCCCCCCTCTCCTTTCCCGTTGCAGGGAGGCGCCTTGCCTCGAAAGCACGAGCGAGGCTTTGCTGCCGCCCTAAGGGTTAAAACCAGCGACGGCTGAGTTCCTAGAGTGGAAAGAGAAGGCAACAGGAAGGAGAAAGGGAGGAGCCTCTCTAGGAAACAGGCTCCTCCCAGAAGCATTATGGGTGGAGGGTGGAACAAGGGAGGGAGATGCACGGCCGCTTCTGCAGGGTCGCACCTGCTGCTGGTGAGCCCCGATGCTTTTGGGGGAGAAGGGCGGCCTGGGGCTGCAGGGAAGGCGGCCCCCAGGCTGTAGCCCTTGCAGGAATTGTAGGGGTGGGGGAGAGGGGCTTTTCTGGGGGCGGGAATGCATGGGGGAGGGGGTTGCACGTGGCCTTGAAACGTGGACGGAAAAGTTTGCTCTCTTTGGTCGCCACTTTGCATAGCATTTCGTGGAGATTTAAATCAGGCCTGCCCAACCTTTTAAGACTTCATTTCCCAGGATTCCCCTGTCTGGATGGCTGGGCTGGGGAATTCTGGGAGTTGAAGACCACAGGTCTTAAAGGGGCCAAGCTTGCTCCCTCCTCCGTGCTTTAAATCAGGGGTCCCCAACTGGTGGTCCGTGAACCGTGAGAAAATTTTGGTGGTTGGCAGAAAAATTATTTGCATTTTTTATATTGCGCTAAATATTATTTCTCTTTTTAAAAATGCATATTAGTGGTCCGCGGGATTTAAAATTATGAATTTAGTGGTCTCCGAGGTCCGAAAGGTTGGTGACCCCTGGTTTAAATCATACAGAAGAGAACTTGATGTTTCTCCTGAAACTGTTTCATATGTTGTTGCTAGTTGCGAAGTCGTGTCTGACCCATTGCGACCCCATGGACAACATTCCTCCAGGCCTTCCTGTCCTCTACCATCCTCTGGAGTCCATTTAAGCTCACACCTGCTGCTTCGGTGACTCCATCCAGACACCTCATTCTCTGTTGTCCCCTTCTTTCGCCCTCCATCGTTCCCAGCATGAGGCTCTTCTCCAGGGAGTCTTTCTTCCTTCTCATTAGGTGGCCAAAGTATTTGAGTTTCCTCTTCAGGATCTGGCCTTCTAAAGAGCAGTCAGGGTCAATCTCCTCTAGGACTGACTGGTTGGATCACCTTGCAGTCCAAGGGACTCGCAGGAATCTTCTCCAGCATCAGAGTTCAAAGGCCTCAATTTGGTGCTCAGCCTTCCTTATGATCCAACTTTCCCAGCCATCCATTGCAACTGGAGAAACCAGTTTTATGGATGGATATTTTGTATATACATGTCAGTGAGCATCTTCCTTTTTCTTTTTTATAGATACTTGCACTTTGATGACATCTTGCATTACAGAGATGTGAATTTTGCTGAATCTTGAGCAGAGTTCTTAACTATCCAGTTATGGAAGAGAATTGTGGGGTTATGAGCCCTTCCGGTAAGTCTCCCCATTTTCTGAGGTTTGAGAATCAGAATGCTTCTCACATTCTGCTTCATGACTTCGTATTTCTTTCTTTTGTTCTACCAAAAGATTGTATGGCATGGCTAATTAAAACATTTGTTTTTCCTAGTAATGCAATTCTGCAGTCAAATTGAGTAATTGAATGTCAGCTCATTCAATTGTTTAACAGTAAGAGCTATCTTGAAATCTCAGAAATTGGGATTTATGAAGCACTTTTTCTGACATTTCTGAATGGCCCCACAACGAAGAATTCCTGCTCCGTTATTTTTATTTAAAAAGTAAAACACAATGAGAAGAGATACTGTAAAATTTGCCTGCCAAAACATAAAAACTCAAAGATAAACAGTGTGACAGGCCAATGCACTCCTAAATTGCATTAACGGTACGATACGATCAAGATTAAGTGAGGTACTAATAACCCTCTATAAAGTCTTAGCAAGGCCACATCTAGAATGCTGCACCCAGTTTTGGTCCCCACACTATAAAGAAGATGTTGAGACTCTAGAAAGAGTGCAGAGAAGAGCAACCAGGATGATTAGGGGACTGGAGACTAAAACATATGAAGAACGGTTGCAGGAACTGGGCATGGCTAGTCTAGTGAAGAGAAGGACCAGGGGAGACAGGATAGCAGTCTTCCAATCACCCGAAGGCCAGACAAGGAATAATGGATGGAAACTGAGCAAGGAGAGATTCAGTCTAGAAATAAGGAGGAACTTTCTGACAGTGAGAACAACCAACCAATGGAACAGAAGTTGCCTTTGGAGTTTGTGGGAGCTCCGTCACTTGAGACTTTCAAGAAGAGATTGGACTGGTCAGAAAAGGTGTAGGGTCTCCTGCTTGAGCAGGGGGTTGGGCTAGATGACCTATAAGGTCCCTTCCAACTCTGTTAATCTGTTAAAAACTAAAGTTATTCTGATAGTGGCATAATTACAAAACAATGACCCTTTCTCTTTGAAATAAAAAAAGATAAATAAGTGGAAATCTCAAATTTAAGACAAATCCAAAGTATGTTTTTTTCCTGTTTTCCTTACAGAAGTTGGCAGTTCGGAGATGGAGAATAAAGAATCGTGTGTTCTGGATGCAGAAAAGGGAGATAAGAAAAGGGAGCCGCAGAGAAGGAAAACTAAATTAAACCCGATGAGGAATAAAGCATCTCCTCCTTTGGCCAAAGATCACCCTGGTCAGTTTGCCAGTCTGGGAGAAAACGACAAAGGACATGAAATGAAAACCTTCCTTCAGCGCCAGAAAAGTTTCCATTCGGACTCCAACCTCATAGCTCATTGCACCAGCTACGTCAAGGAGCAGCCCTTCAAATGCGAGAAGTGCGGGAGGAGTTTCGGCTTGAGCATGCACCTCAGTGCCCATCGCCGGATGCATGTGCAGGAGAAGCCCTTTAAATGCTCCCAGTGCAGCAAAAGCTTCGGTGCCATGACCAGCCTCGCCAGTCACCAGCGGAGCCACACGGGAGAGAAACCCTACAGCTGTTCGGAGTGCGGTAAGAGCTACGCTTCCGGCACCAGCCTGGCTTACCATCAGAGGACGCATCGCGGGGAGAAACCTTACAAGTGCTTGGAATGCGGCATCGGCTTCAGCTTGAGCACCAGCCTCATTTCCCACCAGAGGATCCACACTGGGGAGAAACCCTACAAATGCCTGGAGTGCGGGAAGAGCTTCCGGGTGAGCACCAGCCTCACCTCCCACCAGCGCATCCACACGGGGGAGAAGCCCTACCGGTGCTCGGAGTGCGGCAAGAGCTTCTGCGTGAGCACGAACCTCACGTACCACCAGAGGACGCACACGGGGGAGAAGCCTTACCAGTGCTCGGAGTGCGGGATGAGCTTCTGCCTGAGCACCAGCCTCACCTACCACGAAAGGATCCACACAGGGGAGAAGCCCTACCAGTGCCTGGATTGCGAGATGAGCTTCCGGCGGAGTTCGGATCTCAACACCCACCAGAGGATTCACACGGGGGAGAGACCCTACCAGTGCATGGCGTGCGGGAAGAGCTTCCGGGTCAGCTCCAGCCTCATTTCCCATCAGAGGACCCACACGGGGGAGAAACCGTATACCTGCTCACAGTGTGGGAAGAGCTTCAGCAGAAGCACACACCTCAACGCTCATCAACGGACCCACAGGGCAGCAGCCGTGTGAATACTTAAGTCTGGGTACGCCTGAGAGCAGATCTCATGGAGGAATTCTCTCAAGATACAACCCCCCCTCCCCCAAGCTTTGAATGTGTGGAACGAGATTAATTTTTAGTGGACCGTATTAATGTTAGAAGTGGTACGGTGGCCTAGAGGTGGAGCTCTCGCCTCACAATCAGGAGGCTGTGAGTTCGATCCTAGGTAGAGGCAGATATTTCTCTCTCTGGGCACAATGAGAATAGAGCTGTTGAATATAACTCCGAATTGGCAACAGGAAGGGCATTTGGCCACTAAATACTCAGCATTCAGTTGCCCAGACTCCACCCCGCAAAAGATTATGGGGTCATTAAAAGAGGAGGACGACGACCATATTAATGTTCTGGGACTGGGATAAGGAACCTATTTCCTTTTCTTTGTCCTGGTGTTTTAGTACCTGGCTTTGTGCCTCCCCTTACTTTCGTTCTGTAAACGTTGAAACTGGATTAAAACTTGGCATAGCTTTAGTGCTCAATTGTTCTGCAAGTGGCAAATAAAATCTTTAGTATTGTCCATTGTTCCTCAAATAGGAACAGGTTTGAAATTTACTAATTCTGACTCTGGGGAATTCAACTGTCGTCTCCATGTCACAGCCTTCCTCTCTGGGGTGAGAGCAAATGGGCGGGGGTGTGTGTGTGTCCATGATTGGTCGCACGAGATACTGCTTGCCTTAATGGGCAACTTCCAGGATACAGGGCCACCAATGTTCCCTCTAATTTTTTTTCAGTGTGAGCAGAAAAGTATAGTGTTTGAGCGTCACCTGAATTTTTTTCACAGGTGTCACCTAAGACAACAACAAAATCAGTATTATTTGAAACTCAAAGTTATGTTTATTCAAGGTACCCGCTTAATTAAAAGTGTTATATAGTATCACTTAACAACGCTCCTGCTTAGCAACCAAAATGTTGGGTCAGAAACTCTGGCATTTGAAGCACGCAAGTCTTAAAACTGTCAAGTTACAAGATCCTTGCATCCCTAACCCTTTAGGGAAAAAAAACCCAAGGGGTCTTCAAACTTGACAGCTTGAAGACTTGTGGACTTCAACTCCCAGAATTCCTCCTCCAGTCATATTGGCTCAGGAACTCTGGCATTGAAGCATGCAAGTCTTAAAGCTGTCAAGTTGCAAGATCCTGGCACCCTTAACCCTTTAGAAAAAAAAAACCAGGGGTCTTCAAACCTGACAGCTTGAAGACTTGTGGACTTCAACTCCCAGAATTCCTCCTCCAGTCATGTTTCGGTGACGTCATCTGCGTGGATCTGCTCCATCTTCGGTTTTTTTCACAGGGGGCAGGGCTGCCGCTGAAGATGCCGACGAGCTCCTGCCGCCACCAGAATAGCAGCTGCCTCCTCCTCCAACAGCACCACCACATTTGCTGCCCGGTGCTGCGGCTGAGGAGCACCTGAGCTGGGCACCGCGTTACCCCTGCTGCCCCCTCCTCCGCCGTGCTTTTGAGAAGCCATGAGGCCTTTTCCCCCTGCTCCCGCCCCCTCCGCCGCCTTCCTACTGGCTCCCGTGGCCTCATGGCTCCTCAAAAGCACAGCAGAGGAGGAGGGGGCAGGGGTAACGCGGGGCTCAGCTCAGGTGCTCTGAACTGAGGGGGAGGCGCCATTGCCACGGGCGGGGGTGCCGGCGGGCGCTTTGGCGGCTTCACCTCGGCCGCAGTGTTGGGCAGCAAATGTGATGCTGTTAGAGGAGGCGGCGGCAGCAGATATTTTGGTAGCGGCAGGGGCTTTGGGGGTTTATTTTAGCCGCAGCGCCGGGCGCAAGCACCTAGGATTGGCCGCCCACAAAGGACCTCCCCGGGCTTGCTTTCCTGAACTCAGTCGCCCCACGCTCACCAAAACAAGTCCAGGGAGGTCCTTTGCGGGCGGCCAGTTCTAGCCGCCTGCAAAGGACCTCCCCAGCCTCCGCTGTCTGTGACAGTAGAAATCACTGCGCGGCAGTTAGAAACTGCTGCGCTGTGTTTTCTTGCCAGCTGCGCACCTTAGAGGGAACAGTGGTCAGGATGAAATATAAGATCAGGGGCACATATTTGCGAGAGGCTGGGGACACAGCAGTCTTCTCCATGACCTCTGAAAATCATGGAGCACAGACAGAGTGCCTGAAAATTAGTAAAGGGTTGTTTCTATCTTCAAAAAAGGGTAAAAAGGAGAATTCGGTCAGTTTAAATTTGGGGCAAAATTCTGTAACAAATCTTTTAAGTTTGAGTGCCTTTAATACCACAACATTTTGCTTGACAGGAGTATTTCTCAAGAAAAAATTGAGAGTCCTATAATTACAATTTTATAATCGTTTTAGGCCACGGGAATGCAATAGATACTGTGGGTCTTTTATTTTGCAAACCATTTGATAAAGCAGGGGTGACCAACTGTGGCAACTTTAAAACTTGTGGACTTCAAAGTCCCGGAATTCCCCAGCATGCAAAAAGCAGCTGAGAGTCTTGCGGGGCAAGATATATATTCTAAAACCCTATGAATAGGATTTGCTTGGCTGTGGCCCTGCTCCACTAGATCTAACCCATACTGGCTTAATCAACAAATCAAAGTTTAATACAAACCTTGCTTAGCTGATACAGGAATGCAACCAAACTCTCAATTCTATTGTACGTGGAATCGGTGTATAGAAACTTACCTAGAAGACACAGGCATTTGAAATGATACAAAGGAAGCTGTTGTTTCTATATATTTATTGTAAAAGTGACAAGATGGAATTGGCTTTAGATGGCACCTCTTGGAGTTTTGAAGTTCATCCCTACGGTGGGCTGCGTGACCTGCAGGTTGGACAGGCTGCCAAAATCCTGTGAATAGAAGAGAGCCAAGATATACTAAGTAGATCCCTGGGCAAGAGCTGAAAAGATCTTTTCACTCAGGCTAAATGATCTACTTGAAACCATTCGGGTGGTCTTTGAGGCTCAATTTCCTTGGTGTGCAAAAACAAATGAAAGCTTTTGTAAATCATCTTGTGTTCAAGTATTCTAGCGATTTGCCAAGAAGTTATGTTTGCTTTATCCCCTATATCTGCCTGGCTTTTAAACGCCCTACTACATAATAATACTGCTCTCCCCACCAACCATTCAGAACGACTCCCAAGTGGGGTGACTTTTTTGGGAGGGCATCTTCTTATCTTGACTACCAATGACTGCGTGGACAAGTTCATGCAGCTTTATTGGCAACATTTTTGGAAGTGGTTTGCCATTTCCTTCTTCCTAAGTGTGCGAGGGAGGGACTGGCCTGAAGTTATCCAGCTGGCTTCATGCCAAGGTAGAACTAGAACTCACAGCCACCCAGCTTATAGCCTGGTGCTCATGACCACCCCACCACCACACTGACTCTCCTGGCTATTTTATTTTCACTTAATCTTCAGACCCTCACATCAACAGCCAATTAAAAAAAAAAACCCAGCCACTATAGAAAAGCAATTCTACTGGAAGCCATGCCAATGCCCTACTCACCAGCAATTTCAACATTTCCTTGGTATCTGGATCCACTTCAATAATCTCCTGATCCAGGGCAGAGACCTGGAGAAGAAAAGAGGCAATGATTGACTTGGTTGTTAACAGAGGCCCAAGAATTATGAGTCAAAATACAGCAAAGGTGTGATGTATACATGTATCATAAATCCCCTTCCTGCAGACAGTTTTGAGATTGTCAGCAAGATGCTTCAATAAATGTGAGCAAGAAAAGGAGTTAAAAGCATTAGCCAAAACTATATGCAAATATGACTCTGGCATCTTTACAACCATCCCTAACCTGTTGCCCTCCGTATATTCTGCGAACCATTCCAGGAATATCAGTTTGGTATCAACAGTCCTGATATGACTGGAATGATAAGGCCCCCTAATCCTAAAACCTTTGGGAAATACGTTGAGGAAGGCTGACACACAATGTATCAGAATAAATCTGTTCTCCATAAAAACTACTGTTAAAGAGCGAAGGACTGGGCATCCAATACAAACAGAGCCTCAGTAAGGTTGTATATTCATAGGGGGTATCCTTTCCTCTCAGATATTCTAACCTGCAAAGCTTTAAGAACAAAATGTACCTCTGGCTAGTAACCGCAAATATTTTTTATTAATTCTGGAGCCCCAAATTTAGAAACTTGACAGAATAACCTTTCCACCGACTGAAATTTTGGGGCTCAGGGAACATGCAAAATACATCCCATGGAAGCTGCACAAAAGGTAATTTTTTGCCCATATTTGCCAAACTGAATTGCAAACAGAAAGTATTATGGCTCTTCTCCCCCCCCCCCCTTAAATACTATTAAAGGAAGAAAATGACCTCCAACTTTTAGTCACTCAGGAACAGCAAAAGAAAGAACCAAACTACCAGATAAAAATAGAAGCTTCAATTATATTTCATCTCCTAAAATTGTATCAGGACAACACTGAATTCAGGTAGATGAATAATCAAAAATATCTTAACAGAAAACATCCCCTAACATTCTTCTAAAGTAATGTGTTGATTTAAATTACATTTATTTGTTTTACTGTCATTTTTGTTCATTATCCTAATTTTAATCTTAATAAAACCCGAGAAATTTTACCTGGCTTAGCTATTTTCTATAGGGCTAACCAACTACAGCGTTAAATAGTCTGGGGTCCTACCAGAGCAAGCCTATGGCTTTGTAAATCATCAGAACAGAAAGAAATCAAGACTATATGATTAATATTTTACATATCTTTCTGTCAAGAGCCACACAGAAAAACAACTGCATTGTTTTGGAACAACAGAATATAGTACAGAAAGAATGCCCTTACGTTAATGAGGGGAAAAAAACAATCAAAATTATGATTAACACTTCCAAAATCAAGTACGAAATATCTGGTGCTATAGGGCTAAATGAAATAGCAATAGCACTTAGATTTATATACCGCTTTAAAGTATATAGATTTATATACCACTTTACAGTGCTTTACAGCCCTCTCTAAGCGGTTTTATGGAGTCAGCTCTTGCCCCCAACAGTCTGGGTCCTCATTTGACCCACCTCGGAAGGATGGAAGGCTGAGTAAACCTTGAGCCTGGTGGGATTTGAAAATGCCAAATTGGAGGCAGCCGGCAGTCGCCAGAAGTAGCCTGCAGTACTGCACTCTAACCACTGCGCCACCGCGGCTCAAAACCGTGTCTGAAAAGCTCAGGGTTTGAAGGAGATGGCAAGAGGCCCCACAAACACGGGAAATGCTTTCAGGCATTCTCTGCCTGCACTATCAATGACAAAGGCCACAGGGGAAGGCCTCCATCACTTTCGAATGCAGGCCCAGTTCACCTTCCCTGTTACACAGCGCTAGGGATTCGAACCGCTGAACTGCCGACCTTCTGATCGACAAGCTCAGCGTCTTAGCCACCGAGCCACCGCATCCCTCAAAAATCCACAATAGATTTTCTTAATTCGTATTAATGATTTAATACCAATTTATTGACCAGAAGAAAAGTTTTATTAGATAAGATTACAGATAACCCAGCAACTACATTTTGCTAAGATGACTTACATATTGACTTCTTGCCACGCAAAATTGACTAGGCCTAAATATGCTTTTATTTAAATTTAAGACATGAAACTCCTATGAAACTCATCTGAGATATAAAACTTACCTCTGGGACATAGTTATCCCTTCTTTCTCTTTCCTCTTCTTGTAGTTTGATAGAGATACCTCTGACGGGCCCTCTTTGGATGCGTTTCATCAGATGGGTGACATACCTGTGGAGAAGAACGGAAGGGGGGGGGGGGTTAGCATAACTCACTGTGATTTTTTTTCTCCCTGTAAAAACCATCAGGCATTCAAGCAAGAATAGACTAGAATAGAATTCTTTATTGGCCAAGTGTGATTGGACACACAAGGAATTTCTCTTTGGTGCATAGGCTCTGTGTACAGGAAGAAAAATAAAATAGAATACATTCATCAAGAATCATAAAGTGCAACACTTAGTGATAGTCAAAGGTTACTAATAAGCAATCAAATTATACTAGGAAACAAATAAAACAATATAAATTTTAAAGATACAAGCAACATGGTTACAGTCACAAGTGGGAAGAGATAGGGACCAGGAAAGGGATAGGGACTAGGAAGGAAGAGAAGAATAATAGTAAGACAGTCTTAGTAGGTAATTTGACCGTGTTGTGGGGAATCTCAGTAAGCTCTGGATGGACTCAGCAAAGCTTAGCCTTCAACATTTCAAATATAGAAAAACGCCAAACTGGGACAAAGCTATGACGTCTGTTCGAATCACCCAGTTTTCAGCAATGTCTGAAAAGCTCAGGGTTTGGTAGGAAATAAAAAGAATCCTCCAAACACGGGAAATGCTCTCAAGGATGCTTTTCCTGCATTATCAATGACCAGGCCACAAATAAGACCAAAATCACTTTCGATGCAGGTGCTGCTAGTGAGCAGGATTCAGATTTAGAACGACCGCGTGTGAAAACTCTGCACGGAGTCCCACCCGCAACAATGCATACCCAGCGATTTTGTTCCGCAGCTTCTTGCTAGGGATGATGGCGATTTCCTCACACACTCGCTTGTTTGTGTGGAAGTCGTTTCCAAGGCGCGTGTAATATTTTTCAATGATCACCCGTGCCGCTTTTTTCACCGTCTTGGTACGGACGCGTCCCTAAGGAGAGCCAAAGACACAAATAAATCAGCACGTCGAAGAATGTAGCTTTTAAATTTTGCAAACCCTCTTGAGAAATTTGAAAACCAGGGATGACCAAACTGGTGCCTTCTAAACTGCATCTCCCCTTGAAAAGTACTTGGGAGCGAAAAGCCTCAGAAATTCTGCTTTTGTGGATTATAAAGTTTATTGCCAAAGAAAGCCTGTAATTTTCAGAAATATTTTTCGAATGTGCTGAGTCGATATGAAATGCTTGCATCTACCTCTGTTCGTCTTTTGGCTGTATTGTTCAAATGATTAAAAGGGACTAATTGTTTTAATTTTTAAAAAGTGTTTATGGTTTTGAACGCCACCTGTGCCTGATGACGGAGTTCACACATTGCACTAAATCATGATAGGATTGGACAGCTTTTGGTTACAAACTACAGTTTATAAGGCTGAATGCAACACCAAAGTGTAGGGCAGGGGAAGTTGAGAAACAAACAGTTAAGAATTCTGCTGCTTTTATCCCCCAAGTCGTATAAGCAGAGTTAGGCAACCTGGCATTACCATTCACACACAGTGACAAGCCAGGCTAGAAAAGTCAGGCCTGTTAAGTCCAAAGACGATCAAAGGATTATTAATTAACCAGTAAAATAGTTTGCCTTCAGAGGTGTGGGCGCTTCATCACTGGAGGTTTCTTAAAGAAGAGATTGGGTAGCGTCTGAAATGGTATAGCATCTCCTGCTTGGGCAGGGGGTTGGACTATAAGACCTCCAGGGTCTCATCCAGCTCTATTCTGATTGATCAATTACTGGAGGTTTTTAAGACGAGATTAGACAGCCACCTATGTGAAACGGTACAGGGTCTCCTGTTTGAACAAGGGGGGGTTGGACTAGATGACCTCCAAGGTAACTATATCCAGCTCTAGTCTGATTGTTCGATCACTGGAGGTTTTTAAGACGAGACTAGCCAGCCACCTCTTTGAAATGGCACAGGGTCTCCTGCTTGAACGGAGGGTTGGACTAGATGACCTCCAAGGTCCCTTCCAGCTCGATTCTGGTTCCAATTTACCGTTTCACACGGCGGGTGAGCATCCCACGTCAAAAGCAACAACGCTAGCTGACTATCCTCCCATGCAGACGCATCAGTTCGGAGGGAAGGAATCATTTACCTGTTGGATCTCTGCCTGCCAGGCAGCTTTTCAAGGGGCAAAGGCGGATGGGGGGGAGGCAGGCGGGCCCAAAACGATGCCTTTTTTCCTCAACCAAAACGGAGAGGCGGAGGACCCCCGCCCCGCACAGTCCCAGATTTGGCCCCTTAAAGCCCCCGTAGGCCTCCAGTGCCCGCCCGGCCTAGCAGTTCCCACGCAGCCTCCATCCCCGCAGCCATTACTGCGGCGGGAAAAAAGATGGGGCACCTTCCTCAACCCCCGGAACAGGCCAGGCCAGCCGTTAGCATCGATTCTACCGACGGACCCACCGACACCCCTCCCGGAGGCCCCCGAGACCGCCCCGCATTTTCCTCCCAGCGCCGCCGCCGCCCCGGATGGCCCCGGATTGCCTCGTCCCCACTCTCACCATCTTGGCAGCTGCCGGTGGGAAAGGGAGCAAAGGATCTTGGGAAAGGATCTAGAAAGGTCGGTCTGGAAGAGCAAGCGAGCGAGGCGGAATCGCGCCTCTCGTGGCGGCCCCTAGCGGCCTGGAGGACCGCTGCACAGGCACGGAGTCCAATGGGTTTGGATCAACTTTTCCCTGTTATTTTGATTTTATTTTTATTTTTTTTGATAGAAAGGCAGCACTGATGGGCTTCTGGCATTCAGGACAGGGGCAGAGAGTTGTCCCTGCAAAGAAAGAGAAATATGCACCAAGACAAATTCCTTGTGTCCAATCACACTTGGCCAATAAAGAATTCTATTCTGTTCTGTTCTTTCCATATTCTATTCCATTCCTATTCCTATTTCATTCCATTAGAATAAGTAAAATAAAAGGGCCTTACCGAATATTGTCACTGTGGGCATACAACCCAACCATGTTCATCCTAATCTCTTGATGGAAGAATTTCAGTGCAGAAATAGTATTTTATGGGCTTTGGATAAAGATTTTATCATATAGTAATATTCTCATTTTTTTGGAGAGATGGAAGAGGAGGAAGAATGAGGTAGTGCAATGCTGTTTCTACATTTTAACAGGGGAGCTTCGTAATACTAAAAAAGTCATCATTGAAAAAAGCTGACAGCCTTAGGAAGCAATCTACTGATAAGACCTAGCTGAGATGCCAAATTTCCAAAGCCATCCCAGAAATGCATAGAATCTGGGGAGAAACCTACTTGTGGAGAAGCTATACAAAAACATTTAGCAAATCATCAACTATATATGTGTGTCTATTAGAATCTTCTTTCGTCTATATGTATATATGAAGAATGGTTTTAGAGAAGAAAAACGAATAGGATTGCTGTTGTTAGTTGCGAAGTCGTGTCCGACCCATTGCGACCACATGGACAATGCTCCTCCAGACCTTCCTGTCCTCTACCATCCTCTGGAGTCCATTGAAGCTCACACCTGCTGCTTCGGTGACTCTATCAAGCCACCTCCTTCTCTGTCGTCCCCTTTTGCCCTCAGTCTTTCCCAGCATGAGGCTCTTCTCCAGGGAGTCCTTCCTTCTCATTAGGTGGCCAAAGTATTTTGAGTTTCCTCTTCAGGATCTGGCCTTCTAAAGAGCAGTCAAGGTCGATCTCCTCTAGAACTGACCGGTTGGATCGCCTTGCAGTACCAGGGACTCCCAATAATCGCTAACGGGATTATTGATAGTAAAAATAGAATATCCAAGTGTGACAATAGTCCAGACATACAACTGTGTTGGGTTACTAAAGAAAATGTGCTCTGGTATTTTTAATTATGTCTGGTTTCAGTTCTCCGACCCATTTTTTTAAAAAAATTCTCCCTCAACATTGGAGATTCCAGCCCCACATTATTTCTAATGTGTTTTCCCTGTGACTGTCATTTCTTTGAATGGAAGAATGATACAGATAAGGAGAGTTTTAAATCTACAAAAATATTTCTTCGGCATTTTTCCCGTTGACCTCAGGAAAGAAACGGAATCACTGTGACTTTTAAAGGTTTTTACTGGCTTTATATTGACTGTTTTGCTTATTGTCGTGCACCATCCAGAGTCCCCTTTGAGGGAAAGATGGGCAACTATATAAATTTGATTAATAAATAAATTTGCAGTCAGAAAACGGGCTTGATATGTGAAATCTATGAAGAGCTCCTTTTTTTAAAACTGGCATTTCTGCAAAGCTGCAAACGTTATGCAGTTATTGAAGTCTTAAATCTAACTAGACTTCCCACAGCCTAGACATGACAATGCAAAACACAATTACAACAGAATGCATTAGCCTTGCCTGTGTTTCTACACAATAAACACTGCCCTGCTTTTGACATTTGATCTTAACCAAAGGCCGAGCAAATGTATTGATCAGACAGCATCAAGAGGGCAGCAATTTGGTTTGAGAAAAAGTTATATACTGATGCCGCAGAAATAAAAGATATTCCCCTGGGGGTCCTTTCAAACGGAAATGAATACAAATAAATGGGGACAGGAGGACAAGGACGGTAGGCACGCCCCGTTTACAGACCTTAGGAATGGGGTGAGGTCCACGGTAGACCGTTTAAAGTTTTGGGGGTTTGAGGCTGTAACAACAGTGTCAGGTAGAGCATTCCAGGAGTTGCTGAAGTTGTATTTTCTGCAATCGAGTTTGGAGCGGTTTACCTTGAGTTTGTATCTATTGTTTGCCTGTGTATTATTGAGGTTGAAGCTGAAAGAAGTCATTGACAGGTAGGATGGTGTAGCAGACAATTTTGTGCAGTACACTTAGGCGGCTTGGTTCTAGGCTCTCCAAGCCCAAACTTTCAAGCCTGGTGGCATAAGGGATTCTATTGTGAGCAGAGGAGTGGAGGACTCTTCTCGTGAAATACCCCTGGACTCGCTCAATTGTGTTAAATGTCTGATATACAGTGTGGATTCCAGGCAGACGAGCTGTATTGGAGGATTGGTCTGGCAAAGGTTTTATATGCCCTACTTTGCAGTACAATGTTAATGTCATTTTGGGCTCGTTTGCGGTCACAAATCAAGGATTATTTGTACACAGACGGCAGCCTTCAGATTCTCCCGTCTCTTCCAACCTCCAGCCCTGAAAAAAACACCACACCAGCCGGAAGTTCTGCTGCAACGTGTTTTATTATGTGCCAAGAACTACATCACAGCTTACTCCACACAACTGTAGGAGAATGCAGTCTTGCCCGCATATGCTACAATGAGGTAGACTTCACATACTGCTTCACAACAACCCCACAAAGAGCAGCTGGAATATGCAACATGAGCTCAGCAGGAAAAAGGGAGAACTTAGAACATTCGTTCTTTGGCACACAGCTTTCCAAGAGACAAGGGGGGGGGAAGAAAACCCAAAATAAAACAAAATCAAAACTTCAACTCCCAGCGCAATCGGTGGGGCTGCTCCCACAGCGCCCGAGGGGGCCGTCCCTCTAAAAGAGAAAAGGGTTCCTCGTAAAATCTTTGCTGGCCCGACCCAGCGCAGCCCTTACCTCCGCTCAAGACATAAAAAAAGAAAATTGAAGTCTTGTGACTTTTGTGATTAAAAACCTTTTTGTCAAGCCCCCGGAAGTGCAACTTAAAAGTGCAACGAACTATATACAGCAGATCAAAGATCCATTTATCCGGTCCAGTTTCAAAATCCAAAATATCCTGCCCTTCGCGGGATTGCAAATACTGCTATTCACAACTGGGAATTATTATTATTGTTGTTGTTGGTTTTTTTTTCCTTTTTTCTTTTTTAAACTAACAGCTCCCAGAAATAAGTTGCAAGGATGTTAAAAGCTGCCAGGAAAGAAAAAAATCTCGTCTCAAACGGCTTAAAAACCATTTCAAGAGTGTAAAAAGGAACTGGTAAAAATCCTGGAGCGTAAAATATGAAATATGATTTTGGTTTCAAGTGAAGAACAATGTCTCCTTGTTGTTACAGTAAAAAACACCAGCTGAACATCCAGTTTATTCCGTTCAGATGGGGAAAGGGGAAGGGGAAGGGGAGGGGAGGGAAAGGTTAAACGAATGGAAAGGCACTGTATGGCAACTGCAAACAAAGTGGAGCCAATGAGAACTGCATTATTATGCATTCTACCATCAGTATTGCAAGAAATGTAAAAAAAGGGCCCTTGATAAATAAGAAATTTGAAGGCATCTGCGTCCAATACCTTCTCAACCTATGGTCCCTTGATGCTTCTCCTCAGCAGGCAAGGAACCAAAGTCTGGGAACTGCAGAATTGTTTCGAGGGGCCCCTCCCCCCTCACAACCCCCCCCTCCCCAAACGAAAAAAACTTCACTGTGCATTAGTGCAGAAACAAAGAAAGACCAGCAAGTGCAAACGTGAAGGCAAGGTTCCCCCGTTAGTCCTTCCGACGGGCATCTCCCCCAGCCTGGGTGTGGCACCAACTAGGATCGGTGGGCTTCTCTTCTCTTAAGTCAACGGAAGAGCTTTGCCCGGCAAACAGGAGCAGCTCGCCAACGCTGCTCTAGCTGGCGTCGCGGTTCTTCTGGTTACGCATCAGTGGACGGTGGTGGTGTAGGATCTCCATGGAATGTTTCCAGTGCCAGCAAGAGCGACAGAAGTATTTGAAGCACATCTAGTGGTGGAACCAAGAAGATCATGAGAAGGTCTGAAGCCACCTTGCAACTAAGGTCCTACTGTTTATGCTGAAAGCAGATACACGTCAGACTCTTTCATAGGACACCACTTTTTTTTTTTTGGCCACCGGTTCTGTGGGCGTGGCTTGGTGGTGGGTCATGTGACTGGGTGGGCATGGCCAACCTTTTTCCCCCACTTTTTAAAGCATTTTTTTCCTGCCGGTTTGGGCGAATAGGCTGGAAAGAAATGCTTTTACAATAGCAGAGTTGGAAGGGACCTTGGAGGTCTTCTAGTCCAACCCCCTGCCTCGGCAGGAAACCCTATACCGTTCCAGACAAATGGCTATCCAACATCTTCTTAAAGACTTCCAGTGTTGGGGCATTCACAACTTCTGGAGGCAACTTCTGTTCCACTGATTAATTGTTCTGTCAAGAAATTTCACCTTAGTTCTAGGTTGCTTATCTCCTTAATTAGTTTCCACCCGTTGCTTCTTGTCCTGCCCTCAGGTGCTTTGGAGAATAGCTTGACTCCCTCTTCTTTGAGATATTGGAAGACTGCTATCATGTCTCCCCTAGTCCTTCTTTTCATTAAACTAGACACACCCAGTTCCTGCTGCAACCGTTCTTCATATGTTTTAGTATGAATATGATTATCGGAATCTTTTTTTTAAAAAGTATTTTTTTTCCTGCCTATTTGTCCGAAACGGCTCACAGCTGATCCATGCAATTGTCAGAAGATTTTTTTTTTAGCTTTTTAAAGCATTTTCTTCCTTCCTATTCGCCCGAGTCTGCAGAAAAACAAATGCTTTAAAAATCAAAAACAAAAAGCTCCCAACGATCGCACGATCCTTGGAAGTTTTTTTTACTACCTTTTTGCAGAACCAACAACAATTGTTCCTACTGGTTCGGCCAAACGAGGAGGATTTCACCACTGTATGACATGTTTACAATATACCCTAGTAGAACAAAACAATAAAAAGGGACATCTTTCACCAGATTTTCAGACCAAGGATGGAGATAGGAGCGTATACCTGATCTCTACAGAAGAAAGGACCCGGCTGAGATCTGCAAATCTGACACATCGCATCTTCTAGATACGGATCAATCTGAACCTGTAGAGAGAGAAAAGGAAATTCACCCCCTTTGAATGGAAGCATCGTGAGAAAAGGGGACACGACCCTTTGGTTAATTGAACAGAATAAGGGATGTGTCAATGCTGCTTTGGGAAATGATCTGCAAAACTGCAGTAAGGGTAAAACCATAAATGGTTCCCTCACTCAGATCGCCTTATGAAACATTCACAGTAGATTATGTATAATTTTAGAATAGAATGAAATAACAGAGTTGGAAGGGACCTTGGAGATCTTCTAGTCCAACCCCCTGCTTTATCCAACATCTTCTTAAAAACTTCCAGTGTTGGGAGCATTCACAACTTCTGGAGGCAATTTCTGTTCCACTGATTAATTGTTCTTACTGTCAGGAAATTTCTCCTTAGCTCTAACTTGCTTCTCTCCTTAATTAGTTTCCATCCATTGCTTCTTGTCCTGCCTGAAGGTGCTTTGGAGAATAGTTTGACTCCCTCTTCTTTGTGGCAGCCCCTGAGATATTGGAAGACTGCTATCATGCCTCCCCCTAGTCCTTCTTTTCATCAAACTAGACATATCCAGTTCCTGCAACCGTTCTTTATATGTTTTAGTTTCCAGTCTCTAATCATCTCCTTTGCTCTTCTCTGCACTCTTGTATTCTTTTTGCTGATTCTCTGTTAGTCTTGGTACTTGGGGAACGCAAAGCCCAACAGTTTTAGTACATACTGTCTTCCGTGTTTCTTGCATTAATTCTGTTCTAGGTTGTAACTGTTTTAAGTGTTTTGTTTCAACACCCAGAGTCTCTTGTTTGAGGTGGGTGGCTATAGAAACGGAATCAATAAATCTTTCACTCCAACCAGGATCTCTACCCCTGACTTCACAGATGGACTTGCCATGCTACAAGCTTCAGTGTCTCCACACTACGAAGCTTATGACCTGGGGTCCCATTACCTTTTTTGTAAACTTTGTTGTTTTGATCTCCACAAATGCAGCACTGACTGCTTTCAGATAGCTACGCTGGTTGTTAAAGGTGACACGTCCAGACCCTGTAAATAAGCCAGTTTATTAGTACAATAAGACTGAGAGGCAGATCAACAACAAAGCTTTATGAGTCGGCATGCAGGTGACTTACTACAAGGTCTGCCCTACTGGGTCAAGAGAAGGAAGAGTGGTTTCTGAGCAGTTTATCTGTCTAGAGACCCAGATTAGAAAGATGACAATATGAAAAAAAATGTTCGTTTCAGGAACTGAACCGTAGCTTATTTCTGCATGAAATGTCCTTATTGCACCTTTCCGATTAAGATTTAGATTGGAACTTGAATATTAATAAAATTTCACACCTCTCAGCTGGCTTTTTTTTGGTCCTGTTGAAATACATTTTGATCTTAATAACCGAGGATTAATTCAGGAAGGCAACAGATGCATAGAGGTAAAAATATTGCCAAGTCAACCTGAACTGAAAACAGATTTTGTCCATTTTTAATAACATTCAAGATGTCCAGTGCAACACATACTGGGGGAGGAAAACCCATTTTTCATTCTGCCCCGTTGTCAAGAATTGGCAAAGATCAACTGGAGAATAGCAGTAGCACTGAAATGCTGCTTTATAGTTCTTTACAGCACTCGATTTACAGAGTCAGCCTCTTGCCCCCAGCAGAAATAGCCTGCAAGACTACATTCTAATCACTGCACAACCACACCAGATAGATAGATAGATAGATAGATGATAGATAGATAGATAGATAGATAGATAGATAGATAGATAGACAGACAGACAGACAGATAGATGATAGATAAATAGGCAGATAGACAGAAACAGAGATAGATTGCAATACTTGGGATTGAACTGCTGGCAATCAGCAGAATTAACCTGCAATACTCATTCTAACCACTGAGCCACCATGGCTCTTAGCACCCTCATCCAGCCTCAGTTCAATTAAAATGACCACTAGTGAGACCTTCTCTGCCACCCGTGCTCACCACAGTCCAACAGTGAAACCAAGGTAGTTAAGTCTCTTCTTCTTCCCTTGAGTTCCTATATGGGGAAAGCCACTGGTTCCCCAAAGCCCCAAATGCCATCCCCACCGAAGGCACTAACCGCCAAGGACCGGCTTTACTTACCAATGGGATACTTGTGCTTGTCTGTGTCAATACCTGCATAGACAACCCCACCAAACAGGTCATTCAGGACTCCTGCCAGGGCTTCTGCATTCAGCATCCCGTGAAGAGCTCCCACGAAGACCGTTTTCCCAGGGTCCAGCCTCTGAGTTGGGCTGCGCACGAAGTTGCTATCGGCCAAGACCCATGGGATCACCTGCACCTGCAGGCACAATGGTTAGCGCTGTTCAAGCCATCCACACACAATCCCACCCCGTTCCTTTAAACCAAGCGCCAGGTAGCTCCGTGACTTCAATTCCCAGAATTCCCCAGCCAGCATCTCCCCTGTAACTCCGGCCTCATTTGAGCTGCAAAAACTAATCCCGAATACTGGTGTGTCTGCTTGGCTTGACCTCTCCAAAGGCCACCTAAGGCTCGACTTCTATGACCAGTCCTTTGGGCACCAAACCTGCCTCTTTGTTTCCAGGCACTGCTTGGCAAATGCAGGCAGTTACCGTATTTTTCGGAGTATAAGAGGCACCAAGGTTTTGAAGAGGCAAATTAAAAAAATGAAAAAGTTTTCGCACTCTGCAAACCTCCCCAAAACGGCCAGTTTTTTGCAAAAACGGACCTGGTTTTTTTTTTTTTTTAAAGGGCATGAATACCCCTTAGGAGGCTTGTAGACTGCTCGGGGGGGGGGGGGTTGCAAAAATGAGCAAAAAACAGTCGGTTTTTCACAAAAACGGCCCTGTTGGTTTTTTTTTGTCAAAAAAGGGCATTAGGAAGCTTATAGAGTGCTCCTGGGGGCTGGAAGGCCAAAATTGAGCAAAAAATGGCCCATTTTTCGCTCATTTCTGCTCTCCCCAGCCCCAGAAATACTCTGCAAAGCTCCTAAAGGCTCTGCATGGCCATTTTGGTGAAAGGGGCAGGGTTTCAGGAGGCAAAAAATGCTGTATTCAATGTATAAGACGTACCCAGATTTTCAGCCTTTTTTTTGAGGGAAAAAGGTGTGTCTTATACTCCAAAAAATACGGTATATCTGCTCAGGTTTTAAGAGGCCAAGTTCCATGTTTAAAACATGCAACTAAGTGAAGTTTGCGATTTCACAATTTCACTTCAACTTTCCTCTGCTTCGCAGACCTGCGAACATCGTGAATACAGGTAGTCCTCAACTTATGACCACAAATAAGCCCAAAATTTATGTTGTTAAGTGAGCTTTGCCCCATTTACGACTTTTCTTCCTGCAGTTGTTAAGCGAATCGCCGATAGCCGTTAAGTTAGTAACATGGTTATTCAGGGAGTCTGGCTTCCCCATTGTCAGAAGGTTGCAAAAGGGGATCATATAACCCTGGGTCACTGCAACTGTCTTAAGTACATTCCAGTTGCCAAGCCTCTGAATTTTGATCAGGTGACCATGGGATGCTACAATGGTTGTTAAGTGCGAAAAAAAAGCGTGTAAGTCCCCCTTTTCAGAGCTGAGTAAGTCAAGGACTACCAGTACGAAGATTAAAGTACCTTTTTCATCACTGCTGTAACTGTGAATGGTTGTTAAAAGAGGCAGCCCCTAAATGAGAAAGAGCCAGGCGCATATTGTGGACATGTCTGCGTGTAAACTCTGATCTTTGCAACGGACTTTTGACTTGATGATTTAATTTGCACCTCGAGTAGAGGCCAGACTCACCTCCTTGCATCTCATTCTGCGGCTAGACATCTTGAAGTAATATTCGCTAAGGCCGCTGGGGCTTAGCAGATCTCGGGAGCAATTTTGGAGCAAGGCACGTACAGACTTCTCAGATTCAAACACTAAGTAGGCATAACCTATGATTAGAGAGACAGAGAGAGAGAAGAACTTAAGACTACAGGACACATCTGTTCTCTTCCCACATAATTAATATTAAGAGGTGCTTTTTTCTATCGGTTCAACACTTTTGGGAACATTCAGTAACACTTCCCCACATCTGATAATTGGAGGAAGCACAATATTAACCAGGATATTCTACTTAGCCTAGTGCAGTGAAGGCCAACCTTTCACATCACCGCGTGCCGACCTGCGTGCTGGAAATGGCACACAAAACCACCCTGCTTGGAATGTGCAGCCTCGCTAGTCCTCATGCATGCGGGAGTGCCGAAACCTGGTTAGGGTGCAGTGGTCCATTGTGAATGCATGCACCGGTACCCAAACTTCCAGTTTCCGGTGCGTGCATGCGCCTGAGAAACAGCTGGCTGTTCGGGTGCCGGAATGCGCACGGCTGATCAAAATGCTGCTCTTTGCACGCGGACGGGCACAGGAATGCAGTAGAGGAGCCAGCGAGGCCATGCATCCCATGCGGGATGGCCCTGCGTGCGGCGTTCCTTAGATTCGCCACAACAAGGGTGGTTAAGGCATCAGGGTAGAAAACCAGGAGACAAAGTTGTAGTCCTGCCAAGGTTGGGATATACTGATGTATCTCACAGGAAACAGTTTGTAGGACTTGATTAGAGGACAGGAACCAATAGGGGAGCCCCAAAACATCTGGACCAAGAGAGGCGTTTACTAATGGAACAGTCCTGGATGCACCACTGGAGGTTTTCAAATCAAGATTGGGTAGCTGTCTGTCTGAAATGGCCTCGGGATTCCTGCGCTGGACAGGAGAGTTTGTAAAGCAATGTAGAAGGAAGGACTCAACAGGTATGAAGGGACTTGCCGAAAAGATCCTACGATGGAGAGAAGCGTGGGAAAGCAACTGATAACCGTGCCTTGATTTTGTTCAGGGCTCAGCCAGGACAGAGGGCAACCCGGACAGGCTTTCAAGGTGGATGTGAACCCTTCAAAAGCAGGCAGGTCAAGAAACAGGATTCCAGGAATATTCTTGATGGCCGTCTAGAAAAATGGAGCCCAGAAAGCCTGTCCAAGATTATTTCTCTCCGTCCCATTTTATACCATGAATTGTGGTGGCGCAGTGGTTAGAATGCAGTATCGCAGGATAATTCTGCTGATTGTCAGCAGTTCGATGCCGACCGGCTCAAGGTTGACTCAGCCTTCCACCTTTCCAAGGTGGGTAAATTGAGGACCCAGATTGTTGGGGGCAAGAGGCTGACTCTGTAAACCGCTTAAAGAGGGCTGTAAAAGCACACTGAAGCGGTATATAAGTCTTAAGTGCTATTACTATTGTTATCGCTATACTGAACAAAATCAAGGCATTGGGCACTTGAGTTTCTTCCTCACACTTCTTCTTTCTCGGGGCTGCCTCATTTCCCCCCCCCTACAACCGTACCCTCCTTCCTTCTCCAAGCTTGGTGGTTCTATATTCCTTGTGAGCTGGACCAACAAACCTTCAAGGTGCCTTCTCACCTAGGATGGTAGGATAATGTGGTCCTGATGCATGCGAAGGGGACAACTGTTGAGGGCACTGGGGGTCCCTCTCCCCCTGCCCGAAAGACCTGCTGTCCTTAGCCCTGAGTAGCTTCAGGTGTGCCGTTTTCCCTTGGCAAGGTGGAGAAGAGGGTGAAAGGAAGCACCTGTGCACTAGGAGGCGGCCGCCCACCTTACCGTGCTCTCCTTGTCCGTCACCAGCATGCATTCATGCCCAGGAGCCCTCAGTGGTCTATAGGAAGCATGGATAAAAAGAATTCCTACCATGTCTGTATTACCTTTAGGCATATTACCTTTGGGAGGGCAGCGGGGATGCTTGCTATCCTTACCAGGCCACTCCACTCTCAGCGAGCCAAACACACGGAAGGTGCTGATCAGACCCGCTGCACGGAAGAGAGACAGACTTCGTTAGCCAGGAGGAACACCAACAAAACTCACCTTCCCCACTCAAACCCGTGAAGTAGGATCAGAGGTGGCATTCAGCCAGTTAGGACAGGTTCGCCCAAACTGGTGGCGGAAATCACGGGAAAGGCTGAGCTCCAAAGAATGGAGGCCTTTGAACTCTGGTGCTTGAGAAGACTCCTGCATTGAGTCCCTTGGACTGCAAGGTGATCCAACCGGTCAGTCCTAGAGGAGATCAACCCTGACTGCTCTTTAGAAGGCCAGATCCTGAAGAGGAAACTCAAATCCTTTGGCCACCTAATGAGAAGGAAGGACTCCCTGGAGAAGAGCCTCATGCTGGGAACGATGGAGGGCAAAAGAAGAAGGGGATGACAGAGAAGGAGGTGGCTGGATGGAGTCACCGAAGCTATCTATCTATCTATCTATCATCTATCTATCTATCTATCATCTATCTATCATCTATCTATCTATCATCTATCTATCTATCTTCTACAGTATCTGCCTATCTATCTATGTATCTATATATCATCTACAGTATCTATCTATCTATCTATCTATCTATCTATCTATCTATCTATCTATCTATCATCTATCATCTATCTATCTATCTATCTATCTATCTATCTATCTATCTATCTATCTATCTATCTATCTATCTATCATCATCTATCTATCTATCTATCATCTATCTATCATCTTCGGAAACTCAAATCCTTTGGCCACCTAATGAGAAGGACGGACTCCCTGGAGAAGAGCCTGATGCTGGGAAAGATTGAGGGCAAAAGAAGAAGGGGAAGACAGAGAAGGAGGTGGCTGGATGGAGTCACCGAAGCAGTTGGCGTGAGCTTAAATGGACTCCAGAGGATGGGAGAGGACAAGAAGGCCTGGAGGAACATTGTCCATGGGGTCGTGATAGATCGGACACAACTTCGCACCTAACAACAACAACAACAACAACAACAACAACACAAGAGCTGTCAGGGACTCACCTTCTGTGATGTCCCAGGGAACACCTCCTAAAAACACCTTGCAGGAGTAAACGGGGTTTTTGTAGTTTCTAGGTGGGAGCTGCCCACTCCAAGTGCAGGTTGCCTCATTCACAGCTGGAGACAAAAGCCACAGAGAAGTTTCACCTATGAGGTGGGGACAATGGTGGAATACTTACCTGGCCTCTCTTGGTCACCCTGACACAGCGCCAAGGTTTGGCTCACCTGCAGCTTGCTTGTGGAGCCTGGCTTCTCTTTCTATGCTGAAGGTGTCCTCCGGAGAGTCCGGGATGTTCCAGGATGGCCAGGAAGAGGCCCCAGGCCACTGCTTGGAGAAGGCGCCTGAGGTGGAGGAGGTGACCGCAGCCAAGGCAGCCTGCTCTTGATCCAGGCGAGATCCTGCTCCAGTCAAGGAATCTCTGGTTATGCCTCCGATGGGCAGGAATGGCAGAGGAGGTGAGATACGCAGACTTGACTGCAAAAGACGTTCATCAGAGGCACAGTGAAAAAAGTCAAAAACACCCACATTCAGTCTATAAGATGCACTTACCGTATTTTTTAGAGTATGAGATGCACCGGAGTATAAGACACACCAATTTGAAGAGCCAAATTAGTTTTTGCACTCTGTAGGCCTCCCAAAAATGGCCTGTTTTTCACCAAAATGGGCCCGTTTTTTGTCAAAAAAAGGGCATGCATAGCCTTTAGGAGGCTTATAGAGTGCTCCTAGGGGCTGGGGGGGGGGGGCAAAAAACAGCCCATCCTTTGCTCATTTTTGCCCTCCCCAGCCACCAGAATCACTCTGGAAGCCTCCTAAAGGCTACGCACAGCCATTTTGGTGAAGGGGGTGGGATTTTGTGAGGCCAAAAATACTGTATTCAATGTATAAGACGCACCAAGATTTTCAGCCTCTTTTTTTGAGGTGAAAAGGTGCGTCTTATACTCCAAAAATACGGTACATTTTCACCCGTGTGTGTGTGTGTGTGTGTGTGTGCATCTTATACTCCAAAAAATACGGTAATTTAATCTAATTTAATCAGGTTTAAGCACAACGCGAGATGTTCTAATTCCCTTCCACCTCCATCCCCAAAACCACGCGAGAGAAATATCTATCTATCTATCTATCTATCTATCTATCTATCTATCTATCTATCTATCATCTATCTATCTATCTATCATCTATCTATCTATCATCTATCTATCTATCTATCTATCATCTATCTATCTATCATCTATCTATCTATCTATCTATCTATCTATCTATCTATCTATCATCTATCTATCTATCTATCTATCTATCTATCTATCTATCTATCTATCATCTATCTACCTATCATCTATCTATCATCTATCTATCTATCTATCATCTATCTATCTATCCATGGTTTCTTACGATCAGATCTGAAAGGTGGTCAGATCCAGAGCTGAATCCACTGGTGTCCGAGTCGGAGGGGCTGCTGGAGCGGGAATAGAGAAGGGAGCGGCTGCTGTCCAAGCGCGAGGCCCTCAAGGTGGGAGTTGGGAGGTTCTCGCTCAGCTCCGAGCCGATGGGATCCAGGGGCAGGAAGCCCAGCGACGGCTTCCCGAAAGGATTGCTGAGCATGTTGAGAACTGCAAAGCAGGACAGAAAAGATGGTGAACGAAGAGTTCCTAGAGCGGCGGCACCTAATGTCTGCTTCCTTCAAACTCAGACACCTTTGGAATTGCGGGAAAAAAAGAAGAATCAAAAGGGAAAAAAATCCATTATGGGTCTGCATTCACATGTACTAGGATGCAGAAGCGCTTCCAATGTTTATCTAGGTCCATTCTCAGTCATCCAAGGTCATGGTTGTCCCAAAGGTGGCTTTCCCCCCCAACAAGCAACTGGACTTCCTTGTTTTTTCTTTTGAAGAAGTTTCGCTTCTCATCTAAGAAGCTTCTTCCGCTCTGACTAGTCCAGGGGTGTCCAAACTTGGGAACTTTAAGACTTGTGGACTTCAACTCCCAGAATGGCTGGCTGGGGAATTCTGGGAGTTGAAGTCCACAAGTCTTAAAGTTCCCAAGTTTGGACACCCCTGGACTAGATGGTGGGGAATGGAAGGATTTATATTCCTTGCAGACAGCTGGTCGTTTGAATCCTTTTTTTAAGATTGTCATTGAGGCCACTTAGAGGTTTATCTGTGTCCCGCTGAGGAAATCCTTCCATTCCCCACCATCCGGTCAGAGCTGAAGAAGCTTCCTGAATGAGAAGCGAAACGTCTTCAAAGAAAAAGCAGGAAGTCCAATGGGTGCTTGGAAGGAGAAAAAAACAGAAACAAACCACCTTTGGGACTTCCAATATTTAATTTATGCCCGTGTTTTTCAAACCTTAGCAGCTTTCCGACATGTGGATTTCAACTCCCAGAATTCCCCCGTCAGCAGTACCAAATGACTCCCCTCTAAAGAAACTCATAGGCCCATCCCCGTTCTTGGAGAGGTTAAAAAAAGAAAACATCTGACTTCATTAGGCATCGCTTTAAATTTCCCTCCATTCTGGCTGCTTGAACTTCATCAGCCCTCGAAGCTGGCTCTCAAAATGCTAAAAATGCAAACAGATTTAACAGAGTTGGAAGGGACCTTGTAGGTCATCTAGTCCAACCCCCCCACCCAAGCAGGAAACCCTACACCGTTTCTGACAGATGGCAGTCCAGTCTTTTCTTGAAAGCCTTCAGGGATGAAGCTCCCACAACTTTTGGATAAGGGCATACAAGTAGTCCTTGACTTTACAAGTCTTTGTTTAATGGCCATTCAGAGTTATGACGCTGAAAACAAGCAACTCATGGTTTTTCATTCTGGTGACCGGCGCGGCATTTCCAGGGTTCACATGATCAAAATCCAGGCACTTGGCAAACTGGCATGTATTTATGACAGTTGCACTGTTCCGTGATCACGTAACAATCGCTTTTTGCAATCTTCTCGGCTGACACTGACAAAGCAAAGTCAAGGTTCGCTTAACGACTGATGATTCACTTAGCAACTGTGGCAAAAAATGTCATAAAATGGGGCAGAACTGATTTTATAACTGCCTTGTTTAGCAATGGAAACTTTTGGCTCAACTGTGGTCGCAAGTTGAATAGAATAGAATAGAAAATAGAATAGAAAATAGAATAGAAAAGAAAATAGAATAGAAAATAGAAAATAGAAAAGAAAAGAAAAGAATAGAATAGAATAGAACAGAATAGAACAGAATAAGCTGGAAGGGACCTTGGAAGTCTTCTAGTCCAGCCCCCTGCTCAAGCAGGAGAACCTATACTATTTCAGATAAGTGGCTTTCTAATTGAGGAATACTCGTATTTGTCTTTATAACCCCAGGATACCTGATGTCCTTCCATCCATTAATCTGTCTGGCCTGCCATTGGCATCTTACATTTCCTCATTTGTTAGACTAAACCTAGTTTACTGCAAACCACTGGTTTCAGCAGTCACCTGTAACGCTGTAAACGGCAAGCCACCATCCTGAATTATTTGACTTCAGCTTAGAAAATCTTTGGAAGCTGATGGATAAAATCTCTTTTACAGCCAGTCCCCTCCCACACTGGGGAAAAAAAAAACCTCACACATGCCCTCCTACACAACACTGTCTTTTCTACAATCACATGGACCAATCACCAGACCATACACTAAAGGCTGTATATCACAGCCAGGAGCTTGTGCAGCTTTGTTTAAAAACACACACACACACACACTCACTCCCTGTCCATGTTTCTCTAACAAAGAGGTTGACGCAGCCGTGTTGGATTGACAACACAAAAAGATTCCAGGGCAAAAATAATTCACAAAAGTCCTTGCACCACGTTGGGCTAAAGAAGAGAGGAGATGCCACACTCATCTACAGAGTCGGAGGGTTCAAATTTGACCTTTCAAGAGACGGTTTCTAGCCCTCATGATTTCAGACGAGTGTTTCTCATATTTGTCTCTCCGTCTTCATAAAACATCCAGCTTAAGAACTTGGATCTTGGCTGACAACGGAATGGAAGATCCAAGCAGGCCAGAAGCTGTTTGCACAACATGCAATAAACAAGGCAAATGCTCTGATTTATTCTGGAATCAAATCATGGATTAAGGATGTCAACGGTGACATCCTTCTTAGCTGATGCTATGAGGGTTAATTTCCAGTCCAAGCAGTCTTTGACTTACAACAGTTGATTTTGTGAGCATTCAAAGTTGCAACAGCACTGGGAAAAAAGTGATTTATGATCACTTTTGACAACGGAGACTGCTGCATACTGTTCACGTGACCCAAATTCAGCCAATTGGCCACTGACTCACATTTATGATGGTTGCAATGTTCCCAGGGTCACGGGATCCCCTTTTGCGACTTCCCGACAAGCCAGATTCACTTAAACACCTTGTTAACCAGCTTAACAACAGCCGTGGTTCACTTAACAACCGTGGCACAGGAGGACGTAAAATGAGGCCAAATTCACTGAACAAATATTTCGCTTAGCCGCCAAGATCTGGGGGCTCGATTGTGGTCGTTAAGTCGAAGACTAGCTCTATTTTCATGACTGCCAACTTCGGAAGCCTCCTAAGATCACGGTGGCAAACAAAACTGAACTGACCCCGGAGAATCATTTTCGAAAAATAAATAAAAATAAATTCCCTTTCAGGTATTCGAGGTCAGAGAAAGCCAACCGCGCCTCACTGTAAACAGCAGAAATCCCAGGAGATCTGCAAACATCGCTGGAACACCGTGAGCTGAGAGGGGCTTGGATAAATAATTCTTCCGAGACAGTTTACTGTGCAACTGCTATATTAGCAGTTTGTTTATTTTTAGATGTTAATGAAACATGCTGTGCTTCAAGATCTAAAGCTAAGAACCGACACCCTTTCGTCAGCCAGAAACAGCAGGCTACATTCAGAGGAAGATAGACTGACCTGGGAGGGGCCTGGGAGGTCTTCTAGTCCAACCCCATATTCACGGCAGTGGTCCTTGGTGCTTATATATAGCTGTTATAGAAGGAGACCTTATATTGTTGAAGGGATGCAGCTAGAGAGGACAGCTGGTATGAAAGCGGGATCAAGAGGGGGGGGGAGGATAAGGCACCCCCTAATTTCCAGTCAACAACACAGTCCTTTCAGCAATTCTAAGAAGGCTGGTACTTAGGAAAAACGGTTAAAGTTCAAGCCAGAACTATTCCTATTAGGCATTATATCAGATGGCTATGATAATCGGACAAGGTACCTAATATTACACATCCTGACCGCAGCAAGAATGGTGTTATGCGCAGCAGTGGAAGAGAGAAAACACCCCTTCAGAGGAGGAGACAATAAGGAAGATGCCCGTCTGTGCAGAAATGGATAGACTAACGTTAAAAATAAAAGACAAAGGAGAGACAGAATATTATGACACATGGAACAGGTTCTATCAATGGTTAGAAGCACGAGATGGAAGTCGGAATACGGAAAAACTAGGGTAGGGAGACCTGGAATGAAATGCCGTTTCCCTGAAAATAAGCCCTCCACAGATAATAAGCCCAAGTGAGCTTTTGAGCGCCTGCACTAAAATAAGCCCTTCCCGGAAAATAAGCCCTCCCTGGAAATATTGCAACACAGCAGCAGCCATGAGGGGGCCACGTTCACCGCCTCCTGCACCTCAAAAATAATAAGACCTCCCGAAAAATAAGGCCAAGCGCTTATTTTTTTGGGGGGGGGGGTTGTCAAAAGAAATTAAGACCCTGTCTTATTTTGGGGAAACACGGTACTCTATATGCATCATAGTATAAGAATGAATTTGAGGGTCAAAAATAATTGTACAACATGAGCACTGTTTAAGTAGTATATATGTTATTTGTTTTCACTTTGGCTTTTATGGCCAGGACAATCACACTGTGTTCAATATATGTAAATAATAAAAATGTATTATTATTATTATTTTTAAAAAAGAAGGCTCCACACTCATTTGCTCTGTTCAGGGGACCCTGAGGGCATAGATAAACCTCCAAGTGGCCTCAAGAGGTCTCAGGAAGAGCGCTAATGACCAGATGACTGGGGGAAAAAAATCATTCTATTCCCCCGCCCTTATCCTGCCAGAACTGTGTAGTGTTATCTAACAAACGTAGATTAATATTTTTTGGTTGAATTAATTGTAAAACTGTACTTGCCAGTTGCAAAAAAACAGCAGCAAAATGCACCCAAAATATCAAAAAAAGTAAAAAGACAAATTAGGTTTTAGGAACAGAAATTCCATTATGTGGGCTGCACAGTAATATTTTACAGTGCCCTTCCATTATATAATTCCTAGGGACACTTGGCAATAACAAAATAATAAAAAAGATAAGTCTGTAAAAAAAAGAACTATACTCTTAAAACCATAAGGTAATAAAAAAGCAATCTAATGCAATCAGAAGATTTAAAACTTGCATCTAAACCCTGGCGTAACGGGTGAATTAAATAGCAGTCTAACTCCCCTTCCTTGCAAATCCCCTGCCTCACTCCGTATTAAAATTACTCTGATCTTTTCCAATATAAATGTGGCTATTTTTCCCCATCTGTAACCATGGTGGGTGTGCGTTTAAGATCTTACTGCAAAAAAGATACCAAGAATACAAATTTGTTTTCCCAGAATTCCATGTCTCCAATTCTTTGAATTCTGCAGCACCAACTACGTTCTGGATCAGGACTTTCCGAGTTGTGTTTGTGTAGACTTTAAGGAAGGATTGCTAGAATGCCCAACCCAGCACCTCTAATATATCTATCTGATTTCTTCATGCGGGGCAACGCTTAATGCTGTTCTTTTAGGTGTACAAACCGAACATTTTGATCCTAGGGAAACAGTCTTTCCCGATTCTTCTTACTGCAGTCACAACTCTTTGCAGTCACTCTGAAATCAAAGGTTCCCAAAGAAATCAGCAATCTCCATCAGAATACAGCTGGAAGGGACCTTGGAGGTCTTTTAGTCCAACCCCCTGCTCAAGCAGGAGACCCGTTGCGGCCCTGATGGGCGCAGGCGCATGTGCGCTCCCTTTTCGGCATTCAGTGCCAAAAAGCTTTGCCATCACTGCCCTATACAGTTTCAGATAGATGGCTGTCTACTCTTTACTTTTTTAAAAAAGAAAAGAAAAGAATTTTATTGGTTTTTAAACATTTATGGGGAAAGGTAAAGGGGTGCATAGAAAATTTTGGCAGCTCCCACGCTAGTGGTAGAAATCCCTCCAAATCTCACAATTTTTACAATATTAAAAACGAGATATAAAAGATAAGCAAAAAACAGAATCTTATTCTACATTGTATCAACCATGTGTTCAATCATTTTTCCTTGGTCACTTTCTAGTATATCAACAATTACAAATATTTCAAATACTTTTATTTTTGTGACCTGAGCCTTTTCGATATTGCTCCTTCCTCCCTGTCCCCAGGTGGAGCCACAGCCCCCCCCCTTCATGTCTTGTACCTTGCTATCCTTTTCACTACCTTCCCTGTGTTCGTCCTCTAGAGGAGAAAAATGTTTTTTAATGGCTGTCTACTCTTTTCTTAAAAACCTCCAGTGATGGAAGCCCCTATCAAGCACCTGTGGCACAAATGAGAAGCCACAGAAGAGCTAAGCAAACAGACAGGTTAAAAAAAAAGAATTTTCTACTGGACTGATATATAGGTAACTCTTGCAAGCTGGCGTATATCCCCGTGTCAACATAGCAAACTCCTCCGACAGCTTTGAAATTAACTTCCTTTCATTCCTTCTATCTCCGCTCTAAAGGGGTCCTAAGAAAGTTTTTTTTTTATTTCTCTCTTGCAAAGGGCAAGTACGGCTTACGCTTAATTCAAGAAAAATTAATTCAGGTTGCAAAAAAGCAAACAATTCAGTATCGCCGAAGGACCAGCCACACAAAGCAAACAAAGATGAACCAAGGAGCTTAGCCTTTTTACAGACCTTTTAATCAATCTTTAAGAAAACAGTCAGAGCATCCTAGGAGGAAACAAAAGAGGAATGCTCTTAACAGAGATTTTCCAAAAACCCTATTAGAGGAAGATGTTTTGGAGTACCACTTCAGCATCCTCATCCTGGAGCAGCCTCTCCCAGGAATAAAATTAAGCAGGTCTTTTTATCTTCTGATTTATTTCTGTTGTTTTGCCTGTCTGCCACTCCCAGTGGCCCATATATTAACACCCATGACTCAGCTCTCCTTCTAAAATCTCCTCCTTGGAGTAAACCCGGCTGTAAAAAGGAAGGGAAAAATATAACTCCCTGTCGCGAAACCAACTGCAGAAATCCAGAATTCACGAACTGCACTGTTTTTTCTAAGTCTCTAAATCCAGTAACAAACTTGGACTCTCCCGCGGAGAGCAATTAATCTTCCCGGACCTCACCCTTTGCAAGAGCATTGTACTCCTGAACAACAGATTGAAGAAAAACCACACACACACACACAAAATGTCTGTCTCCTTACTAGAAAGCAAATGATAATTTTAAGAGGAGGAGCACTCAAAAAGTTTTAGTCTCCACCGCAGGTCACTTTGGGAGAGATGTGGCTTCGAAAAGGAAGCATAAAAATGTCAGAATCAAGTAGCAGATTAAAAACAATCATCTTGACAAGAGATGGGAACTGCAGTCTCTCAATGAGGAGGTAGAAGTTTTTTTTTTTTTTTTTTAAATAAGCCTGTCTTATATCTATCCCATCCCTGGGATCAAAAGGGATGCAACCCACCACTAAATGTCTTTTTTGGGAAAACAGCGTATTGTGTGAATAATCCCATAGTTCCATGATTCACAATTTTGACTGCTGCCGATGCAGACCTCGTTTGGATTCCCAACCTGCTCAAACTCTATTACTAATAAAGGACTCCTTATTTTATTTACAGTAATAAATTCTGCATATTTTATTTTATCTAAAATAGAAGGAAGAAGAGAAAGTGGGGGTATATATATCAATCTTACACGGGAAAAGACCTGAATACAACAAGACCTCTGTGTGTGTGTGTGTGTAAGTAAATAGGATAAGGGAGGAGAGCTTGTGGCTTAGAGGTTATTATAACTGCCTAACATGTAAGATAGCCCAAGTTCAAATCCCAGGAAGGGTATGGCTAGCTGATGAGAACTAAATAGCTTGAAATAGATCTATACTAGTCTCCCTTCATTTATTTATCAGCAAAATATTATCTATCTATCTATCTATCATCTATCTATCTATCTATCTATCTATCTATCTATCTATCTATCTATCATCTATCTATCTATCTATCTATCTATCTATCTATCATCTATCTATCATCTATCTATCATCTATCTATCTATCTATCTATCTATCTATCTATCTATCTATCATCTATCTATCTATCTATCTATCATCTATCTATCTATCTATCTATCTATCTATCTAGTGTTGCATTTTGTGCTGATAAATAAAACACAAAACAACACAACACAAAAAATGGTTTCCTGCCTGGAAGGCTCCTAGGGTGGAGCTGAAAGGCAAAAGGGAAGCAGTATGCTCCCTCCCACATTTGGGCATAACAGGTGCTTTGAAATAACACATATGTATGTATGTATGTATGTATGTATGTACACACACATGCTACAGATAGTTCTTGACTTACAATCTAGCAACAATTTGAAAATGGCTCTGAAAAACGTGGCTTTGTTCACGTGAGGTCCTCACCCTTACGACCACTGCAATATGCCCAGGGTCATGTGATCAACATTCGAGCCCTTGGCAAATACCGGCCTGTATTTAGGATGGCTGCAATGTCCTGGGGTTTCCTGGTCACCATTTATGGCCACGCCATCCAGCTTTTAACAAGTCAAGTCAATGGCAAAATCAAGAGTCCCTTAATGACTGTGTGATTTGCTTAACAACCACAATAAAAATAAAATTGGACCCCGTGACACGATGACTTGTTTAACAACTGCGTTAACATACAAATGTTAATAACAAGGACTATGAGCAGTAAGACCTTAATAGCTACATCGATCACAAATGGAGAGAAAGAACCTATGCTAATAAAAATGACCCAAATTCCGGTCCAAACTGAATCTGGAGTCAAGGATTACTTATGTAGAAATATAACAACTGTACCCCAAAATAGGAGCACCTGAATTCCCACGTCTACAATACTGTTTGTGGATGCTGACTTAAAAGAGTTGTCCCATCCGAAATTATTTCTCTGTCTAAACCAGGGGTGTCCAAACTTGGCAACTTTAAGACTTGTGGACTCCCAGAATTCCCTACCTACCATCCCCTCCATCTTCCAATCAGAACTGATGAAGCTGGGGAATTCTGGGAGTTGAAGTCCACAAGTCTTAAAGTTGCCAAGTTTGGACACCCCTGGTCTAAACATTTCTGGCTGCAGAGGAGATTGCCACGGGGCAAAGGAGACAGACTGGAAACACAAAGCAGGGGACAAATTGTTTGCAGCATCCTTAAGAAATCGTTGCAGCGGGAAGGAGATGGCCGAAGAAAAATATGAACGGGCCAAACCTGCAATCATGTCCAATGCAGTAAAAACAGGAGATGCTTATTTATTTATTTATATCCTGCCTTTATTGTTTTTATAAGTAACTCAAAGAGGGCTGGCGTATCTCATGCTCCTCCCCTCCCATTCTCCCCACAACAACCCTATGAGGTGGGTTTTGACTGAGAGAGAAAGAGGACTTAGTCCAAAGTCACCCAGCTGGCTTTCATGCCTAAGGCAGAACTAGAATTCACAGTCTCCCGGTTTATAACCAGGTGCCTCCACTACTAGAATGGGATTTTATCTGGTCCATCAGTCTCCGCCTTTGACCTTCTGCAGCCAATGGCAAAGAGGCTGGAAGACGTATGCAAATTGCTCCTGAGGTTACCAGCCTCCCCTGGCAGACGGGTGCCAGTCTGCCCACTTTGGGTACCTTTTCTGCAGAGCATGACAGGGGAAGGGGCTCCTTGCCAGTCTGCCACAGGGTAACTGCCAGTGCCCTCCAACAAGGCTGGCCTTCAAGAGAAGCAGCAAAGGCTGGGTGCCCAGATGTAAATGCCCGCTCCCCCTCCGTCTTTAAATCCCTGCTGGCCCCACCCAAGAGAGGCATTCGGATTTAGAAGAGTCACAACGTCTGGATTCCAAGCACATCCGAAGTCGAAGCCCGAGCACTCCGAGAGTGCAAATCAGCAATCGTATTTTTAGCCCCGGTTGCAAACTTTCTGCACTGGCCAGCCAACTCCCTCGGGCTTGGTACAGCTGAGTCATTGTAGAAGCTTCCAAACTGCCCAGAGACCAAGGATGCTGCTTGCTTGCTTCCTTGGCAGGGGAGGCCATCCCTGCCCCACAGGCTGGGATCTCGACAAACCCAGGCAATGCTGCAGTTCTCGTGCCAGACACCCTGCCAGCTGCTGCATCAAAACCCAGCCTGCTGAAAAATCCAACTCCAGCATCTTAGGCTTTTGACCGGAAGAGCTGCCTTCTCCAAGAGAATTCTCCCTCTGCCCAAATACTGCCCAGGAGCATTTTAGCCTCTCTTCCCCATGGATGTCAGCTTCCCCCTCCCCACGAACATTGCATCTGCATCCCCTCCGTTGCAAAGTCATGGCATAGGGGGTGGGGCTGGGGAAAAGAATAAACAGGAATCTATGCAGGATTTAGAAGCTGGCACACTCCCTACAGCCCACTACTAATTCCCTACTACTAATGGGTTTGTAATTGGACTTCTCTCATTCCCAGTACAATGTCAATATCCGCTTACTTCTTCTCATTCCTGTTCAGGGACTTTTGATGTCTCAGCCTTACTTTTTCCCTTACCAGGGTGAGGTTTCTATGAAAGCTGCAGCCTGACAATGCAGCATAAAGTTGGATGAACAAATATAAACTCAGCTCCCAGAGTTTGCCACGGACTCCGTGTTGTTTTTAAAGAGCACGACATAAAAACCTGGTGCTACTCCTAACCCAATTCTCTACCCAGCTTCTCTTAAGCCGAGTAGGCTTGTTTTAAGTGTTAGGTTGAGCTAAACGTGGGACGGCGAAGGGTTAATTCACTGTGCCCAATAATTCTTCACACGGAAGTATATTTAGTATCAGGGTCACTATATGGATCACGCCACGGTGCTAGAATAATAGAATTCAAATGCCAAAGGAATAGAAAGAGAGCATTCAACTATTTCTGCAACGCAATCGTGCCTCTGGAATACAGCCTCAGACAATGAACGCCTTTAGACCGGTAAATAAAATTAAATTTTTCCATCAGCTGGAACTGTGGAAATGGTCCATCTGATGTCAGAGCAGTTCTCTTCAAAGACAAAATGACAATTTGATAAATTGGAGCCCTGCTCACCATCCAGCACCGAAGCAATGAGCTCTTATAATTGAGCCGAAGGGATGGCTTACAGAAAATATGAGAAAATTACTTTGAACCTCCCCAGACAATTTATCCTCTTCTTAGAAACCCTAAGTGCTGCCTACATGTTATTTAGATGTTGTTGTTGTTTTTTCCATTCCCTACTGTAAGAGCTCTTTGACCCACATGGGACATGGTGTTAAGGATAGGGTGAAGACCTGTCTAACTGCTAACTGATCAAACACCACTAACTTTTTTTCCCTGCAGGGCCTCTCAAAAAGCAAGACCTCTATTGTTTTATATCTTCCCACGGTTGGCAAGTTCCAATTTTGCCCCACCTCAAAATGTCTGCAGAAAAAAGCCAGCCCTAGCCTGCGTGGCAACTGTACCCTACAGCAAGACAAGGAGGTCAAGACTCCTGAAACAAACAGAAGATGCCAAGAATGGCTAAGTGCAGCCCTATTATAAAGCCTTCTACTGATAGCTGCTGTCGTTTAGAGCCTCACCAGCCACAACCTGAGGGCCATCTGACGAATTTGCCAATTCCAGGCGGCTAATACCGGCAATGGCAACAAGGAAGTACAATTAGGTGTGGTTCTTGAGCTGCCCATCTCTGTAATCCTGGATCGGCTTGCGGAGCTGCAGGAAGGCTATGGCACAGCAGCATAAAACAGCTCGTCTTCGTCCAGTTACAATGGGTGGACACCAAGAAGCTTCAGCAATCTAAGGGGCAGACAAGGGGGTCTTTTTACTTAGCCCCCCCCCCTCCAAAAAAAGCCATTCAAAATTCATAAGTGGTTGCAATCAGGGCTTGTCCTGGCCTAGCCAGCTCCTCTAAAAATCCTACCAATATAAACGTGGAGTGGTCCTGCCACCATACTATAGGTGCCAAACCTTCAGTCACAGATCCTGGACAATCTGGGATTAATGCACAACACACGTCTTTCACCACAACAGGTGCCTAGTCACTGTCCTTTGTGGAGTGCTTCGTTTTGACCAAGAAGGTTTCATCTTCTTGAAGCATCACATTAGCAAATGTGGGAAGTCAATGCCTTATGGGACAAGTATAAGCGTTCCATATTTTGGGGGGACAGCTTGGGTTTAAGGAAAAACTGAGCCTCTGATTAAAAATACAAGTGCATTTTTTAAAAAAACGGCATACTAAAAGACGAGTCTTAAGCAGCGTTGTCACTTGTCTCTTTAAGGTTTGGCTCTGGAGCATCCAGCAAGCAACTGGAAATACACACACACACACACACACACGCACACACACACACACAGAGTCTGAACACTATTACTCTTACTACTGTCTAAATCTACCTGGAATCACTTGGGAGTTAAGGACGGGATAAATAAAACGCCAACTCCTTTCCATCGCCTCTGTTAAAACACACTCTGCATATACCAGCCCATGTGCCTGCAGGGCCATCCCCAAAAAAAGGAGTTGGGAAAAAACTCACTTCCATATATTAACCCATATATTCTCTGTGCTGCTTCAAACTTAGAAAGTTATGGGTGGGTCTGTTAGGAAAAAAGGAAGGAAGGAAGGAAAGGAAGGAAGGAAAGGAAGGAAGGAAGGAAGGAAGGAAGGAAGGAAGGAAGGAAGGAAGGAAAGGAAGGAAGGAAGGAAGGAAAGGAAGGAAGGAAGGAAGGAAGGAAGGAAGGAAGGAAGGAAGGAAGGAAGGAAGGAAGGAAGGAAGGAAAGGAAGGAAAAGGAAGACTGCCAGGGATCGGCTCATTCACCAAGACCGGCTGCTGATGACAGAGCTGCAAAAGGCAAATCCAGCAACTGTTGCTGTGCGTCAGCAGATTCTCTTACCAGACTGCGTGCTTGGCTTGGCTGCAGCATCTGCATCCTGGGTGCTCCATGGCCTATCCCACCCTGGCAGGCTGAGAGACTGCAATCCAAGGCACAGGTCACTGGCGTCGGGCAAACCACGCGGAGACTCCTGGACAGAAGCGGGGAAGAGCATCCTGCTTGCAGTCCCTGTTCCCTCGGAGTCTGGAAACTCTGCTCAAACAGGGACACACAAACACACACACACACACAATGAAAAGCCACAGGGACAGGTGTCAGGGAGTTCTCGCAGCCTTCAGGGGATGCTTCCGCAGGCAGCGACTTCTCGCATCCAGCCGGAGCGAAAGTACCATATGGCCTGTGATCAGGAGCTCCTTCCTTCCACCTTCCTATCCCGCCTGCACTACTGACTGGCCCAGCATGTGATCGAACTGCTGATGCTTACCGTGTGCCATAGACGTCACTCGGCCATGCAACACAACCACATCTTTGCTTAGAGGAGGAGGAGGAGAGAGGTGGAGAGCAAACCTGCCCATGGGAGTCTAGGCAGCATGCAGGAGGCGCAGCCCACCAGCCAGCCAGCCCCGGCGAACGTCTCTCTGTCTCTCTCCGGCAGCCAGAGACGAGACGAGCCGGGGTGTAGCTAGCAGCAGTGCATGGGAGGTGGCTACAGCCGGCCACCCCTCCAGCAACAGCTGTAGCAGAGCGGCAGCCACAGAGAGCCAGGGAAAGAGAGATCACACTATCGGCTTGGTGCGCTCTCTCCTGGCCCCGCCCACACACACCCCTCCCCAAAAAAATCTTTTTTCCCCCTGGAAGGCTTCCAGCTGCTGGCGCAAGCCCTCGAAGGCAGGGAAAAATGCAAAGCTTCACAATTCTGCTAGCATCATCTCTTTGCTTTAAACTTGGCAATCGGCTTTCGTTGTCTCTCTGCTTTGTTTATGACTATGGATAGCCTTTAAAGGGGGGTGGGGGGAGAGAGAGATTCTTAGCTAGAAATGTGCCTGCGGACTTGAAAAGAGGGCAATGCCTAATGGTCATTAAAAGGGCACAGGGTGAAGGAAGCAGCCAGCACCCTGAAACATTTTTTTATTCTCCAACAGCCAACCAGGTTCCAGGTTTCTTACGGAAGCGTCACCTCGCTCTGCTTGTGACTTCACACAAACATTTTTATAAGGGAAAAAAAAATGCAGTGTTATTTTCCGAATTCCAGCATAATGCAGAGATGGGGGTGAGTGGGTGGGAACTGGGCCACGAAGAGGTTATCTCCCGCTGCAAACCCCGTTTTCCTTCCTTCCACAGCATCATTATCACACCTAGAGAAGTTTCTCACGCCCATCCTCTGGGCTTGCTAAGAAAACGGACCAGGTTTGGCCTGTACTCGTGAAAAGCTGCTTCCAGGATTAGCTTACATTTTTAGGATGCAAAAGACCAGCCAATGCAACACCAGCAGGACGCAAAAGTCAGCTTATGGCACAGAATGTCATGTGGGGTCAAGGGCAAGCCCATGATGATCAGTTGTCTAACTTTAGGGTTCTAGGTCATTAAACACTGCTTAAAATCTAGGATGCCTCTATGCAGAAGCTGAGTTAACCCAAGGCTTAGTTCTTAGCTGTCACAACCATTAACGCAGGATAGATCTTCTCCTTGCATTCAGAAAGTTGAGTGAAGTCCCTGTTTCAAATCTTTAAACTAACATAACTTGTTATCCTTGCAAGGTGGCCTGCTTTATGCAAAAATTTGATTATGTTTATGCTAACAGAAAATTAAAAAAAAAACACCTGATATTATCCCAATGACATTCTCACCAGAGTTTGCAAAGCTTAAGTTTCAACTCTCTTTTTTTAAAGTTGCTGTTAAAATTTTAATTTAGGCTGCTGATCTCCTTGAAACCAAGGTTTGACTAAAATACAAGCTGGCTTCATGCATGACACTAAGCCATCATGCATTTCGCTTGGTAGGGTGTGGTATAAATCTATTAAGGCCATTCTGTTAAGGCCAGATAGAATTAAAACAGGAGGCTAAAAGACTAGCCAGATGTGAAGATAACATCATTTTGCTAGCTAGAGTAAGGAAGACTTCATAGGGGGATTCCGAATCAGCAACATATGTTCTCTGATTAAGGTAAAGGTTCCCCTCGCACATATGTGCTAGCCGTTCCCGACTCTAGGGGGCGGTGCTCATCTCTGTTACAAAGCCAAAGAGCCAGCGCTATCCGAAGAAATCTCCGTGCTCATGTGGCCGGCATGATTAAACGCCGAAGATGCATGGAATGCTGTTATCTTCCCACCAAAGGTGGTTCCTATTTTTCTACTTGCATTTTTTACGTGTTTTCGAACGGCTAGGTTGGCAGAAGCTGGGGCAAGTCGCGGGAGCTCACTCCGTTATGTGGCACTAGGGATTCAAACCGCCGACCTTTCTGATCAACACACTCAGTGTCTTAGCCACCGCCTCCCTCTTTTCTCTGATTACAGAAACCAATTTAGCCATCTTGGCCAGTTCTATCCTCTTTACCAGCCAGCCTTCCATAGTGGCTAATGGTTTACAGAGGCTTCTTCTAGTGAAAACAGCGTATGCTTCCAGGAACGGAAAGGGTGTATTAGATTAGGAAAATAAAGCAAAATGTTTAGTCATGCCATTCCCTCCAGCGTAGCTTAGCCTGCAGGAATCATTCCCAGAAATGACATCTGAACTAACTTCCTATTTTAGAGCTTTAAAAGATGTTATCAATGGTTCAATCAGAAAATGGCCAGCAAGGCTTCCTGTTTATTAGGATGGGAGCAAAGCTCATCCTAAGAATACTCTTGTCTGAGAAGAATACGGGATGGGCCAGGATGGTAAGTCTCGACTTACAAGAATTTTTGTGGCGAAGCGAGACATTTGTTAAAGGAGTTTTGCCCCGTTTTATGACCTTCCTTGCCATGGGTGTTAAATGAGTCACTGCAGTTGATAAGTTAGTAACCCAGTAGTTAAGTGAATTTAACCTTCCCATTGAATTGGCTTGTCAGAAGGTCGCAAAAGGGGATCACCTGAGCTCGGGACCCTGCAACAATCATAAGTCCATGCCAGTTGCCAAGCATCTGAATTTAGGTCACATGACCAGAGATGCTGCAAAGGGTTGTTAAGTGTGAACAGTTGGAAGTCAGTTTTTTCAGTGCCATCGTAACGTTGAATGGTCACTAAATGAATTCTTGTAAGTCGAGGACTACCTGTAATCCGTGGCCTCTTCCTGCTTCTATTCCACCCCGGCCAAAGCGAAATCCATGCAGTTTTTAATCGCAAGAAAATGGAGAGCAGGGAGCCAGCAAATTTCCTAATAATACCAGCTTTCATTAAGGGGCCTCCTGGTTGCTAAGATATGCTTGTGTGGGCAGCCTCTGCTGAAATTAAGAGAGAGACTCTGGTGGGGCTCGAACGCTGTTATTCCGAGGCATCCGAGGGAAGAAATGCAGGGTATCGAATGGGATGCCTCCCCCCCACCTCAACTTACGACAATGGAGTCCAAGATTTCTGTTGTTAAGTGAAACATTCGTGAAGTGAGTTTTGCCCCATTGTACAACTTTTCTTGCCATGGTTGTTAAGTGAATCCCTCCAGTTGTTAAGTTAGTGACACGGTTGTTAAGTGAATCCCTCCAGTTGCTAAGTTAGTGACACGGTTGAAGGCAACATCTGTGACGCAATAGTGCATGGAGTTCTCCTAAGACAGGGGTGTCCAAACTTGGGAACTTTAAGACTTGTGGACTTCAACTCCAAGAATTCCCCAGCCAGCCATGCTGGCTGGGGAATTCTGGGAGTTGAAGTCCACAAGTCTTAAAGTTCCCAAGTTTGGACACCCCTGTCCTAAGACAAAGATATGCAACTATACCCCTTTACGACCTGTCGACTTCTATTCCATGTTGGCTCGGGAACTGTGGGAGCTGAAGTCCATAGGTCCTAAAGGGGCCATAGTTGCCCACCCCTGTCCTAAGATTACTCTCCAGCTTCCTTGAACATCTGCAATGATGGTCTTGAAGAGTCCACTGCCCTACAAGACAGACAAGGTGTCCTCTTGTATCATAACACACTCCCGTCCTTCCTCAGCTTCTCCAAGCAAATAGCTGGAAATCCCTTCCCCGCATTGCCAGCCATTTTCTAAAATCTGATTGTATTTTAACAATTGGGTGTTGGCCAGAAGAGAGTTAATGGAAGGGAGACTTCCTTAACAGTCCTATCGGAGCTGCTTAAGTGCCTAAATAATCTTTTAAAGAGAAATACCTTGGAGGAAAGAGGTCATCTCAAGTCTAACTTAATTGGTAGATAAAAGAAAAAAAGAAATTAGGGCAAACCTATCCCCAAAGTGTAGAATTTGGGTTCCCCTCTCAAACAAAAGTCAATAAATCTACTACTACTTTATTTTCGAAGGAAAACCTAAATAAGGATCCCTGGAATTTTATACCTGTTGGGTTTGCAATAATCCTAGTTTAATCAAGATAGCTTAAGTATGCCTTTGAAGCTAACTTATGGAGACTCTTTTTAGTTCCCCCTTTAAAAATTATTTTATATATATATAAAAATTGATTACACAGAAATCTGGAACCAATTTAAAGATGATCAGTCTGTCAACTGTGGGTGTTTTTTTTTTTTTTTTGCTTACTCTTACTACAATATCAGCTTACTCGTCAATTAAGAAAGGACCTCTTCCTTACTTCTTCCGAAGCCTGCTGTGATCCAACTCCTCCTAGGCTACCTTTAAAAGTTCAAGGTCATTTAATGCTAAAACTGCAGTGGTTGGATAAGAATTGAAGACTGTCCCAGTTCTGATTTTGGTGAGGGGTAATGACCGTTTAATCAAAGTTATGGGTTTGAAACATTGATCAATGGAAATATTTGTCTTCTTCCCCCTTCCTGCCCAAAAGTAGATGGCTGGCCTGAAGATATTGAAGATAACCCCACCTTAACAAGGTGTGTGTGTTTGTTTCTCTACCCCCTGATGTTCTTCTTCCAGATTTGCTGGACTTCAGCCCCATAATCCCCAGCCTCCAAAGCATATTACTTAGGGATTATGCAGGTAAAATTCAACAGGAATGAAAAGCACCCACTTAGGGATGGGAGGAAAGGTGATAGAAGCCATCGGAACAATTTTGGAAATCACAAATATCTTAAGTCATGTCTAATAAGATTTGAATGTAGAATGATATTTACTCATTAGGTCACCTGGTAGTAGCTCTCTCCTTTCCTTTGTGATGGGCGTAGTGCAGACCCCACTGAAGTCAAGAGAATTGTCGAGCATGGCGTTTATTCGTCGAAAAATGTCAGCATTGCTGCATGTGGTGAGAGCTGGAACGTCGGAATTATTCCAGCAATCCTTAGTGATCCTTGCAACACCTTCCTTCTAGGAGAAAAAGAAAGAAAAATAAGAGTTTAAGCTACAAACTTTAAAAGCTTGCTTTGAAAGCACCTGAAATACAAAGGGTTGCATCCAACTTGAATCAATTTAAGATTTTTTAACCCTGTTGTATGCCACTCAAAGTCAATTGTGAGATGGGAAGCTATATAAAATGAGATGTAAAGTTCTGTTCTGAGGCTACAATTAGATGAATTAAAATTAATTAATGTTTTAGGGCTAACATTATGCTTTCCTAGGTCTCAAATTCTTTCTCCAAAGTCATTCCTATAGAACGCCTTCCTTCCTTTTGTTCTGTAAACTTCTAATTTCTCTTTTTTTCAGGATCTCATCAACTCCATCCAATCACAAACTTCCTTGGTCTTTGATTCATGAATGCTCACATCCATGGCTACATCATATAATCCACCCAACATGTGCTGCAAAATCACTCACATTCTCAGTTAAAACTACAGCACCATCTGCTGCTCACGGTTAAGGTTTTATGGTACTAGTAAAATTGCAATGTAACTAAGTTAATGGTACGCTGACTACCAATATAATAAATGTTAGTTTATTGTAATGTATATGTACTGGATGTTATGCCTTAAGCCACCGAGTCCTATGACTAATAACACGGAAACTTTTGCAATAAATAAATTAGCAACCTACAACCAGCTCCACAACCAACAAACCTCCAACATCACAAGTGCTCCTTATGCATTTATTAATAACTGCATTAAGCAACCGAGGGGACCCCCACCATTCACTAAGCTGTCCATTTAATCTCACGGGTTTAACGTCCACCACGTAACACTTTCAACGCATTAAGCAGGCAACCTTGCAATTCCATATTCATGCCCCTTATTCCATAATTCCTGATTACTTTCATGTGCATTATCTAAATCAATTAATGTACAGTGAACTTTCTTCCTATTCATTGATTTCTCAATGGCCTGCTGGACAGCAAAAATTTGCACCACCCTTCCCAAATTCTGTGCACTGTTGTCTATTGTAGTTTTCCGTTTCTGTTGTTTTCAGCAGAATTATGGCAAATAGTGTCCCAGACACACTTAATAAATCCATTCTCTAGTTGGCGCATTCCCTATTGCTCCCTTCTCTGACAATGACATTATCTTCACGCAGAAGTTGCATTAAGCAACAAACTTAATTATCTGCTATGCTCTTAGCTAGTTTAGTGTAATGGTTAAAGCATTAGGTCAGAAACTGGGAGAGTGGGAGTTCTAGTCCTGCCTTTTAAACACAAGGCCAACTGGTGACCTTGGGCCAGTCTCTCTCTCTCAGCCCTAGGAAGGAGGCAATGGCAAACTTTGCCAAGAAAACTGCAGGGACCTACCTGTCCAGACAGTTGCCAGTGACCACACTAATTCAAAACCACCCAAAACAATAACTTAGCTAGTACTGCCAGGTCTTTATTATCAGCAGTAATTAATAATTACACATTGACTTCTAATCATCCTATAACAGTGTAGCTCAACCTTGGCAACTTTTAAAATGTGTGGACTTCAACTCCCAGAATTCCCTGGTTGTGTTTTGAAGTCCAAGCATCTTAACTTTGCCAAGGTTGAAAAATACTGTCTGAAATAACTGCAAATTTTACCACCTGGAGTAGAAACTGAATTAATACTCTCAGTGCAGTATTTTCCTATCCATGCCCAAATTATCTTGGCATCCACTACTCAAACCAGCAAGGTTGCGATCCCTCAAATCCCCACTTTAACAAGAGAGTGTAGAAAGACTGAAGCTAGATTGAAGAAGAAAAATCTGAATTGGTGCAGCTGTTAAGTTAGTATACTGCATTTCAAGGTTTTGGAGCCTCAAAACCTTACAACTGAGTTGTCATTATTTTCTGTCTTTAGGAAGCTAGATTACATAGCAAGAGGAAAGAGCAGGAGGTTATTACAGCAATGGCAAAGGAAATACTTTCCCTTTTATAACAAGACACCGATTACACTCAATATCAGCTACTGAATCATCACTAATGTCTCAGTCACTAATAACATAATGATGGGGAGGGGAAAAAGTGTGGCCAAGCCCTTTAGTCTTAGTTCCCCAATGACAAACTAGGTAGTTGAGATTTTGGAATTCAAAAATCCTCTCCAATTCTGGATTTTTATTTTTTATAATGACAAAGGCTTTATGTTGCACTCATAGGACAAGTTGCTCTCTTACACATACATACATACAGGCAATCCTCATTTAGTTACAACAGGGATCGGCCCTTTTTGTTGCTAAGTGAAGCAGTCGCTAAGTGGAACCGCATCTTGGTTTCAATCCAATTTCAGCTTCCTTTTGCTTTGCAGATCTGCAAAGGTGATAAATGCCAGGATTGATTGTGAAATATTTTTTTTCATCCTTGTAACTGCAAAAGAGGCAGTCAGTGAATGAGGATTACTTCTATATATGAAATCTGACTCTGTAATAAATTTATTGCCCTTACTCCCTAATAAAAATTTCAAAGCTGCATATGGTATTTCCCTGAAAGTCCCCTAGACACAGATATATTTTAAAAATGGATACCCACTCCAGTTTTCTTTTAAAGCTGTAAGTAGGGGCTCAAGGAATTTCTCACGCTGCTATTAAAATTTTCTCAAGCAGGGAAAGTAAAATAGATTGCAAAATCCTGGAAATTCATTCTGAGGGAGGCTTGAGGTTTCACCAAAACAAATGTAACATTGCGGCAGATATGCATTTTCCCATATGGCTCAGTTGCAACCTATCACGAGGCACAAAAAGTGACACCAGATTCTACTGCGACATCCACACTTAAAAAGCAGCAGCTGTTCTCAAAATCCGGCAACTCCCTCCGTCTCCTTGTCTTCAGGATCTCGTAATGGCCCTTCAAGGATATTTTGGGAATAACGATTGTTCCTGGGACGGCTCCCATTTTTAAGGCTATCACAACCTCACAAAGGCTTCCGCATGCAAGGGAGGGTACAACGCAAGAGGCCATTTGAAAGGAAAACGTTTATCTTTCATGCTCATTATTTTTTAAAATTAAATTACAAAAGGCCCAGATCAACAGAGAGGGAATTAAGTTGCAAGAATAAAATGTGAGGCAAGACAGCTTGCACTGGTGGCAAAAATCAGCCACATGTGTTGGCTTCACATCTGGAACCAATGATAGCTCATTTGGAATCAATGGTAGTTAAAGTTGGAAGCTGACATGTTGGTTCTCCTGGTCGCAGAGAGAGAGAAAGCTTCCAACTCAGTATTAATGTTGCTTGGTTAGCAGTGGGGAGGGATACATTCACACCATTTTGGGGGAAAAAATAAGCTGTTAAAGCAGGAGGGTCCAACCTTGGCAACTTCTAAGACTTGTGGAATTCAATTCCCAGAATTCCCCCATCAGCCATGCTCCCCCCCATGAAGGAATTCTGGGAAATGAAGTCCACAAGCCTTAAAGTTGCCAAGGTCAGACCCGCTTGCTGTAAAGCAAAGGACATATACCCCTATCCGCTTTCTGCTACTCAACACAACCAACCTTTTAAACCAGAGGTCTTCAAACTTGGCCACTTGAAAGACTTGTGGACTTCAATTCCCAGAATTCTCCAGCCAGCTGGCTGGAGAATTCTGGGAGTTGAAGTCCACAAATCTTCAAGTGGCCAAGTTTGGGGAACCCCCCCCCCCCATTTTCAACCTATGTTTAAAAATGGAGCCTATTCCCTCTAGCCCAGGGTTAACACCCAGAAATTCCAACTGGGAGCCTTGGGGAGGGGGAAAGGGGGGCACCCCACAAGGGCAGCTTTGGAAGGCCTTTGGCACCCCCAAAATAACTTGGAGAAAGACCAGGGCAAATGGTGGACTCCCAAGGGAAGTCCTAGAAAAGGCCCTCTTCTTTTGCTGAGGCTAAAGCAAAACAAAACTCAAAACGAAAACCAAATGCGTCCTTCAAGAAACCGAAAGAAAATGGCAGGAAAAATATTATGGGTCAAGCGGGGAGGAAAGTAGCCGCCATGTAGAAACCCAAATATATAAGAGGGGGGGGGGAGACAGAACCATATAGGAACATATATATTTTAGGCGTGTGGCTCCCTACGAATGCATTAGTAACAAACTAATGGGCGCAAAGAAAGCCCCGCATCCCCGAAGGGGAAACTAAACCCTGTTGGAAGCGAACACGGGCCGCTTCGTTCAAACCATTAAAAAAAACAAAAACTGGGTTTAGTCAATGAGGCAACCGCTTAACAGGAGTTGGAAAGGGACCCTTGGAGGTCTTCCAGTCCAACCCTAGACCAGGGGCTTCAAGTGCAGGCGGCGAAAACGGGCAGCCGAAAGGAGAGCCCGGGGCGCGTTCCTGACACGTGTCGGGGGAGGGAAACCACTAACCCGTGAAGGGCCTTTGCAAGGAACGCCTTCTCATACAATAGAATTACAGAGTTGGAAAGGGACCCTCAGAGGTCTTCTAGTCCAACCCCCTGCTCAGCCAGGAAACCCTCCATCACTTCAGACCACCTCTTCTTAAAAAAACCACCTTCTTCTCCACCGCCGACTCTTCCCCGGGCAAACGCCTTCCGTGCAAACAGCAAGAAAGTGGGGGGAGGGGAGGAGAGAAGACGCGTGTCTGCTAAGAGACGTGAGAAACCACCCCCGCCAAGGAGGTGAGGGGTGGAGGGGCTTCTTCAGCCTGCAAAACCAGCCTCGGGCAGAAGCCTCAGCCTTCCCACGTGCGCCCTGGCGGTTCCCTGACCTCGACTCACCGGGGGCGGGAAAGCCATGTTCCAGTCAACGCTGCGGAAAATCCCGCACGAGGGCCGGGCGCGGGAGACTTATAGGCTGGGGAGGGGCGGGCGGAGCTCCAGGCGCAAAAGGCACCACGCCCGCGCGCGACCCAACGAGGAGCCCGGCCGGCCGGCTGTGGCGCGCGCAGGGCTTTGCAAAGGCTCCCCTGGGGCGGTTTCCTTCTCCTCTTGCAACCCACCCGGCTACCTCCCCTCCCCAGGCGAGAGGAAGAGGGTGGGCTTCGCAGCACGTGCACCCGGAGGGGGGGAAGGGGCGGCTTGGAACCCCGAACGCGTGTCTTGCAGCCAGCAAGGGGGAGATGCAGCTGCGGGGTTGCAAAACGGGGAGCGGAAGGGATCGACCCCGACGTTTTCTCCTCTTCATTTCTTTTTTTTTTGCCCAGCAAATTTTGAAAAAGCAAGCAAACAATTAAAAAAAAAACCGTCGGGGAAGTTTTAAGACTTGCCTCCAGAAGTTGTGAATGCTCCAACACTGGAAATATTTAAGAAGATGCTGGATAACCATCTGTCTGAAGTGGTGGAGGGTTTTCTGCCTGAGCAGGGGGCTGGACTAGAAGACCTCCAAGGCCCCTTCCAAGTCTGTTCTTTTAGTCTTATTCTAAAAATATACATGTATCCATTAAGGTCTGGTGCCGGGTTTTCAACCGTCGGGGGTTAAAAAAAGAACCCTGCAAAAGTTTACTTTGGGAAGCGACGGCGGGATTTGCACACGAGCGAGCAAAGACGGGGCGCTGCGTTTTTGTGTGTTTTTAAATATATATATACTGGCGATTTAGGGATTTTTTAAAATAAAATAACGGGTTTTTTGGTGTCTTTGTTTTACAAGAGGAGGAGTTTCTGGAAGAAACAGGAGGCGGGGTCCGTTCTATTAAAAGTCGTGGTTTGATGAAATCCTGGTTTGATGAATAAACCATGGGTAGGAATGTACTATCTTGGGACATGGTGGCTCAGTGGCTAAGGTGGGCAGTTCCAATCCCTAGCGCCACGTAATGGAGTGAGCTCCAGTGACTTTTCCCAGCTTCTGCCAACCTAGCAGTTCGAAAGCAGGGAAAATGCAAGTAGAAAAATAGGAACCACCTTTGGTGGGGAGGTAACAGCGCTCCGTGCGTTGAGTCATGCCGGCCACATGAACCACGGAGACATCTTCGGACAGCGCTGGCTCTTGGGTTTGAAACAGAGATGAGCACTGCCCCCTAGAGTCAGGAACGACTAGCACATATGTGCGAGGGGAACCTTCACCTTTATGAATGTACTGCTGCCCACCTACAGGTAGTTTAAATACCCAAATAAATCCCACGGTCGTTTAGTGCAATGCACCAAGCAAATATTACAGGCCATGGGCAATTAGGAGGGGTATCTTATCATAGCCCCCCCCAACCTGTTATCTGACATTTACTTGCTAGATAACTGCAAGGCATTTAACCTCAGCCAAATACTAATTGAAGGAAAATTGCATTCATAGGCAGATGCTGAACTAACAACTACTATAGTGGTGGATTTGTACCGGTTTTACTACCAGTTCACTTGTGGGTGTTTGCGTGACGCTTCTGCGCGACATCCAGGCAGGTGGACAGAGCCTACCACTACCACCACTACCGGTTCGGCCAAACTGGGCCGAATCGGGAGCAACCCACCTCTGAAGGTTTCCCTCACACATGTGCTAGTCGTTCCTGAATCATCTCCGTTCCAAAACGGAAGAGCCAGTGCTGTCCGAAGACGTCTCTGTGGTCATGTGGCTGGCATGATTCAACACCGACGGTGCACGGAGCGCTGTTACCTCCCCACCAAAGGTGGTTCCTATTTTTCTACTTGCAGTTTTACATGCTTTCGAACTGCCAGGTTGGCAGAAGCTGGGACAAGTCATGGGAGCTCGCTCCGTTATGCAGCGCTAGGGATTCGAACCACCGAACTGCCGGCTTTTCTGATTGATAAGCTCAGCGTCTTCGCCCCTGCAAGTCTGATCTTGGAAATGTGGCATTATTAGAACAACTCTGGTAACCCAGCACCTGAAGCAGGAGGAGTTGCAGAATTTCAATTAATTTTCTCCATTTTTACTTTCCTTGAGATGAACCCAAAAGCTTTAGGCTGCCTGGCTTTAGCAGGTTTTGGCATTTGTGATCTGCAGGCTTTTTGAGGCTGGAAACCAAGTTGCCTTGGTGAGCCTGGAGTGCCCAATGGTTACAGCTCATTCGTTAAATAAAATAAAATGGCTAGAGGCAATAACAGGTGTCAAAATAGAATGGCAACCTTTTTTATTAGGAATAATGACTGCGGAATACAAAAAAGAAATCCAGTATTTAATATTACATATAATTACGGTGGCGAGGATTGCCTTTGGCCAGAAATGGAAAAACAAATTAATTCCAAGGGAAGATGAAATAATAAGAAAGGTTATGGACTGTGCTGAAATGGACAAATTAACAAAATAGATCCAGGGAAAAGAAGAAACAGAATACTACCAGATATGGGATAAATGGTATAGGTGGATGGAGGAAAGAAACAAGGATCAATGAAGACAACAAAGCCCAAAAATAGTAGTTAAGGAGAATTAACACATATATATGTATCCAAGTGGTTTAAACTTACTAGAGGTAATCAGCCAATGTAGCAGACAGATGAGTAAAGAGAGTTGAGAATGGTGAAATGCAAATGAAATATAATAGAAGGGGAAACAATATAAGGTGAGCGTTATCGATTGGCAATTGCTATTAGAAAGAACAGGAAGCTCCTGTTCGTATTGTATTGTATAAATGTGGTGTACGTCTAGGTTTTGTGTGTATTTTACATGTTTGTAAATAAAAAATGAATTTAAAAAAAAGAATTAAGCCTCACAGATGAAGGCAAATAAATGTGTCCCAGGATCCAATATATTTGAAGGCAAGATCCAATCTGGGTCGGTCACCGGGACAAGAGGTTTAATCTTCTTGGGTTTTTGGACTTGCACTGGGGGGGGGGGGGGGAGATTTCTCTGTACTGGAATGGATAATTATTGAAGCCTTGGAAACAGGTCGCCTGTCAGTTCAACAGGAGTGCTGATTTATAACCAGCTTATCAGGTACTGTAGGAGTCAAGGACTTGGCAGCTCAAGGAAACAACAGCCTTAAACGGCGGAATCTGGTCTGAAGATTTGTCTATCTGCCCTTCTTCCCCCCAATTTGTTCATTTCTTTTCCTTCAGAATTCCTAGGGAGGGGAAAAAAAAACCTTCTCAAACAAAGTCTACAAATTAAATCCCTGTAGTTTTAGCACTTGGAGTTGTTATAGATCTGTCCCTGCTGTCTTTTCAACCATCCGCTACCGATATGTACTCTTCTCAGGTTAAATAAACAGCGTATAACTTCCTCCCCACCCCTACAGCAGTTAGAAGGATGAATCACCGAGTAAAAAGAAGTTGGCTTAAATCCTGTCCTTCTAAGTAATTTTTTTTTTGCTACTACCCAAAAGAGCCAGTAAACAGAAGCCAAATCCAAGAAGCTGTTTTATTGAAGAGTCTCTGCTCATAATAAATAGAGCTGTAGAACAGAAGAATGGAGAGGGAAGGGAGAGCAATACACAATAAAGGCTGTGGAGTCACAGGAATCTGTGTTCTAAATACAGAGACACACATACACACAGCTTCACTCTCCTTCCAAGCATTGCTTTCCACGTGGACTACAACCGCAACCAACAGACGCATTGGCTAAGATGATGGGTATTGAACTCCCATCTCCATCACTCCTGGGTCAAGGAGTGGATGATGTCTTTCACCAGCATGGTACCAATTAGCATCTTCTCACTGTTGATGGTAAGCTGTGCCGAGTTGTCCGGCTTCTTCTCCAGCGTGATCAAGATGAGACATTCTCCGCTCACTGTTTTAGCAGCAAACCTGGCCAGGAGAAAACACCAAAGAAAAAATGGCAATGAAAACATGGAAGAGTAGCTGCAAATAAGGGAATAATGTTCCTAACCAGTGGCTTTCTGGATGCAGCAACAAAGATGATGAGGGGACTGGAGACTAAAACATACGAAGAACGGTTGCAGGAACTGGGGATGTCTAGTTTAATAAAAAGAAGGACTAGGGGAGACATGATAGCAGTCTTCCAATATCTCACAAAGAAGAGGGAGTCAAGCTATTCTCCAAAGCACCTGAAGGCAGGACAAGAAGCAATAGGTGGAAACTAATCAAGGAGAGAAGCAACTTAGAACTAAGGAGAAATTTCCTGACAGTTAGAACAATTAATCAGTGGAACAGAAGTTGCCTCCAGAAGTTGTGAATGCCCAACACTGGAAGTCTTTAAGAAGATGTTGGCTAGCCATTTGTCTGAAACGGTATAGGGTTTCCTGCCTAGGCAGGGGGTTGGACTAGAAGAACTCCAAGGCCCCTTCCAACTCTACTATTGTATTGTATTGTACTGAATGTGAATGCCCCATAATCTCCAAGGTAGAAACCAGCAAGATGAAAAAAGCAGAAGATGGTTGGAGGAAGGAAATCGGGAGTTTCCAAGTGAGGTCAGAATACTCTAAGTCAGGGGTCACCAACCTTTCGGACCTCAGGGATCACAATTTTAAATCCCGCAGACCACTAATATGATCTGCCTAATGACCACCTGGGTCATTAGGCTGGGTCATAACTCAGTAGCACTCAGTCCTCGCCAGCCTGCCCAGGCTCCTTAAGGCCCCGTTTCCTCGTCCTAGTTGGCCCAGTCACCCAGCTGGCTTCTATGCCCAAAGTGGCACTAGAATTCACTGTTTCCTGGTGATTGGCTAAAAGTCACCCACTCTTCTGTCGTGCTTGAGGTGGGACTAGAACTCACAGTCCCTTGCTTTGGTGCCTTAACGACTGGACCAAACTGGCTCTGTTCGGCTCAACATCTTTAGCAAAATAGTGTCCAGATGTCCTTCCAAAGAGAGGATCTGCAATGGATCCAAGGAATCTCTCCTTTCAAGAGAGGATCTCATAAAGACGGCCAGGACTAGGGGAAAAAAACCAGCAACCATTTCTTCACCTGTACTCTTTGTCCGAACCGCAGGGCACCCGGCTAACATTGGCAGCTGCTGTCACCTTTTGCACAATCACGTGGTCACTCTGGCAGGTGTCCGGGAGAGTCAGCTTCTCTGTGATTTCACTCATCCCGGTTAGCTTCCCTGGAGGTTAGGAAAAGACAAAAAACAATTCAGGCATTTCTTTCAGCGTCATCGTAACTCGAACGGCGACTAAATGAATGGCTGTGAGCTGTGGACTTACCTGTACTAGGCCCTGTGAAATGACCCTCCCCCCTTCGTGGGCTAATGTGTTTCAAAACGGATGCCATCTTGGGCAGGGATGAGTAGCTAGTCCATTTTTACAATCTGCGGACTTCAACTCCCAGGATTCCTGATTTGGCATGGCTGGTTCAGGAATTCTGGGAGTTGAAGTCCATAGGTTGTAAAGTTGCCATTAGATTGTGTCTAGGTCAAACTAGGACTGGGAGATCTGGGTTGAAATCCACCTTTAGCTATGGAAAAGTCACTTTGGGTCAATCACTGTCCTTCAACCCAACCTTTCTCACAAGGGGGTCATGATTGGAAGAAGTCAACAACCTCTCTTACGTTTCAGAAGGAAAGACAGATGTAAGTCAAGCACGCCAACAATTCTACCTTACTCCTTGCTATGTTATGTACAGAATCCAAAACGGTGCTTCCCTGCAGTTTAGCTAAACGAAAGACACCGATTAAAGCTCTCCAAAGTTAGGTGGGAGCAAGTCAAAAATCATGGGTGAACATGCAAACTCTTGTGGGGTATGTTGCACTCACTGGTGCAATGCATTTTCAACCCTTAAGCGAAGACCCTCAAAAGTCAGCAACCTTTTTAATATCGAGCACCATTCCAGGATTAGTATATTTTTTAATTAGCCATGGGAACGGGCAATTTAATAAGTTAATTACTGGAGGCAGCTTTGCAAGAACTAGAGGACTCATCTGTGAATTGGGTCTGAAGAGTTCTCGTGCCAACAGGCGCTTCGTGGGGGCATGCAGAAGGTCTGGTGCTCAACAGCAGCCCAAGGAAATGCCAAGGAGTCTGTCCAAGGCACAGGAGGGAGGAAGAATGACCAGGATGGAAGCAAGAGCAAGGGGCTCAAAACCCCCAACCTCAATCCCTCTGACCAAGACATCTGCCTGGCGTTGCTTGTGGTGAGAAGCAGGGTAGGAAAGACATGCAGAGGTAGGCAGAGAGAAGCTAAGGGATAACAATGCTGGACGCCTTAGACTGGATTCACACAGTCCACTAGGCCAGGGGTTTCCAAACCCATTTAAGATGTGTGGACTTCCAGCTCCCAGCATGGGGGATTCTAGGCATTGAAGTCCCCAGGTCTTAAAATTGCCAAGGTTGAATGCCCCTGCACTAGGCCGTGTTACTTGATTAAACCAGAACTGGCTGGATTCAGACAACACATTAAATCCCCCCCCCCCCCAAACAAGCAAGCATATTATGGCATGGTATCCTCGGTGTGCAGTCACACGATCAAATTTTGGGCACTTGGGAAAATGACCACACTTACAGTTGTTTTCTGCATCCCATAGTCATGGGAGTGGGTTTTACGACAGTTTTGCCCAAAACCCTGAAGTTATTTCTTGGGTTTGGCAAAACTGCACCCATGATGAACCATTGGTTTGCTAACAGTCGCATCTAGATCGTGGTTGTCCCAAAGGTGCTTTTTCAAAAGGCAGACGGACTTTGTTTTTCCTAGAAGACGTTTCGCTTCTCATCCAAGAAGCTTCTTCAGTTCTTGGAAAAACGATAACATCCCCTCTGATGGAATGGTGATTAAAAAAAAAAAGGTGTTAGAATGTGTGGAGATGCATAGGCTAACAATGGAAATAAAAGAAAGAGGAGAAACAGAATACTATGTTAGATAGATAGATGATAGATAGATAGGTAGATAGATAGATAGATAGATAGATAGATAGATAGATAGATGATAGGTAGGTAGGTAGGTAGATAGATAGATAGATAGATAGATAGATAGATAGATAGATAGATGATAGATAGATAGATAGATAGACAGAGACAGATAGATAGATAGATAGATAGATAGATAGATGATAGATAGATAGATAGATAGATAGATAGATAGATAGATAGATAGATAGATAGATATAGATAGATGATAGCGAGCGAGCGAGAGAGACAGAGAGAGATGGAGATGTTATTCAGAGGTGGGTTGCCAATTTTTTCACTAACGGTTTGGGCATGCTCCTGCGCATGCACAGAAGTGTCTGGGCGGGTGGGTGGAGCCTCCTGGCACCGCTACTACTGGTTCGGCCAATCCGGGCTGAATCAGCCGCAACCCACCTCTGATGGTATTATAATAATGGTATACTGTATAGAATAGATACACACATAAAAGAAAAGGAAAAAGAATGCAAGTAACTTGTATGTACATATTAGATATACCGATACCGGAGCGTTGTAAAGATTGAAATTGTGTTACAAAAGGAAGACAATTGTTCCATTAAAAAAAGAAGAAGCTTCTTCAGTTCTGACTTGAAGAAGCTTCTTGGATGATAAGCGAAACGTCTTCAAGGAAAAAGAAAGAAAGTCCCGTTGCCTTTTGAAAAAAGCACCTCTGAGACTCAGTGTCCGTTTAACAACCGCACAGCGCCTTTACGACTGCTGCAACAACAACAAAAATAGATTGTGAAATTGTAAAATGTGAGTGTCATGATTGTGATGGGCAGGCTCCATGACGGTGATAAGTCGAGGACTCCTTGTATTGATCTTGAATTAGGAGGTCCAGGAGAAACAGAGAGTAGGGCTCAGGTCTACAGGAAGAGGCAAGAAGGGTGTCCAAGACAGAAGCCATCCTAGCATTAGGAAGAGGGAAAGGGTGGGGTCAGCCTGTTTGGAAAGCAGTGTCTGTGCTTAGGGCCAGCCAGACAGGAAGGGAGGCAGGAGAACGGCAGAGCCATTTGGACAGCAAGAAGAAAGAAAGAACAAAGAAAAAGAAAGAAAGAGAGAGAGAGAGAAAGAAAGAGACAGAAGGATAAAGAAGGAAAAAGAAAGAGAGAAAGAGAAACAAAGAAAGAGACAGAAGGATAAAGAAAGAAAAAGAGAGAAAGAGAAAGAAAAAGAGAAAGAAAGAGAAAGAAAAAGAGAGAGAAAGAAAAAGAGAGAAAGAAAAAGAGAGAAAGAAAAAAAGAAAGAAGTAAGATGGAAGGAAGGAAAGAATAAAGAAAAGAAAGAAAAAGAAAGAAAGAAAGAAAGAAAGAAGAAAGAAGAGGAAAAGAGAAGGGAAAAGAAATCATTTGGGGAAGTGCAGCTGGCACTGTGACCGAAGGAAGAGAAGAGGCGTAGCATGTGGGGCTGGCACTTACCCACGACCGTCCTTAACAGATGCTCTATGAAAAAAATAATAATGGGAGAACGCACAAGGCAGCGGAAAAGAACAGAGCACAACAATTAGCACCAGCAGAGTCCAGGGATGCCGTCCCTACAGCCAAGCAGGGCAGGAGGAGAACACAAGGGGTCTGGAAGGATGTCCCCCTTCTGGGGCAGGAGGCTCCTCTCCCACGTCTCTACTGACCAAGGAAGGGCAATGCCCATAGTAAACCCACAAGCTTAGGAGAAAGAGAAGGTGGCACGGGCAGCTGGAGGACAGACGGACAGGCCTCAACAAAGAAAGGCAATCGATCTATTGGGGGGGGGGGTTTGCAGAATACTGTTTTAAAACATCTGAAAGGCGCATAAAAAGCAGGCAGAGTTTGGCAGTGGCCACCATCTTGATGTCTGACTACCACCCCTTGAGACCTCTACCCCACCTACATGCTTCTTTAGAGGTATATTGTCCCTGAGATTGTCTCCCAGGGACATTTGTGCAACTTTGGAAGCAGTGGGAAATGGTCAGCCCCATTTCCAGATGGCTGGGGTCTGTCTGGCCCATGGTCCTGTGTGGGCTGCCCACTGGGAGAGTTCATACGAGGCTGGAGGGAACCATGAAGAAGTCAACATGGACCTCCTTTAGCAGCGGTTGGCGCATTTGTTTATGTGAGCGTGTCATGAAATACCTGGCCCTTTCCCTGTTTCTCCCCCCCCCAAACTGACTCACCTTGCTCCTTCTTGAATTCGTTTTCGCTCATGAACACTGGAGCCATAAGCTCCCCAACGGGCGATTGGATGGACAGGTAGAACTGGCGGGTATGTGTGCTGGAGACAGAAAAACACAGCAGCCAAACTGAGCCAAACATTTGCAGTGTCTTAAGAGAAATTGAATTATTTGCCAAATCAACTCTGCAATTTCTCTTCCTATTCTCGTAGGCTCTTTCATCCCTCTGCTGCAGCTCCCTGTCGCCAGTCGGCTCCACAATTGATAGGGCTTTCGGTTAGGACAGGAAAAAGGACGCCGCGCTAGGAGGAGACTCTATGGTGTGGGAATTGGACTTCTGGTCAGCAGAGGGAAAAGGATACCATGCTAGGAGGAGACTCTATGGGGGAACAGGACTCCGGGTCAGCAGAGGGAAAAGGACGCCACGCTAGGAGGAGACTCTATGGTGTGGGAACCGGACTTCTGGTCAGCAGAGGGAAAAGGATGCCACACTAGGAGGAGACTCTATGGTGGGGGAACCAGACTCCTGGTCAGCAGAGGGAAAAGGACGCCACACTAGGAGGAGACTCTATGGTGGGGGAACAGGACTTCTGGTCAGCAGAAGAAAAAGGACGCCACACTAGGAGGAGACTCTATGGTGTGGGAACCGGACTTCCGGTCAGCAGAGGGAAAAGGACGCCACACTAGGAGGAGACTCTATGGTGGGGGAACTGGACTTCTGGTCAGCAGAGCAAAAAGGACGCCACACTAGGAGGAGACTATGGTGTGGGAACCAGGCTTCCGGTCGGCTCCAGAATTGAATGGTGGGGGTGGAGCCTCGTGGATTCCTTCAATGGACCAACCATTGACCTTCAATGGACTTGTAGTCTGATGGTTTGGTTGCTACTTCCAGAATGATAATAAATTGCTGGAGGGCAGCCCTGAAAAGCAGTCACCTTTCCCTTCCCCTTACAACAGGGGTGTCCAAACTTGGGAACTTTAAGACTTGTGGATTTCATCTCCCAGAATTCCCCAGCCAGCCATGCTGGCTGGGGAATTCTGGGAGTTGAAGTCCACAAGTCTTAAAGTTCCCAAGTTTGAACACCCCTGCCTTACAAATTTCCTAACTCCATCCAGTTGGCATCTACCCGAAACAGAAAGTAGGACTAGATAAATTCTTGATCTCTTGCAGCAGGACTCATCCTTGGGTTCTTCAATCCCATCCGTCCGGACCGTTGTGTAGGAAGTTGGGGAAAAGCACAACGCTGCAGCAAAATGAACCACAGCAAGTACTCACCACAGTTGGAAACTGGCCACCTGGGTAGAGTCACAGAAGTCTATGCCCATCACCACGCTGACCGTTTCCCCAGGGGCCATTGACTCTGCGAGCGGAGGGAAAAAAGGCAGAGGAGGATGTTAGGGGAGCCATTGTCTACACCTCCACTAGACCAGGACAACAAAGAGATTTCCTCAACTCTCAAACAGCCTGCAGCGAAACATGTCAAATGGCCAGGAGCCATCCTAACTACATTGGGAAGTTGCATTTCTGGACCACAAATTAAACACGTTGCTAGCACTGATGGTGTTACCTAGTTAGGTGTAATGAAACAAGCATCTCCTCCACTCTGCCAACCCCACTCCCTATAGCACTGATGATGTTACCTAGTTGAGTCATAAAATGTCTGCAAAAAAACAACCATGTGTCGACTCGCTGAGCTTTCCTGACCTGCTCCCGAGTTGCCATAGGCCGGGGGATGGGAAATCGCACCTCGCAGCTACACCGAGGAATTCACACCTCAGTCAAAACAAGACAACAGCTTAGCCAGTCGAAGTCAAGGCCATCTCCAGGGAGACCTTCAATGGCTGGAGGGAGGGACTTCTACGGCCAGCGAAACTGCTTTGTTGGGGAATGGGAGTGGTGACACTCTGGGGGGAGGGGGAAACAGGGTCAGAGGCCAAGGTGCGAACTGGGTGAAGCCAGAGCTGGCTTCATCTAGGTAGTGCCGACATGGCGCTCCTAATAGACAACTGGATTTTACTTGCTAAATGGCTTGAAAATTCTTAATTTTATTAGGGCATTGGTTGGTATCTTGACACCATGCTCAGAGAGCACTAAGGATGCCATAGTCCTCCTCCTCCTCCTCCACTCTGCAAACCCTCCTCCATTCTCGCACTGAAGATGTTACCTAGAAAGGGTCATGAAACGTTTGCAAGAAAACAACGAAGCTCAGATAGCACCAAGGGCCCCACATCTCAACCCTAAGCTACAAATATTCCCTTCTATCGGTGATCAGTATCTCCTAGGCTCACCTGAAGATGCCTCCTTCCCAACACCGTTCACCACTCATCCCAGAAAGCCTTATATACACCCGTGCCCCGTACCAATCTCCTTGAACTCCTGGATACGCATGCCGGAGAGAAGTTTGGGCTCAGTCACACGGACGTTTTTCACTTCAGTTGCCATGTTATTGCAGATCTGGATCTGTACCGCTACCATGCGGGGGTCAGGAGCAAAAGGCTGCCGGCTGAAATAGTATTCCACCGAGAGGCCTTCCCCGGTCATGCGATGCAGTAGCTCATATTTCTTCACTGCCCCAAAGACAGGACTGATCATCTACAGATGGGAGAGCAAAAGAAGGAGAAAACCACAAGGCAGGGCAATCAAATGGGTGCCAGGCCTGGAAGCCATCTTTCGCATTGGGCCTTCAGACCTGCCACATTCAACGCCACATGTGGGAAAATGGGAGGTGGGATTAGATGGAGTACGGGAGTTATAGATAGTCATAATAACATTCCTTTCTCAGAGAGTCAAGGACATCTTGCCCTGCGCCCGGAGGGGTGTGACTGGGAGGCATCTCCAGTTGGGACGGTGCCTGATTGGATCGTGTGATGGACATATGGGTGCTGGGCAGGGACTTGGACTTTCGTTTGGGTGGGGAAAACCTGGAAGCTTTCAGATTTGGGTTTTCCCAGATGTGCCAATATGACATCTCTAATCAAATGGAACTTTGAGGAACTTTTAAGTCTCGGAGTCTTCTTTCATTGGGGGGGGGGTATTACTTGGAACCCTGAACACAAAATTAAAAACATCTCTCTTCAGAAATTACTACATTTCTATGGATAAAAAGAACAATCTCCATACCCGATTGGTTTGGGGAGAAATCTATCTCCTTTTAGAGCTGTACTAGGACCTTGTTACAAATCAGGAGCTAGAAGCCAAAGAAGCCACCAGAATGGCTGTCAGCTTCTCAGTAGGGTTTCAAACAGATGTTCTTCCCGGTCTTATTTGCTATGGATTGAACCTGGGATAAGCAAGGTCTTCATGCTGAGACCTCTCTCTCATCCTTGGCCCATTTCAAGTCATAGACCCCACACCCAAGAATCAATTTTCCTACAAGCACAGCCAGAAAAAGCATCGTACCTTTAACATCCGGCCATAGAATTATCCTAACTTGGGTTGTCTTAATTGCTGTCTTGCAGCCATGTCAACAAAAGAAGAGCAATGCATAGTCATTAGTACAGGGGTCTGGAGCCACATGTGGGTCTTTCGTCCCTGTGCTGCGGCTCCCTGTCGCTTAAAATGTGTGTCACAACCGCCGGCACACAATTTATTGAGGTTTTCAACCCATCTTTTTCTTTTCGGAGTTCAAAACGTTTTTTTGCTGCATGCAGAAACAAAAACTTGTTTTTTCTGTAGCCGTTCATTGATTTCATAAATGCAACCACTTTTCTTTTCTGTGGGAAATGGGTCCGAATGGCTCTTTGAGTGTTTTAAGGTTGCCGACCCCTGGATTAGTACGTTGGAGTAAATCTTGTGCAGTTCAAATTCTAAGGTCCAATCTCAACTCGATCCAGCTCAACTCCCGTCCCTGTTTTAAAAGCGTGTTCTATCTCACAAGTATATCGAGGGGACTGTAAACGGGTGAACGCTACATTTGCTGCTTTGAGGTTAATAGCCTTTAATGTCTCCCTTTCCAAACTAGAATCACAGAGGTCACTCACCGCTGTAGTTAGAGAAGTGTCAGTCAAGGTAAGTCCTTCCAGGTCGGTCACGAGGCTAGAGGAGAGAACTGGGCTGCTGGTAATCGGCTGCAAAGATGGGGGCGTGACTGTGGGTTGAAGAAGCAGAAAACCAAGAATCAATATTGCATGCCTCAAGACTGATTCAAAGTTGAGGGAGAAAATAATGGAAATAAGACAAAGACATGGCTGAGAACGAAAACGACTTAGAATAGCCACTCAATGCAAGCTAGATAGATTTCAGCACCATGGACAGATCTCATAATTTAGATAGCGATGTCATTGCTAAATTGCTACTGAGGTATTGATGTGCTTCCAAGGCATGTTGAGTAGATAACAGCCATGGATATGGTTATGTTATTGGTCCATATGAAGCATGGGGGATATGGCTGCGTAATTAAATGCTTCTGCATCCGGAGTGGTTTATCCACTAAGATAAAGGTCTCCAAAATTGACAGCGTTAAGACTTATGGACTTCAACTCCCAGCATTCCTCGCCAAGGAATTCTGGGAGTTGAAGTCCACATGTCTTAAAGTTGCCAAGTTTGGAGACCCCTGTAACTAAACTTAGGGGCCCCTGGAGGAGGAAGTCTCCCATCATTCATGGAAACAAGACAAGTTTCCTGCAAGGGAAGGAACACAACGAGGGGGGAAAAATAGGAACAGAAGAACAACAACAAAAAGGCACATTTATGGCTCTTGGACATATTGTGAAACAACAACCCGGAACCTCATTTAAAGTAGTCTTCCACAAGCTCACACTTTCTGCCAAAATATTCATGACTGGGAGAGACATGGGAACAAGGTCAGCCAATGAAGAGGCACAGCAACTAAATCGGCCAGTGGGAGCTTAAACAGATCTGAATCTGTGCAGAGAATTGAAACAGAAACTTAAGCAGTCTGCTGCTCTGAGAAGTAAACTAGCAGTCTGTCTGGGCTTGTCTGCTGACATGAAACTAACTGCTTGTGTTTGCCTCTAACTCTCCTGCCTTGTGTTTACTTGGAAGAACCTCCTGTTGGTATTGTACATTTATCCATCTATTCTTATGTATATGAAGAGGTTAATGAATCCAGATGAATCAGTTACCTGTGTGTGCTTTCTGGATTTGAATTTATGCAACAAACTCTGATACTTTCCAAATGCACGGACTTCAAATCCTTAGAAGTTTCCCAGCCCACACGGCCATTGTTAAAGATTTGAGAAGTTTAAATCCATACATCTACCAAGTGCCCAGACGATGGGAAGCTTGATTAAAAAGTAATTAAAAGGTACCCCAGGGGAATAGTCTTAGAGAAGGATGAAGAGGAAGAGGGAAAGGCGAAGGAGGAGGCTCAGAAGGAGGGTTGGGTGAGGAATGCTTACAGTCATCCAGATCAAGCAGAGAGATCTCCTTTGATCCTTTCTTGGGTGCTTTCGGAGGTGGTTTCCTGCTGGAAAGCTGAAAGAGAAAAGATTAAAGGAAACGGAAGTCAGAGATGGAACTACGACGCCAGGCAGGCCTGATGGGGTTGGGAATTGTAGAGGCTCCGAACAGCAAATGAAATTAGATTACACTGGAGACGTGCTCAATCAGAGAGTTAAATAATATGGTTCTAAATGTATTTATTTGCTTATATCCCACCTTTATCATTTTTATAATTAACTCAATGCAATATAAAATGTTCCCTCCACTTCCACACAACAACCCTGTAAGGTAGGTTGGGCTGAGAGAGGGACTGCCCCAAAGTTACCCATCCAGCTGTCATGGCTAAGGCGGGGCTAGAACTCACAGTCTCCTGGTGATTGGCTAAAAGTCATCCAGCTGGCTTTCATGCCTAAGGCGGGGCTAGAACTCACAGTCTCCTGGTGATTGGCTAAAAGTCATCCAGCTGGCTTTCATGCCTAAAGTGGGATTAGAACTCACAATCTCCTGCTGATTGGCTCAAGGCCCCCTATCAGACTTTCATCCCTAAGGCAGGGCTAGAACTCACAGTCTCCTAGTGATTGGCTAAAAGTCATCCAGTTGGCTTTCATACCTAAGGCAGGACTAGAACTCATAGTCTCCTGGTTTTCAGCTTAACGTCTTCCCCACCAGACCAAACTGCTCTTGCATGGACCCGGTGCCCACGTTTTTCATCCATGCCCCACCCCTCTCGCCCCTTACCAGCTTCTTCTTCTTGGATTCCTCCGCATGAGGTTTCTCCGGTTCAGACTCGGATTCTGACTCGGTTGAGCTACTTTCAGACAAGCTGTCCTCTTCAGACGAGGAGGAGGTCGAGTCTCCCTTTGCTCCCTGGGGGGATAGTTTCTTCTTGCTCCTTTCCTTTCCTCCCCCTCTTCCTCCTCCTTCTTCCTCCTCCTCACTAGCATTTAGAGGGAAGAAACGAGAGAACTGAAACGTGGGTCGTCTCCTTATTTCTTGTTGAGATGGTGGACATCTTTTCCAAGTCCCCCTTACCCTGTCATTGGCTCCGAACTCCATTTAGAATAGAGTTGGAAGGGACCTTGGAGGTCTTCTAGTCCAATCCCCTGCCTAGGCAGGAAACCCTATACCATTTCAGACAAATGGTTACCTAATCTCTTCTTAAAAACTTGGAGCATTCACAACTTCTGGAGGCAAGTTGTTCCACTGATTAATTGCTCTAACTGTCAGGAAATCTCTCCTTAGTTCTAAGTTGCTTCTCTCCTTGATTAGTTTCTACCCATTGCTTCTTGTTCTACCCTCAGGTGCTTTGGAGAGTAGCTTGACTTCCTCTTCCTTGTGGCAGCCCCTGAGATATTGGAAGACTTCCATCATGTCTCCCTTGGTCCTTCTTTTCATTAAGCTAAACATACCTAGTTCCTGCAACCGTTCTTCATACGTTTTAGCCTCCGGTCCCCTAATCCTCTTTCTTGCTCTTCTCTGCACTCTTTCTAGAGTCTCCACATCTTTTCTACATCGTGGCGACCAAAACTGAATACTGTACTGGTTAATTGTCTTCACTGTTAAGAGGTTTCTCCTTAATTCTAGATTGTTTCTCTCCTTGATTAGTTTCCAACCATTGTTGCTTGTCTTGCCCTCCGGTGCTTTGGAAAATAAACTGACCCCCCCCCCTTCTTTGTGGCAGCCCCTCAAATACAGGAATACTGCTCTCACCCATAATTCTTCTTTTCTTTAGCCTAGCCAAACCCAAATCCTGCAGCCGTTCTTCCTATGTTTTAGTTTCCGGGCCTTTGATCCACTCTGCAGGAAGGAGGTCAAGGGTGATCACAACCATGTGATGGAAGCCTCATCTCTTTGTATGTGTTGTGCAACTCACACCCGACTCACACCCTGGAGCCTGCGCGACGCTTGGAGGCTCGCGGAAGGCGCTAAGACGCATGCATGCACACTGGGTGCATCCATGTGGGCGCCGCGGGGCCCGTTCCAACCGTACTGATTGGAACCGGATCCAGAATCCACCACTGGGGCAAGCGTGCCATTGCCGTTCTTCTGGTTTTTGGCACACACTTGCATGCTGGCCAGCTGGTCATTGTGGGTGCCGGAGCACCAGAAAACAGCCTGAAAATATGCCAAAAACAGGCCAGTTTTCGGGCCATTTTCAGGCTGTTTTTCAGGCCAAAAAACACCCTGGAAAATGGCCTGAAAAACTATCAAAACTGGCCAGAAAAACAGGCATGCACACACTGACCAACTGGTCTTTGGGTTTTCGGTGCATGCATGTTCCGGTATGGGCACAATGCCAACCTTGCCGGGTGACTCTACCTGCCCGCACTCTCCAGCAGACCTTTCCGGGAAGCTTCCCCCTTTGTCTTTTTCTTCTTCTCTTCCTGCTCCTCCTCCTCCTCTTCCGACTGGTCTTCGCTCTCTTCCTCCTCCTCTTCTTCACTACCGGATCCCGATCCACTCTCACTGCCGCTTTCGGATCCACTCATGGTCTCGGGCTCTGGAAGCAAGAAAGCATAGGGCAAAGCTCACTTAACATCTGTCCCGTTTAGCAACGGAAATTTTGGGCCCAACTGTGTGTGAAGTTCCCAAGAGATGACCTAATTAATTTACAAGCCTCGAGGCAAAGTTCAAAAAACAAACAAACCCATTCACTTATTAGGATCAACATCTTGGCATGTTCTTCTGTGGAGCCAAACTGATTTCCACTTAATGGCCTTAATGGAACTTTACCCCTGTGTCCCCTCCCCTCTGCCTGTGTCATAAATCACATTCACCAACAAGGTTATGGACATGAGCATTCACATGTCAGCTGCAAGAATGTGAGACCTGACTCTGGCCAAAAGTATGCATGGAATTCTCCTCCCTTCTCTATGCCAACTTGATAGTAGTCATGGAAACGCTTTACATGTTGACCCTGTGGTCGTAAGTCAAGGACTAGCTATACTTCAATAAGTTGCTAAGTGAACAGCCGTCACAAGTGGAGGACTGCTTGTGCTCAACTGAAGCCCTCCTCCGCCATTCTCACCACTGTCAGCAGATTCCGTCGCTCCCGATTCACCCTCCGAATCCGAATAGAAGGGTTTCTCCACCTTCTCCTTCCTCTTCTCGCGGCTGGTGCACTTGGTCCATTCCGGGACCTGGATGGAGCCATGACGTAGGAAACATCATTGCAAAGACGGTACTGAAAAAAAACCTACTACAACAAAAGGAGCAAAGGAAACGAGACTCGAAGACCAGACCGAGGCCGGGCTTGGTTTCACGGGAGAGGAGCATTCAGTGACATCTCCTTGGTTGCAGCTGGTAGTGCATGTACGCCATGTGCCCACGAGAGGGGAGAGGCATGCACCCTTATCAGAGGGGGGAGGTTCTAGAAGATGTTGATGGGATGCAGCCCTCAAGAGGGTCAGCTAAGGTGAGAATCTGAATGATGAGGCAGAGATGATGGCGTATTTCTGCAGTTCGGCATTGACGGCCATGCACTAATAGCTGCGCGGCAGGAGCTCTGAACAGCCACGGTTCGGTGAGATTTCAATTTTAGTGGCCTGTGAGTACGGTAGACACGGCATGCAACGGGCCAAATTTCCACAACAAAAACTTGCAAAAACTCAAGTAACAAACGTGATTCAATCCATCCTGCCTTTAATGGACCTTGGCGAAGATCTGGAGGCCTCCTCCCTCCACCCCGTCCGTTAAAATGAGATTTCATTGCACCTGAAAAGCAGGCCTGTTCAGAGTCCAGTTTAAATTATGCCCCAAGGAGGAAAAACCTAGAAGTTCTCCTGATGCTGCTGGATAGAAATTCCCACAATGGCCATCTTGGCAGGGCTGTTGGACGCTGTAGTTCAGGAACCTCTGGAAAAGGTTATAGGTTCCTCAGCCACAGCATTTTTGCTGCACACGGCATCCCTTCCGAAACCCCAAATCTCCTCCCATCATCTCCTAGCCTAGTCCTTTTAACTCAAGGGCTCGCCAAACCTGGCCATTTTAAAACTTGTGGACTTCAACTCCCAGAATTCCATGCAAGCTGGAGAATTCTGGGAGTTGAAGTCCACGAGTCTTAAAATTGTCAAGTTTGGAGACTCCTGTTTTAACTGTCCAGGATAGATTTTTTTTTTGACCTGCAGCCACTGTTGAAAGATTTATGTGTCATAATTTAGATCAAAGATGTCCAATCTTGGCGACTTTAAGATGTTGTGGACTTCAGCTCCCAGTATTCTGACACCGAACTGAAGAAGCTTCTTGGATGAGAAGCAAAACCTCTTCAAGGAAAAACAAATCGAAACAAAGGAGTGTCCAGTTGCCTTTTGAAAAAGCACCTTTGTGACACCCATAACCTGGATGACTGAGAATTTCTATCGATACCCCTTTCTGATCTGCGATGAGAATGGAAATGTGGAACGCCTTCGCTAAGAGAGGTCCTATATAGCTTTTCATAATCATATGTTCAAAAGAAGCCCACGAGCCCTTTTTTTCAGTCCATCAAAAAGTATTTTCAATCTTTAGGATTGAAGTCCTAACTAGCACACAGTCAAGAGATGCACAGCACAAGGGAGAGAAGCTGGAAGAGGAGGAGGAGGAGGAGGAGAATGGAAAAGCATAAACTGCACACACAAGCTCCACCTCTTTGGGTCCACCCAGTAGCCCAATGTAGCTTCCTCTAGGATCAATGGAGTCTTCCTAAAAAAATAAGCATGGGGTGTAGGAACCAACCTCTCATTAAAACAACAACAACAGAATGATACATACCACTGGATAATGCAAGCACAAGTGATCTGAAGAAGGTATGGCCACAACAAGAAATGACTCTTGTACAAGTCAAGGACTGGATGCATTGACATGTTGACACTCAATGATTTCAGAATATCAAGGAGTAGAACCAGCTTCAAGAGTCCCCACATCCCATCATCAATAAAGAGAAGGCCAGTCCTACCTCCACGTTGCGCACGGAAGGATCCGGAGCTTCGCTTGGCCAATCGGGAAGCTCCTGGTAGCCCACCGCTTTGGCGTTGAGGAGGTGTGAAAGAGAGCCCAGCTGGAAGTGGTCACGATCTGGAAGGAAGGAAGCAACCGGCAAAAGTCCTCTCCATTTTGAAGGCCATGCCACCAACTCCTACCCTCAAAACAATGCTGTATAGCACTGCACACCAGAACAACTAGACACAAGAACAGTTTTTTTTTCTCCTGAATGCCATCGCTCTGCTACACAAATAATTCCCTCAACACTGTCAAACTATTTAATCAAGTCTGCATTACTACTACTATTAATCTTCTCATTGTTCCTATCACCCATCTCTTCCCATTTATGACTGCAGGACTGTAACTCTGTTGCTTGTACAATTTATATTGTTTGTTTCCTAGTATGATTTGATTGCTTATTTGTACCCTATGACTATCATTAAGTGTTGCACCTTATGATTCGTGACGAATGTACCTTTTCTTTTATGCACACTATGCACTAAGCATATGCACCATAGGCAAATTCCTTGTGTGTCCAATCACACTTGGCCAATAAAGAATTATCTTCTCTTCTCTATTCTCTTCTCTATTCTTCTCTTCTCTATTCTCTTTTACTCTCTATTCTTCTCTTCTCTCTTCTCTTCTCTATTTGTCTCTTCTCTTCCCTATTCTTTATTCTTCTCTCTTCTCTTCTCTTCTCTTCTCTTCTCTTCTATGGTCCTTCAACCATCCCCATTTGGTCCGTTGCCATGCCTTACCTTTGAAAGAGGACTCCAAAATGGGAGCAGGCTTTTGTGCCAGGAAAAGCTTCTTGGCGTACTTGCTGAGGGCACCGCTCTTCTCTGTGGGCACGATGAGCTGGCGGATGAAACGAGCGCGATCCCGAATGTCATAGTTCTGGTCGTACTTGGCCAAATTCAGCACATACTGGGTCAGCAGCTTACTCTGTAGGTGCCAAAGCAACGTGGCAGAGAACAAAAATGATGGGTCAGTCTCAAATTACTAGCTGGGCACTTTGGGGGCAATTCCTGGCAACGTCTTACACCAGGGGTGTCCAAACTTGGGAACTTTAAGACTTGTGGACTTCAACTCCCAGAATTCCCCAGCCGGCTGGCTGGGGAATTCTGGGAGTTGAAGTCCACAAGTCTTAAAGTTCCCAAGTTTGGACACCCCTGGTCTTACACCAAAAGCTAGAGATTTCAATTACATGCATCAATATAATAAATAAAATAAAATGTTATGTCATAAAATAAATAAAAATTAAAACAATTAAATATAATAAAGTTAGACGATCTTCCAACTGTAAAACATATTAATTTAGTCTCTTCCATGAATATACACATCACTCTGAATATTGCAAGGGAATTATTTTATATCATTGGAATCTGGAATTTATTGGTTTCTTCCAGCTCTTTAATAGCTGAACTCTCCATCTGAAATTTTGTCTTTATTTTTAAAAATGTATGCCTCCCCCTTGCAAGGATCTCTAGCTTTGTTAAGATAAAACTGTTCCTAATTTTCCCCCCCTTCTTTCCATCTGCTAAAACATGTACAGTAGATGTTCACCATTTAGGGTGAAAATGGATTTAAGTCGCAGCTGGACTTTCAGATTGAGTGAATCAACTCTTTATTAGATTAAATATATGATAGCAGGCCTATCCAATAGTTTCTGGACTTTTTTTTTCTCCAAACCTTTCTGGACTAGGGATACCATCTGAAATTTGAACCTTTGATTGAAAAGTTGTTGCGTATTAAGAGGCCCCTTTTTGAAATATTTAACTGTCATCCTAAGATGTGCAATAGTTCCACTATAAAACATGTCTACCTACGCTTTGTTTTACTTTGGAAGTTAGGAGGCATTTGATATGTCTCTCCTTGACCAGTCTATGACAAAACCTTTAGGTACCAATCTACAGTACCTGGCTATTTTTAGAAATGGCCTTTGTCAGGATGATGAGTTAAGAACTGACCAGTTGTTGCGATGATGTAATGCTGGGAATGAGTAAGCAAGGTTTTTGGGCTGATAACACTTTAAGAGCCTGTAATAAGAAGAGGCCCTGTTGGGGCATATCTATCTCTCCCTATGTGCTTCCCTACTGTAATTGCTGATTGCTGTTGTTTAAGGTTTGACTAAAATCCGTGTATGTATATAGTCTTTGTCTCACATAGTCACACTGTACACACTCTGACAATCTTACCTGTTTAGAGTTGGTCAGATAAAGTTTGGCTGCAAGATTGATGACCTGCAGCTTCACAATGTCCTCCTCACTGGTGAAAGACTTGGCCATCTTGCGCAGAACGTCTGGGGCAATCTTGGGCACATGTTCACAGTATTCACCAATCAACCATAAGATACTGGCCCGGGCCATGGGAACCTATACACAAAAGAAAGTGACGTTTGGGCTTTCCTCATCCTCTCACGGTCCATCGCATGCCACCCAAGTAGAGGCTCTTCCTCAGCTCTTGTTCAAACCTGGATGTTATCGGTCAGCTTGGCCATATGCTTGATGATCTCACTGTGTTGAGATGGCTGCATCTGTAGAAGCTTCTTAATGACAACCACCGACTCGGCCACCACCAGTTCTAAGTAGGATGATAGAGAAAATAGAAAGGTAAGACATAAACCAGACCAGCTCAACTCTTAAGAGAAAATGAGATAAAAGTCTCAGGAGATCTGAAAAAGACATCACAGGCAACTTCACAACAGTTGTTCTGAAGAACATGGCAATGGGCCACATACTGGCCTCCCTTTCTTAACCCTTAAATTAATAACAGAAGTTGCCTCCAGAAGTTGTGAATGCCCCAACACTGGAAGTCTTTAAGAAGATGTTGGATAGCTATTTGTCGGAAACTGTATAGGGTTTCCTGCCTAGGCAGGGGGTTGGACTAAAAGACCTCCAAGGTCCCTTCCAACTCTGCTATTGTATTGTATTGTATTGTATTGTATTGTATTGTATTGTATTGTATTGTATTGTATTGTATGTATACAGGTATGGATATAAAGGGGAAAATGGAGGTATAACGGATGTATACCGATGCGGAAATGTTGCAAAGATGACAGTTGTGTTACAAAACTGGGGGGAAAAACTTGTTAAATAAAAATTACTTTAAAAAAAAAAACATTGCCTGCATCATTGTTCTATCTATTTTTTGACCTGGTTCCATCATCTTTGGAGCATTATCAAACAAACAAACACACACACACACACACACACATACACACACAAATATGTTCCGTGATTTGTCCACATTATTGCAAGACATTATGTTGCTTCTAAGCGCATGATCTCACCATCTCGGTTGGAGAGCAGCTGAACGAGCCCGTTTAGACAGGTGTCCCGGACTCGGCCGATGTTAGTGGCGCAACGGCCAATGGCCTGAATTGTGGCTGCCACAAAGTCTTTATCCATGCTCCGGATGTAAGTCTGCAGGAAGAGAAAAAACCAACATTTTAAACCAAAATATATCAAAACAAAAAGAAATAATTGCTTCAGTTAGAAAAGTTCATTATCATCTACATTATACCCCGAGTTGGGGGAAAAAACCATCCGGGGCTAAAAAATTTCTATATATTACCTGAAATTCCCGCAAAATGGTAGAAATGTTGGTTTCATTAGCCAGGTTGGTCAAAACTTCCAGCTGGCAGGATAGGGGAAAAAAGCAGAAGAGGTAATGTTTGAATGTCTTTTAATATCACTGCTTCCTTGAGCAGGCAGAAAAGCAAGCATGGTAGTTTGAAAAGAAAAGAAAATGTGTTGTTTGGAAACCGATATATTTTGGGGGTACGGGGTACCTGAACTAATATAAAGTACCTTGAGGATCTTAATCTGGGTGGGATCAGTTGATCGGATGTAGAAGCTTTTGAGGTAGGGCTCAAACATTCCCTGGAGAGGGTGGGGGGAGGAAGAGGGGGAAGAGAGAGAAACAGATTCAGTTAAAACATTTGTAAGATTCTCTGGGTTTCTAGAAATCAAAAAAAGATTCTCTTCGGGATTTATAATTGCTCCCTCTCTGACAAATGGAATAAGTGGAATGTGAGAGACCTTCCCAAAACATGGACCCACATGTCAATAATTCCCAGCTAGACAAGGAAAGAGGCACTTACCCTACGCTTGATGGACATGGTGGCGACATTCTGAAGCACTACATATTGCACCTCACTGCAAGACAGATAGATGGACAGTCATTAATCAGGTTGGACTGTCTGGAGATCCTCTATCATCAAAAATGGGATTATTCTTAGTTGGTACAAGAACGTTTAGTGAATATCTGCTTTCCTCAATCAATCGTTCTCCAGAAGGGATGGATTTACAATTCCCATTTCTAGCCAGCAGACAGGAGTTGGAATACCTGTGTACTACAGTACTACTTTGAGAAAAAGCTTATTAAACTGATGGATGTGACCTGCTATGGGTTTGCGTGGGTTTGGGAGAACCCATAGCTAACATTATGGCCGATTCGCAGAAGCTTCAAATCCTACCCCTGGCCTGCCCTGCCCATCCCACACCGCCCCTTCCAGGACTCTCCATGCGGCCCGGGAAGGGGGAAAACAGCCCTCCTGGTATTTTCTCTCTTTCTAAGGGACCGTCCATTGTGACAAAATAAGATGCAATCAGGAGTTGTTGGAAACTGGCAGAAATGCCTTGATTGGGTCACTTTGCTGAAGGGACACATCAGAAAAAGGGAAAATGAGGTTCTGGGATTGTAGAAAGTGGGAAGGAAGTATCTGCAGACCTGTGGCTTCTCAGGAGACGCACCAGGGCCTTAGCAATGACCCCAACTTCAGCCTTGGGAGCAAGATGGAAGTAGAGCTGAGCAACTGACATCACCACCTGGAAAACAGAGGTGGTCATTGTTGTTGTTGCCCGCCAGCGCTAACCAATTAGCAAACTAATTGTCTCCTGCAAACTCCACTCCCCTTTCGCTCCTCTTTTATTTCCTCTGGGAGGGGCCATTCATCATCCACCTGTGGCCTTACTCCCAAGTCGACTCCTGCTCTTTAGCTGTTCCCTTTGTCTGGAAATTCTGTGCATGCGCACACTGGGAACAGGTTCCAGCTGTTTGTCTACCTCACTGATGTCTGGCTCTGAAGGCAGCTGAGAATTGGTATGAGGGCTCTGGCCCCCTCTCTGCCTCCGACACGGAGCCCTCAACAGAGCCTTCCCCAGACTCCAGGATGGCCCATGTTCCTCCCCAACCTCCACACTGTCCAAATTTGCTGCCAGCTCTGCTGGTGGGCCACAACACTTAAAAAGGGCTGTAAAGCACTGTGAAGCAGTATATAAGTCTAAGTGCTGTTGCTATTTTCACTTGGGTCCAGCTAGCTCCAACCATTTCCTATTGGCCCTGTCCCCTTTTCTGAGGGCAGCCACAAAACGGCATGTCCCTTCAAGTTAAATTGGCATGACTATGGAAAATGCCCTTGCGTAGGGTCTATCTCCCTTTCTTCTTTTCTTGTTCACCCATTTTGACGGGGGCTTCTAAATTTTCAAGGCGAGCTTCCCCCCCCCCCCAACCCCAAGAAAAGGGCTCACTGCAGCATTGCGGCTTTGCAAGAGGGGTTTGGTGTTACGCAGTAGTAACCGATGATCAGGATCCATCACGTAAGGCTTGCGCTTTGCCAAGGGCATTGACTTGGCCTCGTCGTCTTTGGCATCTTCTTCTTCGGATCCGTAGAAGGTTTTCTCGGCGCTCTCTTCTAGGAGAGATTCCTGTCCCTCAGAAAACAACAAAAGGTATTTGAGGTTGATTGTGGGGTCCTTCCCCCCACCCCCCAATCTGCAAGCAACTTCTAAAACGGCTCTACCCTGTTTCCCTGAAAATAAGACCTTCACGGATAATAAGCCCAATCGAGCTTTTGAGCGCATGCGCTAAAATAAGCCCTCCCCAAAAATATTGCAATGCAGCAGCAGCCATGAGGTGACCACGCTCACCGCCTCCTGAACCTCAAAAATAATAAGACCTCCCTGAAAATAAGGTCAAAAGAAAATAAGACCCTGCCTTATTTTCGGGGAAACATGGTACATGACTTCTTTAGTTGAGCTCACTGAGCCATCAACGCAACCGTCTGATTTAGTCCCCATCATTATGTGAAATCAAATGGCTTACTTTGCATAATATGCTATATGTCAGGTTTCCAAATAGCATCCAAAATTAAATCAGAATCCAAGGCAATGTATTGCTCAAAGTTCCAATTTATTAAGAGAGCTACATTGGCACATCTGGGAAAACCCGAATATGAAAGCTTCCCATTTTCCCCACCCAATTGAAAGTTCAAAATCTTGCCCCCCCCCCTCCACATCCACAAGTCCATCCCATGGTCCAATCTTCCACTGCCATGCTGGCAGCTTCCACCCACCCAGTTCCGGTCAGGTGCAAAGACAAAGGATGATCTTGGCTTTCTAGAAAGAATTTTGTTATGGCTACCTATCATCAGACTCCGTACCATTCCCCCTCCCAATTTCCCACAATAGAAAATGCGTAGTAGAATAATAGTATCAAGTGTGGCAGGCCAAAAACCCAAAAGAAAAGAGGGCTGCAGGCCTGACACTATGTACTCCAAGAACAAATCAATCACATTTTGGTTCAGTAGGGACGGTCTGACTCGCCGAGTAGACAAAGACAACTGTGCTTCTTGCAATCACAAGCTATTCGGCTCTGTTCTATTCAAGTCGAAGATGCAGTGTGAATTGGGACATCCTGTTCTAAGAACATAACAAGGCCCTGGGGGGGGGGGGCTGCCCTTGAAATGTGGTTGCTCCAGGTTCTCACAGCTAATAGCTCTGACCCCGGTCACCCTGAGACTATTACGGTTTTAACTGAGAAAGATTCAGGGAATGTAAACAACCAGTTTGTTGGTATCTCCTTTTCTCCAATGCACCATTAAGCCTCTGAAAAAGAGATTCGGAACATTTCCGTTCTAATGTCCCTCTGAGGTATATCGATTCCAAGTCGAAAATAGGTTCCCTTCTTGGGATTCTTGTCCTGACGGGATTCCGGTCAGGCCCCAAGAATCAAGAAAGACCTGTGAAGTGACTTCTGAGAAATGTCCTTTATTGTTCTCCTCGCCTACAGACAGAAATCATGCCAGACCAAAGCAATTATTGGAGTTCACTGTACGTATACGCTGAGAATGGCTTCTTGACTCTTTTTTTTCCCTCCCAACCAGGCTTCGCCATCTCTTACTCCTCTATTATGCGGCTCCTTCCTTCAGGGAATCCAGACTGCATTCCACCACACTACCCTTTCCCATCTCAATTGCATCGTGTCAGAAGCACTGAGGTGCTTCCAGGTTGAAAGGATTAGCTGGCGACATCACCGTTGCCCGTGGGAAGCCCAGTTTGGGGGGGGGATCCTTTTATATCCCCAGCCAGGGGTGAAATTCAGCAGGTTCTGGCAGGTTCTGGAGAACCGGTAGTGGAAATTTTGAGTAGTTCGGAGAACCGGCAAATGCCACCTCTGGCGGGTCCCAGAGTGGAGTGGGAATGGAGATTCTGCAGTATCCTTCCCCTGCCATGCCCACCAAGCCACACCCACAGAACCGGTAGTAAAAAAAAAGGTGAATTTCACCACTGTCCCCTGGAGGAGCTGGAGCAAAGGATGGGTATTCACCCCGCCCCATGGCAGCACTTGGGTCTCGAACATGGGCTTGCTAACCTCCAATCCACCTCAATACATCTTGCTAAAAAGAAGCTTCTGAGAATGGTGCTTGGATAAAGCAGCGGTCACCAACCAGTGGTCCATGGAGAAAATGTTGGTGGTCCACAGAAAAATTATTTGCATTTTTTATATTGCACTAAATGCTATTTATCCTTTTTAAAAATTCATATTGGTCATCCGCAGGAGTCAAAATGATGAATTTAGTGGTCCCTGAGATCGGAAAGGTTGGTGACCCCCTGGGATAAAGCACCACATCCTATTCAGGGAGCTAGTAACTAAAGGATCTGATAAGGCAGGGGTGTCAAACTCAAGGCCAGGGGGCGCGGATCCGTCCCATGGGGCCGCCCTGGAAACATTGAAGGACCGGGCCCACGGTGCCTCTCCGCGGCCCTCCTGAGCTCTGTTTTCCACCACGATGGCCTCCTGCAACCCTCTGCCAGAGAAAACAGAGCCCGGGCAGGCCACGCACCCCTGAGCTCCGTTTTTGCTGGGAGAGTGCTGGGGGCTGTCGCGGCCAAAAACGGAGTCTCAACGAGTGACATCGAACTGGCCACGCCCACTTCAGCCACACCCACCTCAGCCATGCCGGCCACCCCCAGACCCCCAAGGTCAAACACAACCCTGATGCAGCCTTCAATGAAATCGAGTTTGACACCCCTATGATAGGGGGACCCCCAATGCCACCCGCTGCTCGACTCACGTTCAGGTTGGGGCTGAGGAATTGGGTGCGGGCATAGCGGGTCAGCATGTTAATGATGACCACCTGGCCCCATTCCTCCACGTCGATCAGCAGGTTGCACAACTTGCGGTAATTCTTGTGAATCAGGTCAATGCGCTCGGGGCAGACTTCCTCGAACGCCATCACCACGCTGCCGGCCACCAACTGGACAAGAAGACAGAGAACACAATTCCCACATTAAGAGCATGGGCAGATTCAGAGCAGAGAAACTTGGCAACCCACCTCTGAATAACATCTCTCTCTCTCTCTCTCTCTCTCTCTCTCTCTCTCTCTCTCTCTCTCTCTCTCTCTCTCTCTCTATCTATCTATCTATCTATCTATCTATATCTATCATCTATCTATCTATCTATCTATCATCTATTTATCTATCTATCATCTATCTATCTATCTATCTATCTATCTATCTATCTATCTATCTATCATCTATCTATATCTATCATCTATCGCAATAGCACTTTTTTTTTGCAATAGCACTTAGACTTATATACTGCTTCACAGTCCTTTACAGCCCTCCCTAAACGGTTTACAGAGTCAGCCTATTGCCCCCCAACAATCTGGGCCCTCATTTTACCCACCTCGGAAGGAGGGAAGGCTGAGTCAACCCTGAGCCGGTGGGACTCAAACTGCCAAACTGCTGGCAGTCAGCAGAAGTAGCCTGCAGCCCTGCATTCTTAACCAACTGTGCCACCGCAGCTCATAATCCAAACAGTATCACTTGGGCAATCCGTTAATCTACAACAGTCACGCTCAACTTTATGAACGTTAAAAGTGCATGGACTTCAACTCCCAGAATACCTTCCTCAGCATGCTGTGGAATTCTGGGTGTTGAAGTCCATGCTTAATCTTAAAATCCACCAGGGTTGAGAACTGCTATCTCAAGATGCCATTCCTATAGCGTTTTGCAAATCCATTTTTCTTTCTTTCTCAATGTTCTTCCCTTATCTCCACCCGTTCCCGAGACAGTCTTACTCACCGTGGTCTTATCGGCCAGCAGCTTCTCAATGACCTCAATTAACTGGTCTTTCTGGTCTGAATCAAGGCTGCAAGGAACAGACAAAGCCATTGGGTGCATAAACCTTTCCCTAAAAGCTGAGTCAGCACACTGTGTCCTACCATAATGTTAGTTATTTCACGTTGGGATCTTTGAGAGGAAGGCAAAGAGAGGCATTTAAACATGATTCACTGTTTGAAATTCACATGCCCGCCTCATCCCTTCGTTCACACAGAAACATATATCTGTATATGTGCTCTGGGTGTGTGTGTGTGTGTGTTTAAGGCACAAAAGCCCACAGTAAAACCTAGGATCACATCAGGAGTGAAATCCAGCAGGTTCTAACAGGTTCTGGAGAACCGGTAGCAGAAATTTTGAGTAGTTCAGAGAACCGGCAAATGCAACCTCTAGCTGGTCCCAGAGTGGGGTAGGAGTGGAGATTTTGCAGTATCCTTCCCCTGCCCCGCCCACCAAGCCACGCCCACAGAACTGGTAGTAAAAAAAATTGAATTTCACCACTGGACCACATTACACCCTCAAAAGCTTTGGCAGTTACCCCCAATTCCTTACCACAAAAGGAAACCATCTTTAAACACATTCGAGAAATCATATTAACTGTCTTTAATGAAAATGAATTTATTTATTCAACCCATATTTATTTAGCTTTTTACCCTGCCTTCTCATATATTTGCCCTTGATCTGTTATGCTGTGGGAAGCCACCTCCCTGCATACTTTTGAAAGAACAAACGTGGCCCTCAGCCAGAAATTTTGCACACCCCTGTGCAAACAGGCAGGCAAAAGGATGTGAGCCAAGCACACTGTAATACAGTATTTAACACCTGTGTGTTAGGCTCTTGGTCATTTGCTTTAGCACTTATATATCTACCTGATTAGATTTAGATTTTTTTAAAACCTTGCATGTATTATGTTTATAAATAACCCAAGGCAGCAAATATATCTAATACTCTCTTCTCCTATTTTCTCCACAACAATAACCCTGTGAGGTGGATTGGATTGAGAAAGAGAGGGACTGGCCCAGAGTTACCCGGCCAGCTTTCAGACCTAAGATAGGACTAGAACTCACCATCTCCTGGTGATTGGCCCTAAATCAACCCCCTGGATTTTATGCTTCAAGTGGGACCAGAATTCAAAGTCTCCTGATGATTGGCCCAATCAATCCATTGGCTTTCAGGCCTAAGGCGATACTAGAACTCACCATCTCCTAGTTTCTAGTCTGATGCCTTCACCTCTAGACCAAGGAACCTCCAAAGTCCTTGGCATTTGCACCCCTGGCTGCTGCCCAAATCTCTCAACAGGAACCAGTTGCAATGGGCCCAACCAAACCGTGGTTCTGAAGAGATCACTTTTACCTGTACAGCTTAGGAATGGCGTGAGCTGCAGTTTTGCGCACATACGGAGACATGTCCGAGGCTGCCTCCTTGATGGCCAACATCATGATGGGGACAATGATGGGGACACGGATGCTGGAGAGGACCCGTAGGGCACTGGCTCGAATCAGCTGATTGGGATCCTGGAATTTCCAAGAAGAAATTGGGAAGAGACCTTCCAGGCAACTGTTCTTCCCAGCTGGAAGATTTCAAGCTAACCCCGCTTTCATAAGGACACGGGTAAACCTATTGGAAGTCGGAGGAAATCACCTCCAGTGCTTAATGCATTTGGACATCCCATTCCACGCCGTCCCCATTACAATTAGTCCTTGACTTACAACCACTTCCCTTCCCAACCAGTTCGCAAACGTGAGCGCATGCACATTTGAGATCCTTCCGTGCGTGCACTTTTGGTGAAAAAAGGGCTTAGATGGGATGTCGCAGAGCTGGGCGCTGGTGGGTGGAGCCACCCGCAATTTCCGCTACCAGTTCGGGTGGCCCAATCTAAACCGGTAGAATGCCACCTGTGGACCAATTGCTTAAGTGACAGCTCGAAATTACAACAGGTATCCCAAGAGCTACTTACAACCTGGTTTCCCAACATTGGGGGCTCCCCTGTAGTCATGTGACCACATTTCGAGTGCTGAGCAATTGGCTCGCATTTACAGTCATTTACAGAGTCATGTGACCACTATTTATGACGGTTTTGCTGGCCCCTAGTGAATAATGGGCTTGCTTAACGATGGACTGCTGCGTTTGCCACAAATAAAAGGTCACAAAATCGGGTCTGGTCGGATCCCTTTATGACCATCATGTCTGTAGTGGTGATTACAGTCATAATTCGAAGACCTTCTGTATAGGCACATGCACTACAAGAGGGATTGTCCTATGAGTATCTCAATGACCAACCTTGAGTCCTCGCTGGAAAGTTGAGATTGATAATAAGGCCAAATCTTGCTGTTCTTCTGCATATCGGACAAGGTAGACGTAGACCAGCTTCTTCACCTGGCAGGAAAATAGCAGAAGGATCAGGCAGGAAGCAAGAACTTATGTTCTTTTTCAGCTATCAACCCTTCTCCTTGAGTAGAACACGCCATAGAATAGAATAGAGTAGAGTAGAGTTGAGTAGAATAGAATTCTTTATTGGCCAAGTGTGAGTAGAGTAGAGTAGAGCAGGGCAGAGCAGAGTTGAATAGAGTAGGGAGTAGAGTAGAATAGAATAGGGAGTAGGGAGTAGAGTAGTGTTGAGTTGAATAGAGTAGGGAGTAGAGTAGAATAGAATAGAATAGAATAGAATGAAATAGAATAGGGAGTAGAGTAGAGCAGTGTAGAATAGAATAGAATAGAATAGAATAGAATAGGGCAGGAGTCCTCAAACTTTTTAAACAAGGAGCCAAATCACAGCCCCTCAGACAATTGGGGAGCCAGACCAGCTGGGTGGGCATGGCTAGTGGTCATATGACTGGCTGGGCATAGCCAATTTAGCAGTCCAAACAATACACACAAATTAAAGTTTAATTTGTTATGCTCCTGGAGGTGGAAAGCAGGTTAGTGAAGGGATGTGGCTGCCTTAGAGTGTGTATGAGGGTCTCTCTCTCTCTCTCTGTGTGTGTGTGTGTGTGTGTGTCCCTTCCTCTCTCTCCCTCACTCTCTCTTGGCTGGGGAGGCAAGGCCTCCGCACTTCCCGTTGTTGGCCTCCAGAAGGTAGGTGAGGGCCAGCAAGAAGGTGGGGCAATGTGGGCGGGGCAGCCTCATGGTCCCACATGGGCCAGATTAATGACTTTGGTGAGCCTTCCCAGCTTGTGGGCCATAGTTTGAGGATCCCTGATCTAAGAAGTTCTCTACATTCCTGAAACATATCAAAAAATCAGAAGCATCTTCAGCAGAGAAACCCCCGCAGCTGCCTCTCCTTGGCTAAGTGTGTATGTTGCACTAGCCACAAGCCACAGTTGGCTAACCACACGCCTGGAGTCACAGAATATCACCTGTTCCGAACAAACTTCTGTTTTTTTTCAGTTTAGGGCAATGTGTAGACAATGGGAATTTATGCACAAGATGACTTACCTCTATATTCTTGCAAGCTACATTTTTGACCACGGCTGGAAAGAGGTCTGATGCGTTCTTGCCTCGAGCTATCATCTGGGGGGCAGGACAAACAGCCACGGGATTAGTTAGTGGAGAATGCGGTGTAGAGAACTTCCATCATCAAATGTTGTGGTCCCTTTGGATTCTTCCTGAGATAGCATCCTACCTCTCTCAATACTTTAAATCTATGTTTCTCAACCTTGGCAATTTTAAGATGAGCGGACTTCAACTCCCAGAATTCCCCAGCCCGCCAGGGGTTCTGGGAGATGAAGTCCACTCATCTTACAGTTGTTAAGGTTCAGAAATACTGCTTTAGATATAAGGTGTGAGATGTCACACTCTCATAAACATGTTTGGCCTCAAGATCCTGTTCATAAAACCTCGATGGATTGTATATTTTTTTCACAAGAATCAATCCCAAAAAGTTGTCATTAAGTGGAGAGGAGAAAAGAGAAAGGATAACCTTCACACAAGTCCAGAGAGGAAGGGGTGCTGGATCTTGGTCTCCTTAAACAGAAGGATGTTCTGACCTAAGCTTCCCAAGAGACTGAAGCAAACTCTTTATCCTGACAAAAAACCCTTTTATTGATTTACCGTGAATTCTGCTCATTCACATCCAGCAAAGTCTTTCAAGGGAGGATTTACAGTCACAGACCTTATCTGGCTTGGAGAGCTGCCGATATCTGCAAAACTTGGCAAGGAGTCTCAGAAAGTCACGAACCAATTAAGCGAACTAATTGTCTCCTGCAAACTCCACTCCCCTTTCACTCCTCTTTTATTTCCTCTGGGAGGGGCCATTCATCGTCCACCTGTGGCCTTACTCCCAATTCGACCCCTGTTCTTTAGCTGTTCCCTTCGTCTGGCAACTCTGTGCATGCGCACACTGGGAACAGGCTCCAGCTGTTCTTCTGCCTCACTGATCTCCGACTCCGAAGGCAGCTGATTACTGGCATACGGCCCTGGCCCCCTCTCTGCCTCTGACACAGAGCCCTCATCATACCCTTCCCCAGGCTCCAGGACTGGCCCATGTTCCTCCCAATCTCCTCCCTATCCGAATGTGCTGCCGGCTCCACTGGCACTGGCAGGCCACAACAAAGGAGAGTGCTGGGTCTTGGCCACCATCTCACAATCAAAGGGTGAGTATCTTAAACAGATGTGACAGCACTGAAGAGATACTCACCGCCACAATCCTCTTCATCGCTTCCAGTTTTAAGGAATCCTTGTTGCTGTCCAGCATCTCTTTGAGATCATCATGTCTAGAAAGAAACACAGAAACGGTTTCAGGAACTCAAAAAAATGGGAGTCTCAGTGTATTTGACATGGATTCTGATGAACTTGGTAGGGGACTGAATTCTCACCACCTCGGTTGAGCTGGGAACTATGTCCAACTCAATGGAGGGAGCCAGAGAAAAGAAAGGCAGATGGAAGGGAAGGAGGAGGAGCGATTAAGTTCCCAATTCTAAACTAAAGAAAACCTGGGGAAAAGGAATCCAACATTTTTCAACCGCCATCAATTTAAGCATGCTGGCTGGAGCAATTCTGGGAATTGAAGGCCGCACAGCTTAAAGCTGGAAAGGTTGAGGAACACTGGCTAAAAACGATGGTCAATTGCTGTCCAACTTCCAAAGATGAAAGATCTTTCCTCACCTGATGAAAAAGAAAGATACTCACAACATGCCAACATATGTAGGCTTAATGAAAATAACAAAGGGTAACTCTATGAATATTCTATCCAAAACAGAATTCAACTCTCTTCTTCCCAACAAAAAAGTCAAATCTAATCAACTGGGCATATAAGCCATCATGGGGCTTGCTCAGATTTTAGCTGAGGGTTACATGGATCCAACTAATCATGGTTTAATCAACCAATCTGTCAGCCTCTGTTTTCATTGCTTGCTTACGGCTGCTTTGTTACACTTGCTTACTATCGGCTGCCATAGGAACAGGTGGGGGGCATGGTATTGGGGAAGGGAATAATATTGCACTGGAGGAGTCTTGTTCTCACCATCTTCTGCGCATGCTGGTGGCTGATGTTTGGACTTGGTCAAGGCCAACCATCTCACATACCAACTTGATGAGGCTGTTTGAAGATGCACCCCACATGACACCTTAGGGAGTTGCAGATTGGACAATGGGTTGGGGAATTGGGGGGAGAGTGCTGGGTAATCATTTGATATGTACTTGTTTGCGCCTTTTTGGCTCAGATCTTGCTTTCCTTTTACCTGCTTTCACTTCATATCTAGTAAAAGTACTTTATCTCTATTAACATGGAGTTGAGGTTTTTCTTTCTTGGATATTGAAGGAGGCATGCCTGACACAATCCTTGCTGAGTTCATTCATGAACACAACAATGGCCAGGATTCAATCATGCAGACCCATGCTTTGGCCAATAGGCCAGAATGCTGAGCTACAATACAAGCTTCATATATCTTCCTCAATCCCTACCCACCCAGATAGTGGCTTTCTGCCTTCTGTGAACCCAACAATTGTTTCTTCAATCTGTGCTTGCTAGGAGACTCCAAAACATGGCAGAGAGAAGATGGAGAAATACAGGTAAACTTTGACTTATGACCGGTTGCATAATGGCCATTTAGACCCTCCCACAGTGGGATGTGGTGACTCAGTGGCTAAGACACTGAGCTTGTCGATCAGAAAGGTCAACCGTTCGGTGGTTCGAATCCCTAGCACCACGTAACGGAGTGAGCTCCCGTGACTTGTCCCAGTTTCTGCCAACCGAGCAGTTCGAAAGCACGTAAAAAATGCAAGTAGAAAAATAGGAACCACCTTTGGGGGGGAAGGTAACAGCGTTCCGTGCGCCTTCAGAGTTTAGTCATGCCAGCCACATGACCACGGAGACGTCTTTGGACAGCGGTGGCTCTTCGGCTTTGAAGCAGAGATGAGCACCGCCCCCTAGAGTCGGGAACGACTAGCACAGATGTGCGAGGGGAACCTTTACCTTTACCTAGACCCCCCCCCAAAAGGTACTTATGATCCAGCCCATATTGATAGTCATTTCCAGGATTTTGCATCCACGTGACCACAATTTAGAATGTTTTTTGCCAGAAATTGTGATTTACTTCCGGTTTCCCCAGGAAAAAACCACAGAGTGAACCATAGGTTCCCTTAATAATCAGAGTGTTCACTCCATAGCCGCTGCAAAACAGGTCCTAAAATTGGGTGCGGTCACATGTGACGTGCTTAATGGCCACCACGACTCAGGACCAAAATATCGGGCTTCATTATGGTCATAAGTCGAGGGCTACCTGTAGAAGGTAGCTTATCGGTCATGCCACCTGGAGGGGAATTTGATCTCGGGGGCTTGTTTATACCCAAGCAATCCAATCCCACCGAAGGTTGTGAAATATTTATCACACAGTGAACTCATCCGGAACAACGAGAAAAGTGAGAAGGCAGAAACAGTGAAAAAAAAAGTAGCACTAAGAAAATAGCTTGTTTCACTGTGACTGAGCAAGCTGCAGGAACCTGGCTTAATCCACAGCTCAGCAGAATTGGCAAACAAGAGCTTGATCCAACAAATCACACTCAAAACCATGTTGATCACATCTGGCTCCAAGCTGAAAGTAAAATCCAAGCCTGTCAAGGAATCCTTTGCATGTCTGAATGCACGCAAGAGACATTGGGATGAAACCGCTGCCCAGAGACCCCACTATAAGATGGTGTAAAGCAGTAGAAAGGGGGTAATTCAACAGTAAAGGCGAGGGTGTGTGTATGAAATAATACTATGGAACTGCAATTTAGAAGAGACTGTCCGTGGTCTGGAAATGCAGCCTCAAAATGCAACCAATTATACGCCAATGTTCTTTTTCTTGATATGATTAATCAACTTAGAATAATTGGACACAATTGCCCTCCCATGAAACGCACCCAAAATATCTGCAACATTGACAACAATGTTGAGTGGAGTGACTAAGTCCTAGCCCTTATTTCATAAGCCACAATGGCTCAGCTCACATGGTGTGTTATGACAGAAAGAGACCATGATTAAACAAGCCATGAGTGATCGCAGGGGCGAACCCAACTGATGAAGGAAGTAAAATAGGCCATCCTCCGAACTGATTGGGGGGGGGGGACAACTTCAGAATAGAATAGGGAGTAGAGTAGAGTAAATAGAATAGAATAGAATAGAACAAGGAATAGCACAGAATAGAGTAGAATAGAATAGAATAAAGAGTAGAGTAGAATAGAATAGAATACAATAAGGAGTAGAGTAGAATAGAATACAATAAGGAGTAGACTAGACTAGACTAAAACAAGGAATAGCATAGAGTAGAGTAGAGTAGAGTAGAGTAGAGTAGAGTAGAGTAGAGTAGAGTAGAACAGAACAGCTTTATTGCGTGTGATTGGACACACAAGGAATTTGTCTTTGGTGCATAAGCTCTAAGTGTACATAAAAAAATACAAGATACATTCGTATACATTCAGTAAGGAATTGCAACAATACTTTGGATTATCCAGTTTAGGGATTCCCTCTACAAATGTGTGATTTCCATCTTATCAAATTATCCTGCTTCTCTCGGGTCCTACATTAAAATATAAACCCAGGCCGGCACATTTTGCGTTTCTCGCCTCCCCCCTCGTGCAGAAGGGGTTAAGCTGCAGAAACACACTTCCAGATTCACCCAAACCCTTCTCACGCCTTTGGTGTTGATCACGTCAACGGTTCTTTTCCCACTAACTGCATTATAATCAGTTGTCAAAATTTCGGCAATGCAATCCTGAGCTGCAAACTACCTTTTGCCCAAAGCTGTGATCTCACTGAGTGGGGGGGGGGGGGGAGGGAGGAGGCGAACTCAGCTCAGCTTTGGGGAACCAACGCAGCTGCTAGGTCTTCCCGGGCTAAGAGAGTTGTGTGAACCCAACCTCCCTGCCTTGGCATGACACTACTTAACCCTTTCCTTCCCCACTGGACCTGAATCTCCCCCAAAGGGCCACTTTCACAAAACACGGGCGGGGGGGGGGGGGGGGACGGACAGCTGAACTGAACTTCCCCATTGTGAGGCTACCTGCTGCACACCCAACCGCCTGAACAGAGAGCACCAGTATCACTTCTCACAAGTTAAAGCCTGACACGAGAGTGGCTAGGCAGACCCGGATCTACTTGGTCCTGAGAATGCAACCCAGACCTCAGCCGGCTGACCTTCCCCTTGCTGGGCAGGATGGAGGGGTCCCCTGAGGCAAGCCCCTCCCTCCCTGCCTTCCCCCCTCCTCCCCTCCCTACCGGAGCGGCTGCGCCACGCTGCCCTCCAAACTGCGCTCCTGCTGCTGCTGATGGGCGGCGGGGGCGGCCTCCGGGTCGGGCCCCTTCAGCAGCCTCAGCTCGTCGCCTTCCAGCGTGCGGTACCAGCTCTGCGGCGCTCCGTCGGGCACCAGCACGGGGCTCTTGGCCTCCTCGGTGCCTGCCGGCGGCGCCTTGACTAAGTGGGCTGCGCCGACGGGCAGTTGCTGCAGCAGCTTCTGCATGGCCCCGGGGAGGAGGTGGTGGTGGAGGAGGAGGCGGCTGCTGGGCTTCCCAGAGCGACTCTCCCCAACCAGACGCCCGCAAAGCGCCGGCTCAGCCGCCCAGCCACGTTAGCAGCTCCGCCGGCTGGCTGGCTGGCCCCGGCGCGGGAGGGGCTTCGGGGAGCCGCCAGCCACGCTCCGGCCCGCCCGCCCGCCCGCCTACCGGCTGCTCGGCTGAAACCAGACACCGCCGATTCCAGCAGCAGCAGCAGCCGCCGCGAAGGCGTTGGGCGCATCGCCACCTGGCGGCCACAGGGAGCAACTGCCCCGGTCTGCAAGCCCCAGTTGGGGTCTGTGAAGGGGCGCTGGGTTTGGGGAGGAGGAATTCCTGGCATGCCAGGAGGGGGGAAGAGAAGAGACGGCCTGTGGCTCCCGCACGAGGCTTTCGGGTGCCGCTGGAAATATTTCGGAATGCCCTAGTAAGGCCACACCTAGAGTACTTCATCCAGCTTTGGCCACCAAAGATGTTGAGACTCTAGAAAGAGTGCAGAGAAGAGCAACCAGGATGATTAGGGGACCGAAGGCTAAAACATGTGAAGAACAGTTGCAGGAACTGTGTATGGCTAGTCTAGAGAAGAGAAGGACCAGGGGAGACAGGAGAGCATCTTCCAATATTTGAGGGGCTGCCACAGAGAGGAAGGGGGTCAAGCTATTTCCCAAAGCACCCGAAGGCCAGACAAGGAATAATGGATGGAAACTGATCATGAAGAGATTCAACCTAGAAATAAGGAGACATTTTCTGACGGTGAGAACGATCAACCGATGGAACAGAAGTTTCCTTTGGAAGTTATGGGGCTTCATCACTTGAGACTTTTAAGAAAAGATTGAACTGCCATTTATCAGAAATGGTGCTTGAGTGGGGAAGGGTTGGACTAGATGACCTACAAGGTCCCTTCGAACTCTGTTAATCTGTCTCTTTCCTCCGCACACACCCTCCCCCTTGTTAACTTCTTACAACCACACTGTGTCTATGGAGGTTCCCAGTCATCCATATCATGGTTGTCCCAAGGGTGCTTTTTTTCAAGAGGCAACTGGACTTTCTGGTTTTGCTTTGAAGACAAGAAGCTTCTTCGGTTCTGAGCTCAGAGCCGAAGAAGCTTCTTCGGTGAGAATTGAAATGTCTTCAAAGAAAAACAAGGAAGCATAAATCCTTCCATTCCCCATTCTAGAGTAGAGTAGAGTAGAGTAGAATAGGGAGTAGAGTAGAATAGAATAGGGAGTAGAGTAGAGTAGAGTAGAGTAGGGAGTAGAGTAGAATAGAATAGAATAAGGAGTAGAACAGAGTAGAACAGAACAGAAAACAGCTTTATTGGCCAAGTGTGATTGGACACACAAGGAATTCTGATAGCCTGAATTTTGATCATGTGGCTGTGGGGATGCTACAACAGCCATAAATGGGAGGACCGGTTGTAAGGCATTTTTCCCAGTGCTGTTATAACTTTGAATGGTCACTAAAGGGATGGTTGGAAGTCTTGTATCCTAAAGCTGTTGAAGCTGAGAAACAAGGTTAAAGCCTTTCTCAATAAAGTTTTAATTTTACTCTTCCTATGAAGCCAATTTCCTCATCTGGTCTGACATGTAAAGAGGATGTTTGTTATTTGGTAGCAACTCCAAGTAGTAGGCCTCAATTTATTCCCCATCATCTCTCCCCACTTCTAGGCACTTCTCTTCCCCGCTAATCTAATCTTTCAGGGGTTCAGGCTGCATCTGGCAGCTTGAGGGAAGGGGCCGTATTGGCTGAACAATGAAGCAAAGTCCTTATCTACACAACTCTATAATCCATAATGTGGTTTGCTTTTCTGTGAGTTTTTCCCCTGAAATTAACCAACTCTCATCAAGAAACCATAATCAAGCTAGCCACAGCCAAAGGCCTGTAATACTATTTTTTTGCCCACAGGCTGGAACTTCTATTTTTTTTCTACACTGCCTTTTGTTGTCTTCCTTTTAAAGCTACCTCAAGCTTCCTTTAAAAGGCAGGAATTTCTGGTTTTTTTTTCTTGCATCAAAACAGCAAGAAATTGCTTGGCTGACTTGGTTTTTAGCCTGCAGCAAATAATAATAATACATAAAAAAGGTTCAGCACCATGGACAGATCCGGAGTTTTGGGAGGCTTCCTGGTGCCCCGAAATGGGAGTTATAGGGAGAGAGAAAATGAGATTGGAGGAATGGTTTTCAGCTGAAGAACCCAAAACTAGAAAGGGGCTGCAGATGCCCCCTCCCTGAAAGAGGAGATCAGAAGTCATCCCAATAATGAATTCCTTCCCTCTTGCAACCAAGAGAAGGAAGCAGAGAGAAAGGGGAGATTTGTCCATTCATCCAAGGAGGGCGTGAGCTGTCCAATGTACCACACAGAAGTGGGGAAACTATATTTATAATCTTGCTCCTAAGGGGGGAGTGTTTCTCAACCTGGACCCTGGATTTTAATCTGCCAGTGCTTCCCCTAAAACACACACACACACACACACACACACACCAGCATGTCTTGTTTGGTGATGAAGGTAATCAGGAGCAGAAAAGCCAACACATTTAGCAAATGCCCAATTGAGCAAAACTCACCTTGACACAAATTACAGAATTATTGAGTGGCTGATCAACACAACCAGGCACTATGCTGGTAATCTGCCCAGCTGTAATGTGCCCAGCCAAGCAGGCACCCATGCAAATCGACAATGCAATGATTACATGCTGTGGGTCTCAACAATATAACAACAACTTTCTTACTTTTAACACATGCTACCCCCCCAAAAAAAACACCGAGGTTTGAACTGGCAGAAGAATTCAGTATCCTTAGAAACCCCCAAATTTCATGTAAAAGTGCTCACAGGTTTCTTGTCCTTTTGGGCTCAAAAACAAATCAAGGCATTCCAACGTGCATAGTTTATTGCTAACCAACTCATGGGGAAAACATTGCTTCTCATGCAGGAAAACCCCAGCAAAGGAAGAAAAACATCAGAAAGCACAAAATGGGGAAAGCTCATTTCTGCATGGAACTTTTAAGGAGCTGCTTTCAACAGGCAGTGATAATATGATCTATTAATTTTTTCTCATATCCATCCATCCATCTATCCATCCACCCACCCACCCATCCATCCACCCATTTCCTTCATTCTGGAAGAAAAATTCAAAAGCATTTTAAGGACAGTAAAAACAGTCTTGCCTTGATCCAAATATCATCCCAATTATTAGGCCGAATTGGGTACCAGGGGAGAATCAATTGGCTTCTGTATCCAGGGCCACACAGCCTGTTCATGTGTACTGGAAAAAGGGCCTGCCCTTGGAGACTGTCCCTGCTGTCACAGCCATACTTCCATCCTCCTGTTCATTCTGCTATGTTTTCCCTGCCCTGCCAAGCCTTAGCTCTCTTCATGGCATGCCAAATCACTCAGATGTGGCATATAGGGTGAGTGGGACTAGGGCATGGTTCGCTGAACAAGCCAACACAGACTGAATTCTTACAACATGCTAAGCCGTAAAACATACTTTAAATCTTGATGCATCTTCATTCACTTCCTGAAGTCAACACCACACTGATTTACACAATCTGTCCAGTCAGCTTAAAGATTAGATATTTGTGATCCCCCCCCCCCACATAATGTTTATTCTGATACAGAACCAGAATAAAAATTATGCTTCTCCAAAGGAAATCCAAATATCGCTCAAAAGCTCTTGTGGGATGGCCTTAAATCATTACATCCAACATAGGACTGCAGTTCTCCTTCTCGTCCGCAAAGCTCAGACCTCCCTCAACCTGGTGCCTTGCAAATGCAGTAGGACTACACAACCCAGAATCCCCGACAGCAGAGAAACAGTACAAACCAACTGCAAGATGGGAATTTTAGCCTTAAACCCAGGACTAGCCGAATATCTCATTCAGAAATGTTAGGGTGGTTTTTCTTATTCTTCCCATCCATCCGTCAGGATGACTGGGGATAATATTGGAGGGGTGTGTGTGTGTGAAGCACGCCAGGAATTGACTTCAACAATTTGGAGAAAAGGGAAATATAAATGCAACAAAAGCAATCCAGACCTTGGTGGTTCCCCAACAGAAAGAATAGAATGGGAATTACAAGTTCCTGTCCAGGTAGAAGAGAAAAAAATGGCCAAGGTGGAACATGAAAAAGAAAAGTAAGGATGTTTTTCAGGCGAAAGGAGGGGAGAAGAAAAAGTAGGTAGGTAGGTAGGTAGGTAGGTAGGTAGGTAGACAGACAGATAGATATAGATAATAGATAGGTAGGTAGGTACGTAGGTAGGTAGATAGATAGATGATAGATAGATAGATAGATAGATAGATAGATAGATAGATAGATAGATAGATAGATAGATAGATAGATAGATAGATGATAGGTAGGCAGGCAGGCAGGCAGGCAGGCAGATTTATTAAACTTCTGGACTGCCCAGAATCTCTATCTACCCAGGATAAAAATCAGATCAAATATATATTAATCTTTCAATAAGTCCACATCCTTTCACTGGACAAGGCAGGTCACCCAGAACCAGCTCCGAAGCTTCGGGACAGGTGTCTCCTACCAACACCAACACCCCACTCCTTTCCAAAATGTTTTTCTTGACTTCCCAGCCTAGAGATTTCCCGGTGGTCTCCCATCCCAGCCCTTACAAGGTCCGACCATTCTTCTCGGCCTTTGGCAGACCGGCCAAGGACGTCCCACCAAGGAAGGGCGTAACCACACAAAAAGCCCATCCTCCCACCCCTCTCCGCCCCTTCCCCGCCCGGGAATGTTTTTTAGCGGGAGGGAGGCAGCCCCCCCCCCTTCCTGGCTGTCGTACCGCTTTCCTGGCCCAGATCGGCTGGGGGGGGGGAGAGGGCTCCTGGCGTCATTCCCCAAATGGAGGGGAGTGGGATTGGGAGGGGGGGTTTCCTAAGAAGCAGCCAAAAAATCTGGGCCATCCTTTGCAAAGCAAGGACCCCCTAGCCGGATTTGGGGGGGGGGAGGAAATCAGACCCACCCCTCCCCCTCCCATCCCACCCCTGCTCCGAGGCAAGGGGAGGCCTGGGTTTGCAACGCTGCGCCCCCTCCCCGAGATCGGGGCTGCCTCCCGCCTCTCTCCTCCCTCCACCCAAGGAGAGCCGCACCTTTTGTAATCCGACGAGAAGATCCCCCCGCTGGCCGGATCGTGCCCGTACTCCGGCTCCCCCAGGCTGGACGAGCCGCCCTTCTCCTCGTTGTAGGCTTGGCCGGAGGACATGGCTGCGGGCGGGCGGGCGGAGAAGGGACGGCTGGCCTGGCCTGGCTTCCAACTGGGGACGCGGCGCGCCCCGGCAGCAGCAGCAGCAGCGGCGGCTCTGGATGCGGCTGATGTCAGCGGCGCGGGGGAGCGGCTGCTGCAGCCGGGCTGGGAAGCGCCTCCCCGCCCCTTAAAGGGGTAGGCCGGCGGGAAGGGCTCGCCCCCCCCCATCCAACCGGTGAAGCGCTGCCCCTCTTCGGAGCTTTGGTTTGCAAAGAGGGCGGGGCTCAGCCTTGGGACATGTAAACCGGGTGGAAAGGCTGGGGGCAGTGTGGTGGTGGTGGGGCATGGTGGCTTATTCGGCGCCAGGGTGGGCATCTTGGTGGCTCAGTGGTTAGAATGGAGTATTCCTTGCTTCCTTCCTTCCCTCCTTCTCAGGGGTTAGAATAGAGTATTCCTTCCTTCCTTCCATCCATCATTTCTTCCTTCCCTCCTTCCCAGGGGTTATAATGGAGTATTCCTTCCTTCCTTCCTTCCTTCCTTCCTTCCTTCCTTCCTTCCTTCCTTCCTTCCTTCCATCCATCATTTCTTCCTTCGATCCATCATTTCTTCCTTCCCTCCTTCCTAGGGGTTAGAATGGAGTATTCCTCCCTTCCTTACTTCCATCCTTCCTTCCTTCCATCCATCCATCCTTCCTTCTTTCCTTCCTTCCCAGGGGTTAGAATGCAGTATTGCAGGCTAACTGCTGGCTGCCAGCAGTTCGATCCTGATGGGCTCAAAGTTGACTCAGCCTTCTATCCTTCTGAAATTGGTAAAATGAGGATCCAGATTGTTGGGGGCAAGAGGCTGAGACTCTGTAAACTGCTTAGAGAGGACTGTACAGCACTGTGAAGCGGTATATAAGTCTAAATGCTATTGCTATTTCTATCTTCCGGGCATAAAGCGATTGGCCGGTGCGCTCTGCAGATCTCTTTGGGGACGACAGGCGAGAGCTGAGCTGGTCCTCGTTTTGGAGGAAAAGGGGAAGGTTGCATCATGCCAGGCGTGCAGGATAATCTCAGGGGTTTTCATGGAAAATTGCCCTCCTTTCTCAAACATTTGCTTTGTTTTATGGATCCCTTCAATGGAAAGTCCCCTCATTCACTCCAACTCCAGAAATGCAGAACTGGTTTTGCTATTCCCCTAAATGGTCTTTCAGATACAACCCTCCCCCCCCCTTCTCTTACTAATAGAAGGAAGGGAACTTGGGCTGATTTCCAGGACACCATTAAAAGTAGATTCTGAGTAGAACGGACAATCAGCTGTTTGTGTTCAGTTGGGAAGTTGGCCTGCACTCAATGAGACCTTAGCCTTTTAAAATGTGTTTTGGGGTGTCCATTGCTAAAAAAAAAAAGTTACGTTGTCCAAGGCCAACTCAGCCATGCTTGCTGACTGCTGTTTCTATGATTTTATTGCTGATTTCAAGCTGCTCCTTTTGTTGGTTTTGTGGATGCAATCTGTAGCCTTCACAATCTGAAACACAAATACTTCAACATCAGCATTAATTATTGTACTGGACATGACATGACATGTTTGAATATACTTTTGAGCTAGCAACCAAACAAAAATAATAAGGAGAGCTCAGGCTGCATTTTCTTGCTAAGTTGATCCCAATGTACGGTACATTTTTTCTCTCAGAAATTGGTGATTAGAAAGCATATATACGATGCAAATCCAATAGCTATGGCAATTCCAAATTAAAACAGCAGAGGGAGCCACACACCATTACTGGTATTCCTACCAAGACCTTTTGGCTAATCTTTCCATGCCAATAAGCCAATGGAATATCTACAGAATGTAAATTTGAACGAATCATAATTTGATGGTGGTCCAAGAAGAAGGGGATGGATGAGAAAGTCCATCTTCTTTTTGAACTCACTCCATCATTTCATCTCGCAGATGGGAGTCACACGACTAAATATTCTTTGCATTCCATTTTGGAGACATGCTTTCAACTCTAATAGTTGCTAAAACATATCTACGTTATGTATCTAGAAGCATTTTGTGCTATAAGGTATCATGTATCTCCAACCTGATGCTTTCTGGAATCCAGATACATTCAGAGCCCCAGAAGTTCAAACTAATATGTTTCAGAGTTGCAAGACAACTGAATGAGGATAACTGGTTAATATAATTAAGGTATCATAAGCTCCTACCCTCAAAACGACGCTATAGAGCACTGCACACCAGAATAACTAGACACAAGAACAGCTTTTTCCCCGAATGCCATCACTCTGCTAAACAAATAATTCCCTCCCACTGTCAAACTACTAAGTCTGCATTAGTATTACTATTAATCCTCTCATCGTTCCTATCACCCATCTCCTTCCACTTATGATCGCAGGACTGTAACCTTCTTGCTTGTATTCTTACGATTTATATTGTTTCCTAGTATGATTTGATTGCTTATTTGTACCCTATGACTATCATTAAGGGTTGTACCTTATGATTCTTGACGAATGTATCTTGTCTTTTTATGTACACTGAGAGCATCTGCACCAAAGACAAATTCCTTGTGTGTCCAATCACACTTGGCCAATAAAGAATTCTATTCTATTCTAATTAAAGTCAACACCCTGAAGGCAAGCATCCAACGGACTTAAGCATTTCTACGACTGAGCACTACGTTATTCAGGTGGAAGTCATTGAGAGCATATGTGAAGATGTTGTGACTACTATTAGACGCTTGATTCTCCCTGCCCCCCCCCCCAAGATATCATTGGCAATCTTCAACCAGGGTTGGACGGTGAGCTTGAGCAGACCCTGATGCAATCAAGCTTGGGGGAGATTGATTATTTATTCTACTAAAAGGGCACATGGAGGAGAGAAAGAGAAAGAGAGAGAGGGAGACAGAGACACACACACAGACACAGAGAGACACACAGAAAGACAGAGACAGAGACACAGAGAGAGAGAGACAGACAGAGAGAGATAGAGAAAGAGAGACAGAGAAAGAGAGAGAGACAGAAAGAGAGAGAGAAAGACACAGAGAGAAAGACAGATAGAGAGAGAGACAGTGAGAGTAACAGAGAGACAGACACACACACAGAGAGAAAGAGAGACAGAGACACAGAGGGAGAGAGAGACACACACACAGAGAGAGACAGAGAGATATGCTATGTTCAGTCCAGTCTTTTGACTTTCCCATTGCTCTGCTTGCATTCCCCCCCCCCCCCTTGCCAGATGACTTCACTTTAAGTCTCTCTGCTTAGTGGGGTTAACTAAATGATTTTGGAGGGGCAAAGAATGGCCTTATTCTTTAAATACTTCAATGACAATTGGATTGGCTTCGGGCAGTGATTATTGGCCTAATGACAGATGGTGGGCCAAGCTAATCCACCGTCTCTCTCCCCCCTCCCCAAATCCCCACTGGACTGAGTGGACGCAAGACTAAGGTGCAAAGGCAGCATCCGAGTCAGCCTTCCTCTCAAGGGACGACTCAGGCATATGCTGCTGCTTAACAGTTTTCACAGATAGTATCTCTAGGTTTCACTGCCTTATTCCTCTCTTTAAAGGTAAAGATTCTCCTCGGACTTATATGCTAGTCGTTCCCAACTCTAGGGGGCGGTGCTCATCTCCGTTTCAAAGCCGGAGAGCCAGCTCTGTCCAAAGACGTCTCTGTGGTCATGTGGCCGGCATGACTCAATGCCGAAGGTGCAAGGAACGCTGTTACCTTCCCACCAAAGGTGGCTCCTATTTTTTTACTTGCATTTGTTACGTGCTTTCGAACTGCTGGGTTAGCAGAAGCTGGGACAAGTCATGGGAGCTCACTCCGTTACGCAGTAATAGGGATTCGAACCGCCGAACTGCCGACCTTTCTGAGCGACAAGCTTAGCGTCTTAGCCACTGAGCCACCACGTCCCCTTATTCAGTCAAGAGTCTTCCCTAAAATATGTCTCTCTTTTATTTTTTTGAACCACTTTTTTTAAAAAAAGGAAGTTTAATGATCAGAAAAAAACGCTTCTCGAGTTGGAAGGTGGATGGGATGCCGCAGTGGCATTTTACAGGTGGTCATTTTTTCATCTCAATCAAGAGCCACAGATCTCCTGGAATTAAGCTGGAGCATTATCTAATCTAGAGAAGACCTTCCTTCTTCATCTCCAATGTGCTGACACCAGTATTTAATTAAGAGCTGATGCCCGTCCTTCTCCTCCACTCTGGCTTCTTTTCTCTGTGTCAGTGACAGTTACGTAACAGGTTATGACAGGTTGTAACCCTCTACCTGACAGCCCAGCATATTTTGAGATTTGGCAGCTTTGGCTTTTGGAAATAAACACTAATGCCGTTTGCAAGCAGGTGGAGCTCAGGGCTGCGAGAGATTAAGTCATCGGAATTCCTTGGCTTTGAGTTGCCTTGGCCAACGCTCTGAGTTTGCAGCTCACCGCATTTAAATGCATCTGATAAAGGGAGCTACGGCTGACAAAACTTGAATAAAATGCGTCAATCAAAAATGGTGCCACCAGACTCCTGAAGAGTTTTGATAATATGTAAGGAAAAAAAAATAGGGACGCAATGGCTCAGTGGCTAAGACGCTGAGCTTGTCGATCAGAAAGGTTGGCAGTTCAGTGGTTCAAATCCCTAGTGCCACATAACGGAGTGAGCTCACATTACTTGTCCCAGCTTCTGCCAACCTAGCAGTTCAAAAGCAAGTAAAAAATGCAAGTAGAAAAGTAGGGACCACCTTTGGTGGGAAGGGAACAGCGTTCCGTGGGCCTTCGGTGTTGAGTCATGCCGGTCACATGACCACAGAGATGTCTTCGGACAGCCCTGGCTCTTCAGCTTTGAAATTGAGATGAGCATCGCCCCCTAGAGTTATGAACGATTAACACATATGTACGAGGGGAACCTTTACCTTTAAGGGAAAACGTTCAGTGAATCTCACCCCTTCCTTCCAGTCCGACTGCATCTTTTGTAAATTGCTAGCGAATCACTAAACTTTCACGAGGAATGGATGATTGAAACACTGTTCCTTGATATAGAACAATGAAGTTATGAATACAAAACTGAATGAATAAATAATCTCCACTATTTGCAAGTATCTACAAATATAACCTCTAGAACTTCTCATTGTTTGAGGGACATCTCGTACTACATGCGGTCTTATGAACCTCAGGCCTCATTTTATATTGCAGAGAGAGAATGATGGCTTTTAATGTGCTGCGGAACCCAAGTCCTATGAGAGACAGTTGCAATAGTGAGATATATTCCTCTCTCAGGGAGATGGGTGGTTCAGAAATGTGGGAAAGAAAAAGAAAGAAAGAAAGAAAGAAAGAAAGAAAGAAAGAAAGAAGAAAGAAAGAGGAGAAAGAGAATGAGAGAAAGTGAAAGAGAAAGAGAGAAAGAGAGAAAGAAAAAAGACAGACAGGAAGGAAGGAAGGAAGAAAGAAAGGAAGAAGGAAAAAAGAAAGGAAGGAAAAAGAAAGGAAAGAAAGAAAGGAAGAAAGAAAGAAAAAAGAAAGTCAGAAAGGAAGGAAGGAAAGATGGAAAGGAAAGGAAAGGAAAAGAAAGAGGAAATTCAGCTATTCAATTTGGAGGACAAGAACATCAAGGAAAGACAAAATTACCATTTAGAAAACCTCATCCAGAAGGTGGAATAGAAAGAGCAGAGTGACCAGTCCTAACATTGTATTCCATCCAAGTTCAAACTGATGGCCTACCTCTCATTACCTTGGATAACGTCCAAAGCAAGGTGATCAGATGTCAGGGCTTAGTCAAATACAGCCATCAAAAGTACCGTAAAGCAAGAACTGAAAGGTAAAATCCGGGACAGGGAATTAGATCCAAGGAAAGCGAAGATGAGTCTCCCCCAGTGAGATCCCAGCCCAAACATGACCTCCTTCACAGGTCAACCTGAGGGGACAAGCAGTCAGGGTGTCAAAGCAGGGTGATGTGTCACAGCAGGACAAACAGTCTTCATGAGAAATGTTTAGCCTGCGGTCATGATTTCTTTGCTCCGTTGACTCAAATGGAAACTTGGAATTTGCATCAGACAAGCAGAGGACAAGAAAAAAAGGAGGAGGAGGAGGAGGAGAAGAGGAGGAGGAGGAAGAGGAGGAGGAGAGGAGGAAGAAGAGGAAGAGGAAGAAGACAAAAAGAAGAGGAAGAGGAGGAAGAGGAGGAGGAGAGGAGAAAGAAGAAGAAAAAGAAGAAAAGGAAGAAGAGAAGGAGGAGAAAAGGAGAAGAGGAAGAGGAAGAAAGGGGGAGGAGGAAGAGGAAGAAGAAGAGGAAGAGGAGAAAAAGAAGAGGAAGAGGAGAAATAGAAGAAGAGAATGAAGAAGAGGAGGAGGAGGAAGAGCAGGATGAGAAGAGAAAGAGCAAGAGCAAGAAGAGGAAGAGGAGAAAAAGAAGAGGAAGATGAGAAAAAAGAAGAGGAAGAGGAGAAAAAGAAGAAGAGGAGAGGAGAAAAGAAGAAAAAGAAGAAAAGGAAGAAGAAAAGGAGAAAAGGAGAAGAGGAAGAGGAAGAAAGGAGGAGGAGGAAGAGGAAGAAGAAGAGGAAGAGGAGAAAAAGAAGAAGAGGAAGAGGAGAAAAAGAAGAAGAGAATGAAGAAGAGGAGGAGGGGAAGAGGAAGAGGAGAAAAAGAAGAAGAGGAAAAAGAAGAGGAGGAGGAGAGGAGAAAGAAAAAGAAGAGGAAGAAAAGGAGAAAGAGAAAAGGAGAAGTGGAAGAAGAAGAAAGGAGGAGGAGGAGCAGGAGGAGGAAAGAAAGAAAGAAAGACAGAATCTGAAGGAGGCTTCTTGTTACTAAAGATTTATATATATATAAAAAGCTTTGGGATGTACAACAGTGTTAATTTTGGGGGAGGGAGGGAGCTACAGTAGCCGGGAACATCTGGCCGTCTTCCTGGTCAGAAAGGGCCTCCCAGAGACAGAGAGATCAGGGCTGAAGATTAAGGACCTTAGTCCTAATGTCTGATCAAGCCTCCATCAGCACCATCTGTCTCTGGTCAGCACTGACTCCCTCGGAGCTGCTCTCTCAGTCCTAAAGCTAATTGTTTTTTGGGTTTAACTAGCAGATTCTTTGCAGCTTGCTTGCCTATCTTCCTCCCCCCACCCACCCACCCACCCCCTTCGCCTGCCCAGAGTAAAAGGGATTAGCCGGGGGATTGGTTCTGCACCCATCGAAATCTGCACAAGCCTAACTTGCTTTAAAAGGAGGCTGCTTGGAGAATTGGGACCTCCAACCACCCACCCAACTGTTTTGCAGCCTCGATTCTTTGCAAAGCTTTGCCAAACCATTGGCTATAAAAAGGAATCCTTTCTAAAATGAAAAAATAAAATAAAACGTTTTGTGATGCCTTGATTGTCGCCTTGGGATTCCCGAAAAGCAGAGTGGCAGATCCGTTCACAACAACCAAAGTAGTCAAACCACAGAAGGCGGGTCAGCCTCGCTGGAAATCAGAAAGTTTGCTACCAAGCTTGAATGAATCAAACTATATGCTGTAGGTTCTGTCTCCCCCACTGTGCATAGGGGAAGACGGCTGAACTCCTTCTCTTTCTTTTCAGTGCTGGAGCTATGAATAGCACTGCTTCTATTGACAAAATAGCAGGAAGGGAAGGCAATGGCCAGCTTGGAAGGACTCAGGGCTTTGTTAAAATTCAGTAAATCTTCACAGGAAAACGACCTAAATGAAGCAGTATCGCCTAATGGCCCAATGATGAATAAACTAGAATGATGATTTGCTTGCAGAGGGAAGGATGAAATGGAATGTCCTTGAATTGGGGCATAACGGGATGAATTCTGCCATAAGCATATCGGTGACATTTGGTTGCCACGATGTAGAAAAGATGTGGAGACTTTAGAAAGAGTGCAGAGAAGAGTAACAAGGATGATTAGGGGACTGGAGGATAAAACATATGAAGAACGGTTGCAGGAACTGGGTATGTCTAGTTTAATGGAAAGGACATGATAGCAGTGTTCCAATATCTCAGGGGCTGCCACAAAGAAGAGGAAGTCGAACTATTCTCCAAAGCACCTGAGGGTAGAACAAGGAGCCATGGGTGGAAACAGGACCCAGAAGAAGGACCTTCTCTGTGGTGGCTCCATCTCTCTGGAATATCCATCCCTCCGGAAATTAGACTGCCCCCCCCCTCTAACACTTTTCGGAAGCCCTTGAAGACGTTGTTCTGCCAGTGGGCCTGGGGAACCCAGAGTGGGATGGAGCCCATTAAATGGCTGGGGTGGAAGCAGTGGTAGGATTCAAACTATTTAACAACTGATTCTCTGCCCTAATTACCTTCTGGGTAGGCGTGGCTCAGTGGCCATGTGACCATGTGGGCATGGCCAACTCAACATCACTCAGATTGATGGGCGCTTTATCTTAGCTGTTACAATGTGATAAGGGTTAACCAGAGAGGCAGTTTCTGTAAGCAGGGCAATCAAGATGAGGCTAGAAACAACACCAGAATGTTTCCTTCCTGCCTTCCTTACAGGATTAGCCCTGCAAAGTGGGGGGAAAAACAAAAGAAGACTTCTTCCAACAACCGGTTCTCCCAACTGCTTATAAAGTTAACAACCGGTTCTCCCTGAATTGGTGCGAACTGGCTGAATCCCACCACTCGTGTTTCTTATTTTCCTTCTTATTTCTTTCATATTGTACTTTTGTCTTTTGTAAGCTGCCTTCCTTCGTCATGTGCGAGTAGGCGGCAATACAAAATCTCTAAATGAATAAATATGAGCCGTGTATCTTGACTTCTGTGTCGCAACTGCTTCTGCCTCACCTTTCCCTTCATCAATAATACAGAACCTGCTCGCCAAGGTAGTACGTTCTTCTCGCTGAAAAAAAAAAAGCCTTATGAAATATTCAGTTGGGATCAGCAGCTGTGCTTGTAGGTGGACTGGATTTTTTCTCTTCCCCCAAAACTTTTGTTCCTGGGTAGGAACCAGAGACAAGGACAACGTGGTAGAATCAGGGCAGAGGAAGATCTAACGTCTCGGGAAACTGAGCGGCCCTCAACCTGCCTATTTGGCAAGCGAATAAATAAATCTTCCAAAAAGGGATCTCCAAGAACACAAGTTAGTGGCAGTTGTGGGAAGCCGGAGGGCGTAGAAATGGTTGCGGCCAGAGTCCCTGTCAAGATGAGGGGGTCATCGCATTCTGCTGTCCTCCTGAGCTCGCTGACAGAAATCTTCCTCGTTCTTTGATTATGGAGCTGATGGTCCCACCTTCGAAAACTAAAGATTAAGAGGATGACGGACAGGCAACTGCTTACACAGCGTTAATGTCTAATCTTTCCTGCTACACTACAGGAGCCCCGAAGAGGAAGGACTCACACATTGAGCATCGCACACACCAAGCACACGTGAAGCATCCACAGAAGGTCGTGATGGTCTGGAGGACAATCTGTTAAGAGGTTTGGAGCAGACTTGAGGGAGTCCAGGCCGTTCTTCTAGTAATTTATCTCAGCCTCGTCTGAGGAAAAACGGGAGAGTTTCCTGCATTTGGGCCTCCAATTCAAAACCGAAGAAGTCAGAACTCTGCATACAAAAGAACCCGTGAGGCCAATTCCCTTGTCCCACGGATCATCAGCCACTGTTATGACTGCCTCACCTGTGAAGTCGTTTGTGAACAGAGGGATGGAGGCCAATCAGTTGGGTAAGTGATGGTGTCACAACTCTGCAGAACATGGGTTTTTTTCTCTCTTTCATTTGGGGCCAAAAGCAGCTCACCCAAGTGCAGGAATTGGCAGGTAGTTCTGTCAACCCTTCTGGGAAGTTCAGCGATATCCTTAAGCGTGGTGGCAAAGTCACGTCTTGTGGCCTCAAATCGTCTTTCTTCCCTGTATCTCAGATAGCGATACGCAATCTGTGGAGCGCAGACCACGCTGGGGATTCCCGTGCAATATTTTTTATTTATCTATTTCTTTATTTCATCAAGCATGTATAAGATAACAGATTTATGTATAAACATGATTATGAGTACATGAAATGAATACGAATAAATGGGGACAATAGGACAGGGACGGAGGCACGTTGGTGCGCTTATGCATGCCCCCCTTTACGGACCTCTTAGGAATGGGGTGAGGTCAACGGTAGACAGTCTAAGGTTGAAGTTATGGGGGTTTGGGGAAGAAACTACATAGTCAGGTAGTGCATTCCAGGCGTTGACCACCAACTGCTCAAGTTGCATTTTCTGCAATCGAGTTTGGAGCGATTTGCCATAAGTTTGTATCTATTGTGTGCTCGTGTATTGTTGAAGTAGTCGTTGATGGCTTATTTATTTATTATTCATTTATTTATTTGTCATAGTGTCTTATTGTTCAACTAGGTTATTATTCATCAACTCCTTTGAAAATTTAATTAGGAGTTGGTCAAGCTCGGCCTATGGCTCTGTGATTGTAGATGCCCAATGTTGTAGGGTGCCATTTCTTCATTCGTTGCTAAGAGAGCACCTGGGAGAATCTTCAGGCCGGTACAATTAAGATGGGGATGGATGGACCACCTACTTCGAAATGTGGGGAAGGAAATGGCTGAACCATGAAAAGTTCTCCCCCGTCTTCTCTGGATGGATAGAAGATAGGAATTTGCTTTTTTTAAAATCTACATCTGTCCATTATTACAAACCGAACCTGGAAAATAAGTCAATAACTATAAAACAAATCAAGGTAAAAAAATAAGAGCAGCAGGGCAAGCATAAGCTCCAGCAATGTATACAGGAACTATCAACTGAAAGTTCCTTATACATTTTCTGTTGAAAATCTGTTGGCTTCGTCTCCTTTGTTGTGTGCTGCATTTGTCTGGCTGTTAACTATCCTCTTCTCTCTTCTGTGTAGAGCTTAGTCTGGCACCTGGCAAAGCAGGGAGCCCCGTATTGCTCTGCAAAGTATGCGGTGACACCAGCAGCGGGAAGCATTACGGCATCTACGCTTGCAACGGCTGCAGCGGTTTCTTCAAACGCAGCGTCCGACGGAAGCTGGTTTATAGGTAAATGGATACTGTTGTGGGAGTAGAGGAAGGATAAACGATCTGTAATTGTGCGCTCTTCACTGGGGTCAAGCTGTGAGAAGGCGAGGGGGCTTCGGGAGACGCTGCCTGGCAGAGAGAAAGACTGCGATCGGTTTCTGTTCATTGTCATTTTTTAATTCTGAAGAACCACAAGGGTCCAGATGTGGTCTCACTAAACCCACCACCGCACTACATTGTGTCCTGTTCAGACTCATCTTCAGAGTGCGGGGGAAAAGCAATTTAGGATATAAAGCACGCCCATCAGCCTGCAATGTTTTGACCTTTAGGGGAGAAGAGAAGGAAAGGAAGTCCAGTTCTTCTCAATGGGAGCAACGGATATAGCAGTTGTAGGGCTTCTGTTGTGGGGCTTTCCCAATGCGAGTCCTTCTGATACAGATGGGTCATTGTTCAGGTGAAGAGCCAATAAAGGATGGAGGGTCCATCCTTGGTCAATTTAATTTTGTTTCTAGTTTTAGGGGAACCCTGAAAACAAATCCTTTCTAGGCTTTGGAGAATTGGAGCATACAATTCAGTGCTAAATGGACCACTAGTCCTACGGGCTTCATTGTTTGTCCTACATCAGTTTAGCTCCTGTTTGTACTCCTCTAGTATTGCATGGAGAAAGGCCGTTCACTCAGTGCAATGTGCCGAATTTGGGGATGAGGTGAAGGGACATCCTGAGTTTTGCGTTCTTGTCTCTGACCCCACTTTTAGGAGCCTGTGAGTTGTGACCTCCAGTTGTGTGATACATCTTAATCTCCTCTGCCCCTCTAAGGTAAAGGTTCCCCTCGCACAAATGTGCTCGCCCTTCCTGACTCTAGGGGGCACTGCTCATCTCCGTTTCAAAGCCGAAGAGCCAGCGCTGTCCGAAGACATCTTTGTGGTCATGTGGCTGGCATGACTAAATGCCAAGGGCGCATGGAACGCTGTTAGCTTCCCACTAAAGGTGGTTCCTATTTTTCTACTTGCATTTTTTACGTGCTTTCGAATTGCTAGGTTGGCAGAAGTTGGGACAAGTCACGGGAGCTCGGTCCGTAACACGGCGCTAGGGATTCGAACCACCGACCTTTCTGATCGACAAGCTCACTGTCTTAACTACTGAGCCACCGTGTTCCTTCTCCTGCCCATCTAGTCATGCTGTTTTTTAGTTTTCAGGTGTCGATGGGACATTTTCTGCCCGAATCTCAAATCCAAGGCACCAAGTTTCTTCTCAGCACTGAAACATCAATGTTTGGTGTGCCTCTTGGCTTCCAGAGGACCAATTTCAATATTAAAGAAGTCGATGTAGATGAAGTGATTCTAGAAACATTTCGTTGTTCTGTGACAGCAACTTTCAGGGAACTCACAGCATTTAGCCTTTCTGTAGCTCTAGGTCTAGATTTTCTTTCAGTTTTTACTTTTCTTGGAACATACATTTGTTTTCCATAGCACAGGACACCATCGCCCGCCCAAAATCTAGAATTCCTGGCAGGTGCATCTAATAGAATCTTATCTTGTCCTCTTGACAGGTGCCAGGTTGGCAGTGGAATGTGCCCCGTGGACAAAGCGCACCGAAACCAGTGCCAAGCTTGTCGCTTGAAGAAATGTCTCCAAGCGGGAATGAACAAAGACGGTAAACCTGAATCTGGGGGAAAGGGCCGATTCTCGGTTGATCGTATCACCTGGAAGTCTTTCGCAAGCAGATCTTACAGGCAAACCTTCTCCACCTGCTGCCTTGTAGATGTGTGAATTCATTAATCATATATTTATATCCCACTTTGTTTTGTATGAGGGACGCGGTGGCTAAGAGGCTGAGCTTGTCCATCAGAAAGGTTGGCAGTTCAGTGGTTCGAATCCTTAGCGCTGCGTAAGGAAGTGAGCTCCCGTTCCTTGTCCCAGCTTCTGCCAACCTAGCAGTTCGAAAGCACGTAAAAAATGCAAGTAGAAAAATAGGAACCACCTTTGGTGGGAAGGTAACAGTGTTTTGTGCACCTTCGGCATTTAGCCATGCCGGCCACATGACCACGGAGATGTCTTCGGACAGCGCTGGCTCTTTGGCTTTGAAACGGAGATGAGCACCGCCCTCTAGAGTCGGGAACAACTAGCACATATGTGCAAGGGGAACCTTTACCTTATTTTGTACAACTCAAGGCTGTGTATGGAATGCCCCTTCTTCCTGTTTTTCTCACCATGCCAGCCTTGTGAGGTGGCTTGAGCTGAGATCAACCGGCCAAAGTTCCTCCATCTTGCTTCCACGTTTAAGGAAGGTCCAGAATTCAGAGTCTCTCTGGAGCTCCAAGAACCAGTGATGGGTTCAAATTAGGAAGGGGAAGACGCAGGTCCTATTCCCTCCCCAACCATGAGAATTCTCTGGGGGACTTTGGACCTGGAGTGCTTTCTCTTTCAGCCCAACAGTTAAGATGGAATAGCGGTGAAGTAGCTAGATTAGTTGGAGACCCAGCATAGACCTTGGGCCACCTGTGGTTTTGGAAGCCAGGAGCGAAAGGGCATGAAACCACTGGGGATCCAATCATCTCAATCGCTTCTGTTAGCTGAACACACTCAAGGGGAGGAAACGAAACCTTCTCTGCCCACTTTGGTGCTTATCCTGACCTTCCTCTGCTTCCAGCGGTTCAGAACGAACGCCAGCCGCGCAGCACGGCTCATGTGCACCTGGACTCCACGCACTTGCATTCGGAAGAGCAGCCGGAACATGTGGCCCCCACCCAGGGGGCTCCGACACCACCCCACCCTTCCCTGCAGAGCCACAGGGTTCCCCCCAGCTGCTCTGCAAGTGGGACTTTGCGGGGCCAAGCGCTAACTCCCCCCAACAACCACCGTTTCATGGCCAGCCTGATGACAGCGGAGACTTGTGCCAAGCTGGAGCCAGAGGATGGTAGGTGCCTGGCGCTTGAGTGAGGGGCAAGGGAGAATGTCTGCCTGAAGGGATGCTTAACAAGGGGGGGGGTAAGGGGTGAAGGTACTCCGCAGAATTGAAGATCTGCAAGCAATAGCGCCCCCTGCTGGTGCAGTCCTAGCTCTCCGGGAGAAGCTTAAGATTTAGGATGAATTCAGAGCCCTCAGGAGCACGGTACCAGAATGGTACCCAGTGCTCCCGACAGGCACCGGTACGCCTGTACCGGGGCGTACCACCTGCAACCCACCACTGTAACTGCCGCAGACGCTACTGATGGGCCGTTTGTCTTCACAGCAGAGGAAAACATCGATGTGACCACTAATGAGCCCGAACATGGGGGGACAGAAGCTCACCGGTCCCCACATCCGGCTGCTGGTCCTGAAAGTGTGTATGAAATCTCTGCCCGACTCCTCTTCATGGCTGTGAAATGGGCAAAAAACCTTCCTGTGTTCTCAAACTTACCTTTTCGGGATCAGGTAAGAGATTCCTGAGGAATCAATAGCTTTAGCCAGGATGAGTTGAGTGGCAGTTGAGCCAGTGAGAAAGCAAGTCTTCAAGAAAGGCAGTTTACTAAGACGGAATTAACATAATGGTATTTATACTTGCACAGTTGGGACTATTGTTTTATGAATGAAATGCCCACAGGAGAATTATAGAAGGGGGAAAAAATCTGGATGTTTTAGCTGAAATACCTACAAGGTTTATTCGGGAACAGGAATGACTGCAGCACACCTATCCCAAAAATTTTTAAGGACTCAAGTCCCATGTCCTGTCGCTTGCAGGTGATTTTACTGGAAGAAGCTTGGAGTGAATTGTTCCTGCTTTGTGCTATCCAGTGGTCCTTGCCTCTGGAAGCCTGCCCCCTCCTCTCTTTGTCAGAGCTGACCTCCACCTTCCACGCCAAGGTGGTGTCTGGAGGAATGGACATCTGTGCGCTGCAAGAAATAATTGCACGCTTCAAAACACTGGCGGTAGATCCCACTGAATTTGCCTGCATGAAGGCCATTGTTCTCTTTAAACCAGGTGAGCGGAGTGGTGGCGATGGGGGAGAAACACATCTGGATTATAGGCGAAGTTAAAGAAATGTTAAGAGAACCAAAATGCCAATCTTCATGGAGAAGTACACAATTTTACAGTCTAGACTTTACACCGATTAGAACGATGATTAGGCTTTGCTTCTTTCGTTTCTGTTATCTCGTGATTTTGTCTTGCTTACATTTCTTGCTCTGCCTAATCTCTTATTTGAAAATTCAATCGATGTTGCATATAATACACACGTACTCACATATGTGTGAGCACATTTGTGCATGACTTTGTGTATACTGAAATTTAGAGAATAGAACCCATACTAATGAGTAACATTTTTTATATAACTATCTCAGACCTGGAGGATGTGAAACTTTGCACCGAGGATAAAGATCTGTTTATCAAAGTAGCACTGCTTGAATTTCAAGTTTTCTTTTTTCTTTTAAGAAACAAGAGGACTGAAGGATCCAGACCAGGTAGAAAATTTGCAGGATCAGTCACAGGTGATGCTGGGACAACACACTCATATACATTATCCTAGTCAGCCAGTCAGGTAACTAGAGATACAAGTTATTTTCGGTGCTCTCTCCATTTTTGTCCCAAAATCTATTTTAACTTTGTTTTTCGTGTGCCTTCAAGCCAGTTTTTGACCACTGGTGATGGCCTGGAGTAGTCCCTGCGGTTATCTTGACAAGATTTTTCAGAAATGGTTTGACATTGCCTCCTATAAGATTGCAAAAGAGTGACTGAACCAAAAGTTAGCTTTGTGCCTAAAGCAGCACTAGAACTCCCAGTCTCCTGGTTGCTAATGCCTTAATAATGACATCAAAATAAGTTATCTTAATATTATGATTTCCTTTCAGAATTTTGTTTAAAAAAGCAAAAACCTCTTTTTTATATACTGTATTTTTCGGAGTATAAGACGTACCAAGGTTTTGAAGAGGCAAATTAAAAAAAAAAAGTTTTTGCACTCTGCAAACCTCCCCAAAACGGGCCGTTTTTTTGCAAAAAAACGGGCCCTTTTTTTTTTTCAAAAAAGGGGCATGGATAGCCTTTAGGAGGTTTTTAGAGTGCTCCGGGGGGAGGGGCAAAAACAAGCAAAAAACAGCCTGTTTTTCACAAAAACGGGCTCCGTTTTTGTAAAAAAATGGGGCATGGATAACAGCCTGTTATTTGCTCATTTCTGCCCTCCCCAGCCCCCAGGAGCACTCTGAAAGCCTCCTAAAGGCTATGCACAGGCATTTTGGTAAAGGGAGCGGGGTTTCAGGAGGCAAAAATGCTGTGTTCAGTATATAAGACGCACCCAGATTTTCACCCTCTTTTTTGAGGGAAAAAGGTGCGTCTTATACTCCGAAAAATACGGTATATTCTTTCAGCAAAAGTAACATGATAGAAATATTCTAGTTGTGCACGATTGGTGAAATAGCTAAGTCTTTCTGTATTGCCTCCTAGGTTTGGAAAATTACTACTGCTGCTGCCTTCGCTGAAATTTATTACTTCGGAACGCATCGAGCTTCTCTTTTTCCGCAGAACCATTGGGAACACCCCTATGGAGAAGCTGCTGTGTGACATGTTCAAAAATTAACAGGCAAGGTTTTGGAGGAGTGGTTGAAATTCCTAAGCGGGTTCCTCTGTTTGAAAGCCTGGATCCGAACCACAAGCAGGAGGAGAGACAGAGGAACCCGTCCAGATGTTTTGGGATTTGGGCTGGAAGCCTTAAGTGATGACAGACAGTGTTGGTATTCAGAATAGAGCTGGATGGGACCTTGGAGGTCTTCTAGTCCAAGTCATTCAACTGTAAAAGGCATCCGACAGCATAAAAACTGCTTCCGATTCACTAGTGCAAGAGACAACAGTTCAGGAATGATACTGTTGAACTGTAGCGTTGAACTATTGAATTGAATCCGGAAATAGTCTGTTACTCTACATTCAATTAAACCAATAGTATGGTTATGTTCAGATACTCCTTGACGTACAACCTTTCATTCAGTGACTGTTTCAACTTAGCACTACACTGAAAAAAGTGACTTATGATTGTCCTTCACACTTTCGGCTGTTGCCATAATCCCCATGATCAAAATTCAGCCGCTTGGGCAACTGACTCGTATTTATAACGGTTGCAGTGTCCTGGGGTCATGGGATCACCTTTTGCGACCTTCTGACAAGCAAAGTCAATGGGGAAGCCAGATTCACTGAACAGCCGTGTTACTCACTTAGCAAGTGCTGTGATTCACTTACCAACTGTGGCAAGAAAGAGTGTGGGGCAAAAACTCACTTCACAACAGTCTCGCATGGCAACAGAAATGTTGGGCTCAATTGTGGTCGTAAGTCGAGGACTACCAAGCTCAGTTTTCTGTCAGAAAACAGTGGAAGTGCCTCTTGGTAAGAAAATCACGTTCCGTGTTCCTGACTGAGGCATTTTGCTAGCTTGGATATGGAACACGAGAGCAGCTGAGGCCCCTTCCTCACCCGGGGAGAGTTCAGCTGTGCTACTTTCCACAAGATGCAAGACATACGTAAATGGAGCCTCTGATGGGAGCCTGTATCTTTATTTTATTCAACTATGCCCCTAGGCCACCTTTCCATATCATATTCTGGCAATAAAAACTGGACAGGTAAAAATGAGCTAAAAATAAAATTCCCATCTAGCTTGGGAGAAACAGGTCTGATCCTCTTCTGAGGCTGATGGGTATCGGCAGAGAGGACTTTGTTAGCCATCTTGTATAAATGTTAATAGATGAGTAGCTGGTATTATGGCTTGGGATTGAAACTCCTTGTTCTTTAAAACGGGGGTCTCCAACCTTGGCAACTTTAAGACTTGTGGACTTCAACTCCCAGAATTCCTCAGCCAGCTTTGCTCTGGAAGTTGAAGTCCACAAGCCTTAAAGTTGCAAAGGTTGGAGACCCCTGCCTTACAACACACAATTTTATTTGCTGACCAAGTTTATGTTTAGGCTTCGAGCTGCCCTGTTCCGTTTCCATGACGTTCGGGAGATAACACGGTCATCTTCCCACTAAGCTTCTTGTGTAGCTCCTGCATCAAAATTTCTCTTCGGCAAGAGTGGAGTTTTAATGGGCCTGGAGGTTCTTTTCTCCCATCTGGAAGAAGCACGTTGGCTTATGGGCTTTGTTGCCTATTTTCCACGCAATCAGCAGCGGTGAAATCAACCACACGAAAAGTCTTTGGCTGGATCGGAAAGTGGAACGATGCTCTCTCCATTACACTGTATAGAGTTGATTTAGGTTTCCAGATCAAATCCAGACAACCCACACTAATATTCAGCGTTTGAGGAAGAAATTGGTCCCTTGGAATGCACTCTTTTGAACCTGTATCCACTTCTTAATGAAAAGCAGCAAGGGCATTCATTGACAGTGTAGCAGGCATTCCACTGGACTTCAGAAACCAACCAAGGTTTCTAAGCAATTATTGGTGCCTGGAGACCAGGGAAGCAGCAGAAACACTGAAATAGCATTCTTCTAGGAACATGTCTAGGGACGTGGTGGCTCAGTGGCTAAGATGCTGAGCTTGACGATCAGAAAGGCCAGCAGTTCAGCGATTCGAATCCCTAGCGCTGCATAACGGAGTGAGCTCCAAGTTACTTGTCCCAGCTTCTGCCAACCTAGAAGTTCGAAAGAACGTAAAAATGCAAGTAGAAAAATAGGGACCACCTTTGGTGGGAAGGTAACAGCGTTCCGTGCGTCTTCGGCATTTAATCATGCTGGCCGCCTGACCACGGAGACGTCTTTGCACAGCGCTGGCTGTTCGGCTTAGAAACAGAGATGAGCACCGCCCCCTTAGAGTCGGAAACGACTAGCACATAGGTGCGAAGGGAACCTTTATCCTTTACCTTAGGAACATAGCAATAAAATATATTTGCTGGGCATCTACAAACATCGACAGGTAGGAATCACATCTGCCACTATTACTTTATTTTCCATTCTTTTGTTCTTTAATAAGCTGGGGGGGGATGGGCGGGTGGGTTATTTGTTCATAAAGTTGTTTTTGTACAGCCATAAAATAGTATTGCATTTATGAAATATTACACAAATTGCACTTCAAATATGACGGCCTTGTTTCAGGAAAAAAAAAAGGGAACAAAATAACATTAACAAGGGGAGAAAATAAATCTTTCAGATGCGAAATGAAACAAGTGTGCTGGCTGATCCCAGTTAACTGCACGTCATGAGCAAAATAAAAGCATTTATAGAATTCTTCTCTCACAGGTAAAATTTATAGAATGTGACACAGGACAGTATATCCTTTTACAATACAATATTCTGCTTTTAAAATGTACACTCAGTATACTTATAAATTACTTTTAAAAATTTCTGTTAAAAATAATTATATGCAGCCAATGTCCTTCCGAGAGGGGGGAGTACATTCACTTTAATATTGTGGGTGGAGGACAGAGCTGGGTCCACAAACTTTACAGGTGATTTTGGGGATGGAGATGCTAAGACAAGACGGAGAACTGGAAGACAGCAAGCAGGTAGAAACCCAAGCAGGGATTTCTTGCTGCCTGAAATTCAGAAAAAAGATCAAACTAAAGTCTCTCTCTTGGGTATCGACTGCTCCCCCTCCAAGGCTCCCAGACCAATCCTAAGGACAGAGCTTGACGCTGGAAGAAAAGGGGGAAATTAGCCCACCGGATCGGAGGAGGCAAAGACTGGAATTCCTCAGCACAAAAATCAACTGACATTTGGAGGGTGAGGGTGGAAGGAGGAAGAATCTGGGCAGGGAAACGTCTTGGTGCACATACTTGGAGGAAGAGTAAGGCTTGCATGGTAAATGTAATATATGTGGGGAGGAATTGGAGCAGTGGTGGGTTCTGGATGCCGGTGCAGCCAGTACGCTGTGCATGGGGCTGGGTGTCCTAGATGGGCACGCACGCTGCGCACGCATGCGCACGCCACTGCCCTACAACACCCAGCTGCTCGGCGGAGGTCGCACAGGCGCTGCACACTGTGTGTGCGTGCGCAATGGGCTGGTCGCGTTATAAACAGCCATGGAAAGCGGGCGGGCAGGTGGGCCAAACGAGCCACCATACCGATACGGTGGCCGCTGCTCCTGGCTACTATTGGTACGGCCGCCCGGAATCCACCACTGGATTGGAGTGTGTGTGGGGAGGGGGGAGGGAGAGAGGAAGTGCTTTTTTGGGTAAAGAGGCAGCTTTAGGATCCATTCGCTTAACAATCTCCTGCTTAAAAAAATATTGAGCTTCTAGTTTATTAGAAGTCCTTGGAATTACGCTATGCCCTGCACAGAATGTATAAGAAAAAAACCGACTTGCAGGTATCACAGCACTGCTTCTTAAGCTCCGGATGTTTTAAGATGTGTGGACTTGCAATTCCCAGAATGGGAGTTCTGGGAATTGAATTCCCACACATCTTAAAACTTCCAGAGGTTGAGATACATTGAACTAGACTAGAGGCTAACGCTCCTGGGTGCCTCACGGAAGGTTCTAAGACTCCAAGGAAAAATAAGAAAAAAGATCATCTTTACCAGATCTGCAAAAGCATCTTTGTGATGCTTCCGGAATGGAGACACCGGAACGAAGACGGACCCTCCGTTACTCTTCCTAACAATTTCAAGAGGTTGCTCTCAAATGCCTCATGTATGCGAAATCCCCCCGATACCCTCAAAATGGACTCATCGATTGGACATTCTCTCTGCAAACTGCCCATTGGGAGAATCTACTCCGCTCAGGAAAAGCAACGAACTCAAAACACCTAAACCTCAAGAGCAAACGGGGAGTCCAACGCCAAGATTTGCAGGGGAAAGTTTTGCCTTTCTGAAGTAGGAAAAACACAAAAGAGATTCTTCGGCCATCAGCTGAACAAAACAGGGTCAACCTAACAAACGCCATCTTCAGTCATTGAAAAGAATCGTTTTGAAATCTCGAATAAGGCCTCTTTATAGTAACACAAACTGTTTATAAATATGGGGATTTCTTAATGGGAGTGACATTGCCGTTAAAGTCAGAGTGCCAATTCCGACTTATTCAACTTGGATGTTTAAAACGTTTGACGAGTCACAACGCTGCCTGCCTATATACCAGGGGTGTCCAAACTTGGCAACTTTAAGACTTGTGGACTTCAACTCCATGCTGGCTGGGGAATTCTGGGAGTTGAAGTCCACAAGTCTTAAAGTTGCCAAGTTTGGACACCCCTCCTATATACTTTTGACTAGGTCAAGAGCTCTAGCTTTATGTGGTGCCAGATTAAAATAACTTAAGTCCATTTTTGAGAGACGCAACTGCGATTCAGCAGACTTCTACTTTTAAAAAGGGGATGGTGGTTTTAAACCATTCACAGCTGCAACGCCCAAAGTCAATCAAACCTCTTAGGTAGGAAATGAGAAACGTGTCAGGATCGGCTTGTCCTTCAAATAATACAGCTGCGCGTGGCTTATAGAGAGGAGCAATGATCTCAGGTCTCTGCAGAAGATCACAACGACGCTGTCCTTTTCGACAAGGGTAAAAAAAAACGACGGGCATCGCAGTCTAACTTGTCTGCTGTACAATCAAAACAAATCAGTGATGGGTTTAACCAAAAAAACAGGGCTTCCCAAAGACCATTAAATAGAGCCCTCAAGGCTTCTTCTTCTATATTTGTAACATAGCTTTTTTTTTTTTTTTTCACAACATACAGGTGGAATGATCTATTGTCATACCGGTGCAAACCATGGCGACCGTTTTATTGTTCCACACCGAAAAAGATCCCAGAATAGCTTCTAGTAACTCATGCCTTCTGCTCCTGCTCCTCCTCCTTATACTTTTCTGGCTTAAATGTCCCACATTAATAAAGGTCCCACATTGTGGAAAAAGAAAAACAAACATAAAAAGTTATATTTACATTGAACTTCAGTAACCATAATACTAACAAAGAGCTTCAAGTAGTCTCTCACTTTAAAAAAATAAAATAAAATAAAAACCGCGCCATGGTTTTAATACTGATGCGTAGCAAAGAAAGCGACGTTAAATCATTTTGTTAAACTGACTGATTTCGACAGCAGCCTTCCTTATGCTTGCGTTTTGCTTGAGTGGCGTTTTCACAGCCGGTCAAGAAACTTAAAGAGCCTACTCAGCTCCCAGCATGGAATTGGGCCAGAGACTCAGTCAGAAAAGTAAACGCTTCTGTTCCCTAATACTTTCTTTTAGTCTTAAAAAGACTCTGATTTTCTGCCCCAAAGGGACAGGACCTATGTTGTGATTATGGCTACTGGAAATTCGGCACAAATATTTGGCTTTGACCTACCTGGAATCAAACTGGCATTGGTTATTCTGACACCATCAACCCAAAAGTTTAAACCAAGAAAACTAGATTAGATAAATAACTCTTGTTCACAACGGAGGTGCACCTGATGTATCTAAGAAGTGCTTGAGTGAAAATGAGCATTTCCCACCACATCTGACAATGCCATGGAGTGCATTATAAACAACCCCGAACAAAGGCCTCGGTCTCCTTTTCTTGCCACCGTTTCTTCTAGGAAGTCCATTGCTTCTCAATCCCAGTGCAAAAACCTAACCCCAAAGTCAAGAGCTTTGACACTCAGGATCAAGGACACCTCTTGAACTCCGGCTGCCCTCCTGAGGTTCTCAGCTGGCCGGCACACATTCCCTGGCCCATTAAAAAGAGGGAACGCCAAACCTGGTTTGCCAGCCATCATTCCCTCCAGCTATGCTGATTTCACTGCAAATTCCCAGCCTGACTCGTGGAGAAATCGCGGAGCTCCAAAGGGCTAAAGGTCAGCTAAGGCCACAGCTGAAATTTTCCTCCGCTCGCTCTAGATCAGTGTTTCTCAAACTTGGCGACTTTAAGTCCTGTGGACTTCAACTCCCAGAATCCCCCAGCCAGCATAGCTGGCTGGGGAATTCTGGGAGTTGAAGTCCACAGGACTTAAAGTCGCCAAGTTTGAGAAACACTGCTCTAGATGGAAGAGGGAGGATCCCCCCGCTTCTCCACTGGCAATGCGATGCTAGGATTCCAAGCAACGAATAGGGAGGAGATGCTGACTTGGGGGACAGCAGTTGTCCTACAATGGAGTGGCAGTAGATGGCACTCTTGAAGTGGAGGGAAGATGCGATGGAGGAGATGCTTGCCGTGGCAGCCAACTCATACCATGAACTCGTTATTTCCTAGCAGCACCAGTTGCTGGGGGCTCATGTAATCAGCAGCCTCGGGGTGACGCTTCCGGCCTGTCCCAGCAGACCCCTCTGGGAGTTCTTTGGCTTTAGGGGAGGAGATTTTCACATTCTTCAGCTTCTGCTTGCCTTTCTCCGGATTGAATGTCCCGCGGGTGGTGAACTGTGGCCGGTCGTCCAGGACCTTGGTGTGACTTGGCGATCGCTCCGGTGCCCCGGCGTCCCCAGAGGGAGCCGCTCGATAAAAAGGCGATTTGGAATAGATTTGGAATCGTTTCCTTGTCACGTGAGGCAGGCAGGATGAGGAGGAAGAAGGCGAGAGGGATGGAGAAGAAACCAAGGAATCCACCGAGTCCACAGACTCCTGCTGCTTGCGCAGTTGCCTTCGGGACCGAGAGGGACCAACCGCGTCTGCCTTGCCGGGTCTTGCCGGGTTGAAGGTTAAACTTCTGCCTGGTAGGGAAGAGATACAAGGGATAGAATAGAATAGCAGAGTTGGAAGGGACCTTGGAGGTCTTCTAGTCCAACCACCTGCCTACGCAGGGAACCCTATACCGTTTCAGACAAATGGCTATCCAACATTTTCTTAAAAACTTCCAGCGTTGGAGCATTCACAACCTCTGGAGGGAAGATGTTCCACTGGTTAATTGTTCTAACTGTCAGGAAATTTCTCCTCAGTTCTAAGTTGTTTCTCTCCTTGATTAGTTTCCACCCGTTGCTTTTTCTCCTGCCCTCAGGTGCTTTGGAGAATAGCTTGACTCCCTCTTCTTTGGGGCAGCCCCTGAGATATCGGAAGACTGCTATCATGTCTTCCCTATTCCTTCTTTTCATTAAACTAGACATGCCCAGTTCCTGCAATCGTTCTTCATATGTTTTAGCCTCATCTGTTGCTCTTCTCTGCACTCTTTTCTAGAGTCTCCACATCTTTTAAAAATCATGGCGACCAAAAGTGGATGCAGTATTCCAAGTGTGGCCTTAACAAGGATGTTTAAGAGTGGCAGTAGGAATGTGCTGACAAAGAGACAAAATTTCCTGGTATAAGTCCAAAGAAGCACTCCTGGTTCCCCCATCCATGGAATCAAACATTGTGGCTTATTTATAGACTGTCTGGAGGGGACATTTTCAGCAAGTGTTTTCAGAATAGAGCTTGTTTTCTTCAAATCTTCCTCAGATTTCATCAAACAATTGCAAAGGTTTTAACTGAATACTATTATACCTATACTACTGAATGATAAACTTCCATGTACTAATGAGGACTTCTTTAGGACACCTGCTCCAACCAATTTTACTTACCTGATTTGTCAGAAATAGCTCCTTCGGAATCAAAATTCAAGTTTTCAGAACTGTCGGCAGTGCCAATTGAAGCCTCAGACTCTAACGTTTCGTCATCAGAGGCTCTGGGCTCCAGTGCCAGCATCTCAAAAGTTAGTTCTTCCCTGCAGGGAGAAAACACAAAATAAACAGAAGGAACTGGATAGAGAGAAAAAAACAGGAGCAGAAGCTAGGAAATAAAGGACTATTAAGGTCCTGAGTTTGGTTGTATTCTTGAAGATGTTTCATTGCCCCAACTAGGTAATACCATCAAGCTAGAACAGCACTGATGATGTTACCTAGTTTGGGCAATGAGATGTCTGCAAGAAAACAAGCAAGCTTAGAGAGCACCAAGGACCCCTCATTTCAACACTGAATATTCTCCTTATTGGAATTAAGCTTATGCTCGCAATATTCAATCTGCACCCAACTTTATTGATATGGGCCAAGCATTTCCTGAAATATAGCAGATGTGGACACCCCCATCTGATTGGTCCAGCTACTTAGGCTTCATTGATCCCGTTACTTAAGACTCACTTCTCCTTCTGCAGGCTCTCTATTTGCTCTGCCAGCACCTTCTCTTCCTGTTGCATGGCTACTTGCTGCTGTTCGGTGACCTCCATCTCCATGGCCTCCTCGCTGCTCAGGGCCTCTTCGGGAGCATCCCCCATTGAGGGCAACCGGACTCCCGCTGGGGATGTAGGGCTTGAATAGGTGCCTCGGCGTAGACGCCCTTTGCCCTATGCATAAAGTAAAGCTAATGAGGAATGGGATCTTCTATCAGCTTTGAGATGAGAAGAACTCATCCCCAGTCGATGTATGAGACAACCAGCAAGCAAACAATTCCTTCAGAGACAGATAGGACAGGAAGCAAGTGTAAATCCAAGGGCATAGGGACTATTTTTGGAAGTCATCAAAAATATCTTTGATCTGTAAGCCAGAAGTTATTTCCATGGATTTACTTTATAATAGAGTATTTCAGGTTGCCAGCATCAAAAAGTGGTGCCAGGAAGGAAACTGGATTAAAGTATTTTTTTAAAAAAAAACCTTGTTTATACCATTTTATAGTGTCACACCCTTTTAGGACATTGGAAATGCTGAAATGTACTGAACACTATTTTAATTAAAGAATCCCTCTAGGAAGGGGGTGGGGGGTGAAGATAACAAAGGAAGCCATCAGAAAAATACAGGTAATCCTGATGCTTGTATTTTCCAATGAAACTCTGTGAATAAACTAACAGAAGTGGATGACTGTGAATATGAGGAGGAGAATTTATTTTTCTGGACACAGAGCCAAGAAATATGCCCATTTGTTTCATCCAGATTCTCAAAGACCAATGGTTCATATATCTGTCCTGGGTTATATTGTAAAACAAATAAATAAAAACTTTTAGCTCCTTCATACTTTCAGCAGCATGTTGTTCTTATGTAAATCAGGGATCTCCAAACATGGCAACTTTATGACTTGTGGACTTCAACTCCCAGAATTCCCCAGACAGCATGGAATTCCTCAGACTTCCAACTTCCTTTGGGAATAAAAGTCCACAAGTTGTAAAGCTGACAAGGTTGGAGACCTCTGATGTAAATGAGTGCAAGAATTGTTAAATCAATTTTGAGATTTCCCTTTCTGGATGAATAATAATATATTTTGGGATCGATGGTGTTTTTTTTTTTAAATCACAGCTAAAATCATATTCAGATTTTCCTCTGAGAAGTTGAGGCTCTGATTAGATATTAGCAAAGTTGCTTTATGTTAACCTTAGGCAGGGTGTCTATGCTGTCTGACTCTAAAAAGGAATCTTCCTTCTATGCTTTGTTTTGAAAATTCAAGCAAAGGGAGTGCCAGAGGATGGTGTGTTTGCTGAAAATTGGAAAGGTTAGAAGGGAAAAAAACATATACCAAATTCCTGTTTTGCTTCAAAGGATTGTCTGTGGTCTTAATATATGAAATTGGTCTAGGCCAGAGGAAAGAATAAAGAGATAGATAAAAGAATTTGGGAAAATAAAAGAGGATACAGAAAACAGCTCAATAGAACAGCTCAAGAATTCAAGGGAACAAATTCATGCCAAATTTCCATTAGCTTTTCAATTTCTATTTAGACCCTGCCTCATTCTCTTCTTTACTATAAGGTAAAGATTCCCCTTGCACATATGTGCTAGTTGTTCCCAACTCTAGGGGGCGGTGCTCATCTCCTTTCAAAGCCAAAAAGCCAGCGCTGTCCGAAGACGTCTCCGTGGTCATGTGGCCGGGATGACTAAATGCCAAAAACGCACGGAACGCTGTTACCTTCCCACCAAAGGTGACCCCTATTTTTCTACTTGGGAAGCTGGGTCAAGTAACAGGAGCTCACTCCATTACGCAGTGCTAGGGATTCGAACTGCTGACATTTCTGATCGACAAGCTCAGCGTCTTAGCCACTGAGCCACCATGTCCCTACTTTACTATAGGCACTTCTTCTTCCAACGTTCCTACTTCTTTACTGTAGTGGGGGAGGGGGGGACACAACACAGCAAATATTCTTTTCTAAAGACATTTCCTGTGCCAAACATTGCAGAAACCCATGTCAAAATGGACTCTCTTCTATCTTAAATGGCTTCTTGTCTTCCTCCTAATCTGTCTAGAATGAAAATGGCCTTATATGCATTCCCTTTTGATGCCCTTTTGTTTTCGTGAGACATGGACGGCACTTGAAGAGTTGGAAATAAACACACACACACACACACATATCACACAGAGTTATGAAATATGGGCCATGGCCATGGAGCATGCAGAAGCACTGGGATGGATAGCGAGTTATGTATGGCGTCAGATCAGTGCGTTGCAATTCGGATACATACCGGGATCGAACTGCGGGTTATGCTCATAAATCTAACGGCAATTAGTACAGGCTTCTGGATTAGAGAGGACAGGAAAAGGAAAAGGAAAGGAGCAGGTTAGAGTGCACACGCCATCAGCTGACTCTGGGAGTGGCTGGGCATGGCGGCGGAAGCTGGCCTTTTGCTGCAGCTGCTAGGAAGCGCAAAGGAACCGCAAGCCATTCTATGCTGCAAGAGAGGTGGAGAAGCATTGGCTGCGGGCCACAGATGGAACTCCCCCAAGAGAGGGTTACCCAGTAGGCTTCACAGTCTCAGTTGCTTTCAGCAATGCTTCCCTTGGCCTCCTATCGTGAGGTCAGCCAAGCCAAAACCTCCATGGACCCGGCCGGCCTGAGAGGAGGCAAACTGTAGCCGTCTCTCAGCAGAGCAACTGCTTTTCAAGTCAGCAGCCTAGCTAAGAAGCATGCAAATTGTTCTGCGTCTGATAAAAAAGTTCGTAAGCAGATGAGAATACTGTGAGAGTTAGGGGAACAGGGACTAATCATGGAGGAAAGCCAATTATGTACAAGCTTAGAGGGGTTTGAGTTCACTAAAGGGTGTCTGGGAATTTAAAAGAACCTTCAAGAATCACGAGTTACCTGTGTAAAGTAACAACAGAGTGATACTTGTAGCTTTGAAGAGCCAGATATTAGTGCTTAAACCAGAGGTCCCCAAACTTGGCAACTTTAAGACTTGTGGATTTACAACTCCCAGAATTCAGCTGGAGAATTCTGGGAGTTGAAATCCACAATCTTAAAGTTGCCAAGTTTGGGAACCTCTGCCTTAAACCAAACGTTAACTTTTGCATTAGACTAAATCATATTATTGAAGAATTTGAAATGTGCAAGGAGTTAGAAAGATGGGAAGAAAAGGTTAAGAGGGGAGAGAAAAGAGACAGAAAGAAAGACAGATATCGTTCAATTATTAATATCCACACCCAAGTAAGTTAACTCTCACACAGGGAATTCTCAGTTCCAGAATCTGGGCTATTAAACTAGTATGTATCAGGTGATCACAGGTGATCTTCGTCCCAATATTTCTCTGAACAAGGACACTTGTTTCAATTAATTGAAATAGAAAATGGGGAAGATCGGGTGATGGGGCATTGTCTCTACTTCTTTGTGATCTGAGACTAGGTCAGCCTGTTGTGCAGCCAGCCAGCCAGCCAGTCTTGCCCCTTACCATGGACCTGCGGATCAAGGACAGCCGGCTCTTGGCTTTGTTCTCTGCAAACTCCAGGCTGCTGATATCCTTCAGACGGGCTCGGTATTTGTTCATCTGTTCTACAACAACCAACTCTATGCAACTGGAAAGAGAAAAATCATCAAGAGGGAAAAGTTAGAGCTCGAGGGCCAGAATCTAAGTGATTGCCATATAAAAACCTAGACACAGAGATCTTTCTTGCTGTGAATATTCTAAATGAAAAAAAAATTGGGAGAATCAACCTATGCACGGAACTTCTTCTTCTGAATTTTTCACTTTTGTAAAATGTTCCTCCCCAAATTACGTGAGTGACATCAGTGGAGTTGAACCCGTCATGGCTGGTAGCAAGTCTTTTTTTAATTTTTTTAAAATTACCTGATGGTTTTACTGACATCCTGAGCGCTCTGCAGAGGGTCAGTGGTATCTGGAGAACGGAGGATACAGGGAGCAAAGACAATGGCCAGAGCATTAGCCGACATTCGATTTGTTTCTTCTTGTAGAGCAATCCTAAACAGCGTCAAAACAGAATGGGAACGAAACTTAACTAGAGGTGATGATAGCAACCCTCACTTGTTACAAGGTGGGACAAACCCATAGAGTGGAACCTAAGAATTGACACAGAGGTCAAAGAAAAGAGACAGGGTGAGCGTCAACAGGCAGAGTGAGACAATGGCCGATGCTGGGGAGAAGCAACACTGAGTTTTAACTGTTCCTTCTGTCCCTCCCAGCCATTCTTTTCTCTTGGACGATAGATCTCTGTGTGGCCTACTTTCCGTCCCATATTTCTAAAATTAGTCCAAACCACAGTGCCAGTCACTAGCCTAATGTTTCGCAAACTTGGAAGATGTGTAGACTTTTGACTCCTAGAATTCCCCGACCACTATTATTTATCTATCTTTTTTACTCCCCAGTCATGTCAACTCACTAAAAGAGAACTGCGGTGGCCCACGTGAAATTAACACGGCAATGTAACAAACTGAAAGAACTATCTGCCCTCCAACTTGATCGTGGGGTTAAAAAGGCCTTTTGCTTCGATGTGTGGGCCTTGAGAAAAGCTTTTTGTCAGCCAGAATAACATGTAGAAGTGGCTGGCATTCCTGGGGGGATTATATATTAAGCATGCTTGAAAGCCAGATGAAGATAGGCACAGCTTAACTTTCCAAAGCTCTCTGCAAATAAGCCTGTCTTGGCACACAACTCTGAAAACAGAGCCACCTTTCAAGATTGCAGGTCTCACCCAAAGTTGAACGTGGGAATATACCTGCAGATAAAGCCGACATTCACAAGGAAATCTCTTTATAACCTTATCTTGGCGATTGATACCTGACAAGGTGGAAGATCAGACGTTCCAAGGTATTAAGGTGAGTTCGGGAAAGTTGATCAATGACTGAGTAGACACCACGGATGGCCTCTTTCCTCTCTTGCAAACCTGCAGAAAACAAATTTCACTCATGAATCAAAGGCGAATGTACGTGTCCCAGGATAATATCACAAGAGCCAATCTGGGTCGGTCGCTGAGATCAGAGGTTTGAACTTCCGCTCCCAGTGACTGATGCAGATTGGATCCTCCAACAATTTCATTCAATTTGTCAGGATTGTAGCCTGCTCTGTCTCAGGAATTGAGCATGTTTACAGCAAGCGAAGCTTATAAAATATGATATACACATCTAAACACACATATCTTGCAAGTCCGCTACTGCTCAGGATTTAAGGAATACTCCAGATAGGGAGCCTCTGATGAGCCAAGTTCTGAAAATGCCTTTGAAATTCAAGTGGTGTTCTTAAAGAAGAATGCACTGGGAAATCCTACTGCAATTCAAGGCAGAAGGTGATTTCCATATAACTGAGGGGTTTGAAATATTTAGGTGAAAAATCAGGATATAATGTCTGAAATGCAGAGAAAGAAGGCAGAGTATAAAAGTGGAATTATTGGTTTAGTTTGGGGTCTCATCAAGGAGATATATTGCATTGCAGTGGGATGCCTCAGTACACCATCCAAAGCAGATCCCTAGAAAAAGCATCATTACGGTTTTAGGTTTCAGCGTGATAAAGAATTTTCACAGGTATTTTGTGTAGAAATATTTTCCGGGATACGGGAAAGCAAGCGGAAGAAATAGTGAAGTAGTGGAGAACATAACTTTCTAAGCAGAAACAGACTTGTTTTTTCTCTCTCTTAGCTTCCCTTGTAATGTTTCCTGAAGTCCTATTTCATTCTAGGTGTGACAGTAACTCCTTACCCATGGCTCGCAAAAATTCTTCATAGAGTTCGAATGTCATGAGAGGGTTAGGCAAATCCCTTAGCCATTGCTTGAACACACTGGCAATGACATGGATGTTGTAGTCATCGAGATTCACTCGTTCAATATCTGGTATGGGGAAAGAATGAAAGCAAGAAAATTAAAAGCAAAGGGGGAACAGCAAAAGGAGACTTCACCATATACTCTGACACAGTGCCAACATAAGAATTAAATCATGGTCAAAGTATGGCTCATGTTGTTAGGATGCTGGCTTGACAAGCAAGCAGTCCTGCATTCGAGATCTGAGTGCTGCCACAGTGTGAGGTGAGCTCCCATCCTTTGCTCCAGCTCCTGTCAGGGACCTGAAAGGAGCCCCTAACTGAGTGTACCCAGGGCAATAGTGGCTAATCCTTTCAACCCGGAAGCGCCTTGGTGCCTCCAACACAAGTCTGATGTGATGCAATGGCCTAGGTTCCTTAAGGTAAAGGTAAAAGGTTCCCCTTGCACATATGTGCTAGTTGTTCCTGACTCTAGGGGTCGGTGCTCATCTCTGTTTCAAAGCTGAAGAGCCAGGGCTGTCCGAAGATATTTCTGTGGTCATGTGGCCAGCATGACCTAACGCCAAAGGCACAAGAAACACTGTTACCTTCCCACCAAAGGTGGTTCCTATTTTTCTACTTGCATTTTATTATGCTTTTGAACTGCTAGGTTGGCAGAAGCTGAGACAAGTAACGGGAGCTCTCTCCATTATGCGGCACTAGGGATTCAAACCACCGACCTTCCTGATGGAGAAGCTCAGCGTCTTAGCCAGTTAGCCAGTTCCTTAGCCAGTAGTATAACTGACTGAACTCATAGCTTCCCAGGTCCTACCTAGTCCATCATTTTAATCACTACACCAAACATATTCTCAAACATAAATCAAATATAAACCACAGGTACATATCGGTTTTAGCCTAACATAGAATTAACTACAGGTACTGTATGAGTTCTGCTTCAGCACTGTCTAAATCAAATTGAATACTGTTGATCACCAACATTACATTTTCTGGCCATCATCTGCCCTAAAGTTTTAGCATCTCTAAAATAAACACAGACACCGGGGTGGGGGTGGGGAAACCCCTCACAATAATGAAAGTTTCCCTTCTCTAAGCCTGCTCACCTGTGTCAAGGCCCTGCCGTAACTCTTTGATCTTATTTGTTGATCCAGATTTCCGGTAAATGCCCTCCGTATACAAAGCATGCATTTCTATGTAGCTGGTGAGCTTCTCAAACACTACTGGCACAATCCGTTCTTCGCTGGTCAGGCGAGAGAGTTCGACTCCAAACTGGCGTGAAGAAAGCTCTGGGTCATACTATAAGGACAGGGATAATGCAATAAGCGTTACAAGCGCATCACAGCCCCACTGTCCAAATTCCCACTGTATTTGCCTGGTTCTAAAGCTGCTGAAATGCCAGGACCAGAACAGTCCTGCTTTAAGATTACAAGCTATGCAAAACATAAAGCAAGTATTTAGAGTAATGGAAACATCTCAACACCTTTCCCCAAATCCTTGCTGTCTTTTGCACGGGATTAGCATTTTAGTCATAGTCTCAATTCAGAGCACTGGAGGGGCAGGCAAAGGGGCAGCAGAAAACAAGTCTTTTAACTCCACTGTCTCCCCCAGAGTTTTCTGACTCCCTTGTTTTCTGCTTTACACAATGTGTCGCAGTAGAAATATGAGTGAAGAGTAAGCAGCTAGACGGGTGTTTCTCAACCCTGACCATTTTTAAGATGTGTGGACTTCAGCTCCCAGAATTCCCCCGTTATGTGTGGCATACGGAAATGAGAGAAAACCACGGTACCTTTTTGGAGCATTTTGTTGTCGTCTTCTGGCAGCACTTTCGGTGGCAAGCGTATTTGCACACTGGAATTAAGAAAAATGTATTTAGTGCTGCACATAACAAAATGCAGTGAAATTTTATTGTGTTATACAAGAGCTGACAAGGAGACTCTTAACTGGATTTTGCTGCATAATTAAGCTGTGGAATGTAGCAGGCTAAATGCCTCTCCTCTATTCAGGTTCGGTACTTCGCATAATGCAACTTTCGTTTGGTTCCTTAGTTATAATTATGGTAAAAATTAAAACTATAGTGCAATACTTACTACCGGCCTTTCTCTATTTGGCAAGGCATTTGAACGAAAACTAAAGGAGCTAACAATCTCCCAAGGAAAGGAAATGTAAGCAAGAACAGGAAGAAAAAGACTGCAGGAGGATTAACAGTTTATACCTACATTTGCAAACAGCAGCTCTGTCCATGATCCATATCAAGGAGGAACAGAATTCACAGTAGGTAGGGATGCTATATTGAGTAGCCTTAAAAATGTGGCCATTATGTTCTTCTACCTAGTAATGTCCAAAAAAAAAGCAATTTGACATTTAACAGCAGTTGAAAATAGATCTGAGTATTTACTGTACTGCACAAAAATATTTCATAAACCAGTTACTGTTATTTTTTTAAAAAAATTCTGGCTGGAATGTTGGAAGAGTATTCTTGGCAATGTTGACTATTTCTCAGAAGGTTCAATAATGTCATCCATTTGTTCATTCATTGAATTTCTACCTCACCTTTTGTCTCAACAATGAAAGTCTCTTACAGTGATTTTCAGATAACAAAAATATAACATATCCTTCTTAATCAGACTTGTGATTAATTCCATCCTGTTTTATCCTATCTCAAAAACTGTCAAAACCTTCAGTCACTGAATGCCAACATTGACATACCTGTACTTGCTGCAAACATTTAAACATACATAATTATATAATTTGCAATATAATTTGCTTCATATTAAAGGAGGAAGCATTTCAGCTTACTATGTCTGTTTCCTTCTTTCGTCTCTTCTTCCTTTCTGTTTTTGTCACCTGACAACAAGAGACAATATCAAACAGTTCAGTATTTTTTGAATACTTTGCTTCCATTTGCAAATTTAAATCAGTTTTCTTATATAATCTTTGTTTACAAAGCAAATCAAGGAGCTATTAAAATCAGACAGACCGTTCTTATTTACTGTTTCTTCTCCTGACCAAGATATTCCTATAACACTCAATATTTTATTATGTGGGCACCTCTGAGAACTGAGAGAGTTAACAAGTGTCAAGTAGAATCAAAATTCTGCTGTCATGGCTTCTGGCAGAAACAGGGGTATTTGGAAGGAGATATTAATCTATTTTGTGTAAGTAGCAGAATGACCTACAATTGTCCCTTCTACGGCTTAATACTAACCACTATACCTCTGCACATTTTTCCATGCTGCTTGCTCTTTCCAACATACTTTAAGAACAGAAGCCTTAAAATATGCATGTACATAGACAATTATGATTTGTTCTGTTTTTCTTCACTATGGGCCTTTTTGTAACAGAATGGTACATACACATTCTGGTTACTTCTTCATTTTCAATAGCACATTCTATTTTGTGATCATAAAACGTTTTGCAGGATCCAATCTGGGTTGGTCACCGGGACCAGACCAATCTGACCCACCCTGATTGGATCCTGCAACATTATCCTGCATTTGCCTTCATTCATGATGAAACTTTTTATACATTATTGCAAGCTAGCAAAGTCTATTCGTCAATAACAAGAGACAAGGAAATTATGTGGTGTTAGCAGCATAAAGAACTTTCTGAAAGAGTGCTAATGACCAGATGGCTGCAAGGAATATAAATCTTTCCATCTTCCACCGTTCAGTCAGAACTGAAGAAGCTTCTTGGATGAGAAGTGAAATGTTTTCAAGGAAAAACAAAGTTCAGTTGCCTTTTGAAAAAGCACTTTTGGAACAAGATAGCTGTTCTAACCTAGGCTTCCCAAGAGCATGAAGCAAACTCCTTGTCCCAACAAAAACCCATTTTATTAAATTTACTGTGAATTCTGCTCGTTCACATCCAGCAAAGGGAGGATTTACAGTCACAGACCTTATCTGGCTTGGAGAGCTGCAAAACTTGGCAAGGAGTCTCAGAGAGTCACGAACCAATTAAGCAAACTAATTGTCTCCTGAAAACTCCAGTCCCCTTTCACTCCTTTTATTTCCTCTGGGAGGGGCCATTCAACAGGCTCCAGCTGTTCCTCTGCCTCACTGATGTCTGACTCTGAAGGCAGCTGATAACTGTCAGATGGCTCTGGCCCCCTCTCTGCCTCTGACACAGAGCCCTCATCAGAGCCTTCCCCAGACTCCAGGACTGGCCCAGGTTCCTCCCCAACCTCCTCACTGTTCAAATCTGCTGCCAGCTCTGCTGGCCGCTGGTGGGCCACAACAGTAGCTGATTCTTCACAGAGCATCCAGAACATGGTCCTCCTGTCAAAGGGATGCAATATGAGATTGTGGTTGTGTTGGACCAGTTTACCTTTGCAGCAGAACAATCCAAAGGCATATACTCCATCATGTATTCATCCAGAAACACCTTAAATGTATTGACCCAGACCCTTACGGGGGATTCGCTCCAGTTCCTCTGTTCAAGTTTCATGGTTTTCTCTAGAATCTGCTCAAACAGCGCATAGAGATCCTTGTAGCGGATGCTCTTCCCATCACCCATCTATTAAAACATAGAGAAACAAATGTGAATGTCTGAATGTTCCACAAAGAGGACAGAAATGTATTAAAACGTTCATTCACTAAAATAAACAAACATTAACAGCCAAAGAAAAAACATAAGCACAGTCCTGAAATCAAATAATAGAAAAAGGCAGGCAATAACAGCTAATTGCCTAGAACTCAGCAACACAAGGGGGACACGGTGGCTCAGTGGCTAAGACGCTGACATGTTGATCAGAAAGGTTGACAGTTCGAATCCCCAGCACCGCGTAATGGAGTGAGTTCCCGTTACTGGTCCCAGCTTCTGCCAACCTAGCAGTTTGACAGCATGTAAAAAATGCAAGTAGAAAAATAGGGACCACCTTTGGTAGGAAGGGAACAACGTTCCATGCGCCTTCGGCATTTAGTCATGCCAGCCACATGACCACTGAGACGTCTTCGGACAGCGCTGGCTTTTCGGCTTTGAAATGGAGATGAGCACCGCTCCCTAGAATCGGGAATGACTAATACATATGTGCGAGGGGAACCTTTACCTTTACAGCAGCACAAACATGGGTCTGTGCTTCATTGCATGACAACTGAACGGGCAGGAAAGGTGTTGTGTTGTGTTGTGACACAAGGCTGGTTGGGGAATTCTGGGAGTTGAAGTCCAATCATTTAAAATCTTATCAAGATTGAGAAACACTGCCCCAGGCATTGCTTTATTGAAGTTTGAGGAAACTGCTACTGTAAAAACACACTGCATAAACTCTACTTGCAAAGCTCCAAGTGTCATCTGAGACACTCCCTCTCTTTATAGACATAATCGCACTTCCTATGATATCTTACTAATTTCATTAAGCAAATGACTCATTTGTTTTCATTCCATTCACTATAATTTGGATGATGATACCATTTTTTTCTTGATACTGCACGAAGAAGCATCTTCCTTGAAATGTGCACATTTGACTTTTTTTTGGCCCTTGCATTCTTCCTCCTCCTTTATTTACAAAAGCAGAAAAGTTCTTTTTGTTACATGATACACTATGATCAAGTTAACGAGAAGAAGCAGGAACGTCAGTAATAAATCTAGTTCCGTCTTCCATGAAACTCAATCTATTATCATTGTAAATCATTATCTCCCCAAACATCAAGAGCGGCTTTTGTACAGTTTGGCTGCACCAGGAACTTCTGTCATTAGTACTTAATTTTAAAACATAAATAGTTATTCAACTTACTGCCAAAGCAGAAGAGTAGAAACTAAAGATATTTTGCCGGAATTCTTTCAAAGCTTTTTTAAATACCACATCCACAAGAGTGTCCTTCTTACAGTCTTCGCTGTCCAAATCATTCATCTAAAAAAAAGAAAAGAAATTAAAACTGTTTTTCAAAACTTACCATGTGACAGTTCAATGATGCAGGGCAAGCACACAATTTCCAGGACAGCAGTCAGATGGCTACATGAAGGCTAGCCTGTTTTATTTAATGACCAAACTTTGACTGTCCTTGATGCAGATGTAAACAAAGCTCTCCCAAAGAAGTTACAGAAATAACTTGCTTTATTCTCCCACCAGGAAGAACACCAAAATCCTTCCAGAGGTTTCCATCAAAACAATACATTCTAGACTTATTCAGAAGCAAGGAGACCACTGGACTATGTGCCGTGGTGGTGCAGTGGTTAGAATGCAGTTCAGCAGTTCGATCCTGACCGGCTCAAGGTTGACTCAGCCTTCCATCTTTCCAAGGTGGGTAAAATGAGGAGCCAAATTGTTGGGGAGCAATAGGCTGACTCTGTAAACTGCTTACAGAGGGCTGTAAAGCACTGTAAAGCGGTATATAAGTCTAAGGGCTATTGCTGTTGCTAACTGCTATTCAAGAATGAGAAGGGAAAAACCTGCCCTACTTATGGCTGGTATTTCATTTCATTTTAGTCTGATGTTTCTACTCCAGTCACTTTCTCCTTTCTTACATGTGTTTTGTTGGTTTTCACATTGAAGAGGCGAGAGCTATCGTATTTTTCAGAGTATAATTATGTTGCACTCTGCAAACCTCCCAAAAACGGCCCATTTTTTTTTAAAAAAATGGCATGAATAGCCTTTAGAGGCTTATAGAGTGCTCCTGGAGGCTGGGGGAGGTGGGGCAAAATTGAGCAAAAAATGGGCCATTTTTTGCTCATTTCTGCCCTCCCCAGCCCCCAGGAGCACCCTGAAAGCCTCCTAAAAGCTATGCACGGCCATTTTGGTGAAGGGGTGGGGTTTCGGGAGGCAAAAAATGCTGTATTCAGTGTATAAGATGCACCCAGATTTTCAGCCTCTTTTTTGAGGGAAAAAGATGCATCTTAGACTCCAAAAAATACGGTATTTCTCTTTTAATTAAGCTTTGCTGCTTCAGATACAAAGGTTGCTTGACAAACATATATGGCAAAATATATGCTTGACAAAAATATATGGCAGATAAAAGTCCAACCAGATGTTTCCATGAAGGTCATAAAATCAGCGGCAGGATGCTATTTGGCTTTTGGATGCTATTTGGAACCCTGACAATCAACTTACAAAGATTTCATACTAAAAGTCAATATTGACTCTTAGCAGGTAAAGCTGTCAATTTACGTATGCAGCATGGAATATATACACGTTACCTTTTTCAAGAGGAACTCGTCCATGCTTTTCAAGTCACTGACACTTGTTATGATCTGAAGAGCGTCGTTCTGCCATTGTGCAGGTTCCATAGTTACGTTGCTAATTTTCAGGCTGCGTTTTCGCTTGACCTTTGGAGATGGCTCTTTGTTTTCTTTACATTCCCTTTGATAGATGCCTGACAGTTCGGGACTCCTTGGAGGGCTCAGCTCTGCATGTGCAAAGAAATACAAGTTTTGCTCAGAATTCCTCCGAGAAGAACAAGCAGAACTACCTTCCTAAATCGGGAAAAATCGGAAACACTAAAGATGCGACACATTATTTCTTTAGCATGATGGATAGAAACAGCTCGGGCATGCCTGCCTGAGATTCCCACCTTCCCTGTAGGGAAATCCTAGAAAATGTGGGATTCAAGGCAAGTTAGATAATTCAAAGGAGAACTCTGCTGGTGTCTGGAACAAAGACTTCTGATAACCAGTAAGGAGCAATTCACGAACGTTTTGGATTTCTGATGACATGTAAAAGAACCAGAAGATTATTCATACACCGGGCATGACTGTCAAGAGAAACGATTGAACAAGCACTAAGCTGTTCTTGGATAAAAGTATTTTATGCATTCACAATGTCTCGTGCACAAAGCAGGAGTTGAATTTTGAGATATTTTCCCATTCAATGATTCTGTTACATCTAAAATAAGTCAAAAAGCTGATTTGCCAAGCCAATCTTCCTACTTCTGAAACCCTGAATTACCACTTATTTTTTTGTGTGTCTTTGCAATCTACAAAAGAAACACATTTAAATCTTTATCAGCTGTCTAGCTGACATTTTTATTAAACCGTCTTGGCAAGTTTAAAATGGGAGGACTTCAACTCCCAGAATTCCACCTATCTTAAACTTGTCGAGGTTAAGAAACATTGTATTAAACCACCTGTTTACCTTCTTCAAGCTGTAGACCTGGAATCATGTCTCTTCCTGGGGCATCTTGGTCAGGATAGAGTTCCAGCAGCTCTGACTGGGTCGCAAGCTTCTCCCTGTTTATCTTCTTCTCTCCCTGCCTTCCTTTCCCCCAAAATCTCATCTTGGCTCTTTGAGGTCTAACAAATGACAAATGGAAAGAAAAGTTTACTCAAGCCATGTTGATTATTTTATCCAGGTGCAGAGGCGCACATACCGGCCGAGTGGCAATTAGCCCACAACCTGGCAGTGGGCCGCAGACCACAGGTTGGGGACCCCTGGTCTAACTGAACAAAGGTAGCTTTGCTTATCCTCCGTTCCTCACAATTTCTCTCTTTCAAGCATTATAACTGAAATAGCTTATCTGCATTGTGGGATGGTATTGAAGGGTAAATAGTTTAGTGAATTTTTAAAAATCGCTAAGAAAAAGAAGCACTGCCTCATGTTTAATTCATGCTTGCTTTTTTTTCTTCTTCTTCTTCTTGTTGGAAAATGTGTACCTTCTGTCCACAGCTACGATCTTCTGGGCAACTGGCAGCTGTCCAATCTCTCCTTGAGACATTGCTTTGTGAAGCTTTGCTTGGCCATCGTTGGATGCAGAACGTGGCAGCATCTGCAATAATTTCAAACGTAACAGATGATGGAATCATTTGATATTCTAAGGAGACGCAATTGAGCTCTACAGCACTTTCAATATTTAAGCTGCTTTTTTAAAAAAAGCCCCACTCCCTATGGCAAAGATGCCTTTCATTTGATTGACTTCTCTTCTCCTTGTTTGGATTAAAGCCATAGGCTAGAAGATGCAGCACAGTGTTCCGTTACTATTAATTCAGAAAATCAATACCGAGAGGAATAGGTAAAGATTCCTCTCACACATGCATGCTAGACGTTCCTGACTTTAGGGGGCGGTGTTCATCTCCGTTTCAAAACTGAAGAGCCAGCGCTATCCGAAGACGTCTCCGTGGTCATGTGGCCGGCATGACTAAATGCCGAAGGCACACAGAATGCTGTTCCCTTCCCACCAAAGGTGGTTCCTATTTTCCTACTTGCATTTGTTACATGCTTTCGAACTGCTAAGTTGGCAGAAGCTGGGACAAGTAAAGGGAGCTCACTCTGCTGATTCGAACCGCCGAACTGCCGACCTTGCTGATTGACAAGCTCAGTGTCTTAGCCACTGAGCCGCCGCATCCCTAACTAGCAATACATTAATATAGAATCTTAAAGCAAAAGTAATTGGCTTTTGCATAAAAGTGTGCGATTTCTGAAGGCAGTTGTGGAAGGTATTCCTAAGAAACCTGGCTCCTGGATTTCTGAAAAAAAGAAGAAGTCTGTTTGAAGTAACTTTTGATGCTTTAAAAATAATATTCTCTTTGATGTATACATGGAAACTGCCAGTTGGTGAATGTTGTCTCCACTTAAAATTTCTCATATATTTAATAGTTCACCTTTTGGGGGTGGGGGGGTAGGGGGAGGAGATCTTTCAATTATTATAAACAATATAGAAACTGATATACACGAGTCACTGCTGAAACACCTGAACACTCAGTGAGGAACAGATCATCATAGAGAAAAATCTATCCATGATGGTTGTTAAGACTCAGCACAGACTTGCTGGCACATAATCAATAATTCAAAATCTAGATGAGTAGTAAACTTTCAGAAAAATGACAGCTCAAAAGGAAAACAAGGTGTGTGAGAGGTCATTGTATTCCAGCGCTCAAGAATCAATTGCAATTACAATAATTACTTTACGGTGATAATACTGAGGATGGTGATTCACTTAAATATGTTTTTCAGATAAAATGTTGTGCTGAATCTGCTAGAACAGGACTGTGAATTACTGCCCTCCAGATATAATTTCATCTCAGCAGGGAATGCTGACAGGTCAAATGAATGGCAGGATGTGGCACATATCCATTGGAAAAGCAGCATTAGTTAATGCAAAGGAAAGGGCTTCTAATAAAAGTCTTTTCAGGGTTTTACCACTGTCCTATTTTGAAAAATACAATTCACCGAAAATGGTGGGGAAATTCTGATAAATAAAGGGACCAAAGCATCCGCTAGAATCTGTTTCCAGGTACCCATCTGGGAAACCACTCTTACATCTTTAGCTGCTATGCTTCGATTTTTTTCTCAATTCCAAGAAGAAAGAGTAAGCCCTTATAGCCGGTTTTATTTTCGGGGGTCACTTGCAAAAATGGAAAAAAGAAATACGATCCATTTCCACCCTTTAACAAAATGATGAATTGTAAAAAAATTCGTCTCCAACTGCAATCAACAGACATAATAGCAGGAACAGCATAATCTCCTAATTCTTCTGCAGGCTGAAGGAGATAATTTGGGAGCTATACTTCCATAAAGATTTTTTTTTAAAAAAAGATATTCACCCTCTGTCTCTTAAACAAGTGGATATAAAACCTGCTTCAGTTGCATTACTGGGGACAAAAAGCAAAATCCAGACAAGTTCTGGCTCTTACAGAATGCTAAAAAATTCAAAATATTTCAGGTTCCTTTAAAAATAAACCCATGTTGTGTCTCTTATCTCTGTGATATTCAGTCATGGGCATGCTTAAATTGGGATAGTGGCAGTCATCCTAACCTTCCCTCCAGGCCTCGCCCACGCCAATTGGTCAGCTAACCAAAAGCAGTCTAGCTGACATTTAATAATGAAAAAGAACGATCAATGCCAAACATATTGTAATGTACTCAAAGACAATGAGCAACGTGCAAAAAAATAATGGGAAAAACAGGGACTTGGGAAGCTTTTGTTCACCCACAACTGGTGTGGAGGCGATAACCTATTTCTTCCTCTTCGTGACATTAATCAACGCTTTTCTAGCAAAAGAGAGCTCCTTAAATGACACACCTCTTATGCTGAAAGCTCAGAATAAACAACCTTCGTTTCATGTGCTGAAAATATGCACCAATGTGACCTGATTAAAAGCAGCCTTAGCAAATACGAGCCATTAATTTTCTGAACAGTAATGAGCTGCAGGACTATTTATCACGTCTAACAAGACAGTTGATCAGTCTTTTCCGAACAACTAGGACAGACAGGCAAAATAAAAACACAAAATCTAGCAACAATAAAAGAAAACCTTCAACAAAACGCAGAGGGCAATTTTAAACACATTTGAGCAACATTACATATGTCCGAGCAATATGTATATGTACATTTGAGCAATATTCCATATCCGAGCAATATTCCATATGACATTTAGACATCTGTAATTCACCGTTCGCACGGAACAGCGGTCATGAAATTCAGCATAAACTTAAAGAGCAAGAGATTGAGGGTGCATGCAGATGTAAGTAGTTGTGCTAAACCACTACTGGAAAAAGCTGATGGGGCCCCAAGAGAAGCATGGAAGGAGAAAGGATGCAAGATAAGTGAAGATCTAGGAGCTATTTGCATGCAGGTGGCATCTGTTAAAATGGTGGCAGGAGAATCGGAAGAGTGTTTTGAAAAAGTGGCAGGAATGAGGTTCCTTCTGAGGAAAGAGTTCTCCAAGCAAAGAGCGAATGAACCCAGCACCTTGACGTCTCAACCACGATTCCCAGTCTGAAATTAGTTAATGTTGGTGGAAGCAGCACTGTAACTTCCAAGAACACAGCCCATCCTCTCGGATTGTGCAATCTGAAGCAACTGGGCTTCACTTTCCCTACCGTTTCTGCCCGAAAGAATTTTATAATCTTCCCAAAGAGGATGAATTAAACGGGAATGTGATCTCGCATGCTCTTCAACCTCTTAATGGGAGTAACAGATCTCTTCAGCAAGCAGGAAAGTTCATTCAGATGAAAAATGCTTTTCAAAGCATTTTATTCATGATGTCCCCCGACTCTAAATCCCATCTAACCTTTACATTTTCTGCAAGCCATATTTCTAGCTACTCTACTGAAGGTTGCATTTCATCCCAAAGTAGAGTCTAGGCTGGTTCTATCTTCTACTTTAAACAGGATAGAAGGTTGGAAACTGGCAAGCTTAGAAATAGAACACAGGTAGTCCTTGACTTACAATTGAGCCCACAATTTCTGTTGCTGAGGGAGACAGTTGTTGAGTGAATTTTCCCCCATTTTACAAGCTCCCTGCTCACATTTGTTGAGTGAATCACTGCAATAACACGGCGGATGGAAGAATTTGGCTCCCCCATTGTCTTTGCCCGTCAGAAAGCCGCAAAAAGTGATCACTGCGACCGTCGTAAATATGAGTCGGTTGCCAAGCATCTGAATTTGGATCACGTGACAATGGGGGCGTGAAAAATGGTCCTGAGTCACTTTTTTCACTGCCCTTGTAACTTTGAGCAGTCACTAAATGGACTGTTGTAAGCCAAGGACTACCCGTACGCTGCCTACTCCAGCTTTACCTGCTGGAAACTCAGTGTGTCGGTGGGAGTATGACTGCAGGGACCTACTGAAGAAACCATGGCTGAAGGATATTCCTAAATCTTGACACCGAGAGGGGTCAGCGTTGGGCGACTGTGTTCTTAGAGGATACTATCCAACAATATCCCTTACAGGATGGGAGAGACAGCAGGAGAAGGTGTCAGTTCTGCTGAGGGTTAGCCAAGAAATGCCCCGTTCCCCACTACGACTGCTTGTGGAATATATTACCATTTCAGAATCACTATGACAGGGCTGCCCGAGCCTGACTGCACAACCGGGCTCAAGGTGAGGTGGATGCTCAAAGGAGAGAAGGAACTCAAGATTGTCATCACAATCCTCTTCCTCTGTATCCCCCTCCCAATCAGCAAAAGCACCTCTAGTCAAGAAATTGGAGCGTGTCCGTGCCATGCGGGCTTTCTTTCTATGGACGGGCCGAGCAACCTGCTTGACACCAAATGATAAAACAGATGATATGAAATGAACGAACGAACCAAACCAAACAAAAACAACCCCCACCCACCCACCCCCACCACACAAGTCAAAGGATAAGGAACATGGAACCATAAGGGTATTTTAAAAATACAATAATTTTCCGAGGGCATCGTTTGTTTAAACAACGTGATAAATTGGATCCCAACCAACAATGAAGGACAGCAGAAATAAAGGGGGGGGGGGGAGAGAAACACTTAGGGGAAAAGTAGAAATGATGCCTTAATTGCCCTTTAATATCGTTTCGATGATGAGCTTCACTTCAAACAGAACATGGACCTGGTTCTCAGTGAAGTGCGGCTGAGTTGCACATCAAAATGCAAGGGGAGATTCACCCTGGCACAAAATCCAGATAATCTGATGCCAGAGAGAAAATATGCCACTCGATTCTCCCTTGTTTTCTTGTTGGAATACTCAATTATGGGAACCCCTGCTTGCAATCTGAAGTGTGCAGCTGAGAAACAGGTTTGATACCACATAAAAACTAGGTCAGCAATGCAAAAAAAAAAAAAAAAGTACTGTGGTATATAGCACTCTTTAATCTTACATCTGCTTTCCAGCTGATATTCCTTCCTACAGATCATTGCATGCTAGCGGTATTGGTGGTTTGGGGAGACAGCTGGGAGAAATAGGTGATTTACTGCTGAAAAAAATTGGTTTCTTACCTCTCCTCTATCTGTTCTGGGAAGTTTCAGTGGCTTTTTCTGTTCTTCTTTTGGAAGAGGCGGAGGTGCTGAAGATCCTTTATTCAAGCTAAAAAAACCAAAACGATTGCAAACTTACTTGCAGTAGACGATATACAGGCATAGGTTGTTAGCATGGGAAAGCAGCGATCAATGTCCTATAAAGCTATTGTATGCGGTTTCCCCTAGAACAGCAAATACGGTGCCTTATAATTATACTTCTATTTGGTTCAATTATCTAGAACCGTGATGGTGAACCTATGGCCAGTTGTCACCCCAGCCTAGCTCCACCGTGCATGCATATGTACCTCCCGCCAGCCAGCTGGTCTTTGGATCTTTGCCGCGCATGCGCGGGACGCATGTGGGGGATGTGCATGTGCGCTTGCATTGCATTTTGGGGCCTCGCGCAGTGCCCTGTTTTGGTTTCCAGGTTGGTGCAGGAGGCCTTCCAGGCCCAAAACGGGGCGTGGGGGCTCTGTGCGAGACCCCCCTCCCGTGCCCAGTTTTGGGCCTGGAAAACCTCCTGCACCAACCTGGAAGCCAAAAATGGGCAAGGAGGGATAGGGTGTATGCGCAGAGGAGTGCGGGGGTCACACATGAATGCACGGTGGTCGCAGGGGCGGGGCACGCAGGGGGTCACGCACACATTGGCACGCGATGACAAAAAGGTTAGCCATCACTGATCTAGAGAATGGGTGGTCAAAGTTTTGAGCTTAAAGGAATATTAAAGGAATATCTATGGTTTTGCTTGTAAGATTTGAGCAAAGTAGGAGTCTCTATTTTGTAAACATTGAATGGAATGGAGAGAAATTCAAGGCCAAGAAAAGAACAGCCAAACGTCTGTTAACTTGAAAATACAGGAGGATCTGAACCTTGGGAGTGACATAAATATGAGGGGCCCTTGGTGCTCTTGGAGGTTGGTTGTATTTTTGCAGAGTTTTCATTACCCAACTAGGAACACCAAGGCACTGATGATATTACCTAGACTGGTAATGAAATGTCTTGCAAGAAAACAACCAACCTCAGAGAGTACAAAGGACCCTTCATTTTTATCCTGAGCTACAAATACTCTCCTCTACTACTGACAAATATAGAGGAGATTTCATGTGTGTGGAAGGAGGGAGGGAGAGGGAGATTTACATTCATGCCTGCTATGAAGCCTTGACACTCTGACTGTCTCTCTCCCTCCCTCCCTCTTATTGATTTTCTTTTAAGGTTGCTAGTTTCAAGGAAGATCCAAGTAGCAGTTTTATGGAAATGTAACATACAAGCATACAGTATCGTACTCACGTATTGCCCAAATGAGCATCCTTTGGTGTAAAGAAAAGGGAACCAACTCTAGTTTCCTTAGAAGAGCTTTCCTTGCCTTGGCTAGGGATTCGAGGCAGTCTGAATCGTTTTTCCCTCGCAGGTAGATTGCTGACACTTTCCCGAGACTCGGCACTCATTTGCAAATTCAACCAATCTGTTCCAACAGACTTCAGGATGACTGGAGCCTGGCTGTCCTTTTTCTCTGGGATTTTTTCTTTCAGATGGCAAATAGGAGGACTTCCTTTTTGGGGGCCAGTAGGAGATTTAAGGACCACCGATGAGGTGGCGCCTGCATTTGTTGCAAGTCTTAGTTCTCCTTCCTTGACTTGAGGATGGGCGATGAGTAGAGGCGGACCTCTGTCCATTTTCTTTGGTGAGGTGAGAGGGGTCCCATGGCAAGAGTCCCGAATCCTATTCTGTTCACTCACTTGTCTATGAAGCTCTTCAAAAACCTTATGCTGCTTCTCCAAAATTTCGGTCTGTTGCCGTATTTGTTCCATCATCTCTTTTTCGTTCTGCATCTGTTTTCGTTTCCGGCGTTCTTCTTTCTCAACATTTAACTTCTCCAACTTTTCGATAACCGTATCCGAGAGATGCATTTCTGTAGCTGGGAGTTCTCCACCGCCGGACATTTGACCATCGTGGTGTAAGGCTGTGCTCTGTGTGATCCTTTCCAGTTGAGGATGTTTTTTGGTGTCTGGGAAATAAAAATTGCTTCCCATTTCCATTTGTTTGTTTCTTAGATTATTGTCCCTCACTGAATGGCCAACTTTCAACTTGTCCTGGGGCGGAAGATAAAATGTAGGCAAACTACTAGAAATTAATGATTCCCTTGGATGCTTGTTGGAGACGACGTCGTACGAGTCACAAACCGAAGGCCGCTCTTTAACAGCAAGGCAGTCAAGTAATTCAGAACTTGAGATTGACCTCTTTTTTTCGGTCACAGTTTTATTTATAGTAGCAGCAGCAAATTTGGAGATGTCTTCATCATCATCATCGTCATCATCAAATCTCGGACTACTGTGTAGTGATTCTCTGGGATGTACGTTGTGATCCAGAGACGAGAGGAGGTCCCGGCTTAGGTTCTCTAGACTTCCGCGAGAGCTTTTGCTCTCTGGAGTTCTTCGAGGAGAGGGCATCCCTTCAGAAGCGAAGTCAGGGGACAACTGGTGCTCCTCGGATGGCGAGGTTCCGCTGGTGGATCGAACCTTCAGCAACTCCAAGCTAAAAATGGCTTGTTCCAGTTCGCGCATCCGCCTGCTCTCTCGCTTTGCACGAACACCTTTTTTGGGGTTGAGGTCTTCCAGGGACTTTGGTCTTTCTCTGAAAAGAACTTCCTCTTCCATGCTCATTCCACTCTGGCTGTTGGCCCTCTCGTGATGCTTGTGAAAGGAATTTGATGGGTCTATTCTATTGTCCGTAACCGATGTGTAGCCTTCGACAGCTTTCACTCTGTTTTCCAATGAATTATCTTCCCATTCAGAAGGGTCTGAATCCTTAATACCTGAGTTATACCCTAGTATTAATTGATCATCTTTCCTTGTTAGTCTATTCTTTAGTGATGCTTCACTCAACCGCTGCTCTCTTAATGTGGTAAACCTGTTTAAAAGAAGAAATAGATGGAGAAAGAGCTCAGTTATGACCACAAATTTGTCAGCCTTCCTTTCATTTTGACCTTTTCCCATTAACTTCCCATTCTGTTTCCTCTAATAAACAGGTAACGGTAAAGGTTCCCCTTGCACATGTGCTAGTTGTTCCCGACTCTAGGGGACATCTCCGTTTCAAAGCCGAAGAGCCAGCGCTGTCCGAAGACGTTTCTGTGGTCATGTGGCCAGCATGACTGAACACCAAAGGCACACAGAGTGCTGTTCCCTTCCCACCAAAAGTGGTCCTTATTTTTCTACTTGCATTTGTTACATGCTTTCGAACTGCTAAGTTGGCAGAAGCTGGGACAAGTAAAGGGAGCTCACTCCGTTAGCGGCATTAGGGATTCGAACCGCCAAACTTCCGACCTTTCTGATCAACAAGCTCAGTGTCTTAGCCACTGAGCCACCGCGTCCCTTTTCTCTAATAAATAGGAAGCATCAAACATGCATAAAGCTACATGGATATTTTTAGTACATCCCACAGTTCTCCTGATGATGGAACATGCTTTTTCTCATATATCAAGAAAAGGTTATATCTTTTTTTTTCTGTTCCAGTGCAGTTTATATAAAGGCAACAACTGATATGATTGCAATTATTTTTAAACCAGGATTTACTGCAATGGGTGAAGCTTTACGTACAGCTTAGTACTATCCATTAACCCAGTTCTTCCTCATCTTAAGTACTTTCCGATGAGCAACTCCTAGGATTCTCCAATCAGGATGGCCATTGTATCAAGGTTGGGGGAGACTATATGGACCACAATCCTCATTCACACAGTGACTATGGTGGTTGAGCAAAGCCGATTACACTGGTTGACTGGGGAAGTTGCAGTCCACACATGTTGAATGCAGCAGATTATGGAAAGCCTATTATGCTAGTAGCTTACAACTTCATGTCCCCTTTAGAACTGTTAATGAATCCTTAATTAATAATGTTAAGAGAAGGGATGGTAATTCCCAGGTGCAAAGTGTATGTATAACTGTTTGACGTATGATCTCTCCTCAAATCTTTATTTTCATAATATACCAGCAATAATACATCTGCGTGTGATCTGGGTTTACTGCAATGTGTGAATCTAGCCATTATGATTGATCAGCCATAAGATATAGCTTGCCCTACTGTAGTCCAACTAAGGAAATAGCCATTTCTTCTACACACTACAGGGAACAAATGATATGCATATGAATCCAGATAAAAGGTTTATCATACTGTAAACCAAATCACTAGAGGGCACTGAACCAATAATTGTAAGTTTTGAAGCTAGGTAAAAGAGCTATTTTTATGCAGCAGCATCAGAACATGATCATAAAGAATTAAATGTGTTTGTTCTATTTAAATATCTCTTTTATCACCCAGCCAGTCCCAATAATTCCCAAGGTCTTCTTCCATTTGGACAGGTGTCTCCTGACCAAAACATGGCATGGCTTACCTCTGCCGTGCTTTGTAGCCTCTATAGGCTGCTTGCAACAAAATGATTTTGTTTCTCTTGGCCCTGTAGAGAGTCCTCGTGCGGTAGCTCCGCCAGTGCGCCTGGATAGAGGTTGCCGCAGCATGCCTACGTCTTAGGCGGTCCCGCCAAGAGCTCTGGATAATGAAGCCTGCAATACGCATCTGCTGGAATCTTCGCCGGGCCATGTAACCTCGCCAGTATGCCTGAAGGACCACAGCAGCTTGCTCTAAAAAGGCTGAATGGTTCAGGGACTCTGCCTCTGTTTCAGCTTGCTTCCTTCTCTGATAATGACGCCAACAACGCTGCCCAGGGAATTTAAAAGAAAAAAAAGGGAGGGAATACTTTATTAACACAATAATGAGCTTTTAGCCAAAGCCGTTAGCTGGAATAGTTCTTCTTAAGACTTTTCTAACCCTTAAGTACTAATTTCTAATATTAAAGGTAAAGGTTCCCCTTGCACATATGTGCTAGTTGTTCCCGACTCTAGGGGGTGGTGCTCATCTCCATTTCAAAGCCGAAGAGCCAGCGCTGTCCGAAGACATCTCCGTGGTCATGTGGCCGGCATGACTAAATGCCGAAGGCGCACAGAATGCTGTTACCTTCCCACCAAAGATGGTCCCTATTTTTCAACTTGCATTTTTACATGCTTTCAAACTGCTAGGCTGGCAGAAACTGGGACAAGTCACGGGAGTTCACTCCGTTACATAGCGCTAGGGATTCGAATCACCGAACTGCTGACCTTTTGATCAACAAGCTCAACGTCTTAGCCACTGAGCCACCGCGTCCCCTAATTTCTAATATTACGACAATCCAATTAATTACAAAAAAATTATGTTTACTGGCATTTTAAAGCAAGTGTTTTAACGCAGACAGACGTACATACCAATCCATACAAGAATGTTATTCTGACAGTGAGGATGAAGAAAGATATTCCGTTAAAGAAGTGTTAGTAATTTTCTCGCACGTGGTATGAATACATTGAATAAAGCCCTCCATTTCTAAAGAAGGATGGCTTAAGGTTTGATGCATTGTGTGAATCCAGAAAAAAAGATAAATTCAATAATTAGGTTAACTGTGTTGTTTAAAGGCGGGTTATCTATGTTGAGAGTAAGGTAAACATCCCCAGGGTTTAAGTTTAAGGGCAGCATATAGTTGACCCCCACCTGTATGATCACAGCAGCCTCCCTCATGCTCAGGAACTGCCTCCGGTACAGCATTGTCTGGAACCAGCTCTGCAATAAGATAATCCTCCGCAAGACCTCCTCATGCAACAATCCTTGTAAAAGCTGTCGCCCCTGTTCCTTCATGAACACCTGATGGGCAATTGAACAATCACAATTCAGGTCCTTCCTTTTGCATATTAGCAACCTGACACACTTATGTGCAGTCAGCCCTGGCACCATTTTCCCCTGGCACCTTCAGGGCTGCCCCAGTGGAGATGAGTCAAGCTGTGGGAACGGGAAGGGGTGGGGGGAGGTAGAGATAGCTGGGGAGGGGGAGAGGACTGTAGCCAAAATAAAATTCTTTCCTCTGAGAACCAAGGACTTTCCCACCAGGGGTGAGGAGGTGGGATCTGAGACCAAGTGACCCTTGGACTGTGACCTGATTGGACCATCTGATCGACTGCATGGGCAGAGGGAGGAAAACTTTGCTTTTAACTAGAGGGAAACCTGAGGGGGGGTTTAGAGCCAACATGACACATTTATACATCTATACTATCTATTTATCCTCATGTGTCTGAAGGCCCACCCTGATTCTTCCAGTCTCTTTTTACAGAGAGATTAATTCGGTTCTAATCATCCCTCAGATATAATTATAAAAAGATGGGCTCTTTGAAATCCAAGCTGAAATCCAAGTTACTTCAGGATTTTTTTTAAGGATGCATGAGGAAAGAACATCCCCAAATCCCCCTTTGAAAAGTGTCTAGAAACAGTAGCTGGACCTTACCATGGTTTGCCCGACTTGGAAACTATCTGAGTTGGTCTTTGTCTTTTTGAAGAAGCCTTCAATATTCTGCTTAGATGGGACAGTGCCTCGTGGGAGAAGTACATGGAAGTGGTCTACAAAATCCTGGCAATTTAGACACAACACCACCATATTGTTACATTTATAAACTCTTCATAAGTCAAACATAAAAGGAGATCAAGTTAACAAACTGCATATAAAGTTTTCAATACACAAATGTTTATATCCCTTGAATCTTGAAGAAATACAAATAGGCGGAGACAGCTCACAAGAAATACTGCCACATACAACTCTGTAAATTTGGAAGTAGGTTTGGATTTACAAATAGCTCCAGCAACAACATGGCATATATTTTTTTAGGTCTTTAAAAAAATAAAAAATAAACAAAACTAATTAAACACAGCCAGCTCAACTGCTTTCAGATTCTTTATACTAGCACCATAACCTTTCAGAGAATCGAGAAAGAATAATCTCACCTGGAAAGAATATTTGCAGCTATATCCTGACTGTCGAATGCGCACTGTCTCAAGCATTCCAGTGTACCGCAGCTGTCTAAGCACCAAGTTATCGTTGAACCTCAAGGGGAGCTGGAAAAGCAAAATATACAGTTTGAGCCAACTCGCCTACAGAACCAGCTATGCATGATATAACTCGTTTCTAGGTTTGCGTGTTTTTAAATGGAGCCAAGACACTTTCAAAGTAGCAAATCGTCCCACTTTCTAACAGTGTTGTACAGTTTTGTCCCCATTATTACTTAGAAAAGAAACTGAATCAGTCGCAAAACAGAATATGCAATCATCTACGAGCGTGGCTTAATGTCTATCTTGACGTGAACATCTATGCAGATGTTAATCCTGTGCCATATTTAGCAACAAAAAGGCAACAGGAAGTTAATAGCATTGCTTATGAAATCAGGAACATTGTATCACGATATGCCTAATAGTCATTGGACGCAAGACGGCATCCTTTTTGGTAAAATAAAATTACAGTAAGTTTAGAGCCTAACATTCTGTTACAGATTTGTCACAACCAGATGACATCACATCTATGAACTCTGCACTCACAGCTCTAGCCAAGAGCCAGATTGGAAGGAAAAATAAATCACGCAACATTCCACATTAATGTTGCTTCCATAATGTGTTTTCATCCAGCAGATAATAAGGGAATGTTTTACACCCACCAGGATTATTCAGTCTGCAAATGGATTCACTAAAGGGATGTCAAAAATTAGGATTTTAAAGTTACTTTTTTTTTCTACATTACCGTCTGTGCTGGCTTAAAGCCCTGGTGTTTAATATTTCATTTTGATATTTGCTATTTCAACCTGCCTTTGCGTTATGACTGCTCTTAGGGAGTGCGTCTTATTCTGCTTTCTGTTATCTTTAGCCTATAGGACAAATTGCAGGTTGAATGTATTTCAGCAGCAAAAATCACTCGGCGTTGGGGAAAAGTTTACCTTCTCGGCATTGGAGCGAATGCATTTGACAAAATAGGGCTCTGCCTGCCCAAGAGTCTCCATCAACTTGGTCAGTGAGGCCTGCAGAACAAAACATAGCATTGGCTTTTGCAATCATGAGCCAGGCTTTGGGAGAATAGAAGCAGATACCCCAATAAAACCATCTAGCAGCTGCTGTGCTCAAACAGGGCAGAAGAGAGGTAGGGTTCAATGGAGGCGCTGAAATTTCTTTGTGCTTAACTATAGGATTTAGTTAGTATAGAGAGAGAGCTGGCTTGGTGCCATTATCTAGGCCAGCATGTTAAGATTCCTCCTCCTCCTCCTCCCACTGGATCAGCCCAAAATAACCTTGATTTTCTCTGAAAGTAGAGCCACCCAGGACTAAATATCTAAAACCAGGGTTTTTCAAACTTAAAGCATTCCGTGACAAGTGGTGGGGTCGATGGAAAAACAAAAGGTTTTTTTTCTCCTTCTAAAGAGCTATTAAAAAAAAAACCTCTAGGGGATTGGACTCTTGTTCAGCTGTTTCTGAGAATTTCTTTTCTTAACCAACAGGATTCATAGCCTGAAAATGTTTGACTGACATGCTTATCCCCCACCCACCCCTACCCCACCCCGAACCAAACAACTGCAAGGAAGGAACCTGGAACTGGGCACTGATGCTTGGAGGTTTCTTCTTCTTGTGAAGGTGGAGAAGAGACTTTGTGATACGGTCGTGTAGAGTCAGGCTTGTCAGGTGCTTGAGGGATTTCACCTCCAGCAAGTGCTGAGAAAGAAGAGAAGCAGAAAAAATTGGAAGAAACTTAAAGAACAGCATCAATCAATCCAAGAAACATCCTTCAGAGAGGCATACATCGAAATGTAGAGCTACAAACAAACACCCCACATTTTTTGCCCTGGATCCCAAAGAAGTTTAACCAGCATAAGCTTTTTCAGATTATTTATTATGGGTATTTATTATATACATGGGTATGTCTAGTTTGATGAAAAGAAGGACTAGGGGAGAGATTTTCCAATATCTGAGGGGCTGCCCCAAAGAAGAGGGAGTCAAGCTATTCTCCAAAGCACCTGAAGGGAGGACAAGAAACAATGGGTGGAAACTAATCAAGGAGAGAAGCAACCTAGAACTAAGGAGAAATTTCCTGACAGTGAGAACAATTAATTGGAGAAAAAATATCTCCAAAAGTTGTAAATGCTCCAACACTGGAAGTTTTTAAGAATAAATTGGCCAACTATTTGTCTGAAATAGTATAGGGTTTCCTGCCTGAGCAGAGGGTTGGACTAGAAGACCTCCAAGGTCCATTCCAACTCTGCTATTCTATTCTATTCTATTCTATTCTATTCTATCCTACGTTGATAAATATGTTGCCATAATTTCTGCCACAATTGCTTATGTATGCAGATTTATTACATCCATGTGAGAAAAAGCATTCTTTGTGGATAAAGTTATGTATGGATGATATCCTGTAAGCAAATGAGTAGATGGTCTGCATGCTACATTTTGAATAGGCATTTGTATGCAGGGCTTGTAATCTTTTACACCATATGGGGAAAGACTCTCATGCCTGAAGTAACCCTTAACTAGATCCATTAGCAGGGCTTTCAGCCAAGGAATAGAATTCTCTCACCTTTGGTAGGCTGGCCTTGACTTTGACGTTCTTGTTTCGCCTAGGGAAGATAAGAACCAAATATAATAAAAGCAGGTTTACACTGTTCATCTGTAAATATTTCATGACCAAAAGGCTTGATTTGGACATAACATCAATCATGAGCTCTGGGTACATGTGACTCCATGTGTGTAGGTATGCTGGTCTTGTTGTATTTGGGTCTTTTCCTGTGTAAGACTGAGATTGTCTTGGCAACGCTACTTAAATCAAAATTTAGGTGCTTGGCCACCAACTCATATTTTTTATGATGGTTGCACTATCCTGGGATCCCCATTTGCGACCTTCTGACGAACAACACGGAAGCCAGATTCACTTAACACAAAATGCAGTGATTCCCTTAACGACTGTGGCAAGAAACGTCGTAAAATGGGGAAAAACTCACTGAACAGCATCAACTTTGGGCTCAACGGTGGCCGTAAGTCAGGGGTGTCCAAACTTGAGAACTTTAAGACTTGTGGACTTCAACTCCCAGAATTCCCCAGCCAGCATAGCTGGCTGGGGAATTCTGGGAGTTGAAGTCCACAAGTCTTAAAGTTCCCAAGTTTGGACACCCCTGCCGTAAGTCGAGGACTACCTGTACCGAGGACCAACTTTTTTTTTAAAAAAAATCCCTCACTTGTCCCACATCTCTGGTTATCCAAGCCACCTCTGGAATAAAGACAGAGAATCACTAACATGAGAATGCCGTGAGCACGCTCCAAAAGCTTGCTGCTAGTCGAATTCACAAATATCCCGTCTTTGTCAAGGAAACTGCTGGGGCTGGAGAGCCGGCTCTGTCGGAGGCCCATCCTGCTATTCCACACGCCGTAAGCATCGCTGCAATGCAAGGAAGTCATACACGTTTACTTTTTTTTAAACTTTTCGCGGAGAACAGGAAAGAAAAAAATGTCAGCTGCTGAAAAGGAGAAATGCATCAAACAGCACAGTCCCGGCATCGTAGCAGAGATGTCAAATTTCTTCGGCTGCCTGATGGATCCACTTACCGCTGGCTTTTCTCGTTAATCGTGTTAACTCCCTGCAGGTCAGAAAGGGGCGTTCTCGGCCGTTTGCGAGCAATACCTGTAGCAGCACATCAATAAAGAAGAAATGTAACGTTGCGCTTTGCGTGGAAGGAAATTCAGCGGATCACATTTGAAAAGGACTGTTGCAATGTAGGCTAAAAATGGAACATGCTGGGAACAGGGAGACAATAGGATTTTATTATGGTGTGAGGTGAAGTGATATATTTGACAGGCTTCTAAAAATAAAGGAAACCATTTTCTACTTGGTTGCCATAAAAAAATAGAGGGACTAGCAATTCTATATACGAGCCATATTTTAACTGGAAGGTGCAGATCCCATTTTTTCAGGGGCAAAAACCAAGTGGATTTTGTCAGTCAAGTCTCCTGGCATTAAAATCATTGGCTGTCATAATTAAGATACCTGTTTCTATGGAGATTCTCAGTCATCCAGGTGATTGTTGTCTCAAAGGTGCTTTTTCAAGAGGCAACTGGACTTTCTTGGTTTTTGCTTGAAGACGTTTCGCCTCTCATCCGAGAAGCTTCTTCAGTTCTGATTGAATGGTGGAGGATGGAAGGATTTATATTCCTTGCTGTCATCTGGTCCTTAATGCAGTCATCACTTGCTTGCAGATGACTGCAAGGAAAATAAAGTCTTCCATTCTCCATCGTTCAGTCAGAACTGAAGAAGCAAAACGTAAAAACCAAGTAAGTCCAGTTTCCTTTTGAAAAAGCATATTTGGGATAAGATACAAGTTACAATGTATTTTTAAAAAGCTCTTAACCAGGATCAGAATATCTGAAAATTGTTTCACTCTCCCAAGTGCCTATATTTGTTAATCATCTGGGAAATACAGACCATGTGACTGTAATAACTTTTTGCAAAATGAAGCCTCTGACTACTGCGAACAACAGCATTTTTTCTGGTGCCTTTTTAAAAAAATATGCTATGATTCATAGCTGCTGCATAGTTTTACCAACCAGAGTCTAACAAGGACGCTTCGCTAGTTTTGGTCCCTCCATTCCTGCCCGAAGCACAATCTCTATGGAGATTTGCTTGATCAATAACCGATAAAAGATTGCACTTATTCCAGTCTAAATGCCTTTGTCCTTGGCTTAAAAATATTGCACTCCATGCTTTAGAATGGCTTATGCTTTTTTTTTTTTTAATAATCTGAAAGCTCACACTACCAATATGAATGTTTTTGGTAGTCGTTCTGCTGACCGCAAAACCACAAGCTTCTATTCTAATTCCACCTCCAACGTGAATTCACTTCGTGGTTTTAAGAAAGCCTTCTTTTAAACTGTGGTCTTAGTTTAGTTCACAGGGTGAACAGCACTTCACGTTCTTTTTAAAGTAATAATTTTTGTTGGAAGTTTCAAAACATAAAGATAAAAAGCTAATACAAAGTATGACAAATATAAAAAAGAAAAGGTAAAAGTAAAAAATAGAGAGAGAAAAGGGAAGAATAGATAGATGGATGGGTGGGTGGGTAGGTAGGTAGATAGATATTATATATGAATATAAAAAGAAAATTTAAAAATCCATAAGGATGTTTGGGGAATTCAGAGGGCTAATATAGCCTCTGTCTGTAACTCTAAAGTAATTGTGTGTTTTCATTGGATCATGTAGTAGCTGCAGAGAATAGCTGTGAGATTTTGGGAAAATACAAGAATACTGTAAAGATTTCTAGACAACAATTATTGTAAGAGTGACACTTATCTATTCTTCTATGAATTATGTACTTAAAAAACCCTCCCCCCTTACCCCTCTACAATAACAATTACTATTATTTTCAGGGTGTGTTGCTATAAGCATTTCCTGACATTAAAAAGTAGATCATAGTTTTGAGAATTAGTGAATTTCATATAGCTTTTTATTTTTTTGCCCTCAAAATAAATTAGCCAAGCTAAGCTAATATGTAAAATGGGACAGGACTTACAACTATCAACTGAAATTGATTCCCCTACCCCTTCCTGCCCCAGCCAAATATTACTGCTTATTTTTGACTATAAAGATCTGGAGAGCAAAATAAATAACTTGAGACAGAGCTGTAACTGTTTTCTCAAGCTTTTCATTAGCAACAACGCCAACTGAAAAGTTACAAATCTGTCTGCGATCATCAAAAAATGTGCTATTACATGAAGTGAGTCAACAAACTAAAACATTAGCTTTAAATCTTACTGTATTCTAAGTAAGCCAACATGGTAATAATATTGTAATTCCTAGTTTTCTCAGGAAGTACTCACTTCCACCCTTTAAAATTAATACTTGATTTCGTTTTTCTTTTGCAGCCTTTACACCAACATGTATAATCTAATGCAGAGGTCCCAAACCTTTATGGCTCGGTGGACCGGTGGTGGAGAGGGAGGGAGGGGATAGCTCCACATGTGCGGGTGGCAAGCTTGCACATGCATGTAACTCCATTTGTGCAAGCAGTGTGCACACGCGCCCACTACTCGCACAAGTGGGGATGTGTGTGTGCATATGCTTGCCCGCTATAGGCCACAGTCCAGAGGTTGGGTACCCCTGAGCCAATGCATGAATAATACAGTTCATGCACACTTTAATGAAGGATATTATTAATAGGCTGTAAGAACATTCAAAATCATGATTTGCTTCTCCTTTTCTCTCTCTCTCTCTCTCCCCCTCTTTGCTTATCACTTTTTTCCTTTAGGTAGGTGACATGATTAGACGTTAGATAGGAAAGGAAGGAAAAGTCTTTTAATAAAGGGTGACATGATTAAAAGCTAGAATAAGTGATAGAAATAAGAGAAGGGGGAATATTAGTGTAAAATTTTTAAATAATTAAATGGAAGTGATAGTAAGAGAAAATGTGGAACAACTGAAACAATGATGGATTGTAATCTGATATAAACGCGTATTATTATTAGAAATACATAAGTTGACTGAATGTAACAATTGTGATTAACTTTATTAGTTTTATTTGTATTAGAATGTATGACACCCAGGTGCAACACTGTTCACGCACTGATTTGATACATTTATAAAAAAATAAATTAAAAAATTAAAAAAAGAAAAGAAAATTCAGAACCAGGAGTTAAGGGACACATTCTCTTATCAATCCATGTCTATTAGCAGGGAGCCAGAAGGGATTAAGATGGACGAAACAAAAAAGAAGATCTCTGCAAATATTTTTGCTGGGTCCATTGACCTGAAATTAGTGATCAGTGATACAAGCCACTGCAAGTCTGCAGAAGACATGAGATTATTCCAAAGTAATAAAAGCCTAAGCAAATCATAGGTGTATTCAGAAGAACAAAGAGTAGCAACGTCTCGGATTAGATCAGTCATAATTTGTTACATTATGCGTTTACCCACATGGAAAGCCAATTTTATGTAATCTAGGAAGTAAATAAACTGTAAACCTCAAAGCTTGGAAGAAAACAGGTAATTTTACTTAACAGAGAAATGCAATGGTTACATTCATAGCTTTGTAGCATCAGAATTTGTCTGGTGACTGGAGCCAACGATTTTAGAAAACTTGCGTATTGTACCTCAGTGTAAGTACAAAAAACAGAGAGTCGGCCAACCAATATTTTATATACAAAAGCAATAGAATTCTGGTTGCCTGACCTTGAAAAAGGATATTGTGGAATCAACAGAAGTAAAAAGCAATGAAAGAAGTCTCTGAACTGGTACTTTCCCCAGCAACTCTCTTCCCTCCAAGTCTGCAGAACTAAAACCTTTACTGCACAGGCTGAGAACTGTGGTCAAAAGGATGGGGAATAGAGTGGAAGGACATCAGGCTGGGGAAGACCAAGACTAAGGTGGCGATTGAGCCATGGTGGCGCAGTGGTTAGAGTGCAGTACTGCAGGCTACTTCTGCTGATTGCCAGCTGCCTGCAATTTGGCAGTTCAAATCTCAGCAGGCTCAAGGTCGACTCAGCCTTCCATCCTTCTGAGGTGGGTAAAATGAGGACCTAGATTGTTTGGGGGCAAGAGGCTGACTCTATAAACTGCTTAGAGAAGGCTGTAAAGCACTGTGAAACGGTATGTAAGTCTAAGCGCTATTGCTATTCCTTCTGGCCCAGGAAAAAATCTGATTAATGGGGTGACATTGCGATTTTTCTTTCAAGGTTTTGAACAACGTGAAAAGTGATACAGTTTTCCATCTTGAACCCTAGAATTCAATGCTTAATTAGGAATAGACCTGGAGGATAAACAAGTACCTTTTCAGATTAAATACTGCACAACTTGCTAGATTTTGTTATCATACCATAAAACAATAGTTACCAATGCTGATGCTTGGTTTACTTTCATGAATAATTTGATCAATAGCTATTTACCATAACGGCAATTGGGTCTTTACATTTTATTTTCTTTAGTATTAAATACAAAAACAAAAACAAAAACCCATAACTAGGCTGTTGGCTTCAAGCTCTCCATGTTGGATTAGATGGGACTTTTATAGGGACTAGCAGACCAATTCTTATGCAGTTTTATTCAGACCTGGTTTTGAATTAGAAACACAGCCAGAAATGGTTATATAAAACCCCCAAAATTACTTTCCCAAATCACACCCCCTGTTCCCCTTTCAAAAGCAAAGAAATCCTCCTACGTCAAGACTTACCATCTACATCATCTTCACTTAGAGTGCCCATCTTTGTGGGAGATGGCACTCCAGGAAATATTCAAGATATACACGAGAGAGAGAGGCACTTCCTTTATTCATATATAAATAGCAATATGTCATTTGCTCCAAACCTTTATACTCAAAGAAGGGAAGCAATAACAGATTTTCTGGGACAATTTGTTGAATTGTTGACCCCCCCCGCAAAAATTCTGCATTTGTTCTTACACAAATAGTCAGGCAGACTTTGGATATAAAATCTAGCCGCCCCTTTCTGAAGAGCAGTGATGAAGCATGTGGTCATTCAAATGAAGTCATCTTGCCATGGCGTATGCAAAGCTGTTTAATGAGCAAGTTAGCATCATGGTACCCTTTGGTAGGCTCTCAATGTAGCTGTTACACTGAAACACCATGCGCTACTCTTTATGGCAGAGGGGGTTATGTTTCATGCTGCTGGACCCCTTCTCCTCCCACAACAGGAATCCAGCCATCATTAGTAACAAAGGCAAGGGGGGCCTGGTTTTCATGCAGGACTAGTTCATTATGTAACAAACAGAAGTGAGGAGAAGGAAATGGAGACCAAGGGCATCTTTGCCATTCTCTAGAATGAAAGGAGTTCTCTGACAGCTTACCGGTTTCACGTAAGCTGCATTAAAGCCGTTAAATCCTAGGTAAATATTATTGTATAAAAGGGGACCAAAAAAGGGAATGAAAAAATGGTCAGATTCTGCCAAAAGAAACGCTGGGAAACCAATCCTTATTTTGATCGAATGGTTCAAATGCTGCAGATGGGTTTGCGACTGGGGTACGGTTCAGGGCATCGACAGCTAATTTCTAACGTTCACCTTGCCTAGAAAATCCTTGAATCTAAACCTATCTTCCAAATGCTCTCTGGCTGATCGTTTCACACTGTTTAAGGTCTGCTGTGTTAGATCGTTCTGAGCATGGTTGCCCACCCTGGCTAACACAGCCTGCTCCTGGTTTCCATTTCCTGCTGCATGTGAGTGTCATGTCAGAGAGATGGTGGTATATGGCGCCTTACTGTACTTCTCCTCCTTGCATCTCTGTAGAATCTCTAAGCTCCTCTGATGAACTGGGTGATGGAGAAAGCTAAAACTATCCACATTTTTCAAAACAGCATCATCATGCCCTTCGGGAAGCAAAACAAAAACATGGAGAAAAGAGAAAGATTACATAAGCAGAGAACCAAGGAAGAGTCAAGAACAAGCATGGACAATGCCTGACTGACACAGAGGGTTTCCAAACTCACGGCCCCATTCTGCCCACTCACTGCTTCAAGGTGGAGTTCTGGTGGATGGACAAAGTGTGTTATTTATTGAAGAAATGCAAAGTAAACCCTAGAGAAGGGGTGTCCAACCTGGGCAACTTTAATGTCTGTGGACTTCAACTCCCAGAATTCCCCAGCCAGCATAGAATTCTGGGAGTTGAAATCCACAAGTCTTCAAGTTGTCAAGGTTGGACACCCCCGCCCTAGAATCTTTCATGTATAATTTAAGAACAGAAAAGGTAGCTAGAATGGCATAGGCAGTTTTCATTAACTACAAACAACACTGAAAGTGCTGCAGATTATAATGTGCATTTTGTTAAAGCTTAATATCCCTACTGTTTTAATCAAATATGTGTATGTCATATATCTTGATGCTTAATAGGGGTTGATTAGCTCAGATGTAAATGCATCCATTTCTGGTGATCAAAACCAATTCTGCATTTCCGCAGTGCTCCTTAACGCACGGAACTTTTAGTCACCACTTCCAATTCCAGATGAGTGCTCAGTCTTGACTGGCAAGAATCATATTCAATGAGCTTATCATTCTATACTGAAAAGGTCAAATTTTGCAAGGGAGATATAAAATGTTAAGCCAATTTAAGCTGTGTGCCTTATCTGCAAGAAATCCTTCAGGTAGGACTTAAAAGGAGAGCCAATGCAGGCTGGGAAAAGTAGACTAAATGGTAGCCAGGGAAACAAAAGACTGAACTTCCTCCAGTACAGCTAATATAAGACTGGCTTTTCAAATTGAAGTATATGATTCTCACGCATCTAAGGAGCAGAGCAGAAAGGGTTCCAACAGTGCAGGTGCTGTGCCTGTTATGAGCGTTGGAGGCGTTGAGGTTGGCTATCTTGAACTCTACAAAGCAAGATATGGGTTGCCTTGAGTCTGTCTTGAAAACCCCGTCGCTTTCTTGACAACGTTTTTGGAATTGGTTTGCCATTGCTACCCTCTTCTAGGGGCTGAGACAGAGAGATTAGCACTGGCCCAAAGTCATCCAGCTAGTTTTGTGTCTAAGGCAGGACTAGTAGTCAAAGAGATCCCTGGTTTCTAGCCATGTATTTTCAACCACTACACCAAACTGGCTCTTTCTGACATAATTATTGTAAATTTGTCCTGTATGTTTGAGACATTATGTATTTCAAGATATCCCTCTTTAATTAATACCAATTGGAAATGGCAACTGGTGGCACAAATTCCAGCAGTTTTCTTTTTCTTGGTTAAATCACTGACCAGATTCACACTTTAAGTGACAAACTATAATGGGTGGAATACATAACGCAATAAAGCCAGAAACAGCCATTTGTGGTGTAGTGTGGACATAAATTCAGCTGTTGTGTCTTTGTAATAGAATAGATCTGTCCTGGCAGAAACACTGGAGCAGCACAAAAACAGCCCAGAAGAGAAAGACAAACCAAATACCAAAGACAATAGTTGGCAGCATGATATTGACAAAACGCTGAAGACAAAAGATTTAAAAAGAATATGATTCTAGATCAGAGACATCCCAAGGAGTGCTAATCATGTCCAAACCTGTGATTTTTTTTAAAAAAAAATATTATAATGATAAATCTTGAAAGTTGGTGATTATGGAATTGATCATCTGATATTCATCTTGGAATTTGACTCTCTTATTAGAGAAATTATCATTAGATTTTCATGGATTGTTTCTTACTGAAAGTTTGAATTGAAAAGAATGTGGAAAAAATTACCTTTAGCTATCAAGGCACAACCTGCCAATATAATATACAATATTATTTACAAACTCAGTGGATTAAGCACATTGATGACAATAACATATGACTGATTCTATAATCTCAGATTTTACCATAAATGCACATGTAGAAAAACGCTACTATGAGAACATAAGTAGAAGCAGCATTGCAAATGAATATTAATATTTCAACCCAAATCTGTTTTCACAACTGCACATTGAACAGCAACAGGAACAACACGAAAACCAGACATGGGCATGAGATACTTCCCATCTGTGGTCTGAATTACCTTAGGTAGATTTTAGAGGAGAATTCAAAAAAGTCTTGAGGCAATCTTTTAACCTTGAGACAATGTACCGTATTTTTCGGACTATCAGATGCACCTTAGTTTTTTGGGAGGAAAATAAGAAAAAAAATCTGCCTCTGCCTACTAGCATTCATGATATTCATCTGGCTAGCGTCCTGTCAGTGTGTGAGAGAGTTGATGGCTGTTTGGAAACAAACAGTATTTGGTGTGTGAGCAACAAGGAAGGAGACAGCAAGGAGCCTGGGCATGGCTTGTTCTGTACTAAAGCTGTATGCTGTGCTGATATCTGAAAGTAAAACTGAAAGTGAAACTTCTCTCCTGTGCTGAACTACCACGTTGGAAAACCTGCTTTTGGTATTGTATATTAATGTGTTATATTATGTATAAAGAGAAGCTATTGAATCCTGCTGAATCAGTGACTTGTGTGTGCTTTCTGAATTTGATTGCTGCTGTAAACTCTGACACGTCCTTGCAGCAAATAGCCAGGTCAGCTTCAGCACATTATTGCAGCCTCATTCAGTATGAACAGCAGATTGGCGGGTAGATCGGACTCCCGGAATACCCCCAATCAGCTGTTCCAGGCTGCAGAGATTGCCACAGACCATCGCCTCCCTCTGTGTCCCACGTTTTTGGCTACATTTGGTGTATAAGACACACCCAAATTTTCATCCTCTTTTTTTTGGGGGGGGGAGTGCATCTTATACTCTGAAAAATACGGTATATCAATTCACACAATCTAAAACCAGATATGAACCTTTTGTGAAGGAGGGGGAAGAGGAGAAATGTACAGTAAAAACAGCATATAGCCAGAGGCAAGAACTGAAATCAAGTTATCTCAACTGTGCTCAGACCCCCTCAGGTGAACTTGATAAACAGATTCAATTTTATTCATTCACATAACTTCTATCAGTAACCAGACTTGGACTGTAAAATACAGGTAATTCTCGACTAATAGATACCAATTGCCAAGCGCCCAAATTTTGATCACCTGACCATGGGGATGCTGGAATGTTCCTGCGAAAACCAGTCATAAGTCACTTTTTTCAGAGGCATTGTAACTTTAAATGGTCATTAAACAAATGGTTGTAAGCTGAGGACTGCCTGTAATTTCTTTAAATACTAGATGGGAGTGAGATACTCTCAAGTATTAGGCACCTATGTTAACATTTCTGTATATGGGCAATGATGTGTGTGTGTGTGTGTGTGTGTGTGTGTGTGTGTGTGTGTGTAGGCTGTATACAAAACCATATATTTCAAGAGCTGCTGGTTTGGGGGGGGGGAACCCTGCAGAAGGGCTCTTTTTAACGGAGAAGATGCATACACATCGTTATGAATTCCTTTACATTTCCATACACATTTATAGAATATTCACTTACAAATCAGATTCCAAACATATGAATTCTAGAAGGAAGAGAATTTTCAGGCAAGGAAAGCATTAGGGAAAAAAATAAGAATTCTTTGCTTCTTCTGTATTGATAACTACCTCCGTTCTAAAATTATTTTTCTTTCCTAAAGCCACTTTCAACAATATATATTTTAGTATTAGATTTTATATATAAAGATAAAAAAAGAAGTTTTTAGCATAAGAAAACTACAGGAGAGGAGCACAACTGCCAACTTCTTCTGTGATATGTAATTCGTAAGCGACAATTCACATTTTAAAGAGCACATCCAGTATTTTCCCCTTATGAAACACAGTATCTATTCACTGAAACTCTGAATCTAATGAGGTCTATTTCCCTGTATTGCGTCATTAGATAAAATCAGAACAAACTTTATTGTGACCAGTGACCAGTGCCAAAAAGAAAAATAAAACATGAGAAAAGAAAAAAAAAGTCTACCATAAAACTTATATCCTTTTTTTGCTACTTTACATCCCTTCATTTGGTGCATGTGGCAATAAAAAAAATGAAATGGAGAAAATCAATAACTTTTGTGGCATACAATATTTAGCAAGGAATTTGCCTTGCTAAACCTGCAGACGGATTGATTGATTCTGTATGGCTTCAAAGCAAAACATTGCAACTTATGCTGAAATATCTGTATCCATTAGCAACAGAGGAAGGCAGCATCCTCTGAACTCGTGTCAAAAATAAGAATTTGGAATTAATTGGCTGGGGAATCGTTAGTACCTTCCACTAATGAGAGGCCAGGATGGGAGACCTGGGCCAACTCTTGAAACTCCTGAAAATGAGGTTTTGTTTCTCATATGACATTTTTCTTACCATAATTCTTGTTAAGAGAACACAGCTATAAAACATGAATGCCATTACTTGTAAGGAAGAAACTCAATGATGCTACTTGGACTCACACCAAGAAATTTGGGTCAGTTGCAGTTTCACAACAACAAAAAAGCTACATTTCCTGTACATATTTAGAGAGAGAAAGTGCACATGGATATTTATCCAGATGGGAAAGTAGAGCAAAGCCCTTATTCTTGATTTTTGACCTCACAGACCCCTCTGCCACAAAGCTTTCCTGGAACAATGGTTTCTTAAACATGACTGGCAAACAACACATGCTTGCAAGAACTGAAACTTATGAAAAAGAACACCAGATGTTCATGCAATAACGTATTCACTCTGTTTCTAAACTAACAGCTGCTAGACTTTATTACATACATTTATAAGCATACTTGCAAAATTTGTATTCTATGAAGTTTATGGAAATGCCAAAGATTTATTTGAAACATTCTCTTTTGTGTAAATGTTTACATATTCTAACCGTATAATGCAAGGGGATTTCTGGGCATCCTGTGTGATCCTCTCCAAATGCCAATTTTTAAAACAAATGCATTTATTTCAAACTAGATGTCAGCTTTGAAAAGAAAGAAAAAACAGATTGCCTACATAGGATAAAATACTATTTGAACCTTAAGGAAACCATCCTAAATTATTGACAATTTCTCATCTTTCTCACCCGCATTCATCTAATCAAAATATTTGTCTATTTGGGGCTACAAATTGGCTTTTTAAAGAGTGCAAATGGAGTTTTCTAGAAAGCTTGGGAAAGGGTGTAGCTATACTCAAGCTCACAGTAGCCAGCAAACCTTCTAGGAAATAGTAAACAAACAATGGGTACAAACAAAACAAACAATTGGCTGTTCTAATAGTAATAAACAACAAATTCAAGCCAACTAACACCCTAATGGATTAAATCTAACACATCACTTAGTCAAGAGCTTAAAACGTCCTCTGCACATTGTACTGCCAACAAAAACAAAAATGACACTCAAACATCACCCTGAATATTTACGATCTTAAATTTTTATACTTTTAGAACCTGTTTTTTTTTTCTTTTTCTTATGCCAAAATCTTTGGAATCTTTTAAACACATATCTTAAAGATTCTTTTGGCTACTTCTTAAAGAGGCAGACTGGAAAACAGAAGCTGTTAAAAAAAATGCAGCATCTACAAAGGATCCAAGAAGGATAGCCTCTTTTGAGGCCAGTGTACAATATTTATTTATTAAATTTATATGCGTCCCATCTTGTTTGACACGTACCAGTTTTCTTCTCAATGTAGTTCTGCCCAGCAGCTCTAAAGGCAACCACAGCTCTGAAGAACGCTCTCAGGACAGCCCAGCGAAACACTGAAACGGGATCAATCCCTATCATTCCACAAATAAAGGCACTCTTGCTGCTCCTAAGGAGAGCAACAATGTCAGGTCGCATATGATCTGTATTTTTCTCCCGGAAGTCCTGGTGAGAAAGAAAAAGAGAAGCAGAGATTAGCGTGGTCTTTCCTTAACTATTTTATATAGTATTTTCAGAACATTTTTTTTAAAAAAAATGTTAGTCTATCGTACTATCTTGGAATGTTCCACAAGTCTCCCATCGGAATTGTTCAAATAGTAAACTGGTCTGATCTTGCCTGATTTTTTTTTAACACTTAGAATTGGAAGAGGTAATTCAGGTCACTGAATTAAATTGTCTACTTTATCCTGAAATCTGTTTTAAAGCTTCGCAACAGATACTTGATCCTCTGCTTGAACATACCCAGTGAGGAGTGGCCTCAAACTGCAAAAGGAGCAGCATGTAAATGTAATAAATAAATAAATAACAAAAAAGGAGGAGAACATCACTTTTCTTAAATGGTGACTCTTGAGATCTAAACTCATTCAAGATCAGTAGTATTCTCTCTGTATGTCACTATCAAACTCCTGTGTCTTCAACCAACTCTTAGAATTGCTTACTGAGGATAATTAGCGCAGAGGTCAAATACAAGCTTTGCGGGGGGAAATGTTCAGATTCTGCCATCTCTGGACTGGAAGAAGGATGTATACTCTTGCTACTGCAGATAGGTTCAACTAAGACCCTAGATTTTCTAGCCATATTTTCCCATGCTCACATTCTAGTATGGAGCAGTCTCGTTCAAATCAATAAAATAAGGACATGCAATCAAATATAGTGTGAAACAGGAAATAAAGTAGAACAGTGTTTCTCAACTTTGGATCACTTTTAAGATGTGTGTATTTCAACTCCCAGCTGCAGGATTCTGGGAGTTGAAGTCCTCATTTTTGGCTTAAAGTGACCAAGGTTGAGAAATACTGAAGTAGGAGAAAGACAAGGGATATTGAATAAAGTGTATTTTATACATTTCGTGTATTAGCCAAGGGAATTAATATATATTTTAAAAATAAATTGTTAGCAGAGATAAAGTTACGGACCTTCACACCATATTTAACTTTCCCGGCATAGTGTTTTATGATAAAAGCAGGTTCCATTACAGCAGGAAATTCAATGTAGAGATTCCCTTCATGCTGACGCTTAAACTTGTCTAGTAACGTCTGATTGTTTGCCTGTGGGAAACTAAAATAAAAGAGGAACATTAATGTTTTTTGATGATACATAATCAAAATCATAACTGTCATAAAAAGGGTGTGTTCTTCCGAAAGTTCAAAGTTCAGATACTCTATCCTGGTCTCAAATTAATTAGCATTTTAGAAAAATGTTATTTACAACACTACGCTAAATAATATTTTTTTATAGAGAGTAACATGTCTTCATGAATTAAACTAATTTTATTCTCAAATCTAACTAGGAAATATAATTTTTCCATGAGAAAAAAACACTTCAGCCACTGCACAGTGGTCTTCTAATACTTGGCGCCAACTTTGTAGACATTTGTATAAATTGACCACAATTTTATTATAAGGAAAAAAAAAATCCCTGAAGCCTCTCACTTCTAGCAAGTGAAAAAAATAATTCATTTATTCAAACTTTTTTTTTTTACAATTCCAACTTATTGATTTTTAACTATGTATGTATTTTTCCTTGGAGGGGGGGGGGGTTCATTTGCCAGTAGTCCTCACCAGTGTTTTTCAATCTTGGCAATTTTAAGATGTGCGGATTTCATTTCCCAGAATTCTCCAGTCGATGTTTTAAAGTAGCCAAGGGTGAGAAACACTAGTCTATATCCATCACCTCATAAATGTTCCACTCCAACCTGCTGTGTTATTCAGAGGTCTTTATAGATGTGACATGGGGGAGGGGAGAGAGAATCTACATTAGTTTCATCTTTGGTTCTATCAAGGAAAAAGAGTCAAATCCAATAGGCAAATGATGTTTAAGTTTCACAAAGGGGAGGTGAATTGTTACTTACTTAATTACTGAATTTATGTTGTTTATGGCATTTATTTACTTTTATCTCCAGCACAAACATAGTAAGGCCAATCCTTGGATGCTATGTATTTTGAGTCAATGTAGGAAATGGCATGTCTATTTCATCTTGGCAATTATATGTAGTTGAAAAAATCCAGCTCAACAAGTTATAACCTACTTCTAGAAGCAAACCGGTACTCAGAGGTGAAACAATTCACATTAAAACGTGTTTGTCGTAGCTCTGAACTGTCCTATACAGAGAAACAAATGGTCCTCCTCTCATCCCATACAATTAGTCTGATCATATGACTCTGCCTGTCTTACCACCTTTCAGACCTGTGAAGGTTTCTTATTTTATTTTCTCCTTTTATATTGTTACTCACTTCCAACATCTGACAACTAAAAAGCTGGGAGGGAGCAGACTCACTTGCTTTCTTCATCCAGTAGATGGAGCAACCCCGTGGGCTTTTTACTGATGAGGTTTATACAGCCAGAGTTGTCGATATAGTCTATGTTATGCCAGCTGATGCCTTCTAGTCTGTATTCCTCCTGGTGTTTGGGGAAAAACAAATGAAGTCTAAAATCCAAGCAACTGTAAACAAACTAGTGACAGACCTTTTGAACCCCCAGATCACATACATTCGGATCTGGTATTGGAAGCCCTCCTTGTCTATTCATGTATCTTCCTATGTACCCTTTCATTGTCTGACCCATGTTTCTATATAACTGCAGACTATAGTTAATTGCTGCTACATTATAATTTAGTCAATAGACTAAATTGGCCATGTGTCCAGTTTGGCAACTTTTAAGACCAGTGAACTTCAACTGCTGGCTGGGGAATTCTGGGAGTTGAAGTCTACGAGACTTAAAGTTGGTGAAGTTGGACACTCCGGCATTAATCCCTCTCTCATTGGGTAGCTCATCATGTGGAAAAGCTTGCCAACGGGAAGCTCTTGGCTACTCCAAATGTCACCATGTGGCCTTTGGATTTCAAGTTGCCCATCCATATTCTATGCAGGGAAAAATCGGGCCACATGCTTTTAAGACTGAGCAGGCCTCATATTTGAAGGCCATTAAATGATATTACTGTGGCATGTGCTACTGACTTTGAAGCCAAGCAGAAGATGTGGAAAATACTTTCTTGGCCCGGTTATAGGAATTTCTGGGAGGAGAGACATAAAAATAATGTATTCCTATGTCAAGGTAGCCAGGAAATAGGAATCTTGGAATGTATTTTAATGCAGTTGGGCTAGTATAATATAACCCTGAAAGCCTATCACAGACCCTCTTACTTCAAGCTTATATCTAACACAATCAAGATAGATCTGTTTTAAATCTTTTTCTCACTGTTTCCTTTTTTCTCAGGACTCAAAGATCCTTTCTGTATTGGCTTGGCGTTCTCCTCCTCCTTCTCTGAGTCAACCCGACATTCCTTCATATAATGGAAGACATTTAATTATGCGGGCATCTTTTGGAAAACTAACTTGCCCAAGAATGCAAGGTCCCACATGTCCCTCAGTGGTCTTGCTGACTATTTCATTTTCCAAAGGGCTGAAGAAACAAAAGATATAGGATCTCCTAGGTCTGATCCTAACTGAGAAGAAAGAGCTATTGAAAAAGGAAAACGCACTAGGAATGTTGAGATCAAGTGACTGTATCATCTTGAGGTTCAAGTTGTTACAGTAAAAGGAAGGGGAATATAGTTACTTTACATTATGGGAACAATCATTTCTCCAGGCTTACTTGCTCCAGTTTAAAGATATGTTGGTTAAAATAGTGCTGTAAACGTTCATTTGCAAAATTAATGCAAAATTGTTCAAAGCTATTACTTTCATAATCTTCAAAACCAAAAATATCAAGTACTCCAATGGACAAAGTCTGCAAGACAAAAAAGAAAGAGAAAGAAAACAGATAAACTGCATTTAATACTTGAACTTCCTGGGTCATTTAGCAATAAGGTTGCTGTGGCATTTGCAACCATTAAGTCAGTGCCTCCATTCATTGGAAAAGGTCAAAGACTCCAACCCAAACCTTCCATCGATCACACAGTAGCCCTACGCCAGGGGTGTCCAAACTTGGGAACTTTAAGACTTGTGGACTTCAACTCCCAGAATTCCCCAGCCAGCATGGCTGGCTGGGGAATTCTGGGAGTTGAAGTCCACAAGTCTTAAAGTTCCCAAGTTTGGACACCCCTGCCCTATGCCATTCTTTGAACCTCACCACTGTAGACAATATACTTTAACTGATCTTGAAAGAAAGGGCAGTCCTAAATAAAATATATTACTAATTACCAGACTCTCCCTTTCCCCTTACTATTTCTGGCATTATGCCTTTTAACCTACTGCTCAGAGAAACTGCAATTACCAGGAAGCATACTTTACCAGCTAGGCGGTTAATAGCTAATGGATGGAGGCCTTACTAAATCACAGGAGCTATTTTCATCCAGAGTAAAATTTAAATAAAGTGATAAATGCCATAGATATTTTCCAAGAGAAGCTAATTTAGGACTTGTACTGAGCATAAAAATCATACCCCCGAAATAAGCGCTTGGCCTTATTTTCGGGGAGGTCTTATTATTTTTGAGGTGCAGGAGGCAGTGAGCATGGTCACATCATGTCTGCTGCTGTGTTGCAATATTTTTGGAGAGGGCTTATTATTTTCGGGGGGGGGGGGATTATTTTAGTGCATGTGCTAAAAAGCCCAATTGGGCTTATTATCCGGGGAGGTCTTATTTTCGGGGGAAACAGGGCAATGGAGTAAAAAATATATACTGGTAAGGTTTGTGCCACAGATTTTATTAAAGCTTTTAAAAAGAGAAAAGCAACTGGGTGGGAGGAAGGGGAAAAAACCTAAATGTTTTGCTATGCAATAAAAGCTTCTATAACAAGAAAATTAAACCAGCACATGCTATATAGAATTTACTCTGCAAAGCAGCAGGATTTCTATGGCATGCAAGTTCATCAGCATTATATATGCAAGTTTTATATTAAGTCTGAACAATGAGCTGTCCTAAACTTGAGCTGTACATTATAGTTATCTGCTTGGGGAGCATTAAGTGCATAACCCCAACTGGATTGGTATAGGCAGAAAAACTCCACATTAAACATTGAACGGTAAAAGAACACTGTGAGCTTATGGTCTTATGACATCTGAGAATAATTACTGTAATCTTTCAAATAAAAACTGGAGAAAATGGAGGGATTAATCCTATGTCAAGAATACACTGCAATAATTCAAACCACACTCAGCAAACAGTAATCACCGAGGCACGAAGTAATTCTACATTATTTAGCCCAGGAAGATACTGGATTGGTGGCTGTAGATCAGAACAGCTTCCGTATGTAAGACAGTATTTTCCTTCCCTCAAGGACATCAATGCATCTAATGCTATAAAAGTTGTGTGTGTATACAAAAGCTAATATGTGAAATTCTTCTAGAACAGGGGTGTCAAACTCAAGGCCCGGGGGACAGATCCAGCCTGCAGGGTGCTTAGATCTGGCCCACGGGGCAGCTCTGGAAAAAGCGAAGGACCAGCCGGCGGTGCTTCTGCCAGCAAAAACGGAGCTTGGCAGCCCATTTTCTCTGGCAGAGCACTTGGGACTCCATAGGTGCCCCCGACCCGAGCGATGTTAAGCTGGCCACACTCACCATGGCCATGTCCAAGATCAAACACAACCCTGATGTGGCCCACAATGAACTTGAGTTGACACCCCTGTTCTAGATTATATAGTGCATTATCAGACAGTTGCCCCAAGTGGACAGAGGAGAGATGTCATCCAGCTTTCTCTCACATGGGGTATTCATGAAAACAATGCCTAATAACGGTCCTCTATGACAAGGGTGGGGAACAATGGCTCTTTTATAACTTGTGGACTTCAACTCCCAGAATTCCTGAGCCATCATGTCTGGCTCAGGAATTCTGGGAGTTGAAATCTACAAGTCATAAAAGGGCCATCGTTCCCCACTTCTGATTTATGGAGACATTTTGCTTCCTGTATCAACAGTTAGCTCTATTTCTGTGAGATTTTGCCCTGGAGTGGATGCAATTCAATTGTTAAGTGAGTAACTTTTAACTTGTAAGATGCTTCTTTTTAAGAAGAAGCAACTTACATATTATAACCAATTTGCAATTTAGTCTCTGGTTTACTTGCAACACTAACTTTCAGCTGCCAGGTCATTTAACTTCTCCAAAAGTTTTGTGGGCTTACGTGCGATTGTTTCTGTTTTATATTTTAAGGGAAAATGCTCAAAGGGACCTTTGGTTCTCTTAATGCTGCTGCTTCTCTGAGATAATATGCTCTACCAGCCTCAAACCTAAGTCAGTTGAGTCAACGATAGATAGAACATTCTTGAAAAAGACATACCTTGGTGCTTTCTTCTACGTCCTTGGTATTCAAAAGTGCATGGTTAATTCTAAAAACGATCCAATCAAACAGGGCGCTGTACAATGATTTGGCCATGGAATTTCGTACTGTTATAGCCTAGGAAATCAAAAGAAATCACTGGAAATCAAGCCAAATACTAATTATATGGTAATACTAATTATATTAACATCTATTTCCGCCTTTCCTGGATTATTGTCAATATGCATTTACACAGATAGCAATAGTATATAGACTTATATACCGCTTCATAGGGCTTTACAGACCTATCTAAGCGGTTTACAAGATCAGCCTATTGCCCCGAACCATCTGGATCCTCGCTTTACCCACCTTGGAAGGATGGAAGGCTGAGTCAACCTTGAGCCTGGTGAGATTTGATCTGCCAAACTGCTGGCAGCCGGTGATCAGCACAAGTAGCCTGCAGTATTGCACTCTAGCCACTGCAGCTCTTAATTTTACTGCTTCAAAATTTACAAGGCGGCGGATGCTGAGGTCTGTACTTCAGCCTCGCTGTTCTATGACTAGGCATGTATATTGCTGCAAGCTCATACAATTTCACCTTATGTTTGAATGATATTATAAAATTATGTCAACACGGTATCTCTGAAGTGGAACAAACATAGTCATGTGGGAGGAAGATAGGATGTAGGTGGATATTATTAGCAAATTTTAGTTTCGATGTTACAGAAGAAAAGGTGAAATCTTGTGCCTTCTCTTTCCTCATTGTTTCCCGTTTTCTGGAGGGAAGAGCTCAAGTACCTCTCATTTTAACACTAGCAGATTTCAGAACTGAGTTCTCATTGTGATTAAAGACAATATGGATGATGGATGCTGCCTAAGCTGTTATATAGAGTACAACCTTTAAACCTTCAGTGTATCTAAAACAAAGGGATTCCAAGCAGCTAAAAACACAGTACAATGTGATCAATTCAGGGTTTTTGCACCAATAGAGAAATCTTTCAAATGTCCATGAAGGCCCAGTTCATTGGAGGTTGCATTATAACGGTCGGTGTGCTCAACGAAGGAAGCTATGGAATAGCGGCTAAAGCAGCTTCTTGAACGGCAATAAGCTGAGCAAATCCCACAGAAAGCCTTTACTACTATACGCACTATAAAAATCCACACCTGGATTGGCCTTGGTTTCTCTGCGTCTGCTTTGCTATAAACATCCTTCCACTTAAAAAAAAAATCCAAATGTGTCAAAAATCACTTAGTCGCTATCTTAATGATTGCCCGCATTTCCTTTGAGGAGGAGTCTCACGTTTTGAATTCTTGAAGCTAGAACAACCTGTTCTCCATCAATCATACTTCAACCCACACAACTATATTGACAGGCAAGGAAATAAAAACAGGAACAGAACCTTTGCAAATCTAGAGAACCATTTTCTATAATCTGGCTCTGCCGGTTATTGTAATGTGGTGCTTTCTATCCATTTTATTTTCTTGTAGCTGACAGAAATGTAGCTTGCAGAAAACATGTAGGCAGCTAAAACCAACCTTAACAGAGTGGTTTAGCTATACTGTTGAATTAGCACTTAAAAATATAAACTTTTCCCCCAAAAAATGGAACAGATGGCTGCCATATTATCTTCTCTTCCCTCCAGTTTCTTCTTCTCAGACACTTCTTCTGTTTCCTACACTGATGTCATTTCTTACATGTGCTGCTAATGTAAGTGGCCAAGACCACTACACATGCAAAAACCACTCCAGGGTGACTCATACAAGAACTGTGACCATTTTTCAACCTCAACTATGTCTTAATACAGTTCTGTATATTATTAATACAGCCATTTGCAAAACCATTTGCTTCTGTACAGAAAGGAACATCTTTTAATCTTAGAAAACAGAGTCTGCATAGTATTTTACATTTTAGCTGACTCAAGTTTCCCCTTGGGTCATATTTCAAGGAGAGCATTGTATCATAGTGCCTTTTGTTAACAACCAGATCTTCATTCCAGAAGTCCATCTTTGGTCAAGAACAGCCCATCTATGCAACTGTTCATGAAGTTGTCATCTGCTAGGAAAAGTACATATTCTTATTTACCACATTTACTGGTTTGATAAATTCCGGAATGACAGCATGTTGTAGAAGACTAAGTCAACTGAGCCGGACTTCCTTTCCAGCAGAGAGTTGGAGGTCTTGCAGGATGGCTGGGGTGCTTATGATGTCCACCTGGAGAAGGGCAAAACGGTCACCGGACCTTTGGGAAAACCCCTTTCGCTGTCTTACTGGCCCCAACGCTCCGACACGGAGATCCTTCCGCTGGACATGGGGTGGACTCATAACTATTTCTACCGGGGAGCCATGCGCCTGGCTCTGTACCTGCACCCGCGTGAGGAAGACAAGGCGCCTCACGTCAAGCAAGTGGTGCGTGAAACGATCCCGCAAGCGAAGAAGATAATTGCAATAGTCATGGATCAGTTCATTGACAGGGACTTCTTCCGAGATATAGTCTATATGATCTTAGATCAGTGTTTCTCAAACTTGGCGACTTTAAGTCCTGTGGACTTCAATTCCCAGAATCCCCCAGCCAGCATAGCTGGCTGGGGAATTCTGGGAGTTGAAGTCCACAGGACTTAAAGTCACCAAGTTTGAGAAACACTGTCTTAGATGAAGAGGGCTCCATATTCTTCCTGGAGATGTGCAAATGCATGGACCTAAATGATTTCCATATCAGGAATATACGTGTACTTAGTCAACTGAACGAATGTAACACATACAGTGCAGCCACAGGTAGAATGTGCCTCCCTAAATATTATTGACAAAGCAAAATCTTTCACTTCTGGGCCTATTGGTTGGGGCTGGGAGAAGATGCACATCATTTATCCCCGCGACAGAAAAGGTAGGACATATTTTATAAATTCCAAAGCAATGACTTATGCCGTCACAGAGGCAGTTTAGAGGGACTATTCCCTATTGTACCAACAAATCAATATCAGAAAAATGTCTTCCTGAAAGCTTGCCTGGAACATCTCAGGATAAGAGATGTTAACTGGTGTAGATCCGGATGCATGACTTATCCAATAAAGAGTAAAAATTCATACCCAAAATATGAACTGACTAAAAGACCTGCAACATTGTTAGGTTCTCTGATAGTGTTATTTATTTACTAAAAGGTCTATGCCACTCAATTTCCATAAGTTCTGAGCAATTTACAAAAGCTCAGCATAAGCATCGTACACCAAGATCAAGGTATCCCATGTCCTACCAGATGTTGCTGAGCTACAATTCCAGCAATATCAAGCAGAACATGTGTTTCATGACCATGAAAAAAGACACAAGCAGGAGGCAGTGATTAAAGCAGGGGAAATAAAGGATTGCTTTGTTGTTTGCTTCTTGTTCAACCGTTCACTCCATCCGGTTCAATCAAAGGTTTATTTGCCTATTTTTACTACATCTTCCAGCTCGTTTGTATTACAGTATTAAATTATGTGCCAGAATGTCACATGATGATTTAATTAACATGACTGTACTGTTTTATTTCTGATAATGAGATGTTATTGAAAGAGGCTGACTTTATGCGATGACTGGCATGACTCATCAATATACCAGAGGAAAATTAGCACGTTGGACTTAAGGCATGTTCAATGAATGGCCATTCTTGAATAACTGCAAAATCAAATAATACGGCTTAATCGCATGCTTTAAATATTCAGGTTTAATGAGGTCGAGGGCTTGGCTATCTAATGGGCCTCTTTATCAATCTTTTCCTGCGAGAATTTGCAGGTATTTCTAAAAAATAAAATAAAATAAAATGACCTCATGTAATTTTCCACGGTTCAGATGACCGCTACACATACCTCTGCCAGTTTGTATGGTAATACAAGCTTTTCTCCGACAGTCACTGTTTTTCTCGTAATCAGTGCTTCAAGCAACATTTCTTCTTTCACCTAAAAAAAGAGTCACGATTTTAGAATCATAGTACGGTTCAAGCTTTGAAAATAAGCCAGTAAACTTTCTAAAAGGAATTTGAGGTACATTTTCACTACCACAGATCCATAGAAGGCCTTTACAAAAAAAGGGGGATTCTATAGTTATGGATGAATGCTACTCTTTGTGTTAAAAGGAGCTTTTAAAAAAGTCAATGGTGCTAAGGACCTTCATGAATTTTAAAATGACACATCATCTTAAGTGAGACTGGAGCAGGGCTGTCAAACTCCCGGCCCGTGGGCTGGATGCATCACGGGTGGCCACGCGTGGTTTAGTGAAGGGGGCAAAAAGGCCTGATACGTCACGTGTTGCTGCCATGATGCCATGAGTTTGACACCCCTGGACTAGAGGAAAAAACAGTATCGTTGTTCTGACCTAAGCTTCCCGAGAAAGCATAAATCACAATCTTAGTCCCCAAAACCCTCTTTTATTTAATGGCTGTGACTTATGGTCATTCACAGCTCGCAAGTCTTCCCCAACAGTCTATGAAGATTCCGACAGATGTCTGTTCTAGTTGCCACAGTCTTCCAGGGGAATGTTGATAAATACCCACCTTATCTCTCTGGTGATGCTATCAGAGACCTAATTGCCAAATGCAGAGCAAGGCCAAACTTAGGACAGAGTCTTAAAGGAACTTCTCAGAGCCTGAACCAACCAGATGAACTAATTGCTTCCTGCAAAGGCTCACGTCCGTTTGCTCCTCTTTTATGTCTTATGGGAGGGGCCAATCATCCCCAAGCCTTACTCCCAAGTCGCCCCTTTTTTCTTAATTGTTCTTGTCTTCTGGCAGCTCAGCGCATGCGCACACTGGGAACTGGGAACAGGCTCCTGCTGTTCTCCTGCCTCGCTGATGTCAGACTCAGGAGGCTCTGGAGGCAGCACATAACTACCAGATGGCCTTGGCTCCCTCTCTGCCTCCAATGCAGAGCCCTTGTCCAAGCCTTCCCCAGACTCCAGGACTGGCCCATGTTTCTCCCCAACCTCCTCACTGTCCAACTCTGCTGTCAGTTCCGCAGACCGCCAGCGGACCACAACAATTGTGTACTTTCTACATTCTCTTACATAGAACCATGTGTAACAATCTCCTCTTCTTGGGAGGGACTGATGGCGGCATAGAGCTAACTTGTGGAGAGCAGAAAAAAATGGTAGTGTCACAAACAAGGCAACAGCAGTTCTAGAGACAGCACCGAGGCTACACTGGAGGGGTCAGCAATGCTAAGTGAATCTACTGGTACCCATCAGACCCACCAGAGAATATTTGCATCCTTAAAAGGCAAAGACATAAAGTTTTGGGTTGGTGGGACACCTTGAAACAGAAAAGGCAGTCGTCTCTTGCTATGAAACTACTGGCACGTACAACAAATACACCTAAGATCTGTGGCAGAAAATATTGAGCAGACTGTATATTTGGAGAGGTTAAAACTCCTTTGTGAATTATGATTCACTGAAAGGATTTCATTCCAATTGGACAGAGATTCACATTCCTCTAACACAGTATCTGTAAAAAGGCAGCATTTATTCAACATTGCTTTCCTACAACACACTCTCTCTCTGGCTAGTAAAATAAAATGCAAAATAGCATCTCCAGAAATCCTTGGCCTGCCTCTCATTATTGCAGTTTTGTTCCAGTTTCAAGCTGGCTCAGATTAGAAGATTTTGTGAACCTCTGACCTTGAGTTCTTTTTCAAAAAGGCAACTATGAACACACAGTACTTTAAATGATTGCATATTTTACAGCAAAGAGATTTTTAGCTAGCTCAAACCATGAATACCTTAATAAGCCATCTGTGGTAAAGGGCTTTAGTGACAAAGGAGATGCTATAAAATAAGTTCAAGATCAACCAATTAACTGGCTTCTGATGCCAGATGAAGGGGAGATTTCTATCTTTTAAACAAGCACTTTAAAGAACACTGAAATAGATGGCGATCATATGAGATATATTTTGCAAACTTCAGTTTATTAAAAGTTGTTTCAATAATATCAGTGAAAAGTCCTAATAAGTAAACGTGGATACATTGGAGGTATTATTTTATGGAGGACCATTTAACCTCTCTTATCTTACTCCAGAGACTAATATACTACTAATATGGAATCCAATAACTTTCACATTTATCTTTATATATTATGTGGAAATAGAAGAAAACGTAAAAGGGAGGAAAAAGTGGAAGGCTTATGTCCAAATGTGATATCTTACCTCAAGTAACTCTGAGACAATAGGCAAGACTTCTGGATTACAGATATCTATGGAATCGTCTCGGTAGGTTTTTTTCTTGTAACAGATGTTACCCAAGTGTAGTATTGCTGACAGAAGGGAAAATATCCTAAGAGTGCAAAGCAATAAATGAAAGAAATTAAAGAAACAATAAATGAAAGAAATTAAATTAAATTAAGTTCACGTAAATAAAGTGTTATTACATGTTAATGAAGTTGGTGTTTTTGTATCTTCAACTTAAAGCCACATTGTGGTATATGTATGGTTCCCTAAATCACATATAAATCAATTCTCATAAATTGTATAAATACATAGGCAAGGCAGATTTTCCTGCTTTTCCATAATTTGTTATATGGGAATAATTAGAAAATGCCGCCCATGATTCATAGGGTTAAAATGGTTAATATTTTCTACTAACAGACACAATGTTGGGCACAGTAACTATTAAAAGGTCAATTCACAATCACCTTCTAAAGAGAAATAACTTACTGCCTGCGGGTCTTGGGAAGAAAGCCCACCATCTCCATAGCTAGCTGCAAACGTTCAAAATCATGCTTCAAGTCTTCACCTTCAACAGAGAAGCAATCCTATCGAGTCCAATACAAGGAATAATTATTAGCATAGGAAAAACAGGCATCCGAAAGTTACAAAAATATTAACAATACGATATAAAGTTCACTCTGTACAACACTGGGATGGTGAACAGATTTGGAATTAGAATAATCATCAAACTGCACTGAAGTCCATTCTCCATACCACGCTTCACAATGTCGTGTAACATGAGAAACAAATTTAGTTATAAATAAGTAGTGGAGGAATTGCCCCAGCTGAATGAAGGATTCCTAAGATAACTTTAAGAAAAACACATGCTGGGACATGACCACTTCTGAAAGGAGGAGTAGGTCTAAAAGAAGAAAAACTCAGGCTTCTTCCTAGGGACCTTCCATCTTTGTAAGAATAACTGTGTTCAGTTTGTCTACATGGAACAGTAAACATAGTTTGTACCTAGACTTCGTGCTCTGCAGTTAAAAACCAACGGAGAAGACAAACGGTAGATATCCTTTGCCATTCAACTGTCTTGTGAATTATGCAAGATTTTTCCCCCCCTTGGGACTTATCAATCACTGTAAAGCTTCAACCTATAGAGTTACAGGCTGCATACTTTACAGTATTTTTAATCATTCGAGAGTAGACATTATATTACATAACCTCCAATTCAACAGAGTGGGCTCGAACACCAACAAGTTATTTGAAGAATCTGTAAAATGCTTTTTAAGACAAAGCTGGACTATTTCAGAGTCCATGCGACACTCAACCTCCACCCTAGCACTGCATTCCGTTTTTCAAAAATAAAATAACATGTAAGTATCAGGGAAATTTCTATTTCTATTATTTATACCTTTCTACTCAGGATTAATAGATATAGGAAGCTAACTGGGGCATGAGGTAAGAGAGCTTTGTTCTATTCTCTGCTGTTTCTCACGACAGCATTTTTAACTCTTCATGCTTAATTCATGCGGTGATGTTGCCGTATGAACACTGGGACGGGTTTTTTGTTTTGTTTTTTGGGGGGTTCTGTGCAGTTTGGTAAGACTATTGCAGAAGGCTGCAAAAGGCTGAGCCTTTATTTAGAGAGAGGGTCTGAGCATAGGAGACCCTACTTTATCTGGCAAGGATGTAAATCAAATTGATACTTGAGGAGAAGAGGAACAAAGAGCAAAAAGAAACCATGAAGGAAATACAAAGCAAAGTTTGAAGTTAAGTCCTAGATCAGTGATGGCGAACGTTTTCGGCATTGACTGCCCAAACTGAAACGTGTGTGCATGTGTGCGTGCCGGAGCGCCAGAAACCAAAAGACCAGCTGGCCGGCATGTGCATGCCTTTTTTGGCTGTTCTCAGGGCGTTTTTTGGGCTGTTTTCACCCGAAAATGCCCAAAAAACAGCCTGAAAATAGCCCGGAAAAGGGCCCTCAAACCAGCCTGTTTTCTGGGCATTTGGGGGGCCATTTTCTGGTGCTCCAGCGCCCACGAAGACCAGCTGCCGGAAACCAGAAGAGCAACTGGCAACAGCACGCGTGCCCACCGAGAGGGCTCTGCGTTCCACCTCTAGCAGGCATGCCATAGGTTCACCATCACGGTCCTAGATCAATAGAGAAAAGATAAAATATGAGAGTTACAGTCTAGAATACAAGACTGTAGCTCTTGTATTAAAATACAACAACTTTGTATTTTAATAGAAAAACTTAAAATAGGTCAAGGATAAGGAGAGCATTTACTACCACTGTGCTGATTAATACTTTAAGGATAGCCATTTTAATTTCCTGGAATCCCAGGTTTGACAGACCCCCCCCCAAAAAAAAAACGTTTTTATAAAGCTTCAACAATATAGGACAGACCTATTCCGATATCCCTCTGCTTAACTGAGCAATATTCATTATCAGGCAGGCTAGCAGAAAAAAATGATTTGATATCTACAGTATCCCGCAATAAGTCCAACTCAGTTCCAGAGAGTTGAGCTAATTGAAATCTTTGCACTGAACCATTTGCTTCTGCTGATTTAAAAACAAGTATTTTACTGAGCCATCTAGTACTTGTAGTTTAAAAACAATAAAATGGAAATGGAAAAATATATATTCTCAATAAAAATGAATTAAAACATTATTTCATTACATCTTATTTGTAAACAAGTTAGAATTGTTGACATGCAATTAGAATAACCATGCTTTTGGAAATAAAATGGGAATTATATTAAAAGATCAGAGCAGTTAATTCAAATGGAATGAAAACGATTATTCTTCAGTTACTTAATCATTTTTTTTCCTTTCACTTTACAAAGTACACTTTGGTTACAACTTGGAGAGGCCTCTAGGAGTTGTTTCCAAGGCTGTTATTACTACTGTTCTAAAAAAATATTGAGTTATAATTCTATGTTGACCATCATCCAGTCACTATGAGATGAGACAGTCATACAAATTGATTTCATACATACATAAAATCAAATGTAGTCCTGGACCTAAGGTTAAATCAATTTTACTTAATTCTACTGATGTATCTATAGCTGCATGCACCTAATAATTAGGGTTTTTTAAGCCACAATTAACTGAGGATAGTGCAAAAGTGACCTGGTTTACTCATAAGGATTGGACATAATGGATGGATTTACACATCCTGCTAAACCAAGAACAAACAAAACAAAACTTGCGTGAACCAGGTCACTGAAATCAGATAGGATTCAAGAAGTAACATGGACTTTAAAATAAATGTATTTCTATCTAGAGCAGGACTATCAAACTCGTAGGCTGGATGTGCCATTCACTGGCCACGCCTGGTTTAGCAAAGGGAGGGGGGAGGGAAATCATGATATGTCACGTGATACCCCCATGACGCCACGAGTCTGACACCCTCCTCTAGAGAATATATTATATCAAATATTATCCTGCAAAAATTATTCTGGGCAAAGTTTATTTGTCTGCATTTTGAAAAACAGAAGCAAGAGAAAATGTTATACTCAATTCTATTTGCACCATCCTATGACATGATACTTTCCCATTTTTAAAAAAAGATAACTATAGAAAAATGACCCCGAAAACTACTTAAGAGAAAAGTACTTAACAGTTGAGGCCATCAACTGTTAATAAAAAGCAACTGATTCTGCATTTGCTTTGCATCTTGGAGCAAAGCCGGAAGGCAAGGAACGCCTGTCACCAGTAACCCAGAATGGATGGATGGATGGACTTGTACTGACCGGCTCAGAGTCATAGTAATAGTCATCCCAGCTGTGTTTAGGGGGTTTCTTTGTCATCTGAAAGCAAGGCAGATTGGGTAAGTAGCATTCCAAATCCCACACAACAATCTCTTTCTACTTGTCTTCTGTGTCTGTAAGCATTAAATGTCAGGCAAATTTCCCACTGCAGAAATGCATCACTACCTTCCTCTGTGTTACTGTAAATGTTCACCTTGCTTTGAGAAAGTGTACCCCACACAATTTTATCATGTTTCTGAAAAGCCTTTTCATTTTATAATTAAACTGGAGGATATTGTAGAATGTGTTGGCATTTCTACCTCATTTAAGAATGTTCCATCTTATATATTTTGTTCATTGCCCAAACAATTATGTAAAGTAGATCGACTATCTTTCAACCTTTTTAATGTAGTGCTGGTGAAGAGGCAGACCAGTCTCTGCTTGGGGTGAAGTACATATACTGCAAAATAAGTAACTGAATAAATCACTCCAAAACCAAGAAGAGCCTTCTATGCACTCCACAAAATTACCAGCACTGGTCTGATTAATTTCCAACATTAAAACGATCTGCAATATTTAATAATTTTACAATCTAAATTAAAATTAAGATTCCCATCTCGTTAAAAGTAGTTTTATAAGCTTTTCAATAAAAGTTCTCAAATATTTATTATTGTGACCAAACAGAAGTCATTTGGGTAAAACTGAAACCTAAAATTACAATTCAATTTGTAAAACTAATGATATAAAGGTTAGGTATTATTTGATTGCCAGATTCTCTGGCTCTCCATCCCAGGAAGCTTTTAAAATAGGAAATCAAAGCAAAACTTAAAAGTTCTACTTTTTAAAATTTCAAATATACCTGTATCACTCCTTCAGTGATAATTCAATCATTATTAAGCTATCTAGAGCTCTATTTAAGATTTCCCCACTCGTTTCCTACTGAAGCAATGAATAACAAATGCGGAGAGGAATCATTAGTAATGATCTCACATTATCTTATACTGAAAAACCTGCTGTGTTTTGTACTATTTGACTAGTGGAAGGAAAGTAATTTAGGATTCAATCTTAAAAGTATTTAATTATGTTACGTAATTCTAATGGGATAGCATTTTAGCAACTTAACTGTTCTTCCATCTCGGGTTTTATTGCATTCAAAACCCCTGGGTACTCAAGAAAACAAATTATATAAATGTTGTGAAATGTTAGTACAAGATGCAGTATCCCCATAATTTCAATTATTTACAGGCAGTTAGGATTAATGGACATTTGTAAAAATATTAAAACATCATGCTACCAAACAAAAGAATTAGGAAAACATGCAAGTTGTTTAAGATGTGCAAACATGGGAAAATAAAATAATAAACATCTATTAGCTGTTAATATTAAAATTGCTTGGAAAACTATACATTCTTTTGAAAATCTATGATCCAATTATCTTTTATTTCATAATAGTTCTCTATCGTAATGATCAGTTGCTGATCATTTCTGAGCAGATGACATGAACAACAGTTTTAAAATACCATTGCGAGAATAGCCCATTGCTCTACAGTAAAACACAGGTACACAAAGCTGCTTCCATATTCCCACCTGATTAAGGTAGTGATATTCATCAGGCTGTTTAAGGTGAAAAGCAGATTTCTCTTCTTCGCTTGCTCCTGCCAGCAGGTAATAAAATACATGGTAGTTCCTGATAACAAGTAAAAATGTATTAAAGTAAAAAAATGAGTAACTAGATAGACAACAGTGGGAAATATACAAATTACTGGCATATCAGGAAGGAACTGGAAAAAAAGGTGATGAATCAACAGCATGGGGTCCTTTGTATTACTGGAACTCATGGCTGCAAGTATAAAACCTAAACCTAGTACTACCTTATCTTGCTTTTTCTAAATCCAAGGTGATTATATATACAGGTAGTCCTCCATTTACAACAATTCATTTAGTGACTGCTTGAAGTTACAATGGCACTGAAAAAAATTAACTTGTCACTTAACAACTGCAGTGATTCACTGAACAATTGTGGCAAGAAAGGTTGTAAAATCGGTCAAAATTCACGTAACAAATGTCTCACTTAACAACAGAAATTTTGTGCTCAATTGTGGTCGTAAGTCGAGGGCTTCCTGTATACAAAAACAGAGCGGTAACAACTACCAAAATAGGAAAAAGTGCTCCAAGATTATTTCCTGAAAGATGTCTACACAGATATGTAAGCAGGGTCTTACTTCTTTCTGACTTGTTAAGTTTTGTACAATTATTCATAAATCTGATCTCTTTTTTGGGGAGGCCAGTGTGCCATTTTTCAGTTTTCAATGTGGTGGAAGATATATGCTGAAAATAATAATAAAGAAAAACGCCACAACCTTTCCATCTTATACAAATTGCTGGAGGGGGCATGGGGAGGAAATAACCCACTGTTCTCTTTCCTGTCTCCGTGTAAGAAGCAAGTACAATTTAAACTGGAGTGCAGTGTTAATAAACTACTGCAGCACGTTTCCCTCTAACTTCCTTGCACATTGAAGGGTGTGCAATCCATTGCGAAGAACAATGTAATTTCTGAGCAAGAAACACAACTGTTTATGTGAACTACTGCTCTTGAACTACCTGCAATCCTTGCTTAGAAAATTCTGGAATTCCTAGGAGCCCAGGAATTTCATGGGACCCTTTATTACTGGCTACTAATTTCCAAGAAGATAAAAACAGGATTGTAACAACAAGCCCTCAAAGCTGGGACATGAATTAGTCAGTAATAAGTATGTCATTCCATATTTTGGATGAGAACCATCCCTTTCAAAATGTGAAAAGCAGGCACGCACAGTTTATAACCCAGTGAAATAATTATACTCTGATAATTCTAATAGTTGTTTTGATTTATCTTCCGTTATTTGTTCCAGTAGCTTATATATGTTATTTCATTAGTTACTCACCTTTCATTATGTTCCTGATAGACTAGTCTGGACTTTTCTAGTAGATACTTTTCAACATAAGCTCTAGAAGAAAAAGGAATGGCAAAGCATTGTATGGGAAGAACACTGTATGGAGGTGGGGGTGGGGGGGAGAGCCCTAATTCATACAAGGGATGAAACAATCCTGTAGCTGAATCCATCTCCTTCACTTCCTTTCTTGGTAGCATTTTCCATTTCCCAAAAGAAATATAAGTACCCTAATTACTACAAAATTTGGGCTTCCTTTGAATTGTGCTGCAAAATATGGTGACCTGATGAGTCACTATATTATGGTGATGTCGCCTGCCCATATTAGTATTACAGTATTGCATCCATCCTAGAGCTATTCTAATTCTTTAGCTTTTAGATTAGACTCTTAATTTTATAATCTTTTACTTCAACTTGGCTGGACAACCTGTAGCACTATCCATTAAATGGATACCATCAAATGTATTTAACAGATAAAAGAATATGAAAAGCAATTTGCTAAGGCCTTGTAAAAGCAGAAGTGTCATGAATGCCCAAAACATCCTTCAGTAACGGAGATAAAAAAATTTAACAGGTTTTTATTTATCTACATGTTGCAATTTCATAGCCCTATTCATTAATATTCTGTATCAAAGAAAAGGTCAGATGGATATAATTTCCTCAGAGCCAAAACCAAAACTACTGCTATTCTTGGCACCTCAGATGAACAATTATGCCAAAATTGTTATAGAAAAATACATGTCTTAATGCTTTCTGACTGATACATCTGGGGGCTCAAAATTGTTCACATTTATTAATCCTAAATGTGATTGCAGAAAACAAACACAAGATGTAGCAACAAAAACAGGATTTTTATATCCTGCTTGCTCTTAAAACTCCAGGAAGATGACAGACGACATAAAAACTGTAACTATGACAGTGTACTGCTCAGGTAAATTACTAGTTTTGTTTCTTTATTTTTGACAAGGAAAAGCAATAGCTTTAAGGAAACTGAAGCAGAGAATAAAGGGAAAAAATGTCTGGCTCTATTTCTCATCTTTATTTTAGAAGATTAGAGTTTTTACCAAGCCATTAATAGAATTGGAAGATTCTACCTAAACAGCTGAAAATACAGCACAATCAGCCAGGCCTTTCAAAACCTGGAAATTCTCCAAACCCAAATATTTCACAAAGTAATATCACAGAGTAAGTTCTACTTTTTCAGAAGTTTTTCTGCTTTAATATACTTTTAAACTGTTATACCTCCAGAAGATTGTCAGACAACCATCATTTTTTGTGCTGGTCCTTCATATAATTGAGCATCATATTTTCTTCTACTTTTGAAAATGAGCTAATTAATAATGTCTTAGTGGAATCAATCTAGAATAGCTTATTTTCTGATCTGAAGGCATAGTACCTTAAGGGTCCTTCCATTTGCTTTCATAACATTGTAACGGTCTTGGAAAAAAACACATTTGTTTCAGATTCCAATAGCTATGAATGATCTGTACTATCCAAACTAGAGCCAAAGAAATCTAGAGAAAAATATCTAAGTGGAGAGGGGAGTTGCTCAACAATTTATTATATCAATTAATTAAAAATACATATTTCAGATTTTTTTCCATCTCCCCTGTGATTGAACCGAAAAGATGTGATGAAAAGAATGTAGGAAGTTGCTTTCCTTAACAAAAGACACCTATATCAATTATTTCTCCTACATGACATGCCCACCTCTTTCCCAGACAAGCAGCTACAGCCCAGATTTACACAGGATGTTTTACATTCTAATCATGCATATAAAGCTACTAACAGCTGCAAACCATTCATGCCTAAAGCTCTTTAGTCACTGCTCATTGCCACTTACCCACGCACAGTGCCAGTCTCCTGATAATTTACTTGAATAAATTTGCCAAAGCGACTTGAATTGTTGTTGTGTGCTGTCTTGGCATTCCCAAAGGCCTGTCAAAATAAGAAGAAAAGTTAAGTGTCACAAACCTACCAGAACAATTCACTGCAAAAGTAACTTGGAGACGACGGTCTGCCATTTACTACATGCCATTGGCTTGCGTCCTCCTACCAGGAGCTGAGTTCAAATCAAGGGCACTGCCACTGGCTAAGGCCAGCAGGGCTGAATGGAAGTGGCACCATTTCATAGAGGTTAGAGAATAATCTGACCACACACACACACACACACACACACACACACACACACAAAGCCTAGATCTCCATTCTGAAACTCTGCCTCAATTGCTTTGAGATACGGGTAATCCTTGACTTACAATTGAGCCCCAAATTTTTGTTGTTAAGCGAGACAGTTGTTAAGTAAATTTGGACCCATTTACGACCTTTTTTGCCACAGTTGTCAAGGGAATCACTGGAATAGTTACATTATGAACATGGTTGTTAATTGAATCTGGCTTCCTCATTGGCTTTGCTTGTGAGAAGGTCGCACAAGGGGATCCCATGACCCTGGGACACTGAAACCGCCATAAGTTTGAGTCAGTGGCCAAGGGTCTGAATTTTGATCACGTGACAGTGAGGATGGTCTCAAGTGTAAAAAACAGTCATAAGTCACTTATGTGACTTCAGTGCCGCTGTAATCTTGAACAGTCACTAAATGGGCCGTTGTTACCTGTACAAACCAGATCTAATGTGAGCTTCTGGTGTATGTTATACCCATGGCGGGATCTTTCCTTAACTGTTATGGTGGCCCATCCTCAGAAAAGACAAACCAAAGTCTTTAAGCACAGAAAGTCTGGACAGATTGTCCCAAGGGTGCTTTTTCAAGAGGCAACTGGACTTCTCTTGTTTTTTTCTTGGAAGACGTTTCACTTCTCATCCAAGAAGCTTCTTCAGCTCTGACTCAGCTCTGAAGAAGTTTCTTGGATGAGAAGCGAAACGTCTTCAAAGAAAAAAACAAGAGAATTCCAGTTGCCTCCTGAAAAAGCACCTTTGGGACAACCATGACCTGGATGATGGAGAATCTCCATAGACTTCTGGATAGATTCATCTCCAACCCAGCAGCTGGGAGACTGTGCAGCAAGAGGGAAATAAACTGTATTCACAATCAAGTTGCTTAAAGGACCGTGCCTCTGGCAATTTGCAAGCCCTCTCTAACAACGATGATGTGATGACGAATCACGCTCAAATTCAATACCAAACTGAATTTGGTATTCAATAAATACATAATTTAATTGGTTTAAAAATAATATGCTTATTAATAGAAAGTATACGTTATCTTCTCTTTTCATTTCCCTATAAACATCTGCTTGGGAAAAAATAGCAAGTAGCAACAAGTCTGTCTTCAAAAATGTGTGTGACAAGCTTGGAACATAACATAAAAGAGACTCTAGAGCATAAACACAGCTGTAGTCAACATTCCCTGCATTAAATCACTTACATGGTTTGGATGTATACACTTCTTGGAATTTTACATACTGTTGACATTAATTTTATCATAACAGGCAAGGCATCTGAGGGAATGTTATATGTATTAATTCTTATAATTTAGACATTGAGAAAAAAAATCACCATGCATCATCTTTAAGATAGTTCAACACTAGATTTCTTTGAAGTTTCTTGAACAGAAAGATTACGTTCTGTTTCTGCAAAACCAGATCCTAATAATGTCCCTGACGGTTAATCACGTGGAATCTACTTCAAAGGAATCTGGAAAAATCTAAGAATTTGTATGCTAAATTATCTTTGCCAGTAGGCAAGTTTGGAGAAAGCAGAAATTTACAGATACTATTTTCTCAGTACCTTCAGTATCTCTTTTGACTAGGAAAGAAACATTTAGAATACTGTTTAGCTGAGTTGCAGCTCATCAGGCAATATATTTCTACTGTTGTATCAACTTTGCTGTGGGGATCAGGTCAATGCTGGCTAAGAAAATTACATGCACTATACATGTTTTCTATAATTATGAGAAAAAATATAGCTTGAGCTGTAAGACAAGCTTAATAGGAGATAGTTTTAGGACAGGATTCTTTTAAATATTTGCAAAGACTAAAACCTCCCCCCCAAAATTAGTTAATCTGCACATTATACCGTATTTGTTACTGTTGATATTCTTCTAGCTTTTACACAATAAAACAATGTGTCTGATTATCTGTTTAAATTTAAAATTGAATGGCTGCTTTCTCCTTTTGTACAAATAGTCTCTTACCATTTCATTTTGTTTAAAGATTGCTGTTCACATATTCTTTTGGTGTTCTTTAAGGTTAAAAAAACCTATCTGTTCTAGTGCCAAAAAAGAGATTTCAGCTATAGACCTGAATAATTACTATGGCTGAAATCTCTTCTTTGGTACCATAACAGATAGTTTTTTGACCTTAAAGACCTGGGCTGTTAGAATAAGGAAATTTCAGTGACAGTTAATAGGTGGTTATTAGTCCAATTATATAAGAATGGAAGATTCACAGAAACCTGCTTAGAAAAAAAAAGCAAATAGCAAAATAAATGTAAGCAGAATGGAAACAGTTTTCATTGCCTAGAGGGCACCTAGATAGGTGATAGCTGAATTCTGGGGATTGAAGTATATGTGTCCTAAAGTCACCAAGGTTGGGAAACCTTGTTTTAAACCCTAAATTAGCTCTGTTCATAGTACTTCAGGGGTCTCATCTTCTCCACATCCTTACTAGCTCCCAAAAATGCAGGATAAAGTTTGCTGTTCTGTGATTGCTCAGATCAGAGGAACATGGATTTCACCAGTAGCATGCTTCAAATAAGGGGATTATTTTAATTGAAGGAATTTCTCATGGCGCTGTCAACTGTCACCAGTGTGCAAAGTCCATACATACCTATTTTTCAATTTATATTTATTTATTTATTTCTAACCTTTGAGTCAGTGTTGACTCCTAGTAATTGTCTACATTACTATCTATAGTTTTCTTGGCAAGATTTCAGAAGAAGTTTGCTATTTCCTGCTTCCTAGGGCTGGGAGAGAATGATTGGCCCAAGGTTACCCAGTTGGCTTCGTGCCTAAGGCAGGACTAGAATTTACCTTCTCCCGGTTTCTTCCACATTTGAAAAATACATTTTTCAAATACATTTGCTTTTATATATATATATATATATATATATATATATATATATATATATATATATATATATATATATATATATATATATATATATATATATATATATATATATATATATATATATATATATATATATATATATATATATATATATGTGTTGTATTTGTGCTGATAAAATAAAGGGAGACTAGTATAGATCCATTTCGAGCTATTTAGCTCTCATCAGCTAGCCATACCCTTACTGGGATTCGAACCTGGGCTGTATTATATATATATATTTAGAAGGAAAGGTATCACATGCAGGCAATGCACATCTTTTATTTTTCTACTTACCATAATTATTATCCATTTTTACTTTTATATATTTCTGCTAACTCAATTTTAGATACTCTTATTTCTCAAAACTGTTCACAAACCCACAATTATAAATTGTGTTAAATTGCATTAATAAAGTATGAAGAATTATAACTAACTGAATCCAAATATTGAACTGCACCCCACTGGCTACTGAGGAGTAGTTAAAAGTAGTTAAAGATGAAATACTCTTTTATTCACAGAATGAATCCTTTGTCTCTGTCACTAATATGTGCAACCTCAAGCAATTTCACGTGCTGATCCTAAGGATTCAAGCTGGGATGGAATGAATCCTCTAAAAAGAGTGGGGTATTGTCTTCGGCAGATTGCAAGTAGCAGTTGTCACAGTGAATGCACAATGTTTCATGCCAGTATTAATGTTTCCTATTCACAGACATTTGGCTTAATCAGTCTGAATACGCAAGGATATTGGAGAAAGTCCACTTTGTCTCCATAAATAGCTAGAATTGACAGAAACAGATGCCACCTATCAGACACCACATTTTTACCCCTATTTGAAGGCTCCAAGAATCCCCCAAAGACAAATGGAAAAGGCATGAAATATTGAATTGAGGGAACACGGTATGAGAAAATATCTCAGGGGCTGCCACAAAGCAGAGGGAGTCAAACTATTCTCCAAAGCACCTGAAGGCAGGACAAAAAGCAATGGGTGGAAACTAATCAAGGAACGAAGCAACTTAGAACTAAGGAGAAATTTCCTGACAGTGAAAACAATTAAGCAGTGGAATAACTTGTCTCCAGAAGTTCTGAATGCTCCAACACTGGAAGTTTTAAAGAAGATGTTGGATATCCGTTTGTCTGAAGTGGTGTAGGGTTTCCTACCTAAGCAGGGGGTTGGACTAGACCCCCTTTTAAGGTCCCTTCCAACTCCGTTATTCTATGTTCTAAAAGCTGTGTAAGTATGTGGTGGCAAAACCCCCCCAAAACAACGGAACTATTCTGGTAGCCGCAGCTCATGAGAGTGCATGTCTTTTATGTAATAAAATGTTATGCGTCAGAAATAAGTGCTACCTTCCGAATCAAGTCAAGGAATCATGCAAATGTAAGCAAGGACGAGAGCCGTGCAACAGGGCTGTATAAGGAAGAAAGCTAGAGAGACCGAGAGTCTATGGCAAGAGGGGAGATTGATGGATCTGGCTAGAAAACAGCTAATACAAACAGGAACTTGTTGATGGGGGAAGGGAGAGAATTGGAATGGAGGTAGAAAAAAGGGAAATTCACTCTCATTTATGCTGGTTGAGCAGGGAGGGGCTAACTAAGTGCAGATGTTGGAGTCGAATGAGCTTTTTTTAAAAAGACCAATGCACCTTTAGAAGGCCAAACATATCTAAGATCCAAATCTACTTCTAATAATTTCTTGATGAATATCACTGTTATAGCTATCACGCCCCCTAACATGCTGAAACAATAATCAATGGACATATGTTCCCTATATGGGGAGCTGCGATACTTTCCTCTTAAGAACTATAGAAGCTGGGTTTGGAAAGCAAACTAGCAGTCGGCTGGATGCAGTATATATATGTGGAAAATAGTATTGAGGCAGTTCAACAATAAATATTGGCTTCCCAGAGGTGCTCTACAAAGTAGACATGAAAATAATGTAATTATTAACTTTACTGGAATAAAATTCATATGTGGGAACAACGCTGAGGCCAAAAACTATCCTTCAAGCTGATTCTAAGCCTCTTGTAAGAAGACATAAGTATGTTTTGGGGGATGTAAAGTTAATGATAAAAAGGTGTGGAATACTGGGCAAAGGCACTCGGTGTTGAGATTCAGGATTAGTTAGCATCAAGGAGAACACCTATGGTTTTGCCCTCACTTGCATCTGGCAAAACTGGAAAAGTAAGTAACCTTGTCTGACTGCAAACTGACAAATGGGAATGAAAGCTTTCCAATGTATGATGAAATCTGCATGAAAGCAATCAACGTTTTCCTCTTGACAATACTACTAAGGTTTTTAATTGTGCAGGTAACACCAAGAAAACAACTAAGCAATAATCCATGTCTCAACATTGCCCAACTTCTCAAAACTGGAGTATGGGTAGTCCTCAACTTACAACCATTTGCTTAGTGACCATTCAAAAGTTACAGCGGCACAGAAAAAAAAGTGTATTATGACTGTTTTTCATGCTTATGACGGTTGCAGGACCCCTATGGTCACGGGATCAAAATCCAGACACTTAACTGCAGTGATTCACTGAACACCCGTGGCAAGGAAGGTCATAAAGTGGGGCAAAACGCACTTAGCTATCTCGCTTAGCACAGAAATGTCGGGCTCGATTCTAGTCGTAAATTGGAATATTCGACCCTTTGCCTAATCATCTTTTGCTTTACGGTTCCAGGATAGCTTGAAATACTTGGTGTCATGCAAGAGAAACCCAAATAATCTCTGCCTTAAATGTGATATTCTTATCCACTGCCACTGTTAATCCTCCAATATAAATCTGCTTGATGACGAGGAACTAACGGTCCTGTTGCTTTAAAACTATTATTAGGCAACTATATCAGCATCTTCATCTAGCCTTCTATCAAGAAAAGTTCTCTCACCAAGTTTTGTAGAAACACATTTTCAATACTCAAAGCTCTCTACTTACTAAATTTAGCACCCAAGCTATCTATCTCTGTGATGTGCATTCAGCTTTGCTTACCACACGGTCCTTTTGTGTTTACTAAAAATAAAGGTCAACTATGGTTAGCGGCATCTTAGAAGACAGGAAGCATAAAATAATTATTCTCCACTTTAGATAAAACTATGTTGTATGTGTGGTAAAACATCGCCGTCCTTGCAATAGTTACGATCGGTTAAATAAGCAGTGGTGTGTAAGGAAGTGAGATATTAAGTAAGAAAAACATTATTTGAACCGGCAAACAATTGAATACTCCTAGTGAACCTGAAATATGAAGTAGGTTGGGAGAACTTTTAAAGATAGGTATTATTTTACTATGATTCTGGATTTCTTTCTAAAAGGACAATTTTTAACTGTAACGAGACAATAACTGATATTTGGGAACATTTACGTATTTATTTATTTGTTAATTAAAAGATTTCACAAGGTTTCATAATCTTAAATCTATTCTCTTTGAAATTTGGCAAAACTTGGCCATTCCTTTCTGGATAAGTTCTGTGTGATGTCCACCCAAGCCTTCCCAATTTTGGCTATTAGAAATGAGGTTAGTAACAATGAAAGCCAGAGCTTTCCTTGGAAGAAAGTCTTAGAGGTTAATGAATATAGGATCTCAGCAATTTGTTCCATATCAAGCTTTTACTCTGATCATGTTTAATGCTAAAATCAGCAATTTTAGCAGATGACTTTAATAGAATGTATATGCAGTGCCTTTGTCCTTGTGGCAGAAACTGAGTTGGCAGAACATGCTATTTTTATAAAGAAATACAATCTACTTATATTACTAGGAATATATTAAACTGAGATGGAGAATACAGTGGTGTATATCTCATGAGTGACCAATCACTGAAGTTTCTTCTATAGCAGTGATGGCGAACCTATGGCACGCGTGCCACAGGTGGCACGCAGAGCCATTTGTCAGGGCATGCAAGGCGCTGCCCTGTCAGCTGGCCAGCATGCATGCGCGCGCTGGCCAGCTGAGTTCACGTTTTTAAAAGCCATTTTTCACCCTCCCCAGGCTCCAGAGGCTTTATAGGAGCCTGGGGAGGACGGAAAGAGCCTCCCCCGCCCCCCCGGAGGCCCTCTGGAGGCTTCAGAGACAGTCCAGAGGCTTCCCTGAAGCCTTCGGACCGTCTCTGAAGCCTCCGGAGGGCCTCCGGGGGGGCAGGGGAGGCTCTTTTTGCCCTCCCCAGGCTCCTATAAAGCCTCTGGAGCCTGGGGAGGGCAAAAAAAGCATGTAAAAATGGGGGAGGGTTCGCGTGTTGTGCGCGCATGCGCACTGGGGGGGTCGCACATTGCATTATGGGTGTGGCACACCCGCACACAACCCCCCTGCGTTCCCCCCTTTGTGGCACGCGAGCCAAAAAAGGTTCGCCATCGCTGTTCTATAGTGATCAGTTGGGAAGGTCAGTAAAGCCTAACACAATTCTAGGTATTCCCTCATAGTGCATTCATATGGATGACTGGCTACACTTAGTAGAGGTAAAAATTAACATGATTTTTACAGCTCATTGTAGAACAGAGGACTTATATATGCAAGTTTCTTCTGGTAGATGGATGGCTAAATCAGTTTGTTTCATATAAATGTGTTAAATGAGTATGAAGTGATAAGTTTTCTATTTTATGTCAAATTACAAATTTTAGATTTGTGCCCTAGTTCTGAACCAGAGTTGTTCGCAATTTAAATAAGATGGAGCAGATCACATTTAAAAGACACTTCAAAGAAATGGGAAAAAATCCACACATGAATGAAGACTATTTACTTCCTTTGAACTTGGGAGGGGCGGGGCAGAAAAGTTCTCTGCTAATCCACAAACACTAATAACAAACTAAAAGCCCATTTATAGCAGTTCTGGTTCTTCATTCTTCAGATTTAAAAATCAAGATCAACAAAAAAATGGAGTATAATACCTAATTATTTCAAACAATATTTGGCACTCTTGCTCAAAAAGACTCAGACAAATCCTCTAATTTTAAATCTTTCTACAATAATGTTATATTTTGGGGTGGAAAACATACAATATAATCTGTAAATTTTTTAAAGGAAAGATTTAAGAAGAGAATTGACCGTGGATCTTGCTCTGAGTTCTTTGGTGCATTTTTTTAAAAAATAGTACATTCCAACCTAATGTCTTCCATATGTATTTCACCAGCAGAATCCTTACAATAGGAAGAAAATCTTTGCACAGCTTTATCGATTGTTCCAAAATGAGAATAATGATTTGATTACTAGAAAACCCAATTGTTTTAGCACTTTATGGAGAAGAAAAACTTTTATCATAAATTACAGGTAGTCCTCAATCTATGACCATAATTGAGCCCCCAAATTTCTGTCAGTAAGTGAGAAATTTGTTAAATGAGTCTTGCCCCTTTACAACCTTTCTTGCCACAGTTGTTAAGTGAATCACTGCAGTTGATAAATCACTGCAACCGGTTCTTAAGTGAATCTGGCATCCCCAGATGACTTTGCTGGTCAGAAGATTGCAAAAGGTGATCACATCACCTTGGGACACTGCAACGGTCATAAGTACGAACCAGTTGCCAAGCTTCTGAAATTTGTTCACATGATCAGAGGGAGGCTGTAAAGGATCGTAACTGTGAAAAACGGCCATAAGTCACTTTTTTCACTGCCCTTGTAACTTTGAACGGCCACTAAATTTTGAGGACAACCTGTACAGAATGATTTTAAGATTACCTCCAGCACTGGTCCAGCTCCAAGAATGATTTGTTCTACTCCACTTGCGAATCCCTTTTGGCTAAGAGCGGTGAGGTGATGAATCAAGAAATTTGTGCTCTGGGTTTTGCCAGACCCGCTTTCTCCAGAAATGACTATACATTGGTTCTTCCGACGCAGTAGCATGGCATGATACGCGACATCAGCCACCGCGTAGATGTGGGGCTCCAGCTTACCCAGCTGATGATTATCGTACATCTTGACATATTTAGGGTTATAAATGGGAAGGAATTTGAACGGGTTAATGACTATTAAAATGCTTCCAACGTAGGTGTAGATTTTTTCTTGCTTAAAGCGATTTCTGAGGTTTTCCAAGAGTGTCCTCTCGTTCAGATCCGGCAATGCACATAAATCATCGTAATCCTTGTACTGTGGTTGGGGAAGGAAGCCACGTTCCATCATCCTGCGCCGTTCTTCGGTGACCTGCAACCAGGACTGGAGACTGGCGTAATGGATCGATCCATCCAAGTTTTTTTCTCTCAGAAGAAAACGATAGTCTTCTCCGCTCAAGCGGTTCTCCAGGGCCATCCGTGGCCAGAGCATCATGCGTTGGACAGGGCAGTCTGTGGGGTTGAGGATCCATTCCTCCCCACCAAATTCCTTCACTTCGGCCAAGACGTAGCATTTTGTTTTGTCCAGCTGCAGTTTGTTAATCAGAGAGTCTATCACCTCAGCAGCAGTAGATGTTTTCCGTGCAATAACAGGACAATAAATGGTCCCTTCGGCAATGTTCCCAGGGTAGATGTGTAGTGTGTGCTCTGTGTCTTCAAAGCGTCTTCTTCCTCCGGTATCATTTCCACTCATATTGGACTTCTTCCCATCAGTAACTGCAGTCCATCTTTAATAAGGTTAGATAGGAGATCATGGCGACAGTGCTACAGTTAAAAAAAGAAAGAAAGAAAATATTTTAAGGACACTTGAGTATTTATAGAACGGACACAGATTTCAATTATAAAATCCTCTTCTAGAACCAGATGTTTTTAAACAGTAGGGAGAGAAGGAGAAAGTACATGGAAAGTACATAGAGGTAATTCTTTAGCAAGCCATTTTAATGAGATGTGGGTGTGATTAACTTACTTTTTTTTATTTCACCCTCAATAATTAATATGTCAATCTTTTGTAGTCTATTAGGGACCAAATTCATAGTCACTGGCATCTAAATAAACGCTGTATAGGCCAAAACATGGTGCCAACAGAGAACATATTTCTTTCAAATACTGATCTGGTGATGAATGAGATGCAACATTATTCTAGTTTATTCGTAACTTATTTGGAGGGAATTATATTCTTACATTCATTGTGAATTATCTACAGTATTCATGTAAATCTGATTTATTCTCATATACAATAATGGTGTTTCAGTAACTATCTTTGTAGGCTTATGCAGTAAACAGGTCTTTAATCCATTGAGTGAAAGCAACCATTTATTTATCTTTCTAAAGACAGGATGCTATAGGGCAGTCCCCTAATGCCCCATCATAGAATCATTACAACGCAAAGGAACATGATGCAGAGAATCACGAAGACAGGAAACTTGCCCTATTTTAGCCAGCCCTATCAAAGTTTGCCCTCACACCCTGGAAACACATCATACAGACAGAGGGAAGGAAATTCAATCCGATTGAACTGGTGCCAGCTTGCCCTGCAGTTCTGCTCACGTGCCATGTTATCCTGCACTGGCAGAATGTATCGGTCAAATGTATGCAGCCATAAAAATTATTTGCAAGCTACTGGCTTTAGGCTTCACCCTGTAAGAACATTTCAGGCAGCAGTTGCATCATGGCTAGTAATGGGATAGTGATTATTTTACCAAATATTGTGTATTACTGTAGATCAGTGATCCCCCAACTTTCTGGCACCAGGGACCAGTTTAGAAGAAAAAAATGTTTTTCATGCACCTGCTGCTTGCACGGCCTGGTTTCTAACAGGCCACGGTCCGGTACAGGTCCATGATCCAGAGGTTGGGGACCTCTGCATTAGACGATTAGCTTAGACAAAGGTATTTGTATGGGGTCAGGCAGGAAAGCAAGCCATTCCCCACCATAAAAGTTGTAAGGGGCCAATGCTTGAATCATAAAAAAAAATGAGCACAGATCAGAGACAAACCATTTTGGGTACAATAAAAGCCTGTATTTTATTCATTACCTCTAATAATATACTCACAACTGTAAAGCAGTGCATGAAGTAGACTTAACATCTTGTTTGTTCAGGTAATGCAAAAGAATACTAATGCTATTGATAAACTCTCACTGAACATAGCAGTGATTCTCTCTCTGCAGCAACCCTTCCTCTCCCCACCCCCCACCCCATTTAATGAAGCAGCATGTGAGCTAATTAAACAATCCTCCCAAAAGGAATCCTTCTCAGGGACAACCTGGAAAGACCATTCAGATTGCAATGGATACTTTTCACTTTAGGTTATTTCTGAATTTCCTCTGCCAATAACATGAAATACAGATCTTAGAAAGTTGATTAGTGCCCATGTATTTAGTATGCATTTATCAGTAATTCAACTACTGGACATTAAGCTTTCGAATATCAACTAAGTAGGCATTTATGCATGAGCCTAAATTCATATGAGGACTCACTGAAGTGACTAATAAGTCAAAGCATTCTCTAGAGCATGGGTCTCCATGGCTGGCTGGGGAATTCTGGGAGTTGAAGTCCACAAGTCTTAATGTTGCCAAGGCTGAAAGACCCCTGCTCTAGAGCAAATTATGTGACCCTGTAAAGCAAAACTAAACTAGAAACGATTAGCTAGAGAGGCACATTTGAAAGATGCCAAACAGGAAGTTTTTATAGGTAGTCCTACAGGAATAGCAATCCCCTTCTTCCCACACCACTAATAAATGCATACACAACACAAATGCTTAAATAGCATGCACGATATTACATTTATGCTCATGCATCAAATGACTATTTCACTTTTAACTGAATTAGGTATTTCAAGGCAACAGAATATATTACAATAATAGGCTAAACTGAACCAACTTAACACAGGCGATTTGGAAGTAATTTTTCAGGTGCTCACATTGAGTTTTATCTCATAAAGTAACCTGATACCAGTCTTTATCAGCTGATAATAAAGAACTGAATTTGGAATTTATCTGATTTATACTCAACTTCTCTACTCTGATAGTCTCCAGGCCAGTATAATATGTGAGGATCAGTGCTTGATTCCCCTCAATTGGTGAATTCAACTGTTGTCATATTCAATCCCTGATTGGCAAAGGAATTAAAGTATCTCCAGAAGAAATATATTGTAAAGAAGCTGAATGGCTTTAATTTTAACTGTATTTCTATCTAAATACAGTTTAAGCCATTAAGCTTCTCACAAATCTTCATCCTTGCATTGATTAAATGCCTAAAAATTCCACACCAGAGTTCTAAAATAAATCGAATATGAATTGGGCAAACCTCTAACAAAAATATACATTTGTAACATTTCCCTCTGTAACAAAATAGTAAAAAGCAGTCACAAAAACGTAACAAAAATATATCCAATAAGGATATTACGTATATAGGCCATTTAATACCTGTTCTGAATAAGCTGGAAACAGAGGGATAGGCCTTGGTTAAAAAAAAAAAAGTCAACAAGACTATCTTAACTATAAAGAGTTTGACAGTGTCAACAAGCATTCTGATAAGATTTCGAAACACTTTACCAAAGGATCTATGCAAAATTAAGATTGGGAGAAGAGGTCATTTTATAGATTGGCAGTGGTCAGAGAACTGAAGAAGTCGATGAAAATATATGCACAGTTCATGATTGAAAGAAAAAAACCATGTGTGTCTGAAGTACCTACATGACAACTGGTTCTTTGACCTATGAGGTGACCAAATTCAACAATATCATTATTTAAGTAGTTAAAAACAAAAAGGTGCTTTTACATACCAAATATTCCAATTGCAACTTCATTAAAATCTTGGCCTCAACAACTGGCCATAACTATATAAACCAGCAGCCCACCATATAGATCTGGAATGTCTAATTAAATTTTATTGCGCAATGCTGTACAATGCAGAAAATTATACTGATCATAGCAGTCATAATAAGGAGGATCTGACTAGAAAATCTGCCTTTCTATGTGGAAAAGGAAACAAGCCACTGCTATTTTCAGACATATCCTTACGTTTTTCATAATTCTATTTTTATTGCTGCCTCCTGAAGTGCAATTCCAAACTTATCTAAATGAAGAAATGGGCAGACATTTGCTGTCTGAGAGATCACACCTAGCACAGGAAAAACTATCACGTCATGAACCAGATAGGAGGGAATTTGCAATTCCTTTTCCCAGTAATTTTGCCCTTTTTCTCTCTCCAAAATATGTTGACAATAATCCTTTATAATCACTGTTTGAAATGCAGGAACATATCAGCACCAAAGCAAGCTCTGAGGCTACCCATTAAATGCTCTTTAGATTTTCCCAAATGGCTCAGATACAACTTGCCCTTTTCTGGAGGAAGGACAGAGGTGAAAAACTTCCGTAAGAATGGAAGGAGCTGCATTATGAAAGGATTTGAAACATAGACTGTAATTAAGGCAACCTAGAATAGTTTGAGCAACGGCATGCAAAGGTCCTGAAACACCCACTTTTAAGATTACTGCCATTATCTCAATTCCAATATAAATCTCTGATTTATTTCATACACTTTCCTCAACTTTAAAGAGCCTCCATTTCCTTCCCACCCCAAAATGGTGGATCAAGAAAACTGCTTACATTGAATTATATCAAGTGAAACTAAGTCACATGTCCTGACTTACTGGCAAGTCTGGATTTATTCCACTTCCTGAAATAAGCACAATATTTAAAAAAAAAGGAAACCACAACTTCTCCTATATAATTAGCATTTTTCTGTCTTCTTCTGACATGTCCTTTAAGAAGCACCTATCAACTGGGAATTATTTCCAGGGTTACAAAAGGTAACAAAAGCAACTCCTTTGCTCAGGAGTTTCTTGCACAATTGCTCATGCAACTAGTTGCTGCAGAACTTCTTTACTTCTTTAAGTTAAACCTTCTCCACTAATTATATAATTTAAATAATAATAGGTGAAGCACCGAAATAATGCCATTCACATTTGCAGTGTGTTTCTCACATATCTCTACTCATCCCTGCTTCAAAGTTATGAGCCGATCTACGAGGAAGATGGGCAGTTTCAAGGTATTTGGCAGACAAGAAGTAGCCAAACTCCACATTATTTAAACAAAACAGGCTGACTATGTAGCGAAAGATTACTTGCAATTCTAATGTTTGTTTGGATCTCAGCTTTACTGTTTATTAGAGCAGCATTTGTATTTTTTCACCCATAAAAAGGAAACGGTGGCGTCTAAGTGTGATTACGTGAGTTTTGATAGCTGCAAAAGAAATGCACCATCATTGGAGGCTCCCACCTAAGATCGAATGACTGGGGGTTAGTGAGAATTCAGATGGAAATAATCCATTAAGAACCAAATGCACAATATAGTTCGCTCAGCAGCATCTTCAATCCATGATGATTTGAATGTGTCCCATGGATTGATTGATAGTTGGATTTACCATGAAGTGCCTTTCTGGCTATCAGGAAAGGGTTAATCCGCTTTTTCGAATCAAGCAGATTTTAAGGTTGCTTTCTGTCCTATGTCCCTTTGACTTCAGCCTTACATAGTGACTTTACTTGAGAGTGGTTTAAATCCTTCTCCATCATGTGTTCGAAAAACCATCCATTTGTGTAATTCTGAAAGTCAGATGCTTCCTGTCACATGTTTGCTATGCTATCTAGCAAAGCAAAGTGTTTCTAAATTCAGGCATTTCCTCTCTCTCTCTCCCCCCACCCCCCAATGTTATTTCATTCAAATATTGTGCTGTCACTGCTTTTCTGGTTCCATTTACAGAGGAACATCTTGAATAAGAGTACTTTGTGCACTAATGCACATTAATTACGAAATGGGAAATACAACAGTACACTTTTTGTAACTTGCGCTGCAGATCGCTCTAGGGTTGACTTAGCATAGGGGCGACGCTTTTCCAACACAGCTTATAACCTCATCTCTTGAAAGAGTCAGTACTTGAGAACTATCATTCAGAGGACAGGAAAAAAATGTTTAAATGAAAGAAAATGAAATATATCCCAAATGAAAGCTGTTAGAACTGTTAGATGAACGTAATTAAAACTCTTCATTAGTGATCTTCTGAATGCACAAATGATCAAATTAAATCAATGGAATTATACAAATGCTCAGATGATGTTACTTTAGAAATTGTTTCCGAAAATACAAACTGCACACTCACATTATTTATAATCAGTTATATAATCTATAACAACCTGCATTATTTATAATCAGTTACACAATCTAAAACAACTCGCATTATTTATAACCAGTTATACAATCTAAAACAACTCAATATGCTCTAGATTGAATTTATCTTTAAGAACACTGTGGTCGTATTTGTTCTCGGCTAGTTATTATTCACAAGCTTAACCCTTGCTAATTATACTTCAGCAACATATGAAAGCGTGATATTGTAGAATAGCTGGATATTACCATGCCAACAAAAATGGTGGTTCAATCTTTAAAAAAAAAAACTTGCACAAAATTAGCTCTGTTTTTCCTTGAGACAAAGCAAGTGCATTGTGTAAATGCCACCATGGTAAAAGATCAGATGCTCAGAAATATAGCCTACTGCTTTTGCTTTTTTTAAAATTACATTTACTCCATTTTGCTGGCTGAATTAAAAAGTTCAGGCAAGCAGCATTTGACACAGCAGGCAACTGCCAGAGGGGAAAGCACTGAACAAGCCATCCATTGAATGGACAGCCTGTTCTGTCACAGTCCACTAGTAATGGGTCAGTCATAGGGCAGATGCTACCTCTCAGCCTCAATTGGACGCTTGACTACTTGGGTATTTGTCAGTGTCGCTTGTGAACTTCGAAGGTCTTCTGATAAGATTGGCAGCCAAAAACTACAGTAAGGTATTTTCATGCTACAACTATAACAACCATGTGCGCAGCTCAGGTAATTAAACCAGTGGTGGGATTCAATTTTTTTTTACTACCGGTTCTGTGGGCGGGACGTGGCGGGCGTGGCAGGGGAAGGATACTGTAAAATCTCCATTCCCTCCCCACTCTAGGGGAAGGTTACTGCAAAATCCCCCATTTTCTCCTGATCAGCTGGGACTCGGGAGGCAGAGAATAGATGGAGGTGGAGCTTGTCAATATGCTTCGGTTCTCCGAGCTACTCAAAATTTCCGCTACTGGTTCTCCAGAACTGGTCGGAACCTGCTGAATACCACCTCTGAATTAAATCCAAAAGATGCCCATCAATAGCCACACTAAATGAAGCCACACACACACACGTCACCACTAAGGTACTCTAATCTCAAATCAACTTCACCTTGAGGCCATCTGCTGAGGCCTTTAGTGTTCCCATCATATGTGGATGGGGTGAAGAAGACTCCAACTTTTTCCATCATACGAGATAAGGTGAAGAAGACGCCAGCTTTTTCTTTCTTTCTCAAGAAAAAAATGATCTCACTTGTGTCCAAGCTTGATAAAGAAAACAGAAGGGAGCAGCTGCTGTTGCTCCCTTTCTTCATGCTTCATATTTCAGCATGGATGTGTGAAATTTCTTTTTCTCCAAAGCCCAATGCAGAGGCAAGACAGAAGGGTTGGTAGTGAGGATAACAAGAGGCAAATGTAATCTTCTGGAAAGACAAAACTGCAACCTGGAGTCAGCAGGAAAGCTTAATCTGCATCCTGCAGCCGAGTCCAGTTTACGGAATCTGACTTATATATGGAAGAACCATAATCGTCCCTTAATGTTCTGGAAAAAGCCTTCAGCAGTGAGATAATCAGCTTGTACATTTGTATCTTTGGGGAGGGGGAGGGAGGGGGAAAAAAAGGAATAACAGCACAAATAGTGGAAAAAGCTTGCCAGACATAGAAGCATAGCAGGACCATATGGCTATGAAGAAAAATCTGAGCTGCAGACAGTGTGGGCGTTGTTGCTCAGGAGAGTTTGGTAACATAAAGTGGAAGTTTTCCCATAAGATAGGAGTGAGCATTAAGGAAATAGGTGCAAACAACAATCCCCAGTTATCCTGAGATACCCAAGGGCAGCACTACGGCAGCAAGGCCAAGCAATAATGGCAAATCAGGCCTATAGCAAGAGAAAAAAGAAATCAGTATATTTTCTACTTTGCACGTTTTTTAAAAAATGGTCCAATTTGTTTTGTCCAAATTTTATAGGACTTTTTTTTAAAATAAAGAGGTCTACCATGTTTCCCCGAAAATACAACCTGTCCCGAAACTAAACCCATGCCACATTTTTCGCGTGGGCAAAAATATAAGCCCACCCCCGAAAATAAACCCCCCCTCCGGCCAGGCAGAGCACCGCTCACTGACCTAGCGTTATTCTGAAAGCACCAAGTCGCAGGAGCCGGGGGGGGGGGGGAGCGCTCACGTTGCTTGCTGCCTTCGGGATACCGCTAGGTTGGGGAGTGGCGTTCTGCCTGGCAGAAGGGGAGAGTTGCCGGGCGGCTGCTCCCTTGTGAACTGGCTCCTGAAGAGCTGGGCACAGCCTCAGCGGCGAAGCAGCCATGAGGTAACCATGCTCACGAGCAGCCACCCGGCAAATCCCCTCTCCAGCTGGAAAGAGCGCCATTCACTGACCTAGGGGGTAATCCCTAAGGTGCCAAGCCATGTGGCGCTCTGCCCGCCCTCCAGCTCCCGCGGCTTTGCACATTCGGGATACCCCCTAGGTCAGTGCATGGAGCTCTGCCCGGCTGGAGAAGTGGGTTGCGCGAGCGCCTGTTCCGCCTGCAGCTTCACCAAGCACTTGCGCAGCTCTCCCAGGCCACCGCCGCTGGCTGCTGCTGCCCGCCACCGCCCGCCGCCGCCCCGTTCCGCTCCACGCATAACTTCCAAATCCAAAACTCAGGGCCGAGTGTTCCAGCTTCGGCCGCTCTAGGAGTGCTCTCTATGGTGGGCCGGCTGCTGGAAGACTCTGTCCGGAAGACTCTCTGGGAGTTGAAGTCTACAAGTCTTAAAGTTGCCAAGTTTGGACACCCCTGGTTTAGGGTTTTACTTTGGGAAAGTCTACCTAACACAAACCTACTATAGCTGAACCACAGCTACTTGTACTTCTGTTTGTCTTCCTCCTGATGCATTTAAAATACTTCCAGTTACCAGAAGCTCGCCGAAAAAACATAGAACTTTTAAATGCATTACACTACAATTTGCAAAAACGGATGTAATCTATTCTGGAGTAGAAACTCAAAGTAAAGTCAAAGATCAGTTAGCAACAAAATACATGCATTTATGAAATGCTACCCAGCTCGGTGCAGGCAGGCTTAAAAGTCACATCTGTGGGATTGGCATCCAGAACAGCGTTTCATTACATCCCTTAAATAAAAAAACGCTGAATATTTTTAATAGTGAAATATGCCAATTAGAAAAGCTAAAGGCAACACAGGCAGTTCTACTAATACCCCAGAAGGAGGGAAGGGGCAAACTGGTATGAACAAAAGACATGATCAGTAGCATTAATTAAAGGGTTCCTGGAAATTTGATCGTATCAGTTTCTGAGCAATAATATAATTCACACTGTAACCCTACACATATTCTACTTCCTTAGTGATTTTTGGCAACAATTTTTCTAACGAGCTTCTGGAAAACAGGAGATGGAGAAAAGAAGAAGCAGTGTTGCTGGGTTACTGAGGGTTAGAAAGTGTCTAACATGCAATAACAGAGGCTGCAATGTGAATTCCTCCAATCAGCATGTTTATTCGCAATTCTACCTTCTGCTTTCTGCCAAATAACTCTGAAAGGGCCTTAGTTCTGACATAGTTTTCTGGATGCTTTAAAAGAATTAACTGTGGAGGCCATCTTTTAAAATTTCCAAAAGAAATTCTGTCAGATTCTGAAATTTGCTTATACCCACCTGTTAATTGGGGATGAATAATTGGGAGGAAATTCTTATATCAGTTTTACAAACTTCCTAATCTTGTTTCAAGCATGATGAGACCAGTTATATGTATTTGAGTTGAATCCATTTGATTTAGAATTCAAACAGGGCCATTAAAAAAAACAAAAAAAAAACTTCGGATCTCAAACTTTCCAACACATTTTTACTTTCACAAGAGCATATGGATGGCTCTTTCTGCGACATTAACAATGTCTTTGAAACAATGATGAAGACAAAAAACTTTCTCCCTCCAGAAAGATCACTGCACATCTCAATAACTTTAATGACTGGCCCTTCAAGGCCCAATCTCTCAATTCCTTGACACCGAAGAGAAAATGAACTATAATTAGGATTTCCAATAATATTTTGGGAGGGGGGAATAGGGAACATCTTCCCATGAATTAAACAGAGAATATTGTTTCAGGAGTGATCTCAACTATAGATTAGGGGGTTATCATAGATCCAAACAGCTATCCATGCTAACCACTGGAAAAACTCACATGATGTGGGAAGGAAGTAGGACAGCGGGTACCCACAAAGATTCCATGACAAACCGAGTTCCGGTTCCGGCGGCAGCGGCGACGGGCAGCTCTTTGCCCGCTCCGGCTCTCCGGTGGGCTTCCCCACTCCTTGGGGGGCACAGGACACCCCTCAGAGGGGTCCTGCCGGAGGGGCGGCATCGCGGGGAGCTCCTGCATCGGCGGCGGCCGGCGGGAGGTCTCTCGCGCGCCCAAGGCACCGGGGAGCTAGATCGGAGGGCGCCTCGCGTTTCTGCGCTTCGCGCCTCGCTAAAGCCGTCGGGAGAATGAAGCAAGTGAAGGAAGCAGCTGCGGTGCGGTGAGGCTGCTTCTCTCTTCATGCCCTATTTTGCACAAAGAACTAGTTAGCTTTCTTTAAATAACTTTCGGAGTATTCTGGAGGCGCGGCTGGAGGGAGGGGGGTTTCCCCCCCCCTTGGATAAGCGGCGAGGAATAATCTTGCTCTCAGCCCCCGGGGAAGGAGGAGGGGGGAGAGCCAACGAATGAAGCCTCACCCAGGTTGGATGATTTTCTTTGCAATTTAATTTCACTATTTACTGAGATTTGAGGACCTTTGGAACTTTTTAAAACTTTGATATGCCTCTGTGCCCAAAACTGGCAGGGCAAGATGGCACACTTCCGTTGTCTTTATGAACTGTGAAACCTGACTCCACCTTTAAAATTCAGGCTTCCGGTCTTTGTCTCCGTGTCTCCCAGAGGAATCTCTTGTGGATTGGTCTTTTTGAACTTTCTAGGGGAAACCTTTCATCTATTGCCAGACTTATTAGAGAGATTCTCTTCTGCCTGGTTCTTCTGCTCCCGGACCTCACCTGGCTACCCTTCTTTTCTAACTGTTTATCTTATATATGGACTGAACTTCTAATGTTATAAAGGATGGCATCCAAAAGACCACCTCCTGGGAAATCTGGCTTTGCCACATCTGCTCCAACATCTGTAACATCCAGTCCAGCCACACAGTCCAAGATAACAGAACTGATGCAACCTAAGACTATAGAGATGGACTTTCAACAAATGCTTCAACAAATTTTACAGGGCCAGGAGGAAATCAAGAAACAGCTAAGGGAAATGAAAGATGAAATTAAAGAAAATCAAGCCCAAATTTATAAGAACTCACAGAGACTGGATCTTGTGGAAGGGGGGGTGGAGGAGGTGAGGGGGGGGGTGGAAGCTGTGCAGAAAGGGAACAAAGATCTTGACATCCAACAGATGAAATTAGAATTTGAGAGAATGTCCTATTATCTTAGATTTCAAAATGTTATAGAAGAAGATGGGGAAAATATAAGGGACATCATGACAAACATTCTGGCTGACTACACACACAAAGAAAAACAACAGATGGGGTGGGATATAGATCTGGTTTATAGAGTGAATTCAGCTTACGCTAGAACACACAATGTACCCAGGGAGGTTCATATTAAATTTCTTAGAAAAAGCACAAGAGATGAAATTCTGGGTGTACAAAGGGGGCAAGCATTGATATATCATGATATGGAGATAACCATTCTGAAGCAGATCCCTAAGAAGATTAGAGAAAAAAGAAAAAATTATTCGCAATTAGCGAATAAATTATACCAGAAAGGGGTGTGGTTTAGATGGTTGATGCCTGAAGGTATGCTGATATTCTGGGAGGAGACAAGAATTAGAATTAATTCACCCATAGAGGCGCAGGCCTTTATGGAAAAAAATAAAACATTCCTAGAGAAACCACCAGATACCACAACGGACACGCAGGACACGGGAGGGGCCAGAGCTCTGCCAGTGGAGGGAGATGGGGCAATAGCAAGAAGACTCAGATCACAAAAATAAACAAGAAAATCATATTATTATAAACTGACCGAAAGTGAAAATGGAATTATATTTGGACTTTATACTGTAATGTTTAATTTGATTGAATTTAATAATAGAACTAATATGCTGACTGTAATCAATTATATACTAATGCATTATATTAAATGTATACTATGGGTATGGAGGGAGGGGGGCCTCACACACTTTGCAACTGCCAAAATTTGTATACCTGTCCATTTACCCTTTTCCCTATAAATCTTGAAAAACCAATAAAATTTTATTATAAAAAAAAAAAAGATTCCATGACAAACCCACTGGGGCAAAGCAGAAAAAATGGAAAGCGGCTATACTGATGACCATGTTAACCAAGCTGCTGAAAGCTTTCCCTTAGCTTGCTTTGTAAATGGAACAAGAGAAGGGAGTAAATTTTAAAACAAAAAACTACAGCCAAGAGCTCACTTCAGCTCCTCCCAATGTCTAGAAACCTTCTCAACCAGTCATCTGAGAAAGTACTTATGGGCTTTAAAAGCAAACAGTAAAGGCTGTTCCACCTCTTTATTTTCCTAACCATTATTTTTAAAGAAGTCATTTCTATACGTATCTAATTCTTACCTCAAACTTCCGAAGATTAATAAGAACAATTTGCTCTAACTTAATGAGATATGTAAATACTGTTAGCTTCAGTAAAGTTATATTTGCCACAGTTTTCTTCTCCATTATTTTCCATGATACACATAAAAGCACACTAGTGTCAAACATTGGGCACAACACAACTGACAAGGTCCCTGAGAGAAGGCATGACATTCATTCAAGACAGACAGGACAAGATAAAAACAGAGTTTAAGAAGTTACTAAGAAGAGATCAAACTGGCCAGTCCTAGAGATCATCAACCCTGACTGCTCTTTAGAAGGCCAGATCCTGAAGATGAATCTCAAATACTTTGGCCACCTAATGAGAAGGAAGGACTCCCTGGAGAAGAACCTAATGCTGGGAACGATTGAGGGCAAAAGAAGAAGGGGAAGACAGAGAATGAGGTGGCTGGATGGAGTCACTGAAGCATTAGGCGTGAGCTTAAATGGACTGTAGAGGATGGTAGAGGACAGGAAGGCCTGGAGGAATGATGTGATGAGTGGGACACGATTTTGCAACTAATAACAACAAGAAGTGATAAAAAAAAAACAGGGATGCTGCAGTAGCAGCCATGAAAACAAGCACACTAAAAATGACTTTGGGAGAAATCTATCAAGTGAGATCATGAGGCACTTCCAATATAAAAAGCAATATTGGGGAAGGGAGCGTGTGGCAAGTTACCATTTTCTGAAAACCATCATCAGTTGCAGTTTCATTTCAAAATCCTTCACTTGTGCAAATGGGAAGCATTCGTGTAAAAGTTGCCCACGGACAATAAATTGAAAACTATCTTATCATTACTCAGCTAAATTCATTCCAAGCCATAAGCTAACAGAAACATTGCTGGATAGTCCAACTGACCCTGTCTTCTTTTTATGGTATCTATAATTAGACCTAATTTATCCCACACACCAGAAACAGGCCCTTTTAGAGCCACACCCAAACAACTACTGCCAATTTCAGACTTTTTTCTACTTAAAAAAAAAACAAAAAAACCACGGAAGATTTGATTGCTTGACAAAGGCTGAAAAAAAACTAATAAAAACATTATTTCCCTACAACTGGAACACGTGGCATGTAACAAGGTTGAAATTTTAAAAGATAATCTGCATTGCAAGTAGTCCTCGACTTATGACAATTGAGCCCAAAATGTCTGTTCTTAATTGTTATGTGAATTTTGCCTCATTTTACAACTTTTCTTCTCTCAGTTGTTAAGTGAATCACTGCAATTGATAAGTTAGTAACCCGGTTGTTAGGTGAACCTGGTTTCCCCTTTGACTTTGCTTATTAGAAGGTCGCAAAAGGGGATCACGTGATTTTGGGACACTGTAACCATCATAAATATGAATCAGTTGCCAAGTGTCTGAATTTCGATCACATGATTATGGGGATGCTTGGGAAGGTTGTGTGAAAAATGGTCATGTGGCTTTTTTTTAGTGCCATTATGAATTCAAATGGCCACTAAGCGAACTGTTGTAAGTCGAGGACTACCTGTAGTTATAACAGTCTTCCACTTCACTATAACACAGTAACTATGAGTTAGTTAGGGATGTGGTGGCTCAGTAGCTAAGACGCTGACCTTGTCAATCAGAAAGATCGGCAGTTCAGCGGTTTGAATCCCTAGCACCGTGTAACGGAGTGAGCTCCTGTTACTTGTCCCAGCTTATCCAACCTAGCAGTTCAAAAGCATGTAAAAAAGCAAGTAGAAAAATAGGGACCATCTTTGTTGGGAAGGTAACAGCATTCCATGCGCCTTCAGTTTTTAGTCATGCTGGCCACATGATCACGGAGACGTCTTTGGACAGTGCTGGCTCTTAGGCTTTGAAATGGAGATGAGCACCGCCCCCTAGAGTCGGGAACGACTAGCACAGATGTGCGAGGGGAACCTTTATGTTTACCTTATGAATTAGCTAAAATGGCCACATTGGAAAAATGATACTTAAAAAGAACCATTTAAAACAATGTAATAAAAAGAAAATGTATTATTTACTGCTGGATATTTGGAAACTATATCACTCACAGTTGTATCCCTGGGGTACTTTATAGGCCAAGGCCCACATTTGGGGATTTGGGGTTGTGTGTCAAGAGATTGAGCAGGCAGGATAAACAATTGAGCTGGGTTACTTGGTCAGGCAAGCCAGGGCACAGAAATGGGTTCAGTCATACCTAATTTTGATATACCGTAACTAAAAACAAATTATTTTAACCTGATTTTTTCCTGCAGATAAAATTCTCCTTCTTATCACATCAATCTTGTGCCAAGGGTTTGAGAGGTTGAAGCAACGCTCAAGGAAGTTAAGGTCAACATGATTCTGTAGCTTGACTAGGTACTTTTTGTCCTAAGCCATGGTTTGTTTCAACACGGTTCATTGAAAGTACCAGAATGGCTTTCTTCATACATAATGTAACACACAATTTTACAAACACAACAGTTGGGCTGAGGTATCATGCAAACAAAATTATTATGTAACATAATGTGTGAATCAAGAAAGCAATTATATAAAGTTTCTTCTAAAACTCTGCGGGGCCAAGAGTGCCTTTCTAGAATTTTAATAGTCAGCTCCTCATTTCTTCTCCAAATACAGGTCATGCACAGCTTGTCAGATAAAAGTTCTTTTTCTCAGCTCATTCAGATGGCAAAACTAATGTTAACGAGTTCAAATGATAAAAATAGATGTTCATTGAAAACTGGAAAGGAATATTGTTGGTAGGAGCAATTTACTTAAAATGGACCAATTTTTCTCCTTAGGGATCTTTTTTAAAAAAGGCCAGACAGCTATTTAGCTCTGCATTTCTTCATTGAATCTAGGTTGCATTAGGTTAGCCCAAATCTATTCATCTCCCATTTGTATTTTATTTAGTCCAAAAACTGATGCTGAGAAACTTTTGGGGCAGCTTAGTTCCTCACCAAATTGATTATTACAGTTTGAATATGATAATTCTATAACCCACTGTATACTGTACTTACGTAAAAATCAAAAACCCTGCCCGTTAAAAATATTGTTGCACCAAGTTCTTCCTTCAGATGGGAATAGGCGATAGGGCACTCAAATGCAAAATAAATTAGCTGATGAAAATAACAAAACAAATACTGCAGTGATGCTGCATATTATAGTAGAAGTTTTCCAACAGTAATGGGGCTGCATTCTTCCATGATTATGTAATCTACTACTTCACACAAGTTCTATGGCACACATCCAATAAATACAAACGGCTGTGATACTGAAAAGGACAGTTTAAAATCCACCATATTTTGAATCATACTTAGGGCCTGTAACCACAACTGAGGTTATCTTGGGCATTGTAAATTGGGCACTGTTGATTAACTGTGCAGTTTGGCGATAGAAACTTTAAATCAACACAGATGATTCCACTCCCATCCACCCACCCCAATTATAGGAAGCTGCCTTCCTATAATTTTAAGTTTACCTGTTTGTGGTCAGCAAGGATTATGATCTCTTTCCAAATAATATTTTCTTTCTGCAGCTCTGCATCTGAAAATGATTTCTGGTTTAGATACAGGCAAAAAAGTACACTGACTTAAACTGACCATTTTTCTGATTTCTCAAATAAAGGTATAAAGGTACATGAGTGAAAGCTGCCAGGAAACCAGATATTCTTGGCTTACAGATATTCTTTGAAAAATCCATTGAGATGACCAATCATATAGAACCTACTTTTCCAACTTAATTCTCCATGGGAACATTGCCAAGAACACTTGGTAATGTGGAAAACAGCACATCAAAAAAGCTGCAGAAACTGAAAGAGATATATACTAAGAAGATTAGTAACTTTAGATTCAGTGTCTGCATACGACAGCAGCACAGAACTGCACACAAAAACAGATGAGATGCTCACTCAGGAAACAGAACAGTGATTGGTATAGGCAGGCTGGGAAGCAGCATTAGCTGAAGTTGCAGGCAAGAAAAAGGAAAAAAAACCCACCCATAAGATCCACTTAGGAACCCTTTCACTCAAGATTCTGACCTAGTCAGTGGACGGAAACAGTGGTGGCTGCTCTGATCATTACCTTCACTGGAACCTGGATGAAGCAGGCATATCCTTTCAGGTCTTATTAGACCACTGGGCAGGGTAGAGTGCCATTGACTATGGTGACCTTCTGGTTTGTCAGTTGGAGACATCAGTTATTGGGTTCGGGGGAGACACATTTGCAAATGAAACTTGAGCAACTTGAGAGAAGCAGCTAATAAAGACTTCAGGATGCTGTTTGAATTCAGATATATCACTTGATATTGCCAAAGCACTGCTCTTCTCTTCTCACAGGAACCTTTGTTGATCATGATGTAGGATCAACATTGTAGATAAAAGCTAATTTAGCAGTACTGTAAGATAAAATTTAACTCCAACGGTCGGTGAAAGCAACTGAATTCAGGCAGCTATACTGCACTTGAAACTCTTTCAATTGTATTGCTAGGGAAACAGCTATGGGTCCTACTTATAACTAGTCTCCACCAACGCAAGGGGAAGTGTTCCAACTGCTTCAACCTTCATGGAAGCAAACTGACCAAATGCAGAAGGACAAACGGCACTTGGGGTCATAAGCCTCATGATGAAGGCCATCCCAGAGCATGAATTTTAGCAACTTCCCATTTCTGAATCTGTTGAGAAGTCCAACATTCATAATCCTATGATGAAAACAGCAAGTCCAACTTTCAATTAGTCTCATCACATTTTAACTAAACAGCAGCTAACTAATGGGCAAAAGTGATTGCAGCTGAGAGGCATAATACTGTTTAAAAACAAACAAAATTAAACTAAGAAAACAAAGTTTCAAAGTCATTTTTTAAATCAATGGAATTAAAAAAAAATAGTGCTGGCTCACTATGCAGTGTTTATGAAGTAAAGGCTTTTTCTTCCTATTTTCTCCAAGAGCTACTAAAATATTGAAATATTTCTGTAAATGAGGATTACTTTAGAAATTATGTAAAGCATCTTCTTTTAGAGCCAAGTAAAAACACTTGTTTATAATGTTAAAACATTTCCATTTTTTAAAAAGTTTCATTTGTACTAATGATGCATTAAAAAATAGACTATTTCTCTGGAGAATTCATTCATATAGGAAATACATTATGAATTGAAGTGGATCTTTTGATAAGCAGTATCAGCCACACAAGAAAGCAGGCAGCAGCTTCATTATGATTCCAAATTCTGTATCTTTATTACAGCTGAAGAGCAGAGGTTTAGCTACCTAAATGAATCAATGGCTTTTTGAGAAGTTTATTTCTGATGCTGAGAATTGTTTTAATAAAATGTTTTGCCTGATAAACATAAATAATAAAGGTTTAGAGAAAATATGTACTGGTAAAAATATTAATAAACATGCCATGCTAAATCAATAAGACGGAATTACTTTTTTAAAAAGCATCTTCAGATACCACAGGTAGCTACATCAGGCTGACCTCAAAAAAGCTAATTAGGGTGAAAGTACCTGAATGAGAGGCCAAGGGGAAATCACAAAACTATAGGCTAATCTGAAAATTAAAAAAGAGAAAAACTGCAAGAGAAAAAAGTTTCCACAGTGTTGCCAAGAAACCTACATTGTTATCATTGTATGTAATCACCAGAAGTCAAACACAAATTGAGGCTGTCTTTTCCTTTTATCACAGCAATTTCAAAAGAGAGCTTTAATGGAGGATTATGACTTTTGACTACTTCCTTAAGAGAACTGATTTTTAAGTGACAACAGCTTTCTAATACATTAATTTGTTGTATCTCTTGTATAATCACAAAATCTTCCAAATGTTCTATTATTTCATTAATTTTGGATGCCAGCACTCAAAAAACATGTTTTATAAAAATTTAAGGCTGAATACATAAATTGGTGAAATGGTATACTAAACTCTCTCTAAATTATTACAGTATCTGATTTCAGAATATCTTTTTAAAGCTTCTATGGAACATTCCAAATTTATTAGCAATATTGTAGAACATACAGTAAATGAAATAAAATGACTATTAGTGTATGAGATGCAGAAGATGGTTTTAAAGAAGTTGGCACCATTTTCCTGAAAATTTTAACATATTCATTATAGTGAATTTGACACTACAGTAACATCAATGGTAACTCATTATTTGCTTACTTTATTCAAATGGCTGAATTCATGCACATTTAAAATCAAAAACTAAACTCTGCATGGGTCCAATAAACCCAGAGCCACACACTAGCCAACTGTTTTTTTCCACAAATCTGCAAAAATACCTAGTAAGAAAAAAAAAAGGTTTTATTCATATAATCCTGCACCAAATGCCCAAATCACCTTTGTGGAATCCCTTCCAAGTTTTTCAAAATACTGCATTCATCCTCCACAGAATGGAGAAAAGGAAGAATGTCTTCCTAATACAACCCACACTGCTGTGCTCTTTGTCACTTCATTTGCATTACGATAAATCTGAACAGCCAAACTGTAAGGCTCCTTAAAAACGAAAAACATATTCAAGGAAAATAATTCACTCAGTGCAAGAAAAGTAGAGCACAGAGACTGCAAGCATTAAAAAGCAGGACAAGGGGAAAAAAGAGAAGGTGGTGGCAAGTGAATTTTAAGCGGCTGTCAATCATTTTTATTAATACTGCTAAAGATCAAAATATGGTTAAATTCCACAGCACTGGAAAACTCAGTTTAAAATGTATGTTAAAATACATTTTAACTAACTATTCCATGTGATACATGGAGGAAGCAAGAAGATTATGCTTTTTTCCCATCCTGAAGATTAAGGCAGATGGATTTAGAGACTGAATTCACAAAAAGCGACTGCATTAGCTACTGCCACAGGAGTGCCCTCCAAGTATGCTTTCTTATGGCTCTCACCGTTCCCAGCCAGCAGGACCCACAACCACAGCCATTAGCCATCACAGTCACAGGAGTTTTAGTCCACAGCAACAGTTGAGAATGGATGCGCGGTCCACACGGTGTCATGTCATGTCTTTAAAAGCACCCTTGAAGAAAACCACCACGGCAAACGGAGTATTTTTTAAAAAAAATTACAGTTAATGCAGGCATTGCAACCACATTTCGCAGCAAATAGATCCGAGAGCCTTTACCAGTTTGACTGGACTGCAGCATTCCTGCCATACTGAAGGCCTGAGCCCGCTGTCCCAAATCCGGCTCCCAAATCAAAATTGGGGGAAAAAAGAAAGAAAGAAGCAGCAGCTTCCTTTTGTGGCTTATCTAGCAAATACAGCAGCACAGATAAACAAATATTGCCATTAGAAAGTTTTTACACAGGAAGAGCCTGTAAGGATGTGGAGCAAATCCTTCTCTCTCTCTCTCTCTCTCTCTCTCTCCTGGGGTTCTTTTCTTTTTCCCCCCTTAAAATACCTCTAAACCTCTTCTCCTAAGAAAGGAGGGGGGACTTATTTCTCTCCTCTAGCACAGCTTGGGATTTTTTTTCTTCCATTGAGAGTGGGGGGGGGATCACAATGCAGCTGCTGCAGCCCAGATTTCGACCTCTTGCACACCACGCAATGCAACAGCACAACCATCCTTCCTCCCTCTCTCCCTCTACAACCCCCCCCCCCATTTTTTTTGCAGGGAAGGGGAGGGAGAAAACCGGGTCTGAGAAGAAACCCTCCAAAAATGGATGATCTCGTGTAACATTGGCGGCGGAGGGGAGCGACCCAGGAAAGTGGGGGCTCAGGTGACCTTGCGAGGCAGGCAGGCAGAAGAAGGGGTGCAGGGAAGAAGTGGGGAGGGGGTGGGCGGGGTGAAGGGGGGTTTCTTCCAGAAGCGACGGGGGGGGGAAGCGCCCCCACCCCCCAGGAGCGGATCCGGCAGGCTCGGAATCAGGAGCCGCTTCGAATGAATGAAGCCGGGAGGAGCCGCCGGGTCCCCCTTCCCTTATTGGGGTGGTATGGGGCGGGGGGCTCCGTGGGGTATATTTGTCCACCCCCAGTCTTCTTCACCCGCGCGCATCCCTCCCGTGTCCGGATCTCGGCGGCGGCCCCGTTTCCTCCCTCATCCCGGGGGAGGAAAGCCGCGGGCGGAGAGGCGTCGCTGGGGAGCCGCAGGTGCGGAGGGGCGACGGAGGAGAACGCCCGCCCGCCCGCTCGGTCTTTCGGGCGCCTCATCCCCGGGGCTGAGGGGAAGCCGGCGGAGGGCCGGGGCAGCGGGCGAGGCTCACCTGCGGGGCCGCCGCATCGCTCCGCCGCGGTTATTTCTCTGCCTCTCCCTCTCTCTTTCGCTCCTTGGCTCCGGGCCGGCGAGGGGCAGCACCGCCACCGCGACGGCCACCCGCCTCCTCCCCGCTTCGGTGGGGAGGAAACGCTGCCTCGCCTCGCCTCACAGCCGCCTCAGCCACCGCCTCTGGCTGCCTCGCGCGCGCGCACCGGCCCGGGCCACGCCCCTCTCTCTCTCTCCCCCCGCTCTCCCCACCCAGCCTCGAGCTGACGTGACGCGCGCGCTCGCGCCACCAGCGGCCGCGAGAGGCGGAGTTCTCCTCCGGCCGCCGCACCCCAAGCCAAGCCCCGCCCACGCCTCCTCCTCCTCCGCCTCCAGGGGGCGGAGCGAAAGAGGAGCAGAAGAAACAGGCAGGCCCCATCGGAAAAAGCAAGAGCGGCGCGCGCCTCACAGCCCCGGCCCGGCGATTCCCGTCGGTGCTTTACGCGAGTGGCGTAGCGCGGGATGGGAGGGGTGGAGGCCAAAGGGAGGAAAGCGGCGCGTTTTCTAAGTGGGTTTTACGACGCACGGCTCGGCGACGTGCTTGGCGGCCGCCCCGGGCAACCCCCCCCCCCCCCCGCGAGGAGCGCGAGGCCCGGCGGCAGGTAAGGCGCCTCATGAGGGGAAGATTCCTCTGAAGGGAGAACCGGGCGCCGCCTCCGGAATGAGCGGAAAGGCCGCCTGAGGGGAACACTGAGCGTGGCCGCGGCCCGGTCTGAATTCGGTCCGGTTGTCGGATAGCGCTCCCTCGGCGCCTGGAGGGTTGACACCCCCCCCCCTCCGTGAGGGAAACCGCCTCTGCCCCGCCATTGATTCGCCCTCATCCCGTGTTAGGATTAGTCCTCGGTTTACGACCACAATCGGCGTTGTTAAGTGAGACATTTGTTATATTTTGAATTTTTCTCCACTTTCTTGACCCAGTTGGTAAGTGGAAATCCTCCAGCCTTCTAGATACAGGTAGTCCTCGACTTAAGGCCACAGTGGAGCACTTTCTGTTGCTAAGTGAGACATTAGTCAAGTGAGTTTTGCCCCATTTTCTTGACGCAGTTATTCAGTGAATCACTGCGGTTGTTAAGTGAGTAACCCAGTTGTTAAGGGAATCTGACTTGGGGGAAGGTCGCAAAAGGGGATTGTGTGACCACGGAGATGTGGGGGTAGACACAGCAGCGGTCATAAGTGTGAAGCAGTTGCCAGCTGCCTGAATTTTGATCAGGTGGCCATGGGGATGCTGCAGTGGTCGTAACTGTGGAAAGTGGCCGTACGTCACATTTTTCAGTGCGGTTGTAACTTTGAACAGTCGCTAAGCGAACTGTCGTAAGTAGAGGACTACCTAGACAGCTAAGTAAAACATGGTTAGATCATTTCACCTGCAGGGAAATTGCAACTATAAGGAACTGTCTTTCTAATATATTATTATATTATATTATAATATAATATAATATAATATTATATTATATTATATTATATTATTATATTATTATATTATATTATATTTATTATAGTCAGGTAGTTATTCTACCTGGTGAGATGGCAGCATCTAGCTAACTTTGACTTATCTTGGAAAAGCTAAACAAGGTTCATCTCAATTAATACTTGCATGAGACACCACTAGGAAATGTAGGCTAACAAGCAACTCGGAAAGCAGCCGGAGAAACTACTGCCATATCTTTACCCAAAAAAAGCGACATGGATGTGGTGATGAGGTCATCAGAGGTTGTGCACAAGATTTTTCTTCTTACTCTACAATTTTCAAGGCTATTTTGCCTTTCCCCCCCCTACCACTGGAAAGTTACTTGGCCTAAAAAAAGGTTCCTGTATGCCTATCCCTTCATAATTGCAGGTTCTATTTTTTTTTTTTTTGCTTTGTATAGTATACTTAAAAGTGCTTTGTTGTAGCTTCCAAGGAAATGAATTGGTATCTTAAAAAGATTTCCTTTAGATATAGAATTTATTTGGTGAGTCACTGCCGTGAGGTTTCAAGTAACAGCTAATGGATAGAATGAGCAATACTTGGCTATTGGGAAGAAAAGAAACGCAGCCAGGAAATGAACAATTTCTGAATGCTGAAAACCACCATGTTGCTCTTACTGACAGTTGGAGGCTAAGCAAAGAGAAGGATGTAGCATCCATTGTGTAGCTATTAACCTGTGCAAATCTGGATTGTAGACTTGGGTAATCATAGATGCTCCCGTTCCATTTTGAGATTCCTGTTAACGGTGATTAGCATTATGGGTCTTAAATCCATAAGGTATTTGCCTCGGAAGAATAGGAAGCTCTGGATGCATTTAAAAAAAAAAGTCAAACACCAATTCATTATAACAAGGGGTCTTCATACTTGGCAACTTTTAAGACTTGTAGGTTTCAACTCCCAGAATTCCTCATCCAGCAGGGTTGAAATCCACAAATCTTAAAGTTGCCAAGTTTGGATCTACTATAGATCCCTCATGTAGATCACTCTTAATTCTCATTGTTTTCAAAAGGCAGTTGTTTAGTTATTGCCTTTGGAGATCTTAACGATTACTAATACATACAAGTCATCAGTGAATTTCCTTTGTCTTTTAATTGTATGCAGGAAAACTTCCCATTCCTTCCTAATGAGTAAATAAATCAGCACATGCAGCTTCTTTCCTGTTGTAATGAATGGGTGTTCTCCAGTTTTCTCTGAGTCAGGCCCAGGGGACAGCGCTCAGTGTCAGTTGTCCACTTTCAAAAGGCTGAATCAGAGCCTAGTGATATACAGAAGTATTTACAAAAGCAGAACATCAAATAACTCCAAGGCTGCAGTCAGTTTTTTAATTCCTTGAGAAAGTTTTAGTGGCAGCGACCTTTAGATAAACAAGAATCCGATCAGGCTGAAAAATAAGCAGATATGTCCCTGAATTCAAGAGTCAGTTTGCTTTCCTTGAGGTAGAAAACTCTTTCAAAATCCAGTCAACATCTAATCAATTGTTATGCTCTCATTTGGCAAATCAAACGTTAGTATATTCTCTCGTTTTCACATTTCACCTTTTTCATTCGGGAGCTCAGATGCAGGAGCTCTTGACAATTCTCATGGGTAAATTTCTTTCTTCATCTCTCTTCCTTTTAGGCTTTGGGCTTTCTTCAGCAGTCGTAGCCCTGCTTGCACAGAATGGACCCCGTGGTCCTGAGTTACATGGACAGTTTGCTGAGACAATCGGACGTTTCTTTACTAGACCCTCCATGCTGGCTTAACGACCACATCATTGGATTTGCCTTTGAGTATTTTGCCAATGGCCAGTTCCGAGACTTCTCTGACCAGGCCTGCTTCGTGGGCCCAGAAGTGGCCCAGTTCATCAAATGCACCACTAACCAGGAGGAACTGGCTGTGTTCCTTGAGCCCCTGGGCCTGCTGCAGAAGAAAATTGTGTTCCTGCCTATCAATGACAACTCCAACCAGGCAGCCGGTGGCACCCACTGGAGCTTGCTAGTGTATTTCCAAGACAAGGACAGCTTTGCTCACTATGACTCCCACAGCAGGTGTAACTCCGCCCATGCCAAACAGGTTGCAAGGAATTTGCAGTCCTTTCTTGGCAAGAGGGGCAAAGTTGCCTTTGTGGAGGAGAAGGCTCCAGTGCAGCAGAACAGCTATGACTGTGGGATGTATGTGATCTGCAACACGGAGGCCCTGTGCCAAGAATTCTTCCAAGGGCAGCAGGAACCGGTGCTTCAGCTCTTGACTCCTTCGTACATCACAGGAAAGAGAGAAGAATGGAAAAAACTCATTGCTAGACTCTCCAAGAAGTGACTTGTGACTTTCCAGCGATTGGTCTTTAAAAAAAAAATCTTGTTCTCTGTGCCTGAGAGGAGCACTTGTGCACAAGACTTCTTTTTCCCTACAGAAAAAAATGTACTTATCTTTGCACTTCTTCTGCACTGCATTATTCTGCAGTGCTAAGACCTGGGAAATAGCAACGCCATCTTCCCTAGTTTGGAGCAGCTGCCGCTTAGCCTAACCTCTGTATCCTCCCAAATCCCCACGATGCTCAAGTTCTGTGTGTGTGTGTGTGTGTGTGTGTGTGTGTGTGTGATCCAGTTTCAGTGATGTCAGTGGCAGAGACACGGCCTCTGTGCAATTACGGCAGCTTTCAGTGTCTCTCTTTTGGAAGCATCCCTGAATGTCTGGGAATGGAGATCAGATTTTTATACGGCTGTAAAATTACTGTTATCGCTTGTAATCCAAAGCTTCAGTCTTAGGGCTGGGAAGCAGAGGTCTCTAATTCCTGCTTTTCTGAAAAGGAAGTGGGGTAAAGCTATTTATTGTGTGAAGTGTTTTGCCTGCCTCCAGTAACTATATGCTTCACTGTAGTGTGAGGAAGCCAAATTATTGTACAGTACAGTTGCCTTGAAGGCAGGAGAGTCAGCTCCTCTTTATTTCTAGCTCCATCTCCGCCTCCTGTTTTATTTAACATGGTAAGGATTTTTTTAAAGGTGCTGTACTACTGAATGAATGATATGATGAACCTATTAAAGGGAAAGGAATTTTCCCTTCAATATCTAGACCAGGGCCAAGGGGATATCTTATCTATCTATATATCTCTACATAAACTGAAATTTCTGCATATCACTTTGAGCACTTTGACCTAGAGAGTGCCTTAATAGTGCACTGAATCTATTTCCCTAAATTGTATTCCGCTGGAGTGAAGTCCAGTAAGGCTTGATTTTAATTAGTTATCTAACATTGCACCCTCGGATTTCTGGATATGTACTTGCAATGGCAGGAGGACTCGAGTGTTTGGCACAACGAAGAGCTGGAGTTGACTCACATTCCTTGAAAATTGCAGAGGCAGACAACTGGCTGGTGTGCCAGTGGCTCTGTAGAAATTCAGCAACACGTTAGGAGAAAAGTTGTAATAGCCAACGAAGCAGTGGATCAGCACTCACCCATTTCTCAAGCCTTCTTTTCAATTGCTGAACAATATGCGGGATTTGGATTGAAGATAAAATCATGACTTGAGATCCTTCCATGGTTGTGTGATGTAAATTTGCTTCCTTCTGCTGAACATTTGGCTGGGCTGAAAAAAGTAACCTATTTTGTTTGGTAATGTGCCAAGCCAGGTGGTTTAGCCTTACAGCCTTTATTATCTGAGGTCGTCCCCCGTCCCCCCCCCCACACTAAATCTTGTTTTATTGATTCCTGATGGATGCTGCCTCAGCAACGATCCTTTTTTAAAATGCTGCACAAGGAGCATCTTCAACAGGATTTAAGTAACAAATTCAGTTGTTTTACCATATGTTAAAACTGTTGGGCAGAAGCACTTGATAATTTCTCTTATTTGCATAATCGCATTATGTTTGGGAAAAACCTTCAGTCAAAAATTAAAAAGAAAACCTCTCTGAAAAGCGATGGCATTAAGTCTTGTTTTGTTTCCATGCAATTGTTGAATTGTGGAATCTACACCCAGCTGGAGAGGGAAACAGCCACTTAGTTCTGGAGATATTTTCTGTAAGATGAAGAAGCTTCTGCAGACCACGATGGATTGTTAAGAGTTCAGTTATAGCACATTAAAATCAAGGATGCCTTCAGAGGCTTTTTTGAGGCAGCTCCTTCATTCAGGCATGAATTCTAGGACAGCAACAGAGGCACCTTGAAGTCCTCCTATGTGGCTGCTTCTCTCTTGCCCCCAAACAACCCTAAAAAGGGAAGTCTTTAATAGCTCCCCAGGAACTCTTTGGTAACAATCTACTGTTAAAACCCAGGTCCTTTCATTTGGGTATTTTTAGCAGCAACCTTCACCTTAAAGGCAACTTGTCATAATTACTAGATTGTCAGCTTCCTTACAGTGCAGCAGCATGAAAATTCAAGTGTTATGCCATGGTGATGGGGGGGGGGGGGAGAAAAGAAAGGATCTTGGCCCTCCTATTTCTGTAAACAGAGAATTCAGAATAAAAGAATGTGGGATTAAAGAAAGTAACCAAGGCCCTATGCAGATTCTTTCAGTTTCTGTACCAACTATTGAGCGCCTTCACATCCACGGAGGACAGGAATAGCAGAGACACACTAGAAATGACCAGTGAAGTCAATTTGGATCATTGTTGCATCACTGGAAGTGTTTTCGGCTCTCAGCTGGGTTGAGGGAAATGTACTCCTCTAAATGTCTTATGAGTGGTGGTCCCAAAGGGTGCTTTTTCAAAAGGCAACTGGACTTTCTTTTGTTTTTCCTTGAAGACGTTTCGTTTCTCATCCAAGAAGCTTCTTCAGTCAGAACTGAAGAAGCTACTCGGATGAGAAGCAAAACGTCTTCAAAGAAAAACAAAGGAAGTCCAGTTGGTACTCTTCTAAATGCCCCTTTGCATTATTTGCATCAAAGGGCGTCTCCCAACATTTCTGGGCCTATTTATCTAGAACAGCAACCCTGCAACCTTTTGGGCACCAGGGGCTGGCTCCATGGAGAGAGGTTTTACAATGGATCAGAGGGAGCGTGGTTTCACATGCTACCTGCCTCTCCCGGGACTTTGCTTGTTTGCACAGCCCAGTTTCTGGCATGCTGTGGCCTGGTGCCGGTTGGGGATTGGGGACCCCTGATCTAGAAGTCATTTAGTTCTAAGCAAGTGCCATAGGACCTCCCTGCGGATTGTCCCTAGTGCAGTTATGGTTTTATTGCTTGAAAGGCTTAGTACGGGAGTCCAAATGCAGCAGCTTCCTTTAGGTGCGGAGAAAAGCAAACAACCTCTGATGCCAAGGGCGTCACCAGGTAGAGAAAGGCAAACACTCCGTAAGATGCCATTCAAGGGATTCTAAGACTTTCCACCCATTCCCCCCCCCCTTTACATTGACTTTCCTAAATGACCCACTGTTCTTCCCCTCTCGGCAGGTGGAACACCAGGGATTCTCCCCCAAAACATCTGAAGGCCTGTAGCCTTTATGGGACTGAAGAGACCAAGATGCTCTGCATTTGAAGGCGAGACAGACTCGGAGGAGCCACAGAAAGGGTAGGATAGCAATAGCACTTAGACATATACCACTTCATAGTAGTTTAAAGCCCTATGTAAGCAAGTTGCAAAGTCAGCCTATCTTCCCCAACAATCTGGGTCCTCATTTTACTAACCTGGGAAGGACGGAAGGTTGAGTCAACCTTGAGCCGGTCAGGATCAAACTCCTGGTTGTGGGCAGTCAGCCTGCAACGCTACATTTTGACCACTGCACCACGGGGGCTCTTGTGGTGCTTCTTGTGTGCAAAACTGAAGTAGGCAAGTGACGACAGCAGCACTCCTTAAGCGCCGACACATGCACACAAACACACAAAGCTATTGATCCTAAAAAGATAAAAGTCAGTGTGTGACCCCAGTCCTCCCATTCTCCTTGCTGTGTGTATCTGTCATTTATTACTAGATCACCTACGGCTTCTGGATTAAGCAGTTCGGCTTACCTTGGGTCAGCCCCCCTCAGTACAGCCCACCCGATAAGAGTTATTGTGGTGAGGAAAATAGGCAGGAGTATTAGGTTTGCCACCTTGAGTTGTCTATAAAGAAGGCAGGGTAAACAATAACCCCATTGCAAATAATCTTCCGCGGCAAAAGGGAACGGCAGCAGATTCAGCTGTAATTGTGACCTGGAATGAATCACCTTGCTAGGAAGAACTTTACGGGGTGTTTTCTTAAGATAAAGCAAACACTGCTCCAGAGGATTATGAAAACCTGAAGGAAATACGGGCAGCCATCTGCAGTGATGCAGGGGTGGCAATCGGCAGTCCTGATTATAGAAATAGGGTCCCAGTTCCCTGCATCACCATCAGAACCAGAAGGAAGACCTTCCTTGGTGATCTAGAACGCATGTAAAAGGAACGAGTTGCATAACAAGAACTAGATTGTCTCCGTATGCTGACGCCTTTTGTTCCACCACTTAGAATATTTAAGAGTCAGCTCGGGGTGGTCTTGGCTCAGGAGCTCACTGGATGACTCCTAACTCTGCAGTTGTATGCAAAGTTCACAGACAAAACCGCTACTAACACTGATCTTCGAAGATCAGTGGTTGAAAATCCCCTTCCTTAGTTCTATTTTCTAAAAATGAAATGGGAAGTTAAGCCATGTGCTTTAAAATCAGGTTTCAGCGGTACGGTTCTCTACAAATGTTTTCCGAGATTTGGGGAGCCCAATCCACGGGGACAATCCAGTTTCTGAAGCTTTTCCGATCTGACATCTGTACAGATATCCTTCTGGTGGATACGTCTTACGTCTGGTGGATCCGAAGAGATTTTTCATCCAAGAAACTGCAAAAATTGCCTTCATAACCTTTAGCCTGCTCCATTTTTTTCCTGAATGAATAGGTAAACTCCAATATGCAAACATTATAATCCTCGTATCGCACTTTTGATAGCCTGGAATGTTTAAAGCATACTTGCGTTGCAAGAAAAGCCAGTTGGAAGCCAAACACCTACTCAGGGAAGGGTGCAACTTTAGAAAGAATCTCACGTTTTACCTTGAGAATTCAGAAAAGGAAACAGCGGGAACTCTTTAACATTTCGGCAACATTTCAGATATGTATATTGTATCCTGTTTGTCCTTCAGAAAGATGTGGAGATTGCACACGGCCTCACATTCATTCTGGAAAGTGGAACCGGCCCTAACAAACTTCGTAGCTGAAAAGAAAGTTGAAATCCAGCCGCCACATAGTCCTGGGGCAGCTTTTTTGTTGTACAAATACATTAGATTACTGTTGATTTGGATGTGCCTATATGTACAAAGATCAAAATTGTGCAAACCACAGTATTCCCTGTGATACGCTACGGAATCAAAAGTTTGTGAAGAAGCAAGACAGAAGGGTATTGACGTGGCCACCTCTTGCAGAAATAGACAGGTGTGTTGCAAGCTCCCTAGAGACTTCCACACCCTGCTAAAAACACAAATTGAATATATAATGTCTCCTTTTGTTGAATACATTCTGAAGATATCTCCCAACAGATAGCAGAAGGAAAGGCTGCAACAATAGCAAACCAATTTAGACTAGTGTCTGGGTCTGCAAAGGAAATATATCCACATGGGAAAGCAGTGCACAAATCTGCAGGAAGACTAACAGAATGAAACAGACAAACAAAAGAAAATAGCTGGTTTGTGATTCCGCTTATTGCTAGGGACTTAAACCTACCAACCATCTTTTGGAATGGGTGATATGAAGTGTGCAGCATCCAATCACAATCCCAGCTGCTTGCAGGGAGAGCAAAATCCCCTTTTTAAAACGATGGGGTCCCTGACAGCTGCTTCTGTCAAATACTTCAGGCTGCAGAAGAAACAAAAAAGCTTTGTTTAAATTTTAGGGTCACCAGGATGTCCAATGGCAAGGATGTGCTTTCTGTAGGTTAGCAAAGGACTTTGGGGACCTCTAGTGTGCAGAAGTGGGAACTGCACTCTCTTTATTCCCTAAAAAAATTGACATTCCCGTATTCAGTGCTAATTTTTAGACTACTAATTCCCCATCTTACCCTTCTTTTTAAAAAAACCTGATAGGGTGGCAAGTGAAACAGAAGGAGAAAAAGTAGACTATTTTAAGGAATAATGGAAAAGTGTTCTAATCAGACAAGGTCCCCAAAACTGAATCATTCTTGAAACATGAGTCATGCCTTATTTTAAAACGAGTGCCATATGCCACTTAATTGAGGGCTAGATAAGGGAACAGCCCCTAGAGATCTTGACTGATAACAAAAAATAAGAGGATCTGCTTAATTGATTTTGGAGGAAGCTAAGAATTGGAAGAAGAAAACCTTAGAAAAAGGCAGCAAGAGAATGTCAAAAGAACTAATTTCCCAAATCCACATGATTAAGTCATGCTGGCTGAGGAATTCTGGGAGCTGAAGTCCACAGGTCTTAAAAGTTGGACACTCCTGATCTAAGAAAGGATTGTGGATAGTATTGCCCTCCTACAATGATTTTAGTACATAACACATGGTAAAGGTAAAGGTTTCCCTCACACATATGTGCTAGTAGTTCCCAATTCTAGGGGGCAGTGCTAATCTCTGTTTCAAAGCCGAAGAGCCAGCGCTGTCTGAAGACACCTCCGAGTCATGTGGTGGCATGACTCAATGCCGAAGGCACAAGGAAAGCTGCTACCTTCCCACCAAAGGTGGTTCCTATTTTTCTACTTACATTTTTACCTGCTTTCAAACTGCTAGGTTGGCAGAAGCTGGGACAAGTAATGAGCTCACTCCATTAGGCGGTGCTAGGGATTTGAACCGTCGAACTGCTGACCTTTCTGATCAACAATCTCAGCGTCTTAGCCACTACTCTTAGCCCTACTCTTCTTTTACACAAGTGGAAAGACATACTCATTTTTGGGAAGCAGAATAACAAGTTGGAAGGGAAGCTGGGACAAGTAACGGGAGCTCACTGTTACCTCACTATCCCTCACTAGGGATTCGAACCGCCGAACTGCTGACAAACTCAATTCTTTCTGAAATGCGTGTATTAACCCCGTGCCAAATGCAGCTGAGTGTGCAGAGAGTGCTCTTAGCCCATCATCCAGGGTGACAGATGTCCCCTAATCAGTCTGTCAGAAATTGTGGGGCTGTTCGGACAGAGGGGAGCCAGAGAAATCTCCAGTCGTTTAGCCAATAGGATAGCATGAAGAAAAAAGCTATTAAGGTTGACTCACAAGTCCCCTAGCAAGAGCTAAGCCGATTAAATCTCCCTTAACAGGACAGGGAACATCAGAATGGCGCTTCTCCAATTTGCAACCATATGCCAGATAAGGACAGAGGAGAGGTACATTTTCCCCACGATTTTAAAACGAGTCGATGCAATTGACATCGTTCTGGGCAAATGCGCGAGGTCAGAATCGAAGCTGCCCTTCCCAAATGTTGGGAGGGCGGTTCTTAGCTCAGCGATAACATGCATAAAGGGGGAAACTACCGAGGAAAGCTAGGTATGGGAATAAGCACTGCAGACACCCACCCCCCCTTAACCCTCCCCCCAAGGTATTTTTAGAACATGAAAGGTTCAGCTGGCGTTAGATGCGCTGCAAAGCTCACGAGTTATTCTTGGAAACGGTGCCGGAGAACCGTGTTCTGCCTCTAATGAGCTATCCAATTTTTTTTTTAATAAAAAAAAAGAGATTATCTTTTTTAATGTTTTAATCTGCCTATCAGGGCAAAAGTTCCAGCAGACACGAAAGAAAAGGCCTGAACATTATTCTCGGCGACGGACATCTCCCCCCCCCCCCGCCACTCCCTTCCTCCTGGGTCCCACAAAGTGAAATCGCGATGGTGGTATTTTTAAAAAAAAAAAGAGATTTCCATTTTCGCCGTTTTGAATCTGCACCAAATGGCCATTGGCAGCTGAGAAACTCGGACGTGTGACCTAAATGGACACGTTGGGGAGGCATTGGTTATATAGATTATGTAATTGACATAAAGCTGAGAACTCAAGGCAGGGATTAGCAAATGCACGAGTACAAAAAGCTTAGCGGGTTTTCTCAGATCCAGCTCTTTTAAAAGAAAAAAAAATGCATCAGCTATTTCTTAACCCAGCCCCCCCTAAAAGCAACAGAAGACCCAAATTCTACATTCCCTGCAAAGATGGACTCTTTCACTGTGATTAAAAACAAAAATCACACATATGCCAGAGTCAGAAATTCAGTGTTGTGGACACCATACAAGCAGTGACATATGTGCTAGTTGTTCCCGACTCTAGGGGGCAATGCTCATCTCTATTTCAAAGCTGAAGAGTCAACGCTGTCCAAAGACGTCTCTGTGGTCATGTGGCTGGCATGACTAAATGCCGAAGGCGCAAGGAACGCTGTTTCCTTCCCACCAAAGCTGGTCCCTATTTTTCTACTTGTATTTTTTACGTGCTTTCGAACTGTTAGGTTGGCAGAAGCTGGGACAAGTCACGGGAGCTCACTCCGTTTTGCGGCGCTAAGGATTCGAGCTTCCCACCCTTTCTGATCAACAAGCTCAGCGCCTTAGCCACCGCGTCCCTTGAAAGGGTCATACCTTAACTTTACTTTAAACTTAAATATAGCTCATACAATACTTCCTCACATTTTAAAGAATTTTTTTATGCAAAACCGGAAGCACTCAGTACCAACAATGGAGCGGTAGAGAAAAAATAAATTGCATTTTCATACTGACTGGGGTTGTCGTTATCAAATTTATCTAAGGTGTCAAGATTTTTAAAAAGTTTGCTTCTGGGCTTTATGCTTTTGGTAGCCATCCCAAACTAATGGCCTTTTAACCAAGACACAAGCCATTTCATGTAATTCTGCAGCCGAGGATGCCAAAACTTTGCTAAGCTTTCGCCGGCCCTTAGTATTTCCCCTGCTGCTTTAGTTCACAGGCCTCATAGAGGATAAAGCCCCCTCCCAAAATGTTCTGAAGCAATTATCCTGAATATTTTTTGAGAAGAAATAAAAACGACGACATTCGCATTAAGGACAATACTGTGCCTTTATAGCGTGCCTTTCTACTATAGTCAAAGTGCCTCCAATAGTTATTTTCGGTCAAGAACAGACATGTGTTGTTAAAAGAGCAAAAGGCAATACAGCTCAAGAACAAAAATTGGGTTTTGGTCTCCTACGAACTGCTAAATCTTGGTTTTGAGCACAAACATGCAAACAAATGACGGGGAGAAAAAAAAATGCAGCGAAGGGGCAACCTATCTCTCTTTCCCCATCCAGGTGCGCAAATACCTTCCAACCAACGGGCTCAGCAAAGCTTTTCTTGACGTCACCTTAGGTCAGGGGTATCCAAACTTGGGAACTTTAAGACTTGTGGACTTCAACTCCCAGAATTCTCCAGCCAGCCATGCTGGCTGGGGAATTCTGAGAGTTGAAGTCCACAAGTCTTAAAGTTGCCAACTTTGGACACCCCTGCCTTAGGTGAACATTTCCTCTGCTCACTCACCAGCCTTACAGGATGGGTGCTTGCCGTGCCTGCTGGCCGTAGCTTTTTTTTTGGGGGGGGTGTGTGTGTGTCTTGCCAACCTTCTCACTGGCCAATGAAAAAGGGGTCCTTGTCTTAGCAGTGCTTTTTCCCAAAATAACAGGACTGATAAATCCGTGTTGCAACCTTCCCAGCCCACAAAGTGGGAGGTTCTGCGTGAAAAGCAAGTTGCATAAACACCTGAGACCTTTTATTGCTAGAGAAGAAACCAGCCAGCTGTCCGGCAGCCTGGTGGTCCCTGGGAAGGAGAAGAGGAGGAGGAAGAAGCTGTAATGGGCTGCTTCTGTCCGGGGGTGCTGATGAAATGGCCTCATTTGGAAGCCCCCTAGAAGACACCGCAGAGCCTTTTGCCCCACTTTTTTGTCCTTTTGTTTGGACCCAACTAGGAATGCCAACAGGAATGTCATTTTCCTCCCATCAGTAACCCCCAAAGGTCCTCCTGCAGGATTGTGGGACAAACTGGGAGGACCACAGAAGGGTTTTCTGTATGCCAGGAGACCATCTACCTATTGGCGTTGAGAGCCGTCCATTCATCTTCAGCCCCTCCCTCCTCTCCATACTTTCTTAGGAGATGCTCACTTGATGACCCAGCTGTCCCTTTAAAGGTGACTTTGTGGTCTCTTGCACCAACCCCACCATTTCTTTCCAGCAGATCCTTTTCCTGATGGAACTTCTACCTTGGTCCAATTCCCCATTTGGCCACCAAGAGGCCTTCCAGGGCCCGACAACTAAGTTTTCTCCACCCTGTTGCTGGGTTGCAGCTAACTGGCCATTGTAGAGATAAGGAAGATGATGCTGATGGAGATAGACACCCATCCATCCTTCCATCCTTTCCACCCCTCACTTATCCCCTCATCCATCCATCCATTCATCCCCCCCATCCTTCCCTCCACTCACCCATTCATTCACTCATCAATCCAATCATCACTTCATCCATCCCTCCACTCACCCATCCCCTCACCCACCCATCCATCCTTCCCTCCACTCACTCATCCCCTCAGCCACCCATCCATTCATCCCTCCATCCTCCCATCCACTCACCCATCCATCCATCCAATCATCACTCCATCCATCACTCCCCTCATCCACCCCCATAGGTCCGTCCATCCATCCATCCATCCATCCATCCATCCATCCATCCATCCATCCATCCATCCATCCATATAAATAACATCTGGAAGTGACTCAGAAGGACACCTCCGTAGTGCAATGAACCATTAAAAGGGGGGGGGAGGGGTTATAATCCGTACAGCCAATCTCAAAATAACTGTAACCATCCTGTAGAGTTGATTTCACAATCTGGTCTACTGGTGGGGTGGGGTGGGGGCTCCCCCTCCGCCCTGCTTTTTTAGCCCACCAAACCCAATCTACAATTTCTATTTTAAGGAGGCAGGCCAAGAGGAAGAGCATTTTGGGCTCCAACTCCAATCACCGAGACGGGTCTTTTAGGTTTCCTTTTCCCGAAAGGCTGCCTACCCAACAGCTCAGCGTGTTCAGTTGACTCCAGTCCATAAGGACGTTGGGCTTTCCTGAGCAGTCAAGGGGCCCCCATCTCATCCACTCCAAGTCACTTTGGCTCTCTGGAAGTTTTGCAGGGGTGCAAATCACTGCAGCAGCATTGTTAGTGCAAGAAAGCTGTTCCTAAGGAGAACTGGAAATACTGGGATGTGAAAGGGCAGAGACGGGACAGCTCCCAAACTCCTACTCATCCTTAGTAAACTATTATTTACCAGTAATCTTCGTGGACTGGCTGTGTTTTCATTGCGGGAGTAGTAACTATCCGGCCACCCGCCTTCCACAGGGAAAGAGGCCATGAGTTCTGGCAAGGGATCCACTCTGGAGGAGGATCCATCCATGTCTACCTGGCACATCAAACGGCCCTTTGGAGTGAACCTCCCAACAGCCCTGAAGTTCTCAAGGTAAGAGCAGCCAAGTCCTTCTAAGTGCAAGGAAGGACCTTGTGGAGAAGTCCTCTAGTGCAATCTCCAATGTTGCTGGCACATGTTGAGAGTAGGTTCCATAACTTCGTCACCGCTGAGGACACCTCTGGAACCGCGGCTGGAGCGGCCAACTCTTGGACCAGAGGACTAGCTAGGTCCTTTTCGGTGATGGCCGTAAGCATCCCCAGCAGCCTGGTAGACGTTCTAGCATAGTCAACGCAACGTGTGAAAGACTCCAACGGGGTTCTTGGAGGTGAGGAAGCACCTCCGGTGTTCCTCACTGCTGTGGTCCAACAAGAATGGAAAGCGAACCAGAGTCCCCTTTGCCCCGTCTTCACAGCAGCCACGTTACCTGCTTCGACCCGAGTTCAGGTGAAGTCTGACCTTCTCCGATCTTCCTTGTGCTACGATCATCTGTCGAAAGAAAGAAGTCCAAGAGGCTTAAACAGAAAACAAGGAGGACTTCTTCACTGTAAAGTCATTGACATGCAACCTTTGGGACAGAATTCATGTCTGCGAGCGTCATGATGGGTGTCACGTGTGTACTGTCCAGGATCTGTCTGGTTTGGTACAGCAAGCAAACAAGACGGACACAAACTTCAACGGATAGTTCGGACTGCAGATGGGCCTCAAAATATTGGGCAAACCTTTTGCTTACAGCAATGTGGGAAGACAATAAAGCGGTGTGGAGATTGCACGTTACCTACTCTTCTTTCAGGTAAAGGTTCCCCTCGCACATTATGTGCTGGTCGTTCCTGACTCTAGGGGGCAGTGCTCATCTCCGTTTCAAAGCCGAAGAGCCAGCGCTGTCCGAAGACGTCTCTGTGGTCATGCGGCTGGCATGACTCAACACCGAAGGTGCACGGAACGCTGTTACCTTCCCACCAAAGGTGGTCCCTATTTTTCTACTTGCATTTTTACATGCTTTCGAACTGCTAGGTTGGCAGAAGCTGGGGCAAGCAACGGGAGCTCACTCCGTTACGCGGTGCTAGGGATTCGAACCGTCGAACGGCTGACCTTTCTGATCAACAAGCTCAGCGTCTTAGCCACCACTCTTAGCCCTACTCTTCTTTTACACAAGTGGAAAGACATACTCATTTTTGGGAAACAGAATAACAGAATTGGAAGGGACCTTGGAGGTCCTCTAGACCAACCCCCTACTCAAGCAGGAAACCCTACACCATTTCAGGCAAATTGTACTCCAACATCCTCTCAAAATCTTCCAGTGTTGGAGCATTTACAATTTCTGGAGGCAGGTTGTCCACTTATTAATTGTTCTAATTGTCAGGAAATTCCTCCTTAGTTTTAGGTTATTTCTCTCCTTGATTAGTTTCCATCCGTTGCTTCTTTAGTGTGATTTTTTTTTAAACTTTGAAACTATCAGTTTGATTTTTTTCTAAACCTAGTTTATTTTCACTGTTTTCTCCAAACTGGCAAGTTTATCACTTTTAGTCTCACAAAGAATTAAAAGCCCAACGCATGTTGCCATGTACGCATATCCTGTTTGGTAGTCCACTTTTCGGAGATAAAAATTGGATGTAAATCTTTTGTATTTCCTTTTTACGGAAACCTCAGAATAATCTCTTACCTTTGAGATACTCGGGAAAGGTAATCCTGGTTCAAGGAGGAGAGTTGCTGCTCCAGCCGGAAGATTCGGAACGCGAGGTACGATGAGGACAACACCAAAAGGCAGATTCTGCAGATCAAGAACAACCCCACCAATTAAGAATTAAGAGGAGGAGAGAGGGTAAGAAAGAGGAGAAGGGAGGAGGAGAGGGGAAAGAGGGGAAGAAGAAAGGAAGAAAAGAAGAAAGCGTGGCTGGAGAGGGGGGTTACGCGAGCGGCTGTTCCGCTCCCACTCGCACACCTCCCAGCCTCCCGATGCCCTGGCCCAGCTCTCCCTGCACAGCCAGAGCACCTCCGCTGCCACCACCGCCATCCCAGCACGGCTTTTTCAGCGGCTTCCAAACCGAGTTTCCCCGCAGTGAAAACACGGTAGCAATTATAAGAATGTATATCTCTGAATGAATTTGAAAGGGAAGAAATAAAAAACTTTTTGCAAGGAAAAAAGAAAAAGAACACCCCCACCACAGAGACCCTTCCCTCCCCCCCTTTAGATCTGAGTCAAATGGGAAACGGACAGCCGCAGGAAAAACGGGAAAACCCGTCCCTTGGACTTACAACACTATGAAGATTTTCAGCAGCTGATAATCAGCTGGTCTCAGTTCTGCTTTGTAGCTTTGGTCCACTACTAACTCTTCCTCCTCCTCTTCCTCCTCCTCTTCCTCCTCCTCTTCCTCCTCGGAGTTTACTGTGCTTTCTGGAACAGAAGCACATAGGGAGAAATTCAGATCACACACAGCCCCAACTGGGAGGTTAGAGACGCCAGAAATGACGATGTTCGCCAAAGGGTTTGTGGAAAGAGCTGTTCTCACCGAGGCTTCCCAAGAGCAGGAAGCAAATTCCTGGTCCTGACAAAAAAACCCTTTTATTAATTGACTGTGAATTCTGCTCGTTCACCTCCAGCAAAGGGAGGATTTACAGTCACAGACCTTCTCTGGCTTGGAGAGCTGCCAGGCCGATATCTGCAAAACTTGGCAAGGAGTCTTGGAGAGTCACGAACCAATTAAGCAAACTAATTGTCTCCTGCAAACTCCACTCCCCTTTTGCTCCTCTTTTATTTCCTCTGGGAGGGGCCACTCATTGTCCACCTGTGGCCTTACTCCCAAGTTGACCCCTCTTCTTTAGCTGTTCCCTTCGTCTGGCAGCTCTGCGCATGCACACACAGGGAACGGGCTCCAGCTGTTCGTCTGCCTCACTGATGTCTGATTCTGAAGGTAGCTGAGAACTGCCAGACGGCTCTGGCCCCCTCTCTGCCTCCGACACAGAGCCCTCATCAGAGCCTTCCCCAGACTCCAGGACTGGCCCAGGTTCCTCCCCAAACTCCTCACTGTCCAAATCTGCTGCCAGCTCTGCTGGCCGCTGGTGGGCCACAACAAGAGCTCAGTCCCAATTTGAATCTTGTAATTTCACCTGCAACCAAACCAAAGCTGCAAGCGACGGTTTCATTTGCAAGTCAACCCCTCCCAATGACCTTGGAGCACCAAACACCCTCTGGGCCGGCCCAAGAAGATGCTGTCCCTCCATGCCAGAAGGCCCTTTAGAATTCTCCACACCTGATACCAGGGGCTCCTCCGAGTTGCAGGAGGTCTCCTTAGCACTGAGGTTGCTGATCGAAGTTCGGTGGATGCACTGGAAGCTCGCCTCCGGGAGGGTGAGCGAAAGGGACGCCGTGGACCTCCTTCTCCACTTTACCTCTGGGACGATGACTTCCTGTGGGAAAGCATGTCCACGGTTGGTGAAAGCAAGTGACAATTGAATTTTTACTGATTTATTTTTTTAGTGAAACGTTGAAGTCAGTGACCCAGAAGGAGATCAGCGAAGTATTTCTGACTCTCCTCTCAAAGGTGCTTTTCAAAAGGCAACTGGACTTTCTCATTTTTTTTTCTTTGAAAATGTTTCGCTTCTCATCCAAGAAGCTTCTTCAGTTCTAGAATTGAAGAAGCTTCTTAGTAATATGATTTAGACTTATAAAGCATATTATAAAGATTGACTTCCCAGGGCTCTACAGAACCCTCTAAACGGTTTACAAAATCAACCTCTTGCCCCCAACAATCTGGGTCCTCATTTGACCAACCTCGGAAGGATGGAAGGCTGACTCAACCTTGAGCCAATGGGAATCGAACAGACTGACAATGACAGTCGGCAGAAGTAGCCTGCAGTACTGCACTCTAACCACTGCGCCACCGTGGCTCAATGCCACCACTTGGCTTGAGCCGGTCAGGATCAAACTGCCGGCAGTCGGCAGAGTTAACCTGCAATACTGCATTCTAACCATTGAGAAGGAAGGAAGGAAGGAAATAGAAATAGCGATAGCACTTAAGACTTATATACCACTTTACAGCCCTCTCTAAGCAATTTACAAAGTCAGCCTATTGCTCCCAACAATTCTGGGTCCTCATTTGATTGACCTCGGAAAGGATGGAAGGCTGATTCAACTTTGAGCCGGTCAGGATCAAACTCCTGGCTGTGGGAAGAGTTAGCCTGCAATACTGCATTCTAACCACTGCATCACCACAAGTGCTCTTGGATGGGAAGGGTGAAAGTGACTGGGTGACTGACTGAACAAGGGTTTTCACCCAGAGATCTGCTCTAAGCCTTTGGGTGACCAAAACACTGTTGTGAAGGAACGTGCCATTTAATCTTTCAGAAATGGGTCTTACCAAGGCTACAGCATCTGGCTCTTCGGTGAATTCTTTCAAGCTCAGACTTTTTTTGCTGGAGACCTGTAGAGAAAATAAACACCAAAAGTGACCCTAATATGCTTCACAAGCTGGAAGGAGGCTTGCAGCCTGAAACAGCTGATTGGTGGGAGGCCGATCTAATCAACAATCAGCTGCTTGTGCTAATCAGGCTGCACTGAAACTGAAACAGGCTGTTTTGCTGTTTGCTGCAAGGAGGCAAATTGCTGGGAGGCAGAGGCAGATATTTTTTTCTTGTTTTCCTCCCCAAAAGCTAGGTGCGTCTTATACTTTGGAGCGTCTTATACTCCAAAAATATGGTATTTCATATATCAAATGTCCTGGGGTTAATTCTCTGTCATTCCGCTGAAAAATGCAGACATGCTTCCGGTTAGCGGCTGGATCTGCCCTTCGGTGTCTTATCTAAACTAATAGGGGAAACTAAATGGCAAAGAAAGCTAAAGAAACAGAAAAGAAAGAAAAAGAAAGGAAAGAAAAAATAAAGGAGTGCCTTAGCAGCCATTATAAGAACATTTATGTTTTATCCTTCCTAAGGTTACTTCATAATTCTTCTTTCTATAATCTACCCTTTATAATCATCAAATCCATAAATTCATTTTTTCCCCCGGCAAAAGGTCCTTCAGGGGTTTCCAGTCACTAATACATGTAGTTAAAACTTTTTTTTTTGAACTATTACCATTTGGCAGACGGTACAGGACAATCAAAACCAGGACAAATAGGCTGAAAAACAGCTTCCATCCCAGGGCAGTAACTATATTGAATTCTACTCTATAGCGCAAGATTAATGCAATATCAGGGGGTTTTCAATTCAATTGCATAAAATGTGAAGGATGTGTATTTGTGTTTTATTTCTTCTGGATAATGTACCCTAAAGATGGCATTTAATTTCATTGTGCGAGGTACAATGACCATAAAGTAAACTTAACCAATGAATCTTTCTCCAAGCAAAAGCAAATAAGATACCTTTTGCTATCTCTGCTAGTGGTGTCATCTTATCCGTTCCTCTGCAGCAAATATTTCAGCCATATTTCTCTCCATTTTTATGAGCAAAGCAACTTTGCAGGCAGCCTCCCCCTCTTCTGACCCAGGTCTGAGGTGGGCTGGGGGGGGAGGGGCTCCCCCTGAATAGGTCTTAGAGAGGAGAAGGGAATATACCTGTAAGTGGGTGCAGACACGTCGCAAGACGTCGTAGACGCTGTCTCTGGAAATGAGGGACACAAAGATGTACTGCAAATAAAAGAGAACACCAGATGTGTGAGAAGTAGGGAAAGTCCAGGCCAAAACCATGTATGGTGACTTAACACCATGTCAGAATGCACCCAAAGAGGTGCCAGAAAAAAAAAGCATATTCAAATTACAAATTACAATAGCAGAGTTGGAAGGGACCTTGGAGGTCTTCTAGTCCAACCCCCTGCCTAGGCAGGAAACCCTTTAGACAAATGGCTATCCAACCTCTTCTTAAAGACTTCCAGTGTTGGGGCATTCACAACTTCTGGAGGCAACTTCTGTTCCACTGATTAATTGTTTTCACTGTCAGGAAGTTTCTCCTCAGTTCTAAGTTGCTCCTCTCCTTGATTAGTTTCCACCCATTGCTTCTTGTTCTGCCCTCAGGTGCTTTGGAGAGTAGCTTGACTCCCTCTTCTTTGTAGCAGCCCCTGAGATATTGGAACACTGCTGTCATGTCTCCCCTAGTCCTTCTTTTCATTGAACTAGACCTACCCAGTTCCTGCAACCGTTCTTCATGTGTTTTAGTCTCCAGTCCCCTAATCCTCTTGGTTGCTCTTCTCTGCACTCTTTCTAGAGTCTCAACATCTTTTTTACATTGTGGTGACCCAAACTGAATGCCGTATTCCAAGTGTGGCCTTACCGAGGCATTATAAAGTGGTATTAACACTTCACCTGATCTTGATTCAGATACGTGTATGCAATGATACAAGAGTTACTCATATACAGGTAATGTCTGTTAGCAGAAAAATGGTCTGGAGGGCCTAGATCTATAACTTCAACTCCCATAATCCCCCAGCCACGCCTGACTTATCAGGGACAGAAAGACTAGAAACTTTAATCTCAGCTTGGAAGAAAAACCAGAGCCCTGGATTTGGCCAGAGAAGGAACTATGATAGCAACAGCAGTAGAAGTTAGTATATGCCGCTTCACAATGCTTTAAAGCCCTCTCTAAGCGGTTTACAAAGTCACCTCTTGCCCCCAACAATCTGGGTCCTCCTTTTACCCACCTCGGAAGGAGGAATAAGCCTTGAGCCAGTGAGGATCGAACTGCTGGCAGTGGGCAGAGTTAGCCTGCAATACTGCATTCTAACCACTACGTCACCACGGCTCTCCCTCCCTCCCTCCCTTTCTTCCTTCCATCCTTCAATTCTTCCATCCTTCCTTCAAGGACTCAAGGATGAATCAACCTTGAGCCGGTCAGAATCGAACTACAGAACTGCTGGCAGCCGGCAGTCAGAATTATTAGCTTGCAGTACTGTTCTCTAACCACTGCTCAATAATAGCCATCAATTCTTACTTTTCGGCTGGCGTTGGTGGTGATTGCGAGTCCATTTGGCAACAACCGGGCTGTTTTGTGCTTTTTGATCAGTTGGACGGAGACCACGGGAATCACAACCTGAAACGAAAACGGAAGTTGTCGAATGTCGACTTTGCGGAAATTCATTTTAGCATCTAAACGGACTCAGGAGTTGATTTAGGAAATGTACGCTATAGGGAGTAGATCATCCTAGCCCTACTGAACCCTGGGCAACTAACAAGTTTGATTTTGCCTTCCAGTGACAAGTCTGGCGTTATGCGCTCTCCAGTACAGGTAATCCTCGACCTCCCTCGAAAGACTTTGCTGGATGTGAATGAGCAGAATTCACAGTCAATTAATCAAAGGGGGTTTTGTCGGGACAAGGAGTTTGATTCATGCTCTTGGGAAGCCTCCGTCAGAACACAGGCAAGAGAAGACGCCCCGATCGTCCCACGTTGGTGACTTCTCCCTGGGACGCCTCTCCCGTTCCCTGTGCTGGCTTTACCTTGATATCCTTCCCAAAAAGGTTTGCGTAGAAACAGAGCCAGTTTGGAGAAATGTAGAGGCGGCCTTGGATAAGGATGTCCCGCTGGAGAGCACAGGAACAGACTGGAAATAAGAGAGACACGGAGGCTGTAACAAGGAATGCTTTTAACCCCCAAAGTGGTCATCAGTTAAAGGAGGGAATGGACAGATGTCAAAGAAGGCGCTGGGAGATGGATGACATCCTTGTAGGTGAGAAGGAAAGGCAGACAAGGGATGGGATTTTAATCCCAGTGAGTTTCCTTTTGAAGCTATCCAGCACATCCAGGACCTGACCTGGCGAAACTCACATTGCAGCCCTGGTCAAAAGGGCCTAGCGGAGGTTATACGACCTGAGACTTCTCGGGAAACAACAACTGAATGAAAAACTGCTGGTGACTTTTTACCGCTGCACCGTAGAGAGTATTTTAACTTACTGCACCTATGTATGGTTTGCCAATTGCACAGTGGCAGATAGGACAGTGCCCCAGAGGGTCAACGTCAGCTTAAGAGAAAGAAGGACTAGGGGAGACATGATAGCAGTCTTCCAGTATCTCAGGGGTTGCCACAAAGAAGAGGGAGTCAAACTATTCTCCAAAGCACCTGAGGACAGGACAAGAAGCAATGGGTGGAAACTAATCAAGGAGAGAAGCAACTTAGAACTGAGGAGAAATTTCCTGACAGTGAGAACAATCAATCAGTGGAACAGAAGTTGCCTCCAGAGGTTGTGAATGCCCCAACATTGGAAGTCTTTAAGAAGATGTTGGATAGCCATCTGTCTGAAACGGTATAGGGTTTCTTGCCTAGGCAGGGGGTTGGACTAGAAGACCTCCAAGGTCCCTTCCAACTCTACTATTGTATTGTATTGTCATGGCCCAGAGGATCAGTGGTTGCCCTCTCCCCTCTTTGGAAGAGCTTTATAGCTCCCGCTGCCTTAAGAAAGTTCAAAAACATTCTTAAAAGATCCATCTCATCCTGGGTACCCCCCTTTTTTTTTTTGAACTATTACCATGGGGCAGACGGTACCGGATAATAAAAACAAGGACAAACTGGCTGAAAAACTGCTTGTATCCCAGGGGAGTAACCATACTGAACTCTACTACATAGTGCAATGTGGCTGCAGTATCAGGGGTTTTCAAGTCAACTATATCGAATGTGAAGGATGTGTGTTTTTATTTTATCTTAGTTATCGTTTTCTTACGTATGATGTACACTGAAGATGGTATTTAATTTCACTGTACGAGGTACAATGACAATAAAGTAAACTAAGCTGAACATTTGGAAGGAGCAACTCTTGGGAATGATTGGGGTAGAGACCTCATAACACCCGTGAGCTATTTTGTGTTTTGACAGTCTCTTCCTCTTTACCTTTAACCACGCTCTCTTCAGTGGGGATGTCCTTGAATAACTTGTGATACTGAGAATTATATTTATTGGGAGCCTAGAGAGGAACAGAAAACAGATGTCAAGAACATGACTGGCCAAAAACCAATCTGGTGATTCTTAGCATCAAAAAAGATCAAGAAGAACAGACAGTTAAAACTACATCATAAAAAAAAAGAGACAAGACACTCTGGGCCTTATTGTTTGTTTAATCATCATTAATCAGCAAACCAGGAATAGCTGAGATCACACAACACACAAAGCTTTCTTGGAACTCGGCAGCTTTAAGCTGGGTGGACTTCAACTCCCAGAATTCCCCTGCCAGCAGAAGTTGAATCCAGGCATATTGACATCAGAGGTGGGTTGATCCCGGTTTGGCTGAACCGGTAGAGGAATTCAGGCCTGGGTCACAGAACCAGCAGCGACCGAGGCCTGCCACGCCCCTGAACCGGTTCCCTTGCCGCCACTGGGCTGCCACCATTTTGGTTTTTAGTGACTGCCTGTGCGCAGTTCACTGTAAATTGTTCTGTGCAAAAACAATTTACACCAAACAGCACTTGCGCACGGGTTGCAAACTGCTAGTAAAACCGGCAGCAACCCACCCCCGACTGACGTCCTCTTCATCTAGTCCAACGTAGCTATCAAAGAAAGTGGCCCACAAGGTCCATCAAATTTATGCTCTCTCTCCCTGGTGTCAGGCCTGCAGCCATCTTTTCTTTTGGATCTTTGGCCTGCCTTGCTTTCCATTATTCTACTATGCATTTTCTATTGTGGGAAAATGGGAGGGGAGGATTGTACGCAGTTAGATGCTATGTAGCCATAATGAAATTCTTTTCTAGAATACAAGGTCATCCTTTGTCTATGCACCTCTGCACCTGACCGGAATTGGATGGGTGGAAGCTGCCAGCATGGCAGTGGGAGATTGGACCATGTGATGGACTTGGGGGTGTGGGGGGGGGTGAGATCTTGAACTTTCAAGTAGGTGGGGAAAACCAGATGTGCCAACGTGGCTCTCTTAACAAATTGGAACTTTGAGCAATACTTTGTCTTGGACTCTGATTTACTTTTGGAGGCTATTTGGAACGCTGACACCTGGCTTACCGTGACTTCTTGGGGACATTTCTTGAGTTCTTCATTCTTTACAGCGTTGCTCAGATTCAAGCTGCAACAGAGTTGGAGAGAAATATGACCGTTGAACATCTTTGTGTCTGCATACATCACTGTTCATCAATGAGTCTCATGCAGATTTGATACTCATAAACAGAAAGGTTTTGGGATTCATTCACAATCCTAGCTCCCAGATGGAGGAAGGGGAATGTTTGCTGAATGCTGTCCTTCCAGAGAAGAAAATGACACGTGAAACCATCACACAGGATGTCAAGATCCATCTGGTACCCTGTCCTCCATCTCCTCCCTTGGTCAGATTTATTGTAGGTGGTCACTGCAATGGGATTGGGGAGGGTCAGTAAAAGGTAGGGTATTGAGTCATTATACAGAACACTGTTGCAGCCCACCAGTGGCCAGCGAAGCTGGCAGCAGAGTGGGGCAGTGAGGAGGTTGGGGAGGGACATGGGCCAGTCCTGGAGCCTGAGGAAGGTTCTGATGATGGCTCTGTGTCAGAGGCAGAGAGGGGGCCAGAGCCGTCTGACAGTTATCAACTGCCTTCAGAATCAGACATTAGTGAGGCAGACGAACAGCTGGAGCCTGTTCCCAGTGTGCGCATGCGCGGAGCTGCCAGACGAAGGGAACAGCTAAAGAACAGGGGTCGACTTGGGAGTAAGGCCACAGGGGGGCCCCTCCCAGAGGAAATAAAAGGGGAACGAAAGGGGAGTGGAGTTTGCAGGAGACAATCAGTTCGCTTCATTGGTTTGTGAGTCTCCGAGGCTCCTTGCCAAGTTTTGCAGACGTTTCGCTTCTCATCCAAGAAGCTTCTTCAGCTTCCCCAACATCCAGCCAGAGCTGAAGAAGCTTCTTGGATGAGAAGCGAAACGTCTTCAAGGAAAAAATAAACCCCAGAAAGTCCAATTGCCTCTTGAAAAAGGAGCTTGGAGGACGGAGAATCTCCATAGGCAGCAATGGGGGAATCTGGATTTGCTTAACAACTCTGTGTTACACTTAAGAACTGTGGTGATTCACTTAACAACCAGGGTCACAAGGGTGCCACAACTCATTTAATAGCCGCCTTGCTTAGCAGCAGAAAACCTGGGTCCAATTGTGGCCAGAAGTGGAGGACTACCTGTGTTTGGCAGGTACCTCTTTCAACCTGCATCTTGTACCAAGATGACCGAGCTTGCAACCTGCCTGGAGTAGCAGCTGTTGGATGTTCCTGAGACGAAGCTTGGCCTTGCGCCATGTGCTCGGCCTTCCTGCCAAGCGTGAGGGAGGTCACCTTCTCACCTGCCATTTGGAGAATCCAAGCTCTTGTCCTTGGGCCAGGATTCCAGCTTCTCCAGACTGTGCATCAGCCTTGATTTCTCATGCATTGGTTTGGAACTGCAGACAAATGGGAGAGAAAACTCACGTCAGAAGGAAGGTGGGTTTGAGCAGTCTTGCTCAAGTATTAACAGAATAACAGAGTCGGAAGGGACCTTGGAGGTCTTCTAGTCCAACCTCCTGCTCAGGCAGGAAACCCTCTATCCATGATGGCAAACCTATGGCATGCATGCCAGAAGTGGCATACAGAGCCATCTCTTCGGGCACGCCAGCCGTTGCTCTGTCATATTCTGGCGTACACATGCGCACCAGCCAGCTGGTCTTTGCGCGCGCGGGAGCACCGGAAACAGGAAGAGCACCTGGGAAGTTGAGCTTCTGGTTTCCAGAATGCACATGGAGGCCAGCTGGTCTTTGCATGCGCGCCAGAAACTGGAAGACCATGCGCATGCTGGAAACCGGAGATTCAGCTTTCCCGCGTGTAAACACATGTCAGAGAACTGCTCTTCCAGTTTCTGGCGGAATACCCTTTATACCATTTCAGGCAAATGACTGTCAAAACCTCTTCTTAAAACCTTCCAGATTATAGAATAAAATGCAAAAAGGCAAAGGCAAATAGGAGGACCCAGTGGGGAGGGGAAAGGGAAAGAAAAATGAGGAGGGGAGGGAGAAGGGAAAAAAAAAAAGAATTGCCTTCCAACTCTCTGTTGCAGTAGAATAAAACATTAGTATCGAATCTCAACTTTTACTTTTCCATAATGAGTATAAATATATCCAACAGGTGTAAATAGTCCTCCTTATCTGGATCCCATGGAAATTACAAGCCACAGATCACAGCATAAGAACTGAAATAATCTGACTGTTGTTTATATTACTGCTATTTATATATAAATCATGTACTGATACATCAATTGTGTACGTGTAATTTATATGTTTATGTGTCCACATATACACACAAATCCATCATAAATACAAGACTTATCTTAAGGTGTAATGCATCTTATTTGTTTTGGCTGAGAAGGAAGAATGAAACTTACCACCTACGATTGTGTAGCAGACAACAAGTTAAAGTGCATTTGGCATTGTGTGAAGCTGACCATTGCTAAATGTTCTGCTTTAGGATTATGGGGTAAACTCAGCCAGGTTTTAGCAAGTCGTGCACAGTTTGAAGGCTACTGCCCGGGTATTTATTTATGCCAACCCGCCTTCCATGAACGTCGCCGCAATTTCTAATGTTGGATTTTCCCCCTTACCAGAGGGAGCCCCTTGTGGAATACTGTGAAGCCGTTACTATGGCAACTCCACTGCACTGTACAGTAGACGCCATTGAAAGGCACAACAGGCTGCATCTTAACAGAACACACACCCTGAGGGTTGTTAGCAGTGGTGGATTGCAGGCGGTATGTTCCGGAAGGATGCTCCGGAGGGCCCGCCCGAGCTCCTTACTGGTCTTTTAAGTCTTTGGTGCTTCCCCGCATGGCACGTACAGCACCTGCGCGACGCTCCGCTGAGCAGCTGGAGCGTTGCAGAGGCGCTAAGATGCATGCCCGCGCTGTGCACGTCCATATGGACGCTGCCGGGCCCGTTCCAACCATACCGGTTGGAACAGGATGTGTAACCCACACTGGTTGTTAGGGGTCTTTTACCCCCACAGTATTTTTCTCTAGAGGGTAAATAATCTGTGTACCAAGTTTGGTTCCAGAGTTATGCTTGAACATTCACACACATAGAGCCATTTTTATATAGATAGAAGTTATTTAATACCTCCTGAATAAGAAGAGATCCCCTTTATAGAGATTTATACATAAAAGGAACTTACAGTATTGTCTCCCCTTTTTACAATATATTTATAAATCTTGTTATTGTTTCAGAATAATGACACTTATATGATATAGCTCTTATTAACAATATATTACTTAAATGGCTTAAAATAGTTCTTTTCACACCGGCAACTTTAAGATGTGCGGGAGACTGGGAGTTTAAACCCACACATCTTAAAAGCTACCAAGTTTTGGGGAAAAAACCTGGATTAAAATATTGCAAAATTGAGAAAAGAAAGTTCTATCAGTGTCAATTACTGACAAGAAAGTTCTATCAGTGTCAATTACAATTTGGCATGTTGTTATTACAGGCATAAAATTACTTGGCTTTTTCATCTAAATTTAAATATATCGTGTTTTCCCGAAAACAAGACAGAGTTTTTTTTCTTTTGACCCCTGAAATAAACGGGAAAATCTACGAATACATGACCGTATATAAACAAACGCAAAAGTTGGGGGAAGTATATTTTCCTGGCACACGCAGAGAGAGCCGAGAACAGCTTGCAGCTCCTTGAAAACCCTTTTGCCAAACAGCTTCCACTAAGCAAATAAGTTATTTTCGGTCTCATTCTTGGCTCCTGGCCTGGTCACCTTATCTGCACAGATAGCTGGCTTATCAGATATCGGCTTAGCAGGTGGTTTTTGGGAAACCCAGAGCAAATAGCCGTTGAGCCAAAGGTTATCCTGCAAAGGCCAGAGAGCTGCAATTCAAAAGGCTCAGAGGGAGCAAAAGAGCCAATCCATTCCAGATTATTTAAACAATGAAAAAAGAACTACTGTCAACAGAGGAAAACGAGAGAGGAAGCTGACTTAAAAGAGGGAAGGATGGTAGAAAAATGGATCTGCTGGGCATTAAATGGATTGAGTGGTACTCGTAGATCTGGAAGAATGCTCTTCCAGTTCTAGGAAGCTTTTTAGGTAAGCTCTCTTCCTCTGTCAATCAAAGCCTTCCAGGTCATTTCCCAAGCAGAAGGGAAGCTTTATTTGGGAGAGAACATAAATTGCCAGGAGAAATATCAACCACTTCAGATATGCAGATGATGCCACTCTAATGTCAGAAAGTGAAGAGGAACTAAAGAGCCCGTCGATGTGGGGGAAGGAGGAGAGTGCAAAAGTTAGCTTGAAACTCAATGTTAAGAAAACTAAGATTATGGCATCTGTCCCTCTCAATTCCTGGCAAATAGATGGGGAGGAAATGGAGGTAGTTACAGATTTTATTTTCCTGGGCTCCAAGATCACCGCAGATGGGGAAAAAATTAAAAGGTGCTTGCTGGGGGTGGGTGGGGGGGGAAAGCTAAAGCAAATCTACACAGCCTGCTAAAAAGCAGAGAAATCACCCTGCCAACAAAAGTGCGTACAGTCAAGGCTATGGTACTCCCAGTTGCAATGGATGGCTGTGAAAGTTGGACCATAAGGAAGGCTGAGTGCCAAAGAATGGAGGCCTTTAAACTCTGGTACTGGAGAAGACTCCTGCATTGAGTCCCTTGGACTGCAAGGCGATCCAACCGGTCAGTCCTAGAGGAGATCAAACCTCTTTAAAAGGCCAGATCCTGAAGAGGAAACTCAAATACTTTGGCCACCTAATGAGAAGGAAGGACTCCCTGGAGAAGAGCCTCATGCTGGGAAAGATGGAGGGCAAAAGAAGAAGGGGATGGCAGAGAATGAGGTGGCTGGATGGAATCACTTGAAGCAGTCAGCATGAGCTTCAATGGACTCCAGAGAATGGTAGAGGACAGGAAGGCCTGGAGGAACGTTGTCCAAGGGATTGCGATGAGTCAGACACAACTTTGCAACTAGCAACAACAATATAAATTGTCTAGCTTTGGATAGCTTCTGCGAAGACCCAGCTCAACTGCTGGGAAAGGTGGAAGGAAAGAGAAGAGGACAAACATCAGCCAGGCGGAGAGACTTGCTTACAACGGCTGAAGAGAAAAGCAGGTTAGGGATAGATTATTATGGAGGAAATCTATCTATACATGCCACTCACTTGGCAAGACTTTGGAAACTTTGCCAAGAAAACTTACAAGGATTTGTCTAAGCAATCACCAAGAGTACATACTGACCCCAAGGCACAAATTAATCAACCTTAAACCAACCATCACTGCAAAAAAAAAAAAAAAAAGGTAATAAAATATAGGCCAGTCACATGGCTGACCCAATTCACGAGTTATGACCGTGAAGGGCAGGTTCTACTACGGTAGTAACTGGAGAACTTTAAGTATGGCCACTGATGATGCCCTTCCTAACATTTTAGGCCTAAACAGCTCTCTCTCTTTTTTTCTTTCTGCTGGCAAAATGGAGAAAATTGGAGTCTCCCAGCATCTAAAAATAAATCAGTTCTTACCTATCTCTGCCCTTTTAATCCTCTTATCAGGCTTCTGGAAACCGCCTCCAATATCTGGTAAATGAGTTCAAAATAAGAAAAAAGATTGCAAACTTCTCTTTCTCTGCCTCCTTCTCAACCAAACCACGCTGATGAATCGCTTTGGAGAGAAAAGAGCAGTGGAAAGAGTGATGTGTAGGTCACCGAGACCTCAAAAGAGACGGCCAGTGTATATTTCCACTTCCTCTTTCATATTAAGCCCCCAAAAATTGGGCTAATAACTTCCTGATTTCGATATTAAAAAGAGAGGATTGGGACAATGTGTAGGTAGGGTTGTTTGCTTGCAGATGTTTCTGACTAGGAAATATCATCCCCTTACAGGTGTTCCTTGACTTATGACCGTTCAAAGTTATAAAGGCACTGGAAAAAAGGGACTTGGGATAATTTTTCACACCTGTGACCGTTCACGCCTATGACCCATGGCCATCGGTCTTCCTTTAGGTCCTGCGATTTCCAGCTGTTTTGATTGGCAGCAACTAATCAAGGAGAGAAGCAACTTAGAACTAAGGAGAAATTTCCCGACAATTAGAACAATTAATCAGTGGAACAGCTTGCCTCCAGAAGTTGTGAATGTTTTAACACTGGACATTTTTAAGAAGAGATTGAATAACCTTTTGTCTGAAGTGGTGTAAGGTTTCCTGCCTAGGCAGGGGGCTGGACTAGAAGACCTTCAAGGTCCCTTCCTGTTATTCTATGCTATGCTATGGTATTCTATTTCTTCATTCCTCTATTCTATTCTATTCTATCCTATCCTATTCCTTCATTCCTCTATTCTATTCTATTCTTTCATTCCTCTATTGTATTCTATTCCTTCATTCCTCTATTCTATTCCTTCATTTCTCTATTCTATTCTTTCCATATTCTATTCTATTCCTTCATTCCTCTATTCTATTCTTTCCATATTCTATTCTATTCTATTCTATTCTATTCTATTCTATTCTATTCTATTCTACTTCATCCCAAGAGACTTGGCTAATGTTAAGCTCTCCCTTCAGTGTTTGGCACCAAAGTTTTCTGCGGTCCACATGTCATGTGATCAAAATTCAGCCGCTTGGAAACTGACTCATATTTACGACAGCTGCAGTGATCTCGGGGCCACTCTGTCGGTCTCTCACTATCTATCTATCTGTCTGTCTCTCTCACTGTCACTCACTCTCTCTCCCTCTTTCTCTCTCTGTCTCTGTGTGTCTCTCTCTCACTGTCACTCTCTGTGTCTTTCTCTTTCTCCCCCTCTTTCTCACTCTTTCTCTCTCTCTCTTCCATCCATCCATCCATCCATTGTATTTTTATTTGCAAGCGTTCATACCTTATTTTGCATGAGCCGCATTGGGAAGACACATTTCCCTGTAAAGCGGGGGAAAGAAATAATGGTGACACAAAATAATGCAGGTGGGTTCAGTTAGACCCCCAAAGGAAGCGTCTTCAGCAGGCTTAACTGGATGAAGCAGGAGGGTCTTACAGGAGATCCTTTCCATTTTAGGAAACGGCCGTTTTGAGTTGCACACGGAAATGGTTTGCTGACACAGGCAGCGGAAAATAATTCTGTTCTTCCACTAGCAGCGAATCACAGGGCCAATCTTTTAAAAAATGTCTGACCTTTGTATTGTAGGTAAGGCGCATGCTCAGTGAGCTCTAATTATTGTACTTTAATAAGTCTGTAATAAATAAGGATATGCATGCAAATATAGACACCCTCTTGAACACCAGGGTATATCAGTAGCCTCAGCGATTTTCCACTGACGCAAACGGGAAACCAGCCCATCCAACGCAGGAAGAGATTGTGTGAATGCAGAGAAAGAGACGTCAATCCCAGCTGACTTATTATCTGCACTAATGTTCAAGGCGCAGCCAGCATTCCAAGGTAGAGAAGCGCACAAGAGGGAAACATCACATAAAAACACCGCTGCTGAACACAGACAGAGACACAGAGAGTCAGCATGCCTCAACCTCAGTGAATGTAAGATGTTGTGTGGACTTCAACACCCAGAATTCCCCAGTCAACATGCTTGGTCTAGAGGTTAAGGCGCCAAGCTAGAAAGCCAAGAAATGGTGAATTCTAGTCCTGCCTTAAGCAGGAAAGCTGGCTGGGTGACTTTGGGCCAATCCCCAGGAGACTTGGGAGTTCTAGTCCTGCCTTAGGTAGAAAAGCTGGCTGGGTGACTTTGGGCCAATCACCAAGAGATTTGGGAGTTCTAGTCCTGCCTTAGCTATGAAAGCCAGCTGGGTGACTCTGAGCCAGTCCCTCTGTCTCAGCCCACCCACCTCACAGGGTTGTTGTTGTGGGGGGAAATAGGAGGAGGAAAGGTGGGAGTGATTTGCGAAAATAACCAAAGTGGGATACAAGTAAACAAACAAACAAGCATGCGAAAGCCTTCAGAACCCATTCCATTCCGTTTGATCTATTTCCACATCCTCACATTTCATTTCATTTCGGCTGCTTTACCCGGCTGAGGCTTTCACTGCGGAAACAGTTGCCGAGGAAGGTGAGGAAGGACCCCTGCTCCTTCAAATCCAGGAGGGGGTTCAAAATGGGCCTTTCCACGTCTGCCTTTATTGCCTCTTTTTTTTAAAGCGGTTTTTTATCATGGGCTCACCTGAGTGACCTAGAATTGGGCAGATCACGAGAGCGTCGTGATGTAGGGCAGCTGCTCCCAGGATTGGCGCCTCCAGACGAGCATCTCTCCTGACTCTAAAGCAGCCTTTCTCGAACCTTAACAGAAGGACAACGTTGGAAGGGACCTTGGAGGCCTTCTAGTCCAGCCCTGCGCAGCTAAAACTGTCCTGCGCGTACACCAGGGGTGTCCAAATCTGGGAACTTTAAGACTTGTGGACTTCAACTCCCAGAATTCCCCAGCCAGCTATGCTGGCTGGGGAATTCTGGGAGTTGAAGTCCACAAGTCTTAAAGTTCCCAAGTTTGGACACCCCTGGCGTACACGGAACCAAAAAACAAGATGGCGGCGCCTACTACGGAAAACCTGTTTGCGGCCGGTTCCGGAGACCCAGCCCGGCAAAACCACTACCGGTTCGGCCCACCACTGAAGCACCCATGCTCTCCTGAGAAAAACAGCAGGGTCTCACGTCTTCCACCAGCGGAAAGGGGGGGAAAAAAGTTAAATTCTGTTTGCAGGATCCGCCGAGGTGCCTTTTTTAAAGCTCCTGAGATTGTTTGTCTAGGCAACCACAGGCTCCTAATCTCATTCCGCTTCTCCCCCCCCCCCCCCGTCCCCCCCACCCATTGCATTTTCAACCCTCCTTGCAATTGTGCTTCAAATTAGGTCAGGACATAGATGGAAATGAGCGGAGGAGGAGGAGGAGGAGGCCAGGAAGGGTGGGTGGGAGGAATGCAGCTCTCTCTCTCCGCCAGCCCTGCTTCCTCTAGGTAGGCACCCAGAGAGAAACACAACCACGTCACACAACACACACACACACAATGGCACACTTTTCAGAGACCCCCTCCCCACCCTTTTCAATGCATCTCAGCTGCTCTTCCAACCCCCCCCCCCCGGTGTGTGTGTGTATGTGTGACACGAATCAATATTCAGGAAGGCTCCCCTTGAGCCAACAAGCCAAAATGCTCTGAATTCACACAAGCTGCAGCCCTTTCAGAGAATTAAAAAGCAAATCCAAATAAATGCCCCGCAGAGAGCAAAGCCCGGTTGTGGCGTGTGCGTGTTGTCAATCAACCCTTACTGCACACACCGTGCCAGAGGGCAGAAGAGTCCTTCGGGGGGGTGGGGGGGAGGAATCCGCCGTTGCAGTTGGTCGTAGGTCCATTTTTTTTCAGCGCCGTCGTTAACTCGGAATGGCCCCTAAGCAAAACGTTGTAAGGCGAGGACTGCCTAGAATCGGTTCTCAGTGGCGTAGCTTGGCATGGGGAAACAACCTGACTTGTTCCACCTTTGTTTTGTTAGAATCGTAATTGTCTGAGTTGGAAGGTGCCTTAGAGGTCATCTAGTCCCAACCCCCTGCTCAGGGCAGGAATTGGCAAGAGCAGGCGTTTCTCAACCTTGGTCGATTTTACTCCCAGAATTCTCCAGCCAGACTCCTTCTCCCGCCGAAAACATCCCTTGCCCTGTGGTTCAAGGTTGACTCGATCTTCCATCCATCTGAGGTCGGTCAAATGAGGACCCAGATGGTTGGGGGCAACAGACTGATTCTGTAAACAGCCCAGAGAGGGCTGTAAAGCCTGATGAAGCAGTATATGTCTGTTATTGCTATTTTCCTTCCTTTTCATCCCTCCCTCCCTTCCCTTCCTTCCTTCCATCCATCCATCCATCCATCCATCCATCCTCCCTCCCTCCCTTCCCTCCCTTCCTTTCCATCCATCCATCCATCCATCCTTCCTCCCTCCCTCCCAGTAGTTAGAATGTAATATTGCAGATTTACTCTGCTCACTGCCAGGAGTTTGATCCTGACCGGCTCAAGGTCGACTCAGCCTTCCATCCTTCCGAGGTGGGCAAAATGAGGACCCAGATTGTTGGGGGGCAAGAGGCTGATTGTGTAAACGTCTTAGAGAGGGCTGTAGAGCACTGTGAAGCAGTCTATAAGTCTAAGTGTTATTGCTATCTTCCTTCCATCCTTTCCTTCCTTCCTTCTTTCCTCCATTCCTCCCAGTGGTTAGAATGCAGCATTGCAGGCTACTCACTGCCAGGAGTTCAATTCTGACTAGCTCACGGTCGACTCAGCCTTCCATCCTTCCGAGGGGGGAAAAATGAGGACCCAGATTGTTTGGGGGGGACGGGGACATGCTGACTCTGTAAATCTCTTAGAGAGGGCTGTAAAGCCCTGTGAAGCGGCATATAAGTCTAAGTGCTATTGCTAATCAAGGAAAAACGACACAAAAGGAAAACAGACACAGGAAAGGCCAAAAAAACCACAGACTTCTTATTTGCTTGCCCTAATTTCCGATGTCGATTCCAACCCCGGGGGGGCAGCTGAGACTCTTAGAGCCCACAGTCACCTCAGCTGGGAGATCAGAGACTATTTAGAAAAGCAATTAAAATACGGCCACCGATTTCCAGATTGCACCGGAAATTGATCTCTGCTATATATGATACGATCTTCATAACGTGGGCTTAGAGCTGGTTAGCGGAAGAAGGTCAGGAGGTTTTTTTGATCTTGAGAAATGAGCCTTTCTTGGAAGGCGTGTAGCTATTTTGGGGCGAATCAACCTCTTGGCTAATTTTAGCTGCTTGCATCAATAGGAATCACCCAGCTCATCCTGTCAATGGAGGAGGGAAAGGAAAGAATGAGCTGGACTTAGTCAATTAATCTCCCCAGGCCAGGATGCAAACAAAAAACTGGAATCAAGGAATAACGAGAGAGTTGCAAGTTGGAAACTAGACAACAGATAGAAAACCGTATGCCAGGATCTACTAAAGCGGTTTTATAGACTTAGGCTTAACTGCAATGTGTGAGGGACTAGCATCCCTCTTTTAAGGATTATGGGGCTCCTGCATGGGAAGGCAAGAATATTAAGCAACAACTCAGCTTTTCCTAAGTTGGATGACCTCTGGTGGGACTTCCACTCCCAGAATCCCCCAGCATGGCAATAGTTGAGAATTCTTGAGTGTTGGTATTGACGTATCTGGAAGTTGCTGTTGCTAAGACTGGGGAATTCTGGGAGTTGAAGTCCAAACCTAAAGTTGCTATGGTTGACAAACATTGATCTAGAACAGGGGTCGGCAACCTTAAACACTCAGAGCCACAAAGGTCCTAACCGGAAACCCTCTGTTCAATTCTGGAGCCAACCGGAAGTCCGGTTCCCCCACCATAGAGTCTCCTCCTAGCATGGCGTCCTTTTTCTTCTACCTGTCCTAACCGAAAGCCTATCAATTGTGGAGCTGACCAGAAAACCCGCCCCTTGCCATAGTGTCACCTCCTGGGGCGCCCTGCTTCCCCCCCCCCAACAGGAAGCTCCACTCAAAATTGTCGTGCCGACTGGCAACAGGGAGCCGCAGCAGAGGGATCAAAGAGCCACATGTGGCTCCAGAGCCACAGGTTGCTGATCGCTGATGTAGAATCTCACAAATATGAGCTCGTGAAGAGGCAAGGCAAATGGCGCGTGAGAGGGAAAGTCAGCATTTCTGGGCTGAATTCCTGGTCCGAAGCCTGATTTGTATTCTTTATTTTTGGAATCGCTGGCTGTCACATCGGCCCCGGGAGACCAATCTGTTTCCCGGGGGAAGGAAAAAAAAATCACGGGAAGCCAAGAATGTGCCACCGGGCAGCAGTAGCCCATCTCACTGTAACCTGATAAAACATTTTCTCTTCCTCTTCCCTTTTCACCCAACGCAAAAGCACCTGGGCTGGCCCCGAATCGAATTCCACTGGACGCGAAGAATCCCTTCAAATGTTTCTTCCATTCTCTGGTGCGCCAAAACAATGCAGCCGATGCAACTTCACAAACTTTGCAAGTTCGTTTTAGGCCTTTTGCCTACAAACCGACGCAATCAAAATGCTATTCGTGCTCCCCAGCAACTGAAGCTCTTAACAAGGGGAGTGTTAAAATTCAGAGCAGAAGCAGCTTTTTCTAGTTCGAATCTCACCAGGCTCCAGGTTGACTCAGCCTCCCATCCTTCAGAGGTGGGTAAAACGAGGACCCAGATTGTTGGGGGACAATAAGCTGACTCTGTAAACCGCTTAGAGAGGGCTGGAAAGCCCTGTAAAGCGGTATATAAATCTAAGTGCTATTGATAGTTTCCTTCCTTCCTTCTTTCCTTCCTTCCGGTTAGAATGCAGTATTGCAGGCTAACTCTGCCCACAGTCTGGAGTTTGATCCTGACCTGCTCAAGGTTGACTCAGCCTCCCATCCTTCAGAGGTGGGTAAAATGAGGACCCAGATTGTTGGGGGCAAGAGGCTGACTCTGTAAACTGCTTAGAGAGGACTGGAAAGCACTGGAAAGCAGTATATAGGTCTAAGTGCTATTGTTGTCTGTCTCTTCAGGAATAAATTGAGGAGATTGCTATCCTAGGGTTAGGATTGCCATTACTATTTTCCTGGGCCAGAGACTGGATTTTTCATCGTAGCCTTGTAGTAAGGAGCACCAACAAGAGCGACCCTTTTTTTTTTAAAAAAAAAACTAACCCTTCTTCTTGACAGCCAACTCAAAAAGCTGTCCTTCTACCTTCTGTGCCAAATCTTAGCATGGAAGGCAAATAGAAGTAGAAAAAGGAAAACAGATGGAAGTTGAACACCCCAGCAAGACCAAAGTCCTTCTAACCCAGAATGCTGAATTCATTGGCATTTCGCAGACAAAAAAATCGCTCTTACTTCCATTTGCAACTCCTAAATTTTGCCCCCTGCCCTTTGTTTTCTGCTTTCCTTTGCTTTCTCTTTCCATTCTTTTGTTAGGGAGCTCTTCTGCTTGAAACTTTTACACGCACCCTTTGTCAGGCACTCTAAAAAAAACCTAAAAACTGAAAGTCATCGGCTGAATGACTTTGGGCCACTCCCTCTCTCTCATCTCTCTCTCTGCCCAACTCACCTCGCAGGGTTGTCGTGGTGGAGAGAAAAATAGGAGGAAGAAGGAGTCTTAGGTATGTTCGCCGCCTTGGGTTATTTATACAAAATAACAAAGGTGGGATAGAATGAAATGTGAGTAAATTCCTCCTTTACTTCCTCTTTTACAACTCTGGGTGTTGCAAATTGGCAACCTAAGTAAATAAAAGAAATTAAAAAAAGATGACGTGCTAAAGTGATGGAGGGAATCAGGCTGTTTGCTGATATCCACTGAAGCTTTACCCACCCAGCAAAACCCACTGGAGACCCTCCCTAGAAGGATTCATCAATGCCCAATGGCTTAAGTAGCTATCTTGTCCCAGTTGTTCAACTATCCCAGTCAACTGACAGGAGCTGTGAAGAAACAGCTGTTTTGCTCAGATTTACCGTATTTTTCAGAGTATGAGACGCACCTTCCCCCCCCCCTAAAAGAGCATGGAAATGTTGGCGCGTCTTATACACCGAATACAGCCATTTTTGGCCTCCGGAAGCCCCGTCCCCGCATCCAAAAAACCGAGGGGTTTTTTGCTTTCCCTCAGCCGCCAGCAACCCTCTGCAGGGCTGGGGCAAAGCAAAAAAGCCCCCATTTTTGCGAAAAACACGCTGTTTTCTGCAAAAATGGCCGTTCTTGCCTTGTCCCAGTCCTGCTGAAGCCTGCAGAGTGCTGCTAGGGGCTGAGGGAAGGCAAAAACCTTTTTTCCCTTACCTCTTCGAAATCCTGGTGCGCCTTATACACCGGTGCGTCTTATAGTCCAAAAAATACGGTAGGTGGATTTTCGGTTGCCATCACAAAAAATTAAGATTTGTCTGAGTGCATTTTCAGCTGGCATTTCTCAAGAGCAGGTAAGGAAAGAGGACAGCCAGCCAAGCAAAGGTTGAATTAGACAACAATAAAAATCAAGAGAACAAGTGGAAGATGCTCTTTGTCCATTCCAAAAATAACGTATAATAATATAACGGAAAGTGGGGAAAAAACCCAGCCCCTCAAACGGGCACAACTGCCACGGTGGCCTAGCCTGCCCCACCAGTCAATGGCCTTTTATTGAAACCGGGGCCCCAAAGAAGCAAAAAGACATCAAAGATGAAGATATGCTTGAAAGTATACATCGGAATCCCTTGCCAGCCAGCCCAGGGAGGGAGGTTCCAGCATCTATTGCCATAAATAAGGGACGCAGTGGCTCAGTGGCTAAGATGCTGAGCTTGTCGATCAGAAAGTTCGGCAGTTCGGTGGATCGAATCCCTAGCGGCACGTAACGCAGTGAGCTCCCGTGACTTGTCCCAGCTTCTGCCAACCTAGCAGTTCGAAAGCACGTAAAAAATGCAAGTAGAAAAATAGGAGCCACCTTTGGTGGGAAGGTAACAGCGTTCTGTGCTCCTTCTCCGTTTAATTATGCCGGCCACATGACCACGGAGACGTCTTCGGAGAGCGCTGGCTCCTCGGCTTTGAAACGGAGATGAGCACCGCCCCCTAGAGTCGGGAACGACTAGCGCATATGTGCAAGAGAAATCTTTACCTTTATCCCCATAAATACCTAAGCACAACTTAAGCAAACGTTGACAGTTGCTCTGAACACACGTTTACAAGTGTTAACAGGAAACTTGTGTTCACACAAAATGCTTCACCTATAAACCCAGGTTAATTGCTGCATGGGTGAAAATGGGTCAGACACGACTTTGCGACTAACAACAAATTGCTGTATTCATGTACAATAAAACCCTATACTTTCACTTAACACAATGCCCGGCCCACATAGCGTATTAAAAAACCCCATCTGTGTTCTTCATTGCTGAATCTCGGATTAAACAACCTCACTTTAGCCTACTCTAGCGTGTTGCAAAAATTCTTCCCCCTTGTGGTCTTCGGTCCGTCTCCCGCTGGAGCCGAGGAGGAGGTCTCCCTTCCACATGCTATTTCTTACCAGCCCCACATCGAGGTACGCTGTGCTGCCATCCCTCCCTCGCCGGACTCAACTGCCGAGCTGCGGCCGAGAAGCCGAATTAGACAAGGTGCGAATCAGGAAGCTGGCAACTGACAAATGAGGCATTCTTAGCGACTCAGTATACAATCGTACAGCACCAAGGTGATCTCCTTAAGCTGATCACCGGTGGGCAGAAGCTTTCCGTAAGAGGAAATTTGAAGCTTAAGAATAACACGCACCTGGGGAATGAAGAGCATGCTTGTCCCAACGAGAAGGGGTTAAAAATACAGGACGGTGCCCTCGTTCCTCACAGACAAGAGAGAACAAAGTTGGAGAGAGACGTTTAATGTTCTGAATCCATCCACCTGAAAGTAACATTTTCGTGTACGTATTTTAAGTCACAGAATCTGGTTATAGTAATGTGCAGGTTTTTGAGGGGGAGGGACTAGAAGGATCCCAGACCGATTAAAAGTAAAGGTTCCCCTCGCACATATGTGCTAGTCGTTCCCGACTCCAGGGGGCGGTGCTCATCTCCGTTTCTAAGTCAAAGAGCCAGCGCTGTCCAAAGACGTCTCCGTGGTCATGTCGCCGGCATGACTAAACGCCGAAGGTGCACGGAACGCTGTTACCTTCCCACCAAAGGTGGTCCCTATTTTTCTACTTGCATTTTTTACCTGCTTTCGAACTGCTAGGTTGGCAGAAGGTGGAACAAGCAACGGGAGCTCACTACGTTATGCGGCGCTAGGGATTCGAACTGCTGACCTTTCTGATCGACAAGCTCAGGGTCTTAGGCACTGAGCCACCGCGTCCCTATACATCCATTACAAATAATAAAATACCAGCTACCCAAACAATGCTCGACACTTGTGACTTTCATTTGGCTCTGCAATATTACAACATTCGATCTTTGCCTGGGAACAAAGCACTGGCGACCTCCAAAATGCTAGGAATTCAAAACAAGCCCTATCACCAACTCTGTCCCAAATATTTTGGAATCGTTCCAAGCTCAAAATGTCACTTTCAGATTCAAAATGCAGCAGCTTTGAGCTCAAAACTCTTCCCGGATGGAATGGAGTAGGTCTGGAACTCTTTCGGTGGGACAGGAACACGATGTTCTAAATCTAAACTTGTCTGAACTCAAGACATTTTGCACGGCCCTAGAAAATATAAGTCACTCCTGGTGAAAAATGATCAACGACTATATTGGGGGGGAAAAAGACACTACGAACAAAATCTGTTTATGGAGCGCTTGTCTCCCATTATTTTAGTGACTAGAATATATGGTAATAGAATAGGAATAGAATGGAATAGGAATAACAATAGAATAGAACAGAACAACTAGATAAAAGGACAGTTTTTTCCCAAATGCCATCACTCTGCTAAACAACTAATCCCCACAACACTGTGAAATTATTTGCTAAGACTGTATTACTATTATTATTCTCATCCTTCCTATTACCTATCGCCTCCCCCTTAGGATATGTTGCTTGTATCTTTACAATTTATATTGTTTTCTTTGTTTCCTAGTATGATTTGACTGCTTATTAGTAACCTTGACCATCACTCAGTGTTGTATCTTATGATTCCTGATGAAGGTATTTTATTTTTCTTTTTATGTACACTGAGAGCATCTGCACCAAAGACAAATTCCTTGTGTGTCCAATCACACTTGGGCAGTGCCCTGTCGTGTTGAGGGTAGACGTTGGGACAATTTATGTCCAGGATGTGAGGGGTCTGTCGATATTTTCACGGCCCTCTTTTTGACTTGTGGAGGGAATGGATGGCAGCAACAGCTTTCTGGAGCCTTTCAAGATTGTCTTATTGAAACAGAGGACTTAAAAGGGGGGTGCAGTCTCTCCCCCCCCCCCCCCAGGAGAGAGGCCAGGTATGAAACAATAGGAGTGTTAAACCTCTGGAAAGGATCTTAGCATCCAGAAGGAAAAGGGGGCTTAGCCTCTACTCTTCGGCTTTGAAACTAGGTGGGGAGCAGGAGGAGGGGGGGTCTTAAGGCTGTCTGCTCAGCTCTTAGAGCCCATTCACTGTACCTGGAGGCTTTCTGGGCACCTTGTATTTTTAGAAGCAGTTAAACAAAGGGCCATTCACAGCTGATTTGCTCAGAAGGAAGCCACCAAAGATCCATTGCTCCTTTCCTAGGCAGCCAGCCAAGAAGGATTTGAGCCTCAGCTATTCGGCCCAAGAAGAGCCACGTGGCAAGCTCACATTAAGCACTCACCCAGCAAAGGTTCCCAAGCAGAGGTGAAATTCAGCAGGTTCTGGAGAACCGGTAGCGGAAATTTTGAGTCGTTCAGAGAACCGATAGCAGAAATTTTGAGAACTTCGGAGAACTGATAGCAGAAATTTTGAGAACTTTGGAGAACTGATAGCAGAAATTTTGAGAACTTCGGAGAACCGGTAGCAGAAATTTTGAGAACTTTGGAGAACTGATAGCGGAAATTTTGAGAACTTCGGAGAACTGATAGCAGAAATTTTGAGAACTTTGGAGAACCGGTAGCAGAAATTTTGAGAACTTTGGAGAACTGATAGCGGAAATTTTGAGAACTTCGGAGAACTGATAGCAGAAATTTTGAGAACTTTGGAGAACCGGTAGCAGAAATTTTGAGAACTTTGGAGAACTGATAGCAGAAATTTTGAGAACTTCGGAGAACTGATAGCAGAAATTTTGAGAACTTTGGAGAACCGGTAGCAGAAATTTTGAGAACTTTGGAGAACTGATAGCAGAAATTTTGAGAACTTCGGAGAACTGATAGCAGAAATTTTGAGAACTTCGGAGAACCGGTAGCGGAAATTTTGAGAACTTCGGAGAACCGGTAGCAGAAATTTTGAGAACTTCGGAGAACCGGTAGCGGAAATTTTGAGAACTTTGGAGAACTGATAGCGGAAATTTTGAGAACTTTGGAGAACTGATAGCGGAAATTTTGAGAACTTCGGAGAACCGGTAGCGGAAATTTTGAGAACTTCGGAGAACCGGTAGCGGAAATTTTGAGAACTTCGGAGAACCGGTAGCAGAAATTTTGAGAACTTCGGAGAACCGGTAGCGGAAATTTTGAGAACTTTGGAGAACTGATAGCGGAAATTTTGAGAACTTCGGAGAACCGGTAGCGGAAATTTTGAGAACTTTGGAGAACTGATAGCGGAAATTTTGAGAACTTCGGAGAACCGGTAGCGGAAATTTTGAGAACTTCGGAGAACCGGTAGCAGAAATTTTGAGTCGTTCGGAGAACCGGCAAATGCCACTTCTGGCTGGCCCCAGAGTGGGGTGGGAATGGAGAATTTGCAGTATCCTTCGCCTGCCACGCCCACCAAGCCACACCACGCCCCCTCAAGCCACGCCCACAGAACCGGTAGGGAAAAACAGATCTGAATTTCACCACTGTTCCCAAGGGCTCTACTTCCACCTGGACATTTCGTCGGATTATCCCAACCGATCTAGGGTAGCTCCGTCTTTACGCAAGAGCTCCAACGTTGGGGATGGACAGGAGTCTTATAAAATGGGCTTTGCCAACACACAGGAACACAAGGAGCTCCTTTTGAGCTGTGCCCCGGAATTCTGTTTTGCTGTTCATCGTATCCTAAACCAAACAAGGCAGGGAATATTCCAGAGAGATAAGGTAAAGGTTCCCCTCGCAGATATGTGCTACTAGTTCCCGACTGTAGGGGGCGGTGCTTAGCTTTATTTCAATGCCGAAGAGCCAGCGCTCTCCGAAGACGCCTCCGTGGTCATGTGACCGGCATGACTAAATTCCGAAGGCGAATGGAACGCTGTTCCCTTCCCACCAAAGGTGGTTCCTATTTTTCTACTTGCATTTTTACGTGCTTTCAAACTGCTAGGTTGGCAGAAGCCAGGACAAGTCACGGGAGCTCACTCCGTTACGAGGTGCTAGGGATTCGAACCGCCAAACTGCCGACCTTTCAGATCGACAAGCTCAGCCTCTTAGCCACTGAGCCACCATGTCCCTTGTGTCTTGATCTCTCTTGATATTGTGCCTCGATATCTCCAGAGATATCGAGGTTGAAATGACAGCGTCTTTTTTACTCCACTGGAAGGCAATTTCATCCCGATTTAGCCAATCAGCATCTGTCGACCTCGTTCCCTTTCGTAATGGAGGACAATGCTGGTTTGTTCAGCCTGACAAACCCTCCTCGCCAGTACATTTCAAAAGTTACGAAGGCAAATGTTTCTGAAGCTCGCCTACTTGAAGACAGGAGGACTTCAATTCCCAGAATCACAGCTTGGAAGAGTTAACTACACACATTTCGGGGCACGGAGGAGAAAAAACTGATTAGAAACATAACCAGGAACATAATCTTGACAATCTGCCCCTTTCTCTTTTGCACCCTTCCCTCTCCGCCCAGATCAAGCCGGTTTCTTTCAGTCAAAAAAAAATTCTTCCTACTCAGGTATGGAATATTTTTCTATTGGTGATTTATTAAAAGCCAGAATGGTTTAGAGGGAGGGAGATTTGGGCTGATATCTCCAGTCAAGGGACTAAAAGCATGGGTGTCAAACTGGATTTCTTCCAGGGCAGGATTAGCATTGTAGTTCTCACTTGCTTGGCCTGGCAGGATGGCCTAAGCGATGGGCCATTAAGAAGTGTTTGTACAAGTCCGAAGAAGCCATCTCCAGAAGCTCCTTTTATAGCAGGGAGGGGTGGGGAAGAGAGAGAGAGAGAGACAGAGAAAGAGAGACAGGCAGAGACAGAGAGAGACAGAGACAGAGAAAGACACAGAGAGAGAGACAAACACAGACAGAGACAGAGAGAAAGGCAGAGACAGAGAGAAGCAGAGAAAGACAGAGAGAGGGGGGGGAGAGAGACAGACAGACACACACACAGAGACAGAGAGAGACAGACAGACACAGAGACAGAGAGAAAGGCAGAGACAGAGAGAGAGAGAGAGAGACAGACAGACAGACAGACAGAAAGACAGAGACATACAGAGAGAGAGGCAGAGAGAGAGAGACACAGACAGAGAAAGACAGAGAGAGAGACAGAGAGAGACAGACAGACACAGAGAGCAGAGAGAAAGGAAGAGACAGAGAGGCAGAGAGAGAGAAAGACAGAGAGAGAGAGAAGAGAAAACACACTACACAGTCAAACTCTATTGCAAACAGGAGCAACAAAACATTGAGGTTTGTCCCGAATGGCCATAAACCCAGTTAGGAAGTGTTACATGCTTATTTTCCAACCAGGCTTGTAAAGGGGCCGCAGGACACGAAGAGGGGACAAGGAGAATCAGAAGAAAAAAATTAAGCCATCGGATTGGAGGTGGCTGTAGGGTATACGGCCCTCAAAGTCAAATTTATTTATATCTCGCCTTAATTATTTTTATAAATAACTCAAAGCGGCACTTGGCACACGCTTTAAGATTATCTATTTGTGCCTCCCACTGATTCGCAGTCACAGCTCAAAGAACCGCACTGGGATCTTGGCTCACATCTGCGTTTTCCCAATGGGGCACAGGCCTTTTCTCAGCACAGGTTTTCGAGTGTCTTTAAAGTGGGGGGGGGGAGGGGGCACGACTACGGCCCCTTTGCGGCCCATGGACTTTAACTCCCAGAATTCTTTAAAGCCACCCTTGCTTGAAAGGGTGCCAGGCTGAGAAAGTTTAATAGGGTATATCTGGACACAATTTATTCTGCACCCTTCCTAAGAGCCAACCTAGAAAAAGGAAGGAAAGAAACGGAATTGGCTAGCCTCAAATTCACTTATAATATTAAACCATAATGAATAAGGCCATTGCCTCCATATTAGGCTTTTTAATCCATTATTTACCATAGTTTTCGGAGTATAAGATGCTCCGAAGTATAAGATGCACCTAGATTTTGGGGAGGAAAAGAAGGGAAAATATCTGCCTCTGCCTCCCAGCAATTTGCCATGTGGAGCAAACAGCAAGTTTCACTTTCAATTTCTCCAGAACATCAGCTGTTTCAGGCTGCAGGGATTGCTATAGCCTATTGAAGCCCCCCCCCCCCTTTTGCTGCAAAGAGGTAAATTGCTGGGAGGCAGAGGCCTAAGGGTTGGGGCCAGTGGGGCTACATTCAGTGTATAAGACGCACCCAAATTTTCATCCTCTTTTAGGGAGGGGAAAAGGTGCATTTTATACTCCGAAAAATACGGTATTCTTTCAAAAACAATAAACGTTTCTGCAGAAAAACGGTTCTTGGTCCTGCCGTCCATATATTGAGCATCTATTCTGCCCCACCCTAATAGATTGTGGTGACTAAACAAGATAGAAACTGTCATGGGAAAATACAAATTCTAAATAGAAGACATGGTGGCACTAAATTCATGTAAAATACCCCGTTTTTCCAAAAATAAGACTTCCCAGGATAATAAGCCCAATTGGACTTTTGAGCGCATGTGCTGAAATAATGCCTCCTTCGAAAATAAGCCCTCCCTGAAAATATTGCAACACAGCAGCAGCCATGCGGTGACCACGCTCGCCGCCTCCTGCACCTCAAAAATAATAAGACCTTTGTGAAAATAAGGCCAGGTGCTTATTTTGGGGGGTCAAAAGAAAATAAGAGCCTGTCTTATTTGGGGGGAAACACGGTTTATAGGTGGATGTGTATGTTGCCCAGTGTCCCAATTTCTCACATTCCTGGTATCCTCAGGGAGAGCGTCTCTGCTCTAAAGAGATATCTCTGCCAGCAGGAACAAGACCAAGCAATGAACTGACATGCCCAAGTGGCACAAGAGGAAAACATTGGAAGGGAAAAAGAACCAGACATTTTGTCCCAACGGGGAAGAGATGGATTTGCAAGAGGGAGAAACAAAACCGCATCACACCAACCCTGCGCAAAGAGGCCAAGCTCGCTACCAACTCACAAAGCCTGTTCGTGCTGGGAACAAGAAGCATCCTTCAGCCAGGAAGGAAAACAAGAGAAGGCAAAGAAAGCAGCCACTATTGGCCGTAAGCGCAACCAACGGAAAGCAGAGCGGAATATAGAATAACAAAAGAGTTGGAAGGGACCTTGGAGGTCTTCTAGTCCAACCCTGTGCTCGGGGCACTCCTCAACTTACAATACCATTAGAGTGGCCCAGAAAAAAGCGGCTTACGACCATTTTTTCACACTTATAACCGTTGTAGCACCCCCATGAGTCACATGAATCAATTTTGGATGCTAGGCCACTGGTTCATATTTAACGACGTTTGCAGCGCTCCGGGGTCATATGATCAGCTTCTGCAACCTTCCGATTGTTGTGGCCGGCCAGCAGAGCTGGCAGCAGATTCAGACAGGGAGGAGGTTGGGGAGGAACATGGGCCAGTCCTGGAGTCTGAGGAAGGCTCTGATGAGGGCTCTGTGTCAGAGGCAGAGAGGGAGCCAGGCCCGTGTGACAGTTATCAGCTGCCTTCAGAGTCAGACATCAGTGAGGCAGAGGAACAGCTGCAGCCTGTTCCCAGTGTGCGCATGTGCAGAGCTGCCAGACGAAGGGAACAGCTAAAGAACAGGGGACGACTTGGGAGTAAGGCCACAGGTGGATGATGAATGTCCCCTCCCAGAGGAAATAAAAGAGGAGCGGAAGGGGAGTGGAGTTTGCAGGAGACAATTAGTTTGCTTAATTGGTTCGTGACTCTCTGAAACTCCTTGCCAAGTTTTGTAGATATCGGCCTGGCAGCTCTCCAAGCCAGAGAAGGTCTGTGACTGTAAATCCTCCCTTGAAAGACTTTGCTGGATGTGAATGAGCAGAATTCACAGTCAATTAATAAAAGGGATTTTTGTCAGGACCAGGAGTTTGCTTCAGGCTCTTGGGAAGCTTCAGTCAGAACACCAACAAGACAAAGTGAATCTTTGACCTAGTCAAAGATTCACTTAACAACCGTGATATTAATTTAACAACTGCAATGATTCACATAACAACTGTGGCAAGAAAGGTCATCAGTTGAGACAAAACCCACTGAACCAAGGTCTCATAAACTTTGAGCTCAATTGTGGCTATAAACCTAATACCATTCTGGACACATGGCTGTTCAACCTCTGCTTGAAAACCTCCAAGGAGGGGGGCACTCACAACTTCGGAGGGCAGAAAAATCCCACGGATGAATTGCTCTCACCTTCTGCAACCCCAAACTGGGTAATCTCAGTTTGCACGAGTCACTCTGTGTCCAGCTCAGTCTGACCAGGTCCGGAGTCCTTCCCTGGGCAGAAATTAGGACACTCAAAACTTGAATAGGATACTTTCTCTCCCCCCACCCCCCTTGTTCGTGTTGATAATTGCAGACAAAGCAGGGATTGTGAAAAAGAGAAAGAGCAAGGAAAAGGCTGGTGCCAATTTTGTGGTTCCCTCTCTCCCCCTCGGCAAACCCGGCGACAGGATGCGGTTTTTAAGGACCGACGACGATGACCCTGGTGGGACTAGAAAACCTTTGAAGGCACCCTAACCGTAACCTTTATTGGTACCGCCCGAATTATATTTAAAAGGGGTGTTGATATCAGCTCGAGGGAGGAGGCAAACCTCCCCAAATTTTAAAACGGTTCTCCCCCCCCCTAATTACATATTCGTATCTTGGATTGCAAGGCAACAAATTAAAAAATAAAGTAGGATTTTGGGCACTTGTGGGGAACCTCCTCTGATGCTGAACTACAATTCCTAAACTGCTGGAATTAGGGAAACGGATAGGATAACCCAGGGGTCAGCAACTTTAAACACTCAAAAAGAGCCACAAAGGTCCTAACCGGAAGCCCCCCGTTCAATTCGGAGCTGACCAGAAGTCCAGTTCCCCCACCATAGAGTCTCCTCCTAGCCTGGCATCCTTTTTCCTCTGCTGACTGGAAGTCCGGTTCCCCCACCATAGATTCTCCTCCTAGCGCGGCATCCTTTTTCCTCTGCTGACCGGAAGTCCGGTTCCCCCACCATAGAGTCTCCTCCTAGCGTGGTATCCTTTTCCCTCTGCTGACCAGAAGTCCGCTTCCCCCACCATAGAGTCTCCTCCTAGCGTGGCATCCTTTTTCCTCCACCTGTCCTAACTGAAAGCCCTATCAATTGTGGAGCCGACCTGCGACAGGGAGCTGCAGCAGAGGGATAAAAGAGCCACATGCGGCTCCAGAGCCAACGGGTTGCTGACCCCTGGTATAGCCCGTTTCATAATATCTGGACTGAATTTATTGGCGGTCCCAGACCAATGAAACAGAAAATCCGGAATTTAAAGCAGGGGTCTCCAAACTTGGCAGCTGTAAGACTGGTGGACTTCAAACTCCCAGAATCCCCCAGCTAGCTTGGGAAAGCTGCCAAGTTTGGAGACGCCTGATGTAAAGTATAGATACCCCCCCCCCCCCATTAAAAACATCTCTGCCAATGCACATACAAACCAGAGAAAGATTCACAGAGACCCTTGTGTCTACCATGTGGTTTTTTAAATTTTATTTTAGATATCAAGAAGTGACTGTTTTGGATCCACTTAAGAGTTCAGCATTCTTTGCCAGCCTAATTTTATATTTTAAAAAATAATAATAGGCCACATAGTTGGCAGAGGTTATTCGTCCTTTAATATTTGCCAACCCTTACCGAGAGGGAGAGTCATAATCCCACCCAACTGGACAGAATTAAAAGAGCAGAAATCTGTCCCAAAGAGCCATTCCAAATGATAGTTTTGTCAATGAGGTTAGGAGAAAGGAAATTCTCTCTATTAGAAGCAGAGGAGCTAAATCGAGGGATTTAAAGCTGAGAAGCTGGCAACACTGTTTTCCCTCAACCAAGAACAAAGCAGATTACAATTTTATTTCTTTTACAAGCCTTACAAGAGAGCCAGTCTGGTTTAGGCCTCAGGGTAGAAAGCAGGAGCCTGTGAATTCTAGCTCCGCCTGGGACACCAAGCCATTTGGATGGATCTTGGGCCAACCACAGGCTCCCAGCCCTAGGAAAGGGGCAATGGCAAACCACTTCTGAAAAACCGTGCCCAGAAAGATGCAGGAACTTGTCTAGACAGTTGCACTGACTCCAAGGGACTAAAGGAAATTGCTCCACTCAAACACTGACTGTAAATGGCATCCAGTGGCCATTAATGCCCTCTTGCATGCCAGGGCTCAATTCCACACTTTGGATGTCACAACAACCCTCCAAGATGGGCCAGATTAAGCAGGGCCACCCCAGGATACCCAGCATTAAGCAGCAGTGGTACAGACGTGGCTGTCGGGATGCTGCTCAACTCGTACAGATAGTCCTCAACTTACAACAGTTCATTTTTAGTGACTGTTTGACCGTTACATCACTAAAAAAAGGTGACTTAGGACCATTTTTCACACTTACGACCGTTGCAGCATCCTGGCGGTCACCTGGTCAAAATTCAGACGCTCCTATTTACGACCGTTGCAGTGTCCCCAGATACGTGTCTGCGCGCACACACACATACACATATACAAACACACACGCATTTCCTCCAGAGTCCCGACGACGTCAGAAAGCAAAGCCCCCTGCAGAGCGTCTGCCCGAGTTAGAGCCGAACTAAAATGATTGCAGAAGGAGCCTCGGAAACCCGCAGTTCTTTCCCACAAGGCGGGAAGGCGACACGTGTCTACACATACACGCACGCACACACAAACACACACACCCCTCTTCCTCTCGGCTTCCGACGACGGCAGAAAGCCAGGCGCCCGCCCGAGTCAGATCCGCCCGCCTCTCCCCCTTCAGCGGATCCCGACGTACATACAAAGGCGGCGGCGGCTTCTTCAGCTCCGCAGCTTCCTCGGGGCAGCAGCAGGACAAGGATCCTCCAACCCGCCATCCCGAGGCGCGGCTGAACCCCGGAGCTCTCTTCCTGGCCCGCCAGTCACCGCCTCATTCCCACGAAGCGGCCGACACGGGCAGCGCGCGACTCGCATACCTGCGCGGCGGCAGCGCGCGATCGCCTCCTCCCCTTCTTCCCCCCCTCCCCTCCCCGAACGCCTGCAGCGCGCCGTCACTCCCGGCGGGCTCGCGATCGGCCGGCTCAGGCTCCGCCCCCTCCGGCAGCCTATGAGCGGCGGCGGTCCGGCTCCCGCCTCGCGCCGCCATTGGTTCCTTCTAACACCGTCGCGGCAAGGCCACGCCCCACCAGCAAGAAAGGAGGGGTAGGGGGCGAGCCGGCCTGGGAAGGAGGGAAATAAAAATTAAAAAAAGCTCCTTCGCTCTTAAAGGGGCCGCGGCCTCCCGAGGACGGGATTGGCTCCCTGGAGGTGGTTTAGAATAGAATAGAATAGAATATGGAAAGAATAGAATAGAATAGATCGAGGGTCCTTCTCGGGCAGAGACCCCCAAGGCAGCAGGGGCTGCAATGCAGTGCCCTGAGTGGGCGGGCCAAAAGCCCTTCCTCCAAATCTGATTGCCGTTTACTCAGCAGTAAACCCTCTGAGCTTATTTTCTTGCAGACGTTTCATTACCCTAACTTGTAACATCATCAGTGCTAGAACGGAGTGGGTTTTTCTGCTAGCCCTTGGAGGCCTGATGTTGTTACCTATTTGGGTAACCAAACGCCTGCAAGAAAACAAGCAAGCTCAGAGATTACAAAAATTGGGGGGGGGGGGTTTCCCCCCTCCCAAGACTTTCTGGTTTTTCTTTTCTTTGAAGACGTTTCGCTTCTCATGCAAGAAGCTTCTTCGGCTCTGACTGAATGGTGGAGGAAGCTGAAGAAGCCTCTTGGATGGGAGGCGAAACGTCTTCAAAGGGGGAAAAACACCCAGACAGTCCAGTTGCCTCTTGAAAAAAAGGCTCTTGGGGACAACCACGACCTGGATGGCTGAGAATCTCCATAGACCCCTCCTTCCAACACTGAGCTACAAATATACTCCTTTATTGGAAGTAAACCCACCGGAATGCTTGCAGCATATCCCTCTTGTCTAAGACCTGGGAAGGGCTTTCTCCCCCAGCCATGGGAAGGGTACAGAATGGCCCTTCAAGCAGGGGTGAATTTCAGCAAGTTCTGGAGACAGGCTCTAAATCAGGGGTGTCCAAACTTGGGAACTTTAAGACTTGTGGACTTCAACTCCCAGGATTCCCCAGCCAGCCATGCTGGCTGGGGAATTCTGGGAGTTGAAGTCCACAAGTCTTAAAGTTCCCAAGTTTGGACACCCCTGCTCTAAATGAACTACTGTAGGCCTCCATTTACAATGATTAGTGTAGCAGCCATTTAAAGTTACAGAGGGACTGAAGAAAGTAACTTACGACTGGTCCTCACACTTACGACCACTGCAGAGCCCATGGTCACACGATCATAATTCAGATACTTGGCAAAAGGGCAGTATTTGTAATTGTGGCATCCTGGAGTCATTTGGGGTCCGTTTTTGAGACTTTCCAAGCTGGCTAAATCAATAGGGAAGCCAGATTTGCATAATGGCTGCATGATTCACTTAATAACTAGTGATCCGCTTAACAACCGTGGCAAAAGAGGTCATAATAAGGGGCGCAACTCACTTGTCACCTTCACAACGGAATTTCTGATCCCAATTGTGGTATTGCTGCATTTAAGTACATAATTCCTGAGCTAGAATGGCCTACCCAGGAGATAGTAAATAACTCGTCTTAAGCAGAAGTAGCAGCGACGCTGCTCCTCTGGGGCCCTAATATATCCACAAATTTTCTCCCAGTTTTTAATTTTGTAGAAATTAAATAATGGGCATTGTGTCTTGCAAAGTTCCAGCTTCTACCACTGGTTTTTGTTTTCATTTTGTCTGTGGGAACCCATTTAGGCCCAACACAATAATTAAACAAAGGCTTGCTGTAAGCTACGCCTTTGTCTGGACAGTCATCTGAGGTGAAAGGAAGAGAGGCAGGAGAACAGAGCAAGCTCACCAGGGAGTTTTCAATATCTCTCTCTATTTCTGCGACATTGAAGTCCAACTATTTTCGCGTCTATAGCTACACATTTTAGCAATGCAAAGATGAAATAACAGGAATTCCTAATAGCTTCATCTTCGTTACGTGCAAAAAAACCAAACAAACTCAAAAGTCGAAACTATACATGCTGAACAATAGTGGAGCACAGTAGTTTACTTGGGAGCTACGTGGTTCCTGGAAAGCGAGGGGCTTACTTTACAGGATTGCACATAAAAGTTGTTTTCCATCGCAGCTTTTCCCCCCCTAACTATCTATTGCTATTGGAGGTGTGGAAGGGAAGACATCCGGGCTCAATTTGTACCATTGTTGCAGGAGAGAAAGTGATATTTTAATTACCGCTTGAACCAAAGGCCATTTCAGGAGGATGGTGCCAGTCATACTCTTTCCACCCCTTCCCCGATTCACTTTTATTTCTCATACAACTCAGCAATGGATTGGTAAACTTCAAGACAGGAAAGGATGGGTTGAACTCTGCTTTTATTGATGTAATAGAAGTGACATCTGACAATCCGATGCACTTCTTTTAACGGCAGGTAATGTATAGAGAGAGTTACAGAGTGCACTGTCGGGAGGCGTGACTCAACTCGAACACAAGACAGCTCAACAACAGCGGCACAAGCAACCCTGCGTAGCCTTCGGTTGGGCGGAGTGCAGTGATGGGAACAATTCCGGCGGCCTGCCTGGCTCGCTCGCCTTCAGTTTCGTGAGCAAAATGGGGTTTTCCCCAAATCTTCCTATCCTGCCAAAAACCAGCGCAATCTATTCCTGAACCAACCCACTGTGAAAATATATATATATATATATATATATATATATATATATATATATATATATATATATATATATATATATATATATATAATCTGATATCCCTTGGGTCTACAGGCAAGGAGGAACAGGGGAGTTAAATTTGCTTTCTAAAACTTCCCAGGGGCAGGAGAGGGGGCTCTCGTGTCAACCCCCTACTGGAGTGTGTGTGTGTGTGTGTGTGTGTCAATCTGATCAAGTCAGGAGCATCCTGCTTACGAGGGAATGAGCATTCTTGGTGTATCTCGTGGCAAGGACCAGAGGGAGCCCCTGCAAAATCGAGCCAACTACAGTGTAGCCGAGCTCGTGAGTGGAGTGTTTTGGCAGAGTGCTGACAACACAGACTTACAGAAAGGGAGAGAGGCTGGGAAGGTGAGATTTAGGACAAAGTAGGACGCCAAGCCTCGCCTACAATGCCGTACTAAATAAGCCAGCCAGGATTCCTAGTTTCCCGACAAAGCGGATCGCTCCAGAAGAGAAACTGGGCGATTCCCGGCTGCTGGATCATACTGGCTCCTAACAAGTAAGGCGGGATAGCCCGGGACAAGGAAGAAATGGGGGAGGAAGTTCCACTTATCAAACTATTTCAAGTATTTCTAAATTGAAGTCTCTCTCTTTCCCCCACCCCCACCATCCCCACCCCCCCAGTTACTGCACTCGATGGCTTAGGGCAGTCACTACTACCCGCTCTACAGACAAAGAACAAAATGGCAAGCAGCTGCTGGTCTAATGCGAGAGGGGCAGGGGGGGGGGTGAGACAGGAGGAGGGGGCGTTCGTTGCCGGGATCCGTTTTACTGGACAGGCACTACACGCATGGTGTTGGTGTAACCGGATCCAGGGCGCCAGCCGGTAAGCACGATGACCAGATCGCCTGACTTGAAGAATCCACGAGCTTTGCCTGGAACAGGACCAAAACAGGAAAAGTGAGGAAGCAGGACGGGTGAATGTGGAATCCACAGATAGTCCTTTGACTTATGACTGGTCGCTTAATGGCCATCTTTAATAGCAATAGCACTTAAGATATATATACTGCTTCACAGGCCTTTACAGCCCTCTCTAAGCGGTTTACAGAGTCAGCCTCTTGCCCCCAACAATCTGGGTCCTCATTTTACCCACCTCGGAAGGATGGAAGGCTGAGTCAACCTTGAGCCTGGTGAGATTCGAACTGCCAAATTGCAGGCAGCTGGCAGTTAGCAGAAGGAGCTTGCAATAAGAGTACTGCCTGTAGTGGAATGGCTGAATTTTATACCCACAATGTTGGGCACATTAGTTTTATTGCCGGAGTGTACCTATGGTGGCGTACAACAGAAGCCTTTAAACTTGGCAGCCTTAAGACTTGTGGACTTCAACTCCCAGAATTCCATAGTCAGCATGGCTGGCTTGGGAATTCTGGGAGTTGAAGTTCACAAGTCTTTAAAAAGTTGCCAAGTTTGGAGAACTCCCTGCTGTACCCCCCCCCCCCCACCTCCCAAATGTTACCAGTTTCTGGAAAGTGCATTTTCACAGCAGCAGCTCCCTTCGGCTTCCATGCTCGTCTTGCGGGAAGGAAACCCGAGACCCATAAAGGACGTCTTACCAACATTCATGCCCAAGTTGACGCGGAGATCGACGTCTTCAGCCCATGCGTCCAGGGCTGCGTCCTTGCACAACACGGGGAAAATGCCACGGTAGAGGTGGGCCTGGCGGGCGGTCTGAGCATTACGGGTCACAGCAATGATGGGGGCCCGTGGTCGGTACCTGGACACCAGGTGGGCAGATCTGGAAAAGAGTTGGGAAGCTTAAATCATCTTCACCACCGTCAGCTGGCTTCAACACAGCACACAAGTCTACAAGTGCAGTTTTGCTTTAAAAAGGAGGGAGAGACAAAGGGTGGAAAAAGACACCTTGAGACTGAAACATAAACATCACCATTTCAACTGTTCTAATATTACTGTATTTTTCAGAGTAGAAGATGCACCAAGATTTTGAAGAGGCAAATAAAAAAAGGGGGAGTTGCAATCTGCAGACCTCCCCAAAACGGCCCGATTTTTGTGAAAACGGGCCCGTTTTTTGTCACAAAAAGGGCATGAATAGCCTTTAGGAGGCTTAGAGTGCTCCTGGGGGCTGGGGCAAAAATGAACAAAAACAGCCTGTTTTTCTCTCAATTTTTGCCCTCCCCAGCCCCCAGGAGCACTCTGCAAGCCTCCTAAAGGCTCCGCACGGCCATTTTTTACAAAATGCTGCATTCAGTGTATAAGATGCACCCAGATTTTCAGCCTTTTTTTTTTGAGGGGAAAAGGGGGCGTCATATACTCCGAAAAATACGGTATTTAAAAAATATCAGTTCCCAGGAGGAAACAACCAGTCTACAGAATTAACACATTCTAAATGGAACATTGTTAATTTCTCTTTCCAATTTCCCTCAACATCAAGCATTTGCAAATAAGGCAATTGGGTATCTTACTAAGAGATTGAAAGCATTTACAGAACTACAATTAGGGAAATACGATCCAGAACTAAATGATGTTTGCAAAACACATAAGCAAACAGTGGGTAGGAACCCTTTATGAGAAAAGAGTAAGAAAGGTTTAAGCAGGAAGCATGTTCCAATTTCACAGGGTGTGCCAATATACTGGATTGCTCATTGCAGTGGCTTCTTTGTCTGTTATTTCCTCCAAATCTGCATTCCACAGCTGCAAAAATACTCTGCCCCGCTCCCGATAAACCTTGTTTTGGAAAATCAATCGTTTAGAACTCTGCATCAATTCTAGCTGCAAATAATAATAATAATAGTGCAGATCTGCACTATTAATTGGTCTGATCTACAGAAAATAAATTCGCTCTGAAGTTTCAACAGAGATATAAACTGCAGACTTGCAGCCAGTTGCTTGACATGCTAAACCTGGCATAACCAAGCCGTTGCCGTGTTTTTGTAACACACTATGTTCAAATATACATTAGTTTAGTATGGTGGCCTGCGTCCCATCATACACTGAATCACAAGCAAACTCACCTCCTTTTCATGTGCAAAACTGTGTGCTGATAAAAATGAGATCAAAGATTCAGCGGCACTCTTTTTGGAGTGTATTACACAGCTGCTGAGCTGCGGGCATTGCCCATTCAATAAATTTGCTGGAGGTTTATGCCCTGGGAAGTGCCCTCTTTTTAAAAAAAAGCTTTTTAAGACCTTCCCACACAAATTATGAGCCCCGTGAAAATTCCCGCGATGCTTTGCTTCTCCTTTTGTTTGCACATGTCCACAGCGAGCCGCTGTTTCATGGTTATTGTCCGAGACGGTGCTTCTCAACTTTGACAACTTTTGAGACGTGTGGACTTCCCCAACCAGCATGAATTCTGGGAGTTGAAGTCCACGCACCTCAAAAGTTCCGGAGGTTGGGAAACACTGGCACTATCACAAGCTTGTGATACCCAAACTTAATTCTTAACAGTGGTGCGTTTAATTCCTTGTCCAACCCTATGCAAAGTTTAGGAAGTTCAGGGTGGTGCTGTGAAGCTGGAGGACCACTGACTAAGCAAGCAGCTCCTAGCCTGGGAAGACCTAGTCCAAGGCTACATTAGCAGCGCTTCCATCCCGAGACCGAAAACCTGTGCTTGAGAGGGAGAAAGAGAAGAGGCTCAGAAGCAGGGCGTGTCTGTTATCTGGCCATCCGAGTAAGTCCTCGCGACTTCTGCCAGCACCTTCCGCCTCCTACCTTCCAGACTTGGTGAGCACAATAATGGCCCCGCTGCAGCACTTGAAGGAGGCTTCTACGGCACCCACAGCGGCGGCTTCGGTAGGGTCTCGGTTCAGGGGGGCCAGCCGGCGGAGCTCTTCAAACAATTGCCTGTGAAAGATGGCTGCCTCGGCTTCGCGAGCAATCTATAAGAGCAACATGCGTTCGGGTGACGGCGGTCATGTCAGGCACCGCTTCGGCGCAAGAGTGATGGTGGGAGGATGGCGGGTCGAGCGGAGAACCAGGGTGGAAGCAACCAAGGTCATCCTCCACAAGAGCAGGTGAGTCTTGGCCTCCTTGGTTTGCATCCACCGCCTGGCCTCACCTGGTGCAAGACTTGCCACCTCACCCCACGCCAGTCTGCCAGTGACCTGTGCATTCATTCCTTCATGCACGAACCTCTCTGAGTCTGCTTCGACCTACCTCAAGTCCTGCTTGGTTAAGACAGATGGAGACAGGCTGATTTTTTTATTTTAGTTTTAAGAGTGCTGTGGGAGAACCCGAACTAGCATGGAGCACAACACCTGGAAATTTGCTTTTTTTTTCCCTTTCTTTTTTTCAGAGCATCTCAAAATGACCAGTAACAAATCCTCTAGGCAAGCTTAAGTTGGTTATTCTGGCTAACTCTGAGCCCCTACCTGCCCGACTCTGTCAAAACTATCAGAGCGGAAGCTAAGCACTTAAAAGAGGCCTGCACAGCGCCGACAGCCATGGCATCAGAAGGGTTCCGGCTGCTAGAAGTGTGTCGATAAAGTTCTTCAAACAGCTGACGGTGAAAGATTGCGGCCTCGGCCTCCCGAGCTATCTGTAGGCCAAGAGCGAGAGGGAGGGAAGGAGGGGAGGGAAGAGCAACACAGAAAAGAAGGAAAGAGATGTATCGAGTGATATGATCACGTCAGTAAGGCAAAAGAGAGTTAATTGCTTATTTGACATGCATGACGACGGTGAGGGTGAGGCAGCAATCGGCTTCCCAAATCTGAATCGCCACCCAAAGCCACAAAATCAGCGTTCAAGAGCGGGTGATATCGTTCAGGCCGCGTGGAAGAGAGATAAGTTGCTCCAATCCACCCAAGGAGTTAACTAAATCAGAAGGATTCAGGGCATCCATGCTAAATTCTGATTGCAGAACCCAACATTAATATTTTTTTTCTTTTGAAAAAATATCCTGAGGTTTGAGGAATCTGTTGCTGCACCACCGTAATTTTTTTTAGCAGGAAACCAAGTCTCTCATTTGGCTGGAGAGCTTCCACTTTAAAGAGAATCTGCTAGCTGCTTTGTTAAGAATTCGACCCAACTCAGCTATCCTCCCTTCCAGTGCAGGGGGGTTCAAGTAATCGCCTTTCCCTGAGAAACTGTCAACCCCAAAGATGATTCATTTTCAACAAAGATGTATTGAACTTGTTTTATGTCCCTCCCGTTTCAGGAATTAAGCTTATACCTGTTCTTCCCAGCCAAAAGTTGAGACTTGGGTAGCATTTTTAAAGCATGCAGAGTTTTACACATTCCAGATTATTATAACTAGGCAGTTAAAGTAAGAGTCGATAAGGATTATTTGCAACGTGATACACATTAGGGAAAGCAGCATAATCAAGTTTTGGAAATGACAATTTTTACAGTACCTTAGGCCCCACAAGGATCAAGATTAATGTGATTTTTTAACAAAGGTCGGTAGACGGAGAAGATGATACAAAACCAGAAACCCACCATGACACAGGAGGTTAGTCTCAGCAGAAGGCAGTGGTATCAGCAGAGGTGAATCTTAGAAGCTGTTATCTTTAAAGGCAACCTGAAATACCCCCTTTCTGGGAATCTGTTACAGCAGCCGATCTGTTCTCTCAAAGACGAGGTCGTGAATGTGTGTGTCTGGCTCCAGAATGGGAGGCTAACAGGAGGGAAGGCACCCCCTCCCACCTCTATAAAGACAAAATTCCTCTTTATTTTGTCCTCCTAGGAAAAGCACGTTCCGATTATAATTCAAAAAGGCTTTAAACAACTCCTGGAAGCCTTAAGGGTTTCAATATCTTTCAAGTCGCTAAATCAGGCTGTTGTTTCCCCTCTCTTATTTCAAAATATTATTAATTTCAATGTTAACGAAGGTGTCCGGAAGAACATCTTGTGGGCAAGCAATTCTCCTGAGATACTTATGGCAAACAGGACACTTGTTTCTAAATCTTAAAAGTCAGTTAAATTTAATACACCCCAGCAAGGGGTTGAGGGCAGTGGTGGGATTCAGCCAGTTCGCACCTATTCGGGGAAAACCAGCTGTTAACTTTCTAAGCAGTTCAGAGAACCAGTTGTTGGAAGAAATCTCCTTTTGTTTTTTCCCACTTTTCAGAGCTATTCCTGTAAGGAAGGAAACATTCTGGTGTTGTTTCTAGCCTAATTTTGATTGCCCTCTTTACAGAAACTGCCTCTCCGGTTAACCCTGATTACCTTGTCACAGCTAAGGCGAAGCTCCCATTAATCTGAGTGATGTTGAGTTGGCTATGCCCACCCAGTCACATGACCACCGAGCCACGCCTACTCAGCTGGTCATTATGGCATTGAACAGTTAAATTATTTGAATCCCACCACTGGTTGAGGGGCTCCTAGGATCTTTGCGTGTATTTCTCAAATAAAAATAAGAGAAGAACGGGAAGGTTGAATTTTTACTTTTGTCTCTGAATGCCATTAGAAAGCAGGTCAACTTTTCTGTGTGTAAATGTTTCGGGCTGGTGCCAGAAAGTTCTCCAACGAGCCATTTCGGAGGTTTGAATCAACCCTCCAGGGTCCCAATACTTTGGAAGAACTTTTGTACCTGTTAGGTGGTCACGGATTAATATTCCCTCAAGTTCATCCAGTCTTTTGGCCCTAAATCAGGGGCCTTCAACCTGTGGGGCGCGGGCCACTAGTGGGCCATGAGGGGTTTGCAGCTGGGCCACGGGAATGGCCAGCAAGCGTGTGCGTGTATGCATGCTCCATCTGCTGTGAGAGGCCTGCCTAACCCTAACACATACACACACCGGCCCGCAAAGCGGGAAACATTGGGGCACTTTGTCCTAAATGATTTGAAAGCAGATGGGAACATAAGAGAGGCTGTAGAAAGCTATTGGGGTACGTGCCCATTTCAACTAAAGAGGGGTTTTAGGGGATTAGTATGACAACATAATCATGCATTTTGCCTTGGGAATTGTTCTCTACTTTGGTGTGATGAAGGACACAGAGGTTATCAAGAGGAATTCGGCCCAAGCCAAGAGGCAGCGTTAGTATCCTTCTCGTACAGCAGGGGAGGCTCCTTTGAGGAAGCTAACTAACCTGACGCTGCAGCTGACGGTAGTAGGTTATAAGGCTGTTGTAATCCACAGCAAACAGCCAAGGCAATCAGTGTTTTTAATTCTGGTATTTGATGCTAGGTTGGTCAAGGGGGAAAACTACAAAATTCCAAAGCAGATCAGAGAAGGCCTCTGGCAGTTTACGAGGTCAGTCATGCACACTTTTGTAAATCAGGTACTCTTCCAAGAGCACAATAGCTCAGCGGAAGTAAAATCCAAGGGACCATCCCACCCCCACCCACCCACCCACCCCCGGCCCTGTCCCGAAGAAGTTCCAGGGCTGAGACAGAAGTGAGTGTGGGATTCAGACTCACGTATTTCCACGTTGTGGATTTCTCCCCCCTCCCCACGCAAGCTAAAGAACCCAAGTGACTTTTAAACCCCCGATACTGTATTTTTCAGAGTATAAGACGCTCCGAAGTATAAGACACACCTAGCTTTTGGGGAGGAAAAAAATGGGGGGGGGAATCTGCCTCTGCCTCCCAGCAATTTGCCTCCTTGCAACAAACAGCAAACAGTACAAAGGATATATACACTGTTTGTGGTGTTACATTTCAGACTATACTTGTACAGCTGCTGTTAAAATTGATGTGGGTTTCTGGAATTCTCTGCTATTTAAAAGAAGATACACTGCCAAAGGGTGGGAGCTGGTGGGTGGGTGGGGCTACATCCAGTGTATATTTTCACCATCTTTTAGGGAGGGGAAAGGTGTGTCTTATACTCCGAAAAATATGGAAATTAAACCATGGAGATCAACATGCAAGGGACCAAGCCGATTCTCTTGAACATGAGGGATCTGGACAGCTTGGGCAACCCAAGGGGTGGGTGAAAGGGTCTCAAGCTTTGCAAATCTACTAGATTCCCACTCCAGATGTTACACCAGCATGCCCATAAGAAAGCCATTATCTTCTTCAAATAGGGCTCATCTTCTCCAGGTAGGCCATACTTTTAACTTTCACCTATCTGGAGGAGACGAAGGTGGGTAGATGGGTCATGGGGAAGACCAGCCACTGCTGGGTATAAATGCTAGCTACTAGCCTGGGAAAGGATTTGTTGGGATGGGCCACTGGGAGGGAGAGCCGGTGCTACTAAAGCGGCCAGCGTTGAAGGGCCAACTTACCAGGTGCTGCATCTGGACAGCCTCCAGGGGATAATCTCCCTTGGCAGTTTCTCCAGACAGCATAATACAGTCGGCTCCGTCCAGCACAGCATTGGCAACATCGCTTCCTTCCGCACGGGTGGGGCGGGGTTTCTTGATCATGCTCTCCAACATCTGGCAGGGAAAAATGAACGTTACACGCCCCATGGAAGGAGTAAAGTTTTTAAAGGATCTTATTTTTAAAGGATCTCGCAAGCGAAAGGGCGAAGCTGATTCAGCCTCAAACCAATCTCTAAACCTCTGCCACCTCCACGTTTACACTCCCTCTAAGAGTCCTTAGCTAAAATTCTAATTCCAAGCTACCTTTTGGAGGAGAATCACCTTATTGTTAAGAGAGGTCTTGGTCCCATCTTTCAATAGGGTTAAAGCTTTTTGCGTAAATGTTTCAGTTTTGCAATCACTAGTTTATTTTTACCAGACTTTGAAACCGTGTTACAGCTTTTGGTAACATCATGGATAATTTGGGACAGGTTTAGAGGGGGGGGGTGGTGTCTGTCTGTCTGTGTGTGTGTTTGGATTCCTGAATTAGCCACTAGCTTTGGGATGCCCTAAAGGTAAAGGTTCACCTTCCACATATGTGCTAGTCTAGGCATCTCAAACTACGATCCGCGGGCCGGATACGGCTCACCAATGCAAAATATCTGGCCCGTGGAGTGGTGGGATGAAAAGCAACTGCCAGCTTGTAAAGAAGTGCTTTAAAAGTCTTTAAGTCATTAAAAGTCTTTAAAAACAACCTTTCAGACGTTTTTCACAGCCATGTGATCCAGGGCCGGTGGGTGAGTAGGGAAGGGGCTGACTTAATAAGTGAGTGGGTGGATGAAGGACATGTAAAAATCTAAGGATGTTCTGCTGGATATCAACAACCACCCCAGTTGCTAGGCAAGTTCAAATCCTTAATTCTAGGCTAACTTGTAGGATGCTCCAAGAACGGTTCCAGACAAGCTTTCAACGTAATTTATTTTGGTGCTATTTCAGGCACCCCATTAAACTCTGCCCTCTTTCCTTTCCCTTAGCGATACGGGCACAAGACGCCATATTAAGAACTGCCAGGCAGGAGAATTCTCCCATACTGCAGAGCTCTTAAGTAGGCTTTGCTCAGAGCCTTCAAATACCTGAGTGGCACAGATAATAGGCTTGCCGGCTCGGTTGCATCGGCCAATCATCATTTTCTGGGCTAGGAAGACTTTTTCGGCTGGAATCTCAATGCCCAGATCGCCCCGGGCTACCATGATGCCATCGCTAGCTTCCATGATTTCGTCAAATCTGAAAAGCAAAGAGGGAAGGGTTATCAGGCCACAGTGGTTAGAGTGGTTAGAGTGCGACACTGCAGGCTACTTCTGCTGACTGCCGGCTGACTGCAATTTGGCAGTTCGATTCTCACCAGGCTCAAGGTTGACTCAGCCTTCCATCTTTCCAAGGTGCATAAAATGAGGACCCAGATTGTTGGGGGCAAGAGGCTGACTCTGTAAACCGCTTAGAGAGGGCTGTGAAGCACTGTAAAGCGGTATATAAGTCTTAAGTGCTATTGCTATCTTCTTTCCTTCCTTCCCTCCCAGTGGTTAGAATGCAGCATTGCAGACTAACTTTGCCCACAGTCTATTAGTATACAGCCAGAAAAAAAATCCCCAAGTCTGCTGAGCATTTTAGGTCCACCCTTCAGCAGGCCAGTTGTGACATTTTAAAGGAAGTTTTGTGGCCCGGCAGCGGAGTTGGCAGCCGATTCGGACAGTGAGGAGGTTGGGGTGGAGCATGGGCCAGTCCTGGAGTCTGGGGAAGGCTCTGATGAGGGCTCTGTGTCGGAGGCAGAGAGGGGGCCAGGGACATCTGACAGTTATCAGCTGCCTTCAGAGTCAGACACCAGTGAGGTAGAAGAACAGCTGGAGCCTGTTCCCAGTGTGCGCATGCGCAGAATTGCCAGACAAAGGGAACAGCTAAAGAACAGGGTCAACTTGGGAGGAAGGCCACAGGTGGACAGTGAATGGCCCCTCCCAGAGGAAATAAAAGAGGAGCGAAAGGGGAGTGGAGTTTGCAGGAGACAATTAGTTTGCTTAATTGGTTCGTGACTCTCCGAGACTCCTGGCCAAGTTTTGCAGATATTGGCCTGGCAGCTCTCCAAGCCAGATAAGGCCTGTGACTGTAAATCCTCCCTTGAAAGACTTTGCTGGTTGTGAAGGAGCAGAATTCGCAGTCAATGAATAAAAGGGGTTTTTGTCGGGACCAGGAGTTTGCTTCCTGCTCTTGGGAAGCCTCGGTCAGAACAGACTCACCTGCGCACCCCCTCGTGGTTTTCAATCTTGCTGATGATCTTGATGTTCTTTCCCTTCTCCCCAAGCACCTTCCTGACGGCGTGGACGTCAGCCGCTTTACGGATGAAGGAAGCAAAAACCATGTCCACGTCCTGCTCCACACCAAACTTGAGATCCTGGATGTCCTTCTCGGAAACCGCAGGGAGATCGACGGCAGCCCCAGGTAAGTTGACACCTTTTTTGCTACCCAGCGACCCACCGTTCTCCACTTCGGTTATGACGTAGTCAGCGCCTGCAAAGGATTTGAGACATCAAGAGGGTCACAAATGTCTATGGAGATTCGCAATCATCCAGGTCATGGTTGTCCCAAAGATTCCTCCCCCCCCCAAAAAAAAGGACACTGGACTTTTTTCCTTTGAAAACGTTTTGCTTCTCATCCAAGAAGCTTCCTCAGAAGTGAAGGAGAAAGTCCAGTTGCCTTTTGGAAAAGCACCTTTGGGATCCACAGGGCCCCTTTGAACTCTTGTAAGCTTCTTGACCTCTTTGCAAAAGAGCTTTGGTCAAATTTGCTTTATTATACAGACGATGATGTAGATAATGATTTTTTTTTTCAATAAGTGAGAGGCATGATGGCCTAGTGGGGAAGAAGCAGCTCGTCTTACACTTGGGAGGCTGAGAGTTTGACGCTAGGCAACGACAGACGTTCCTCTATCGGGGCACAAAGAGAAAACGTCTGCCGTGAACTCCACATAGGCGTCAGGAAGGGCATCCGGCCAGTAAATGCTCAGCTACCCGCAGCCACCTCAACTCCACCCCAATAAAAGGAATCACAGGGTCATAAAGAGAAAAATAAATGTCAATCAGCCTTTTGAGTTGAGAGAGATCATTAAGCCATGTTGCATCATTGCAAGTGACTTAAGTGGTGATGCTGTGATTTTGTAAAGTTTGTAGGGCCCCCGTAGCACCTGCGGGGTTTTTAAAAGATAGGTCCAATGATATGTTTCCATTGAAGACATTAGGTGTGGACATTGTTTGGAAGTTGTTTATTAAATTCATTTGCTGCCCATCTCGTCGCAAACGACTGGGCAGGAAACCTTTGGCACTTACCTTTCTCCTTAACTTTCAGGGAAATAAGGCCATCGTCCACGTAGATTTTGCTGCCAATGTCCACCACCTTGGTGATATTTTTGTAGTCCACCCACAATACTTTATCGTCGCACTTCTCCATGAAAGCGTTGTCAAGAGTCAGTTTCAGAGTTGCGCCCTTCTTGAGCTCCACTTCTGCTGTACCACTCTGCAAGCATAAACCCAGTTAATAAATCAAGAGCCGAAGTGGCGCAGTGGTTAGAGTGCAGTACTGCAGGCTACTTCAGCAGTTCAAATCTCACCAGGCTCAAGGTTGACTCAGCCTTCCATCCTTCTGAGGTGGGGAAAATGAGGGCCCAGATTGTTGGGGGAAAAAGGCTGACTCTGTAAACCCCTCAGAGAGGGCTGTAAAGCGGTATATAAGTGCTATTCCTGCCTTCCTTCCTTCCGATTACAATGCAGTATTGCAGGCTCACTGCCCACTGACATGAATTCGATCCTCACAGGCTCAAGGTTGACTCAGCCTTCCATCCTTCCGAGGTGGGTCAAATGAGGACCCAGATTGTTGGGGGCAAGAGGCTGACTCTGTAAACCGCTTAGAGAGGGTTGTAAAGCACTGTAAAGTGGTATATAAGTCTCAATGCTATTGCTAATACCCAAGAGAGACTCTGTTGCCCCACATTTAAAGACCACCCAAAGCAACATCTCTGGAAGGGGCAGAAAGCCATCGCTGATACTTCTCCCCCCCCTCCCCGCATTGTCTTGGCACCTGACCAGAACTGGATGGGTGGAACTACCAGCATGACAGTGGAAGATTGGACCATGGGATGGACTTATGGGTGTGGGGGGCAAGATCATGAACTTTAACTTGGGTGGGGAAAACTGAGAAGCTTCAGATTTGGGTTTTCCCAGATGTGCCAACAAGGCTCTCTTAATAAACTGGAACTTTTGAGTAGTACATTGCCTTGGACTCTGATTTAATTTTGGATGCTATTTGGAATGCTGACAGAAACTCACTTACCCCTTTGATGAGCCCAGTTCGAATCTCAGGTCCCTTAGTATCCAGGGCAACAGCGACGGGTCTGTAGGAAATTGGATCTGAAGCAAAACTTTCGGTAGCTTCTCTTACATTCTTGATTGTTCCTGCATGATACTAAAAGAGGAATATGCAAACATTATGTCACGATAAGAGTAACGGTCTGGTTAGTTTAATCTTGCTACCTCAATTTGTTAAATACCATCCATTAAACCCACATCTAGGCTTTTTGTTTTTGTTTTGGCTGGGAGAATTGGTTTATGCATATCTTTGAACTTACCAATGCTCCATTGGATATAACTCAAGTTAAAAATCAAGCCAAGATCCCACAAGAGACTATTTCAATTCACTACTGGAGCACCAAAACTCTGCTAAAGTTTTATTCTGATTTGCATTGCCAGATTCTAAACATATTCTATAAATAAAATAACAAGAGTTGGAAGGGACCTTGGAGGTCTTCTAGTCCAACCCGCTGCTTAGGCAGGAAACCCTACACCACTTCAGACAAATGGTTACCCAACATCTTAAAAACTTCCGGTGTTGGAGCATTCACAACTTCTGGAGGCAGTTCTGATTAATTGTTCTAACTCTCAGGAAATTTCTCCTTAGTTCTAAGTCAGTTAAGGAAGATTTAAAGAAGGCAACGAATCAGTAGTTGATTTAATTTGGTAACTATTGCACATGCTTATACTTAAAGATAAACCCATTTGCCGGTAAGATGACTGTTTAACTAAAATATCATGAAAAATATACTATCTGCAGTTAAGGTGAGGCTTGAAATCTTTGTTTTTACAATTGAATCATGGTATTTTAATTAAAAATTCATGGGTCAGCCTATTCCAATAGGCTTACGTAAGCAAGTATATAGCTTTTACTACCATGTGTATGTGTGGATAAGTTCATCCGTGGTTAAGTTGAACTCAATTTTTGAAGGGTATTGTGGCACCTAAAATTTTCCAGCTTGTCTACAAGCATATATGATGCTTGAGAAACTTATTAATTTAAGATCAAGATTTAAGGGGGGGTGGAGAAGACTGGGGATTGTCAGACTCTTAAACATAACCACAATCACTCCATGCTGAAACATAGAACTAGTTTTTCTTTCTTCTTCCTTCCTTTCTTTCTTTCTTTCCTTCCTTCCTTCCTTCCTCCTAATTACTTGCATAGAGATTAATCTTTATACTATTTATGTTGTATTTTTTAAATAGATTGCACCAATGAGGCTAAAACCAATTTCATTGTATACAAAGTTCCCAAATAGGGCAGTCTTGGAACGGGCTGGAATTTCTAGCATGCTTACACTATTGAAACAGCGACGTCTACGTTGGCTTGGGCATGTTGTGAGAATGGCCGATGGTTGGATTCCGAAAGAATCTCCGGTATGGAGAATTAGTGCAGAGAAAGCACCTGAGAGGGAGACCACAGCTGCGATATAAGGATATCTGCAAGAGGGATCTAAAGGCCTTGGGAACGGACATAAGCAGCTGGGAAACCTTGACCTCTGACTGTTCACCTTGGAGGCTAAAGATGCAGCATTGCCTTCTCCAATTCGAAGAGACACTTGTTCGGCAGGCTAAGGCAAAGGGGCCATCCCGGAACCAGTGAAATCTGGGGGCTGGGCAGGGGGACAGAATGTACCTATTCCCTGAGTGTGGAAGGGATTGCCACATTGGACTTTTTAGCCACACCAGAGGCTGCATTAGGACCTCTTTCCAGAGCACGATACCATAGTCTTTTGAGACTGAAGGCTACCAAGGCCAAGATGTACAATGACAATAAAGGCTATACTATGCTACACTCCACTAACTACACTATACTAAAAGCCTCTTTTTTTTTTTTTAAAGGAAAGGCATAGCGTTTTGTGCACTAAAACGAAACTCTGCTAGGAAGACGGTTCAGCCTGTCGTTTGACCTTCTGGAAGTCAGCCGCAGCCTGATGGCCTTTAAGGGAAGATGTAGATTGCGGAGGGGGGGGGGAGTGTCTCCTCATCAAAGTGGTAATGCTGAGAAGGCTGCTTTATTTATAGAAGTGGGCTTGTCCTCTTCTCCTACAAGGGACCACAACTCTTGTGACCTTAAAGCGCAAGGCTTTTCAAAGGCCACCGAACTGACCCTGAAGACAGATCTGATTTATTTTGGAAACAAGATGCGCCACCTTATTGGACTGGAAGCCTTTCATCCCAGGAATTATTTGGATCCTTTAAAATGTTACCACCTTGTCTCCCCCGGGACACAGTTAACCTATTCAGCAAAATCTCCTTTAGCTTTCAAGCACCCCATGGAAATAAAAGATCTGTTTCAACCACCTCAGATCTGCAAACATACGGAGAGCTAACCAAATGAACGTTGCGAGATCTTGTTGAAGACATACAGCAGGATCTAGTAACGGGGGGAGAGTGATAGCTGAACCGTCTTTCAGCATTGAACTGTCCCTGTTTAAAGGAAGATGGAAGTGTGGGTGGGGTTTTTTTTGACCTTCTGCTATCTGTTCTAGGTGTCCAGACGTTGTACAGGGCTTGGTGGCAAGGAGTCTCTATTTTAAGATGGCCAGGGAATTTACTATGCGACATTTATTCAGGCCCTGCCCCCATTTTCACATTCCGTTTCCGCAATTCTGTTTTGTTTCACCCAGGCATTTGAGCTCCGCTGCCATTTGAAACTGAGGGTAATCCAATCCACGTCGACCTCCAGAAGGAAGACCATGTAAGTCAACTAGGCAGGAGGTCCTTAGCCTTAAGGAAGAATCCAATCTCATTTTACCAGAAAAGGGACAGCAATGTGCCAGGCACAAAAAAGAACCTTTAGCATCTACATCGGTTAAGAATTATTTGATGAAGCTGGGCATTGCTTCATCAAGCAGGACACCTGCAATTGCAACCCTCCTAAGTCTGGAGGCCTAGGTAACCGTATTTTGGGGACTATAAGACACACCAGAGTACAAGACACACCATGATTTTGAAGAGGTAAATTTTTTTTAAAAAGGTTTTGCACTCTGCAGGCCTCGTTTTTTTGCAAAAAAAAGAGAAGGACATGCAGAAGCTTTGGGAGGCTTGTAGAGTGCTCCTGGGGGCCGGGACAAAAAAGGGCCAATTTTTTGCTCATTTTTGCCCTCTCTAACCCCCAGGAAAGCGTCCGAAAGCCTCCCAAACCCTCTGCACATCCATTTTTGCAAAGGGGACGGGTTTTTGGTAGACCAACAATGCTGTATTCAGTGTGTAAGACGCACCCAGATTTTCACCCTCTTTTTTGAGGGAAAAAGGTGCGCCTTATACCCCGAAAAACACAGTAGTCCAGGTTACTAAATTTCGGGTTACTGAATTATTTATTACTGCTGCTTCACTTGTATGTCAGAAAGCGTCTCTTTCCATTCCCATCAATTTCTGCCCTGTTTTTCTTGATTTTTTCCCCCCTTGTACCTCGTGAGTTCCGTGAGAGAAGTTGAGACGGGCAACGTTCATTCCAGCTTTAATCATTTCTTTCAGCATTTCTACTGACCGAGAAGCCGGACCTAAAAAACAAAGAGATAAAACGTTTGTGAGCCGGAACCCATTTTTAAAATCCCTACCTCCTTATCAAGCTAAGACCATACGCTTCCTCTGCAAGTTTCTAACCCACTTTACTTGGCAAGTATCCGGTTTCCAAGCTCCCTTCCAACTATTAAATGGTAACATTCAGCGTGCCCAACTTCCCGAAGAGGTATGTCAATGGATTAATTTGAAGATGTTCCAGGAATGAGATTTTAATTGGAAGTCTCTTAGCTAGACGGACTTTCGGGATATGAACTGAGCCAACACACAGGAGTGTCCCAGAAGGAAGGGGAAATGAGAGGAGGAGAGAGGGTAAGAAGGAGAAGAAGAGAGTAGTAGGGGAAAGAGAGGGGAAGAAAAAAAAAGGAAGGAGAGGAGGAAAGAAGGAGGTAGAGAAGGGAGGTTGAGAAGAAGGAAGGAGTAGGATTGTTGCAAAACAAGATGGAGGTATGAGGTGGCAAGAAAGTGACCCCAACTGTGTTTTCTATACTTGTAAGAAGATAGTGATAAATGTTAATAGATAAATGTTAATAGCATCTACAAGAATGTATATTTGTGAATGTGGATGAAAGGAAAAAATAAAAAAAGCTTATGCCACACAGGAGTGTACCAAGATAAACACAATTCGAGGGCTCATCCCTAACTTACCGATGGTGCAGATAATGCCAGTGTTCCTTGCGGTGATTGGCGGGGAATCGATGTCCAATCGGCACATGTGTTCCAAGAAAGTGTCTGCCATGGCAGCATAGAGCTGCTGGTTCTGGATGAAAGCATCACAGGTAGACATGGTTGCTGAGAGTTGATTATCTAAAGAAAGAACACCAAAGTTATAGTACTGAATTAACATTCAAGAGCCAGTACACCAAAGGTTCTCTCTCTACATGTTCCATGCACGGAATTCTCAGGAATACCCCACTTTGAGGGCGAGAGAGGGGACTCTTTCATTTGGGAGGCGTTTTCAACCTGAAACAAGAGTAGTCTGAACTCTGAATGTCTCTTTTGGTCTCTAGGCATTCCATTTTGTCCTCGTAACAGGAGTTCTGTATTCAAGGATAAGGCATTTTTATACTTTTAACATGGTGGTTATTTTAATAAGTGTTAAAAAAAGAGAAGAAAAGTAGAAACTGGGGAAATAATATTATGTATACTGAAATATAATAGAACACATTATGATTACCATGTGTACACAAATCTTCAAAGTTGAAAAAGTATGATTATGTCTATTGAAATGGTAATATCACTATCAGAATTGTATGCAATGTATTGACTCAGATAACACACTGTTCACTAAGCACTTATGGATGTTAAAGAAAAATATATATAAATAAAATTATATTTATAAAAAAGGATAAAACATTTTGTGAAGTCTCAAGAGGTTAACAATTGCCTCCCCAATTCATCATATGTTTGCTTCCTATTTATTTATCTTCTTCTGTTTTCCACTTAGGAAGGAGGCGGAGCAAATTTAGCATAATCCAAGGGGGGGGAGGGGGGAAGAACCATAAATGAGCTACTCCTCTGTAAACTGTAATTCCATGTAACAGCCCATGCACCATGCTGCACCAGTCCACATCCATGATCCAAGCCCAGATAGGACTAGGAGTAATGGAGAACCTGGGTGTAGTCTCATAGGCCTGTCTGCTGAATGAAAGGCAAAAATTATGGCAAATATATAAACTGAATCCGAGACAGCATTGCAGCACTTAAATGTAGGTAAATAAATCTTCAAAGGGCTATGCAAATGTTATATTTTAAGAGAACTCTTAAATTGCCCATTGATGTAGCCACCAGTAGCTACGAATTCTCGCTAACAATAGGTTGGGGAACTCAAAGTACATGTTGACAAATTCTGGGAGAATTTTATGCTAGGAAAGATCATCAAGGTCAAACTATAATCTGAAATAACTGCCATATTGAATTGTACAACATAAAGGCAGGATATATATCTAATAATTAATGTGTAATGTTCACGAATTAAAGCGATTTAAGTTAAGTCTAACTCTATACACCTCAGTGGCCGAACACGCTCAAACATAAAAGAGCATTTTGGTTCACAGTCAAGATGTCACAACTCAGCCTTGCAAATTCAGGGAAGGAAATGAGAAAAATATTTTTTTTAAAGTAAGACACGTTTAAGAATTACATTTCCCTAGCATAACAAACCAACACCCAGAGCTTAAGCAACTAATAGAACAGCCATCACTTAATAATGATTTCTCAGTTTTAAACAGGGCTCCGCAAGCTGCCATGAAAACCTGCTGTTGCTTCTGAATTCAAGGGGAAACCTTCTGACTGCTGTTATCCCAGACTGACTCAGCTTTCAGCTCTGGAGCTCCGCCCTGTGCTACGTGCAACTTTCCCTGTGCGCATGGCTTTAAAGTAAGAGAGCCCCTGTCTCCCCAGAAGCCTTAGTCAAAGCTAGCTCTTCAACGTCATGGAAGATGCTGCTTGCTTTCAGTTAAGTACCACAATGGAGAATCTTTTTTAATTCAGGGGAGAAGCACGTGAGGCCCTTCCTGTGTACCAGGAAACCCCATGTGGCGGGATTCCTGAGGCAGCAGCCATTCTGCAGTGGCATAAAATATTTTCTGCTTGTTCCAATTATTTGCAGAAAGTCACTGATGCTAGCTGTTCTCCCTGAGCTCCAACATTTCACTTTTGGGGGATGAGAAAGACAGGTGCTGGAGTTTACAGGTAAAGCTCTGTAGTCAAGACAAAATTTTAAAGGAGGTTTTGTTGATGTTCACTTCGATATAAACTAAGAAGGAAGATTTATGCAAATGCCCCGGAGCATTAGCAGGAAAGAGACATGGCCAATTTTTGTTGCAATTCAGGCGATACTTGCAATTGTTAAAATTGTTAATGGATTTGTCAGTTTTGCACAAATCTGGGGAGCAAGCAGCAAACTGATTTAATGTATCATTTTTTTTCCTTTCCTGCAATATGTGTGTGCCTTTAGCACAGGCTCGATCGATTTTGGAAATATGAGTATGTAAAAGATACCCACAGTTGCTACGACCAAGTTGACAAATATTACAAGCGGTGATTCAAGCATCTGCACCCTGATTTTTAATGGGGGAGGGGAGGAAGGGATATCCCGTTGCAGAAAGTTGATTTAGCCTAGTGAGGCCACAATACAAGCCTTAACCTGAGACACAGGCCAAAATATGTGAACTGTTAAAAGCAGGAATCGTGTGACAATCTGAAAAATCGCACTTTGAGTTGTTATCCGAATGCTAAATTAGATAAGGAACAGCACTAAATGCTGTAATGCTATAAAACATGTTCGTTAACATTCCAATCCCCTATGGTCTTCTGCACAAAGGAAATGGGTGGCTCCAAATTTGAAAATGCATGGGGGTTTTCTCAAGTAATGTGCCTGTAGGCCCTAAGATTTGATGTGACCAGTTTTTAACTATTCGTACCCTTTTACTTTTTCCTTTAAAAATTAAATTAAACCACTACTAGGAAAGTCAAATGGAACAGAGGACACCAACCAGAACAAAACAAGCTCTGGCTAAATTTAGGGACTGTGAATGTTGGTGCATCATGTGTCTTGAAGCTTTGCTGCACCCAGCTGCTAAACTGGCAGCCCATTGCTATTGCATCTTATTTCCATCCTATGCACCAGTTTTCACAGCAATCATGTTTCAAGCCAGGCGTGCCACAGAAACTGTGCTTTCCTTCTTCCTTTGAGTATATTTGTCATTGATTCACCAGCAATGTACTGACCCCAGCGTTCTGTTAAAAAAACCACTGCCAGCCTTCATCTCAACTTGTGTTGCTTAAATTGGCATTCCCAGAACCTTTGATCAATAGTAATGGACTATTACCATGGAAGTCTCTCATTATTTATCTCCCAAAATTCACGTAGCGTGAGAGTAGGATACCAGCCTGGGAAAGAGGGTGGGGGTAAAGCATGCTTGCTAGTAGTTGGCCAGATGTGGATGCTCTCACATTTGTCCGTCCCCCCCAAAAAAACCCTCATATTAATGCAATGCAAGATGAGTCTAAACCAGGGGTGTCCAGCCTTGGAAACTTTAAGACTTGTGGACTTCAATTCAACTCCCATAATTCCTCAGCTAGCTTTGCCAAGTTGCCAAGGTTGGAGACCCTTGGTCTAGAAAGCTTATGTAGCACTTTAATTTGGCAGCAATCCCCATGCTATTTTGTTAATTGGTAATATCAAGATGAAGATGCAACAGCAAAGATCTGCTTGTTAAAATTATTCTGCCCAACCGTTATTCTGCACAGTCATTTCCTCCCTCTGAGTAAGGAGCATTGCATCACATTTCCACCATCTGTCCACATTTAATATTCATCCCTCTCTCGAGTCTTTAGGAACATTGGGAAGCCTTGGAGATTGGGGGAAGGGGGGGGAAGGAAACCTGATTTCATGAAAACTTGGATGGCTGTGGCTTCTGAACAGCACACCCAAGTTTGTTCTTTGAAGGGGTAGGAAGATCCGTTGGGTGTGATGAAGCATCTCCCCATCACCCTCAGGTTCTCTGTCCCAGATTCTTAGCACGTGGCCTTTAAAAAGAATGGATGCTTTGAAGACCCTCACTCAACTGGGGGAAGATTGCTATTTAACTGAGATATAACTCTGCACTGGGCTTGGTACTTTGAAATAAGCTGAGGTTAGTTTTGCACATGGAAGGAGACTTTGCACTTAAGATTTTGTGCGTTTTGCCCTGGGAGGGCAGGAAAGCACAAAGGGGCAAACTGTTGTGAAGACCAGCTTGTGCAGCATCACAAAAGATTCTGGAATGTAGCTGGCAAGAGTAAACAATAGCAAAATGAGCCTGGAGAATTCAACTTTATTTCTGACAATGGAAGGTAGCAATTTCCTATTTTATTAAGACAGATGTGCCCTGCCTACCTTAATCTGGTACCCTGGATGACTATAACGTTTATAATCTTCAACCACCGTGGCCTGCATTTGAAGAGAGCCTTGAAGGCAGCAAACTACAGAAACCTGCATTACTGCTACTACCGTAAGTCATTTTAAGCTAATATTCTATGGTACACCTGGACCTGATCTTTCAACCCTTTGAAAAATATTGCCGAGGTTGCAGCATCCAATTCCCCTTCCCCACCCAAACCAATATAATAGGGGAATTGACTGCCAGCTCAGAAATTAGAAACAATTGAGTTACACCCGGCACTTTCACTGCAGAAAGGAACGATGCAAATATTAGTGAAAGTGATTCATTCGTTCATCACTTTTGTCCTGCACCTGGCAAGCGTGCGGCAGTAAGGAAAGTCATGCCAGGAAATGCCACATCATGGTCCAGCGGCACTGTCTGAAGGAGCGCCCTCACCTTCACAAAGCTATGAAGGAAAAGGCCGGAGGCGCTAATAAAAGACTTGCAAAAAGAGGGAAAGCAAGACACGCCCTTGAACAGAGGAGAACAAGGATGCTAATTTTAGAATAGAATAGAATTCTTTATTGGCCAAGTGTGATTGGACAGATAAGGAATTTGCCTTTGGTGCATAGGCTCTCAGTGTACATAAAGAAAAAATAAAATAGAATACATTCATCGAGAATGATCAGATGCAACACTTAGTGATAGGCATAGGTTACTAATAAGCAATCAAATTAGTTTATACAAATAAAACAATATAAATTTTAAAGATACAAGCAACATGGTTATAAGTGGGAAGAGATAGGTACTAGGAGAGAGATAGAAGAAATCTATGTCTGCTTCATGAAAAAACAGCATATATATATGCCCTACTGTTTTTTCAGAACCAGGTCATAAATCAAGGCAGACATGATATATATACCATGTCTGCCTTGATTTATGACCTGGTTCTGTCTCTCCAGAGCCGTTCAGGGGAGAAAAGGCAGGTCAGAGGAGGCAACGTGCAACCAGATCTCTCCTGCCCCATCCCCCTTCCTTGTGGCAGAGACCCAAAGAGCTCCGGGAACGGCAGCCAGGCCAAGCCGAGGCTCCTTGGTGCAGCCGGATTTCTGCGTTTGGGGGAAGAAAGCTAACGGAGAGCCTGGGAAGGGATGGAGTGAGGAGGAAAAGGAAGAGGGGGCCCTAAGAGAGCATCCATCGGTTCCCACACTCCCTGTATCTGCGCCGGCCTTCCCCAGCCCAGCTACTCTCCAGCCTGCTGGGGCCGGTGCTGGGAAAGAAGCCGGCCGAGAACCCGCCAAGGCCCCGGCAGGGACCTCCCCAAAGGCCAGGCCGAGCACGCGTTGGGTCGGCAGCGCGCGCTTGCAAAGCCGCGCAGGCGCCCTGGGGCCGCCCTTGTTTCCGGGGCTGGGGAGGCGGTTGCCCCGGACAAAGGGCCGCGTGCCAAGCCGCTCCTTCCCTGCCAGCGCCCGGCCCGACCCGGCCCAGCCCACGCCCGGGACACGCAGCTCCCTCGGGGCACGGAAAGAAACCAGGCTCGCCGCATTCCCGCTCCCCCGTTTTGCAAAAAGGGGGGAAGAGGAAGGAATCGTTTTTTTAAGATGCGGCGCTTCTGCTCCTTAATATTTGGGTTGCTGAATCACAGCCTTTCTTGCACGGGCTAATAAGAAAACACGAGAAGGGAAGCCGTTCGCACGTGAAAAAATGGGTGGGGGGAGGCTCGGTGGGCCTGCCGTATTGACCCCGATAGAAAAGATCGGGGACAAATGAGATGGATAATGGGCAGCATCTCACTTGCCCCCCCCCACCCCCGCCCCGGGCACCTTGCGCCTTTCTCCCCCCCCCCCCCCGAACACACGCAGTTGCAATTTCTCCTCCGCGGGGGCGCAGAAAAAAGCCGCGCTCCGAGTAGGCGATGATAGGAAGCGGTAGTCGGATGGAGCCGATGGGCTCGGGGATGCGAGAGACTGCAGCAGCAACAATGCGGCCAGATGATCCCCGGCCGGTCCTTGCCCGCCCGCCCGCTCTTGCCCTGCCCCGCCGCTCCCCTGTCACCTACCCGGCTTCCAAAGGTCAATTCCCGCGGAGAGTCTCCACCTCTCTGAGCGGCAGCCGGCGCAGCGCAGCCTCAAGGTGATGCAGAGCCGCCTCGCCGCTCCGCCCCCGCGAACCCCTCCGCCGCCCGTCGCCCCGCCCCTTCCAATCTCGGTTGCTACCCCGCGGGGCGGGGCCTCCGCACTATTTGCTTCTACTCTTGGAGCGGAGGGATCAGAGCCTCGTTGTGGAGCGCCGCTCCCCCCCCCTCTGCAACCGCCTCCGAGTGAGGCCCCCCCCCGGCATTGCTGCTTCTCTGTATGGGGCCACCTGCACTTCCCAATGCCCTGGGCGGCCGCCCCCATCATCCACAGCCGCCCGAGGGGACGAAATAAGGCAACGTAGTTCGAGGTCAGGACTGTAAGGGGGGCCTTGCCGGGCAGCGTCCCTTTTGATGCTTCGGGAAGACCGCGAGCGGGACCGATGGAGAACAGGCCCATAACTTTGGGGAGGGGAAAGCCCGGGCGAGTTGTGGGAAAGGCCACGGGAGGCCCCGAGGCTGAATCCATCAATGAGCCTGGAAGCCAGGCGAAGGCCCGAGCCCTTCTGTTCAACGCCCTGGAATTACGCGGCGCTTCCAGATGGATGCGGGGCTTGCTGAGCCGGGGGCAGGGAAGCCCCTGCGAGCCACGTGCAACCCCCGCATCAATCCTGCCCTTTTCTGCTGATGGGGCGGATTAGAGCAAAGCGGTGACCTGGGGCAACGGCTGCCCTGAACCGGCTCTCCCTGAGAAGCCCCTTCGGCTTTGAACGGCTCCCTTGTGGATGCCGGCATTGAGTTCGGCTATTGCACAGAAGCAAGGCCGGCTCCTTCCAGGAGGGCTTACTCCCAAGTAACGGGAACTAGCCCGAAGCTACAGCTCTTTCTGCAAGGGGGGAAGATCGCTTTTCCTCTGTTCAGCTTCTGCAGGGCTCCCTGCAGTCACCCACTCCCTCCTTCCATCTTTCTGGCCTCTGGTTGCTGGATGGAAAATTTTAAGCCAGGTCAGAAGCTTGGAATCTGTGGTTTTCAATTGCCTGATGGAAATTAACCTAATTTCCTAGTTACTTTTTTTTAAACTCCATGTTTATTATTAAAATATTGAAATACAAAGAAGGTATAGTAGGAAAAAGGCAAGGTGATATTCCCCAACACTGCTACATTTGCATTAAAAAAACTTTTAAAAGATAACAGTATTTTTTTTAGTGATACTTCCTTCTCTTTGTATACTCCAACCACAGTCACAATTTAGATACAGTATTTGAACTTTCATCCAACATTAGTAACTTTTTATTTACATCCTAGAAACCATATTCTATATAAATCTGGCTCATTACGGGATACATTGTATATGAAAGGGCCATTCCTGTTTGAATTTAAACCTTTAAATATATATATAGTTACTAATTTATCTGGCATACTTAAGGAAGCATATTTTGCTCCATTAGGATGAAAAATACTCTCCTCCCCCTCCCTTTCTATTTTTCCTTTTGACTCCCTTATGTGAAAAGCCGTTTAACCTAAATTTTAAGATAAATTTGAAAGCTTTATGCACCGGGATTCGGCCACAGACCCATAGCTTGTTTGATTCGGATGTGTGTGTTGTATGAACTCAACTCTTGTAGTGTCTAAGCCATGATTTATGACTTGGCTTATACAGATCCTGCCAGTTGTACCTTGTCAAGTCATGCGTGTTTAAACCGTTCATATGCTAGCAAGCTTTGTGTCTTCAAATACCCTCCCCTCCCCAACTTTGTCATATCACAACCTATTCCAGCAGGCCATGATCCGACTTGCAAGCTGCCAGAGCTGGTATTTGAAACTGCCTATTTTCTTTCCATTACTGGGCCAACTGCAATCCATCCTGGGAGGGAGACATCTGACTCTTTGCAGGCTTGTAGGATGTTAAGCAGTTAAAAACTTAACCACCACAAAGCAAAAGCTTTTTTTTTTTTTGGAAAAAAAAATGTGGAAAGTAAAAAGTGACTTTAGCCTTTAGGGGTATCATGTGCTCAATCCTGGGGTTTGCCAAATGCCAGACTCCAGCTGCAGCACAAGTGTTAGATTGCAGAGAGGAATGGTGGCAAGCGGTTGTTAAATCTTCGGGGCAGTGAAATGTCGAAACCAGAATAGCAGTTCATTGGAAAAGGGACAAGACAGGAAGGTAACTAAACGGCCAGGCAACAGCTGAACATGTCCTCCAAGTTGGAAGCTACAGATTTTCCTAATGTGACACTTTTTTAGAAAATATTTAGAAAAGATATGATATTTAGAAAATATTTAGAAAAGATATGATATACGAGGCAATAGATGACCTTCTACATTATTCATGGTCATTTGCATTATTTCTCTACCCTCAGCCATGGTGGTGGGAGCTGATGGAAATTAATACCCCGTTACCTGAGGGGGAGGCCATTCGTATGGTATTATATTTGACTTGGGGCATGGATTAAATCATAAGCTGCATTCTCACAGTGTGTCTGATCTGATTGCAGAATTAACCTAATTGGTACAGTACATGGAATAATCAATCAAACTGCTTAGTCAGAACAGAGGCAAAGGCTGCCTTCACGTAATATGCTCATCCACCAGAAACTAGCAAAGGTTAGTTTAGCATATTATGTGAATGCATCTCTGACATGTGACATAAACAGCCTTGTTTAAATATTTTGTGAACTTGGCCCCGGTGGATTGCAAAACAGGGTTTTGTCTTAGCATGTGCGTATCTGGCCGTTTGTGATTTATTTCATGAACCATGGTTAAGCAAGCATTCTTTAATGCTGTGTGTGACACCCAACCTCTGTGATTCTATTAGATGTGTCTCTCCTTTCTAGCTGGATTAAGGGACAGCTTCACTCACACATTTTGGACACTCTGCCTTGATTCTTGGACCATCAGCCAGTCATCTGCCTAAGAAAGGAATAGCCTTTCTCTGCTGTCAGAACAGGTTTTCTGTCCTGCTTTGGTGTGAAATTAAGCAAGACAAAGGAATCAATTGCCAAAAGGAGGCCCACCATTTTCAGCTCTTCAGATGCAAAGAATCTGCCAAAGACCCCAAAGGCAATTTCTTCCTCTATCTTTCCTCCATTTTTGAAGAACCCCCCCAGGGGGAGTTTTCCATGCCTCAGAACAGGATGAGTGGATGCCTGGGGAGGGCATATCAAAGGCTAACTGAAAATCCCCAGTTAAGCCACATTGATGAGGGCAATCTAAAAGCTATCAAAGGACATTTCAGTTTTTGAATTCCTTAAGAGGTTGTTTTGTAAGAAATTCTGCCTTGGAGGAAAAGCTGTCCTCTCTTGCCAGCAGAAAGTAAAACAGGTCTCCTTTGATTCCAGCTCAACTCCTGATATCTTCAGGAGCTTATAATTTTCTTGGCAGCAATACAGAAGTGTCTTGCCATTACCTTATTCCAGGATTTTATTTTATTTCACTTCCCAGTCTTACCTCCAGCTCTGAAATTTCCTTGACATTTCCCAGCCAAATAATAACCACATCTAACCCTGCTTTGCTTTTCAAAGCCTACGGAACAGTGGCACTTGTGTATGCTTTCTATTCTTGCAGCAAAGGCCATGGAAGGAGCAAAGGCAAAAGATGCTTTTCTCTGACTTAAGCAGAAACCTAGTCAGTAGGTAATATTTATGGACATAATACGTGGCTGCCGTTTGAAATTATCATGTAATCTGGATTCACCAAGACTGCCATAATGAGCTTATAAATGCAGAACTAAAACATAAAAGAAGCCTATTTATAAATTTTCCAGCCACTGGAAAAAAACACATTAAGAATTGTTCCTGATTATCAAACTCTTGGTTTATGACTCAGAATAGTGTTTGGCATGTGGTGTGAACAAGGAATAAATGGCATGGTTGAAACAAGGAATAAATCGTAGGATGCCTATAGACTGGAGAACTTTCATCCCCAAACCACTAGTTACCACAAACCACAGTGACTAGCATGACATTCCATCAAGACATGATTTGCTAAGCCATGGCTCACACAATGCCCTAAACTAGAAACTATAGTCTGCAGACCAGGATTTAAGTTTAAGACACGCTGAGCCTAAATCAAACTGCACAGTGTAAGAGTCCAGGTTAATGTGGAATGAGGTCATGTCTTGGGAAAATCCTGATTTTTCCATCTTTCAGATACAAGAATTGTTGCAGAGCTATTGCTTTTCTATAGTTTATTTGTTTATTTAGGGAATGGCATCTACAGAGGTTATGCAAATTATTGATATACAAATTTAGTTTAAATAAAGCATCAGCAAATGTGTGTGTGTGTGTGTGTGTGTATGTGAGAGAGAGAGAGAGAGAGACATGGACAATACAATATATGAGATATTAAATTAAAATAAAACCATAATAAACTCATAATATGGAGCTATAGAATTGCAATGGGATGGATGTTAACATTCAATATCTAAGGGAACTACCCATCTACACTAACTGCCTCTGGTGTGGCTGTGATTTTCTACAGTTTGTAAAAACAACAGGAGCCACACTGGATAACCACCTCTGCTTCTGAAAACAGAAAGCTTTAGGATTAATTTCCAGAAGTTGAGGCAAACAGATACCTAATTGCTTAGAACTGAGTCATAAAGATGCACTTTTGTTGCAAAGTTGTCATTTGGCCAGTAGAGGGCACACTCAGTACAGTAAATCTTACAGTCCCAGATCAGCAAATTCTATTCCTGAATCCAAATTATATTGCACATCCGGTGTGTAATTAATAAGAATGAAAGCTGTATTCCTAATCTTATTTACCTAGAAAAACATGTCCTATGGATACCTCTTGAACTACATTTACAAAAGAATAAATTGAGGAATAGAGGGAGGATAGAAGAAACATTTTTTAAAAAAGTGATTGAGAGGTGTGTTTCCAAAGCACAATCAGATCATTTAAAGATGCAATTATTCCCATGCATTTTTTCCTCATATAACTTTTAGTCAAATAGAAACTGCCCGAAGAGGGAGGGGGAAAAGGAGCAGGGTGCCGTTGGAGTGGGGGGGGGGGGAGATTGTGAATCAGAAAAAAAGATTGAAAGGAGTTTTTGGCTCTGGTCCTGCTTACTGACGAATGTTGGGCTCTACCTCTGCTTAATGTGTGTGCACAGGGAATTTGCCTGCATTCTTTTTCTCACCCTGTTGCAGGGTTCTCTGAGAAGGCAGTCAGACCTGAATTTGGAAAAATCTCATTCAGATAATTCCACGTGACGATAAAGATCCTAAGGTGGTTTTAGCCCAAATTTCTAATAGCATCTCCCAAATGACTGCACGAACTGGTGGAGAGAGAAAAAGATCACACGGAAAATAAACACGGTATGTAAGCTGGCCCTGCCTGGCCACTTCATCTCCTATTTCCTGCCTCCATCAATTAAAAAACACGTTGATAGTCCAACCATGAAGGTGAGATCCAATTAAGAAATGCATGGCTGCTTCAACAATTACTACCTTGCCTAATGTGGCCTGTTACTAATTTCATGAGTATGACAAAGCTGATTTTTTTCCCAGCAGGGTAATGCCACTGTTTGCAAAGGACATACTTTACAAGCTTAAGGCCTATACATCAAATAATAACAAGCTTAAAGTCCAATTTAGCTTTGATACCAAGTCAGGTATAGAAAATCTATTCCAGAAGTTGAATGTGGTTACAAATGTGATTTTTTTGGGGGTACTTGGGAGACATTTTGAAGGACAGAGCCAGAAGATGCAGTGATTTCACCCTTGATGATCTGAAAACTTCTAACCAAATGGGCATTGGCTTCAGCCACTTCTAGACAGGCCATGGAAAGTTATTGCCGCCAGGGATGGTATTCACTTACCATCCTTACCGGTTCGCAAGTGTGAGTGCGTGTGCTTTTGGCTAAAAAAGGGCCTAAATGGGATGTCATAGAGCCGGGGGCGTGTGGGCTAGGCCACCCGCGATCCCCGCTACCGGTTTGGGCAAACCGGTCCGAACCAGTAGAATATACCACTGATTGTCATTTTTGAGCCCCCAGAAGTGGCTGCCTGCTGAAGTCATAATGGGATTTGTTTCTGTTTGGGCTTAGCAGATTTGACAAGCCAGCAAATAATGATATATTCAATTTCCAACTAACTGTGGCTTAGCACACTGTATGAGCAGTGTTTCTGAATATAATACTGCCCTACTATTTCCCCCTTATTGGTGGGAGGATTGAGTAATATGGTTGAGGTCAAAGACAAAAACTGATGTACGGAAAAGGAAAGAACCCTAACCCTTTTGCATATATATTATAGAAATAAAATCTTACTATAAATATAACTCCTTTGTTGTTTTCTTGGCTAGTGTTGCAACACAATTCTGGGCAGGCATGTGTAAACATGTTTACACAGCAGAAGGTCTGGCAGAAGAGGGGTTGAAATCCTTCTCCATTAGCTGAGTAGACATAGGCTATTGGGAATTGAATTCAGTGATACCTGGACAATTTAAGAAAGGTGCATAAACTGCAGTCCTAAACAGCTTCTGTATTCTAGTCGCATAGTTTGCGAAGAGGCAGATTTGCTCAGAAGCAAATCCCACAGAGTTCAAAAAGGCTTTCAGAAATAAAGGTTTTTCTGACTGGGCAGAAGCCTTTGTGGTGCTGGAACCTAGTTACATTCTATTGTTTTTATCATACTTTGCTAAGAACCACCGGCTAAGACAGTCAATAAGCCAAACAGAACGCTAGGCCAAAAGCAAACAAAATATGATTGCAGTGACAATAATAAACTCCATAAACAAAATGGAAACTCTACAGCAGTGATGGCGACCCTTTTTGTAAATGTGTGCCAAATTGTGCCCGTACCCACAATGCAATACGTCCCGCCCACCTGTGCATGTGCACATGTCCCCCCTGCGCATGCGCACATGACCTCCCACTGTGCGGGGGGGTGACCTCCCCAGCCGCTGGAGGCTTTCCTGAAGCAGACACCCAAGGATCCTTGCAGTAAACATGGTTCTTCTCCCCAGTGTTGTGCTCCTTCGGCAAAATTCCACTTTATTTATTTATTTAAGATATTTTTATAGATAACTCAAGGCGGCTTTATGACTTAATTATGACTTAATGCTCTTTGCAGCCCAGCGATAATGATAGCTTACATATTCTAACTCCTCTGTATCCTTAACTGTGAGACTAGGCTAGTCTCATTTTTAGGTTAGAGTACTGTACTTGTTTTCCACTTGCTGTCCTAAATAACTCTCGGGATAATTTTTCCCAGACATAAAATATGACTTGGTTGCAATGAGAGTGTTGGGTGAACCTAGCCAAGTTTACTCACGAAACCACAACTTAGCAACCATGCAGGCAAATCTGTTTTCTTTGTTTGGTGCTTTCCCAAAGTGTTTGATTACTACTCCACCTACAATATAACTTGCTGGTAATGGAATTCTAAAAGCTGTAGTCTAAGAAGTCTAGAACAGGGGTGTCCAAACTTGACAACTTTAAGACTTGTGGACTTCAACTCCCAGAATTCCCCAGCCAGCTCTGAGTTGAAGTCCACAAGTCTTAAAGTTGCCAAGTTTGGACACCCCTGGTCTAGAAGGTGCCAGATTTGCTTATACTGACTGAAGTTTTTTACTAGCCTGTCTATCTGGGAGCTGAACATTTGCAGAGATCCCTTTCTTGTTAGGACATTGACACAGACCCAGGATTCATATCAGTGGCGGGTTCCTACCGGTTCGGCCGAAGCGGTTGTGCTTTGGCGGCCTGGGTCACTAGAACCTGCAGCGATCCAGGCCTGCCATGCCCCTGAACCGGTTCCCTGGTTGGCGCGGTTGGCGCCGCCCTCTTGTTTTTCACTTCTGCACATGCGCAGAACAATTTTAATTGTAAACTGATTCATATGGAGATTCTAGAAAGAGTGCAGAGAAGAGCAACAAAGAGGATTAGGGGACTGGAGACTAAAACATATGAAGAACGGTTGCAGGAACTGGGTATGTCTAGTTTAATAGAAAGAAGGACTAGGGGAGACATGATAGCAGTCTTCCAATATCTCAGGGGTTGCCACAAAGAAGAGGGAGTCTAGCTATTCTCCAAAGCACCAGAGAGCAGAACAAGAAGCAATAGGTGGAAACTAATCAAGGAGAGAAGCAACTTAGAACTGAGAAGGAATTTCCTGACAGTGAGAACAATTAATCAGTGGAACAGAAGTTGCCTCCAGAAGTTGTGAATGCCCCAACACTGGAAGTCTTTAAGAAGATGTTGGATAGCCATCTGTCTGAAACGGTATAGGGTTTCCTGCCTAGGCAGGGGGTTGGACTAGAAGGCCTCCAAGGTCCCTTCCAACTCTGCTATTGTATTGTATTGTATTGTATTGTATATACAGTATCATGCTACATCAACATGGAATTTTGATATAGCATGATACTGCATATGATTTTTAACTTCTGATTTTAACTTCTCCATCTCATTTGAAAGGGGGAAAGATTGTAGTAGCCTGCGTCAGAACAGAATGTCCAAGCTGGCAGGAGAGGGGTGTCTACAGAGATATATAATGGCAAGGCGATTAATTAGATTGAGCATGTGGAAAGGGAGTCGTCGATTAGGACAAGAGGCAAGCCAAGTTAAATGGGATGTGTAAAGCTTTGAGGATATTTCTAGCCTGACTACATAGATGTTTACCAGAAAACAAGCTCTGCTGAACTAGACTTGCTTCTTGGTGCGCTGCCCTGTGTGCATGTATAACTGCCCTGCTGTGGTTGTGAAAGGTCAACGGGGAAGAGAGGAAGTTTGTAGGCAAGTGAAGCTTCTCCTACGGAGCTGCCAAGGGCGTCCATTTAGGGAGAGGGAGAGATGGCCTCAGAGCAAATGCAAAAGTTGAAATAGGGCTGCGAGTCACTGTGAAGGAAGAACAACATCACAGTAATGCTCACTGGTCAAAAACTTTATTGTTTCTGCCTGAGAGAAATGGAACAAGCACCTCAGGTGCATACTGTATGCACGTGCCAGAGCATGACGTATTAGATTTTAATAGACTGAAATTTTTGAGCACTACTGTGCAGCTATAATTCTGGGAACCAAAAGCTCTCCAGGGAGGGGTGCTTCTCAGGTTTGTTAGAGGACACCGAGAGGGACATTTTTCTTTTGGTTCCTCCTCCTCTTTATCCCCCCCCCCCCCGTCACTGTCCTAATTCCAAGAAGTTACAGCATTTACCATGATTTTCTGAACTATGTTGAATGAATCACTTCTGACAAGGATTATATTACACAGTCATAAACCATAATCTCCAAACTTTAGCTTCATACAACATACTGAACGATAATTAAGTAAATCACAGTACACTTATGGATGAAATGTTAAAGGTAAAGTCATCTTCAGATTAAATTCCTTATTTCCCAGAAATAATTTCCTTGGCAGCAATAAAATTTCAAAAATGTAAAAACCACACAGGCAGCTTAGACTAAAACCCACCATAATGATAAAAGAAACGAGTACAACCCAGCCTCCAACAGATTAACCTTAGGCCTGGGATCAGAACTAGGTCTTAAAAGAGTTTTTTTTTGGAATGCCAGAAGTGGGCTACTTTCAAACAGCAGAATATAATTTTAAGGTAAAGACAGGCTCCATCACACAAAAGTCATAACTGAAGGAACAGCCCAACAACACTGATGGGAAACCAGAGGCCAAAGCAAGAGTGGTCACTCTTTAGGTTGATCAAATCAACTTAGTTCTTTTGATTAGAATGCCAAGATCGAAAAAGAATAGCTGGATTAAAAAGATGCATTTTCAATGAAGAAACAATGAATCCTTGAACACAACATACAGTAGTTAATCATGAAAATCAAGCCAGTATGGCATATGCGTCTTTCATTTGCTATAAAACTACCTGAGCAAAAATAAATATACAGTAAGTATTAACAAATCTGGTCACATTAATCTCGGATTTGGCCCAGTGTTAATAATTTCACTTTATAATATGCTTAAATCGTTGCTAGGAGCTCTTTGTTGGCAGCAGAGAATCCTAGTTGTTTTAAATAGCATGACAGATTGCCTGACTGTTATTTTGCTTCATACGTACCTTATTTCACTATATTCCCTTTGAATGATTTATATGGCCAGTAAAATTGAAGCCAACTTACAGAACTGAGGTCCCACCCAGATTTCATAGCTGAGCAACAGGTAGCCTACCCCTTCTTTGGGGGAAAAATATCTGTTTAAACTTGACAGCTGCCGCGTCTGCAAAAATCTCCACCACTGTGTGTATTGAGCACACACTACCCTTCATTCAGACTAGATGTCAGCTTTCCATTTTGAATCAGCAGTCATGCCAAAAGACTGGAGTGGAAAGCACATAGTGTGTATCTCGGAGCCCGTATGTGTGTGGTGTTTTAAGAATTGGCTCTGAGCCATAAGATAATGAGCAAGTTGTAAAGAGGATGTGTAGCAAAAGAAAACCCTCTGTCAACACTTGTCCTTCCATGTGACTTCCCCCTCTAAATGGATGATGTCACCATAGGTCTGCATCTTCTGTAACAAGTGGTTGTGTAGCCACTTGCCCATTCATTCTCATAAGGCTGCTTGCGAAGTTACACACTGATGTTACTCTAATTGTGATAGTGAAAACTGTAAAAAGGGGCCCCTTTGTACTTTCATGGAAGACCAAGAGGGAGCAGCCTTTTCCTCCTTTCTATCTGACTTACAACTGCAAGGGTATAAATTTTTCCTACCCTATTATAATTTCAATGACTTGACAGAACTGGCAGTAATAAATGACAGAAGAATCTCATGTACAAAATGATTCCCCCCCCCCCCCCTTCTCTGGATGATCAGGGCCTAACTTGCGTTTTTACTTGTACAGTTCAGCTGTTGATTCATGTCTGAGTTTTTTCCCAGCATTTATAGGGGGGAAAAAATCCAACACAGTGATTTTGCAAAGTTGACAGTTATTAGTCTAAAAAAATATACTTTGTCTCTAACACTTTCCTATACCATGCTAAACTTGTTTAATCCTGATTGCACAATTGGCTATCTCACTGAGTAATGTCACACTGTTGCATTAAATATATTTTCCAAACTGAAATGGCTACTTAATATAATACATTAAATTACGTGTAGGGGTTGATTTCCCCCCCTCCCCTCTCATTCAGAAGATTCCTGTGTGACAACAGAAGCAGGACCCTATCTTGGGAAAAAGAGTGTGTGCCATAAACGTGCATCTGAGCAACTACTAAGGACTGCCAAAATTTTGGGACATTTGATAATATTGCTTATCTTGCATTACTCAATAGTATGATCATTAACCTGATCTTTGTGAACAAACAGACTCACCACCTTGCAAAAACGGCAGAAACTGGAAAACGAACAGTGGTTCCCCAATAGTAAAGCTAGCATCCAATGGTGCACACACACAGAGAGAGAACAGATTGAGAGATCCCTGATAAAGAAAAGGTATCAAAACAAGAAAAAGAGGGCAAATGGAAGATCCCATGGCACTTACAGAAACTACTTAAGATTAGTCCTGCATGAAACAATTCCAACAGCCAGGCTATGCAAAAGCCTGAGGCAGGTCACAAAATATCAGAGACAGCTGTAACCAGGAGTAAAATGGAACTGGTAGTCCAAAAAGTAAGATCATCAATGTAGGTCAAAGTCGGGGAGATTGTTTAGCAATAAGCAAAGTTCAGTTAGCAATGTTCCCAAGAGAAGTCCAGAAGTTATTAGCCCAAGAATTCCAGGTAGAAGGTAATTAAGCATAGCACTGCGACATAAAGGCAAACATTGCTGCAATCACCATTAAGTTTTAACTAAAAGAAATCCAGTAGGAGGTGCAGGTTAAGGCACATAAATGGGGGTAGGGCTTTCATTGCACAGCTATGGACCCCTCCCTGAGAGATGCCGCAGGGTTAAGGTATTGGATTGGGGCTGAGGAACCCCAAATTCAAGTCCCACTTGATCACAAAGCCTAGTTGATGACTTGGGGTCAGTCACTTCTCTCTCACGTCAACCTGTCATTTATTTATGTTTTTATTAATTTATTTATACCCCACCTTATTTTCACAAATAACTCAAGGCAACGAACATATCTAACACACTTTCCTCCTCCTATTTTCCCTACAACAAGAACCTGTGAGGTGGGCTGAAGGAGAGGAACTGGCCCAAGATCACCCAGTTAGCTTGAACTCCCCCAGTTTCTAGCCTGATGCCTTAACCATTAGACCAAACTGGTTGAGCATAAAATGACTGAAAGATTTTTAATTAGACCAGGGTTTTTCAAGCTTTTTCGGACTGCAGAACCTGAAAAATATACCTGGAACTCCTGGATCAAGAGGCCAGGCTTTAAGAATAGACATTTGTCTGCTTAATTGGAGTACTTTTTTTTCTTTTAATATCCTTTAATATCTCAGGGAATCCCACTGAGTTTTCACAGAGCCCAAGGAACACAGCTTGATTAAAAACTCTGATTTAGACCACCCGCAGCTCTCTGAGGGCAGAAATGCAGCAAATAAAAATCCTTTTTTATTTACTTGCTTTATAAATCGTACTTATATGTAACTATATAATAAATAATATTCCTGAATCACACTTCTCTAAAGGAATTACTTTTCCCATGGATTGATGAGCTCCACCCTCTCTTCTGTCTGCACCATGATGGACTGTGAGGTACATAATTCGATTCCCCCATAAAAATCTGAAGAGGGATCTCTGCCATTACAGAACAAAACAGAATAACAGAGTTGGAAGGGACTTAGGAGGTCTTCTAGTCCAACCCCCTGCCTAGGCAGGAAACCCTCTACCGTTTCAGACAAAATGGTTATCCAATATCTTAAAAACTTCCAGTGTTGGAGCATTTACAACTTCTGGAAGCAAGTTGTTGGATTGATTAATTGTTCTCACTGTCAGGTAATTTCTCCTTAGTTCTAAGTTGCTTCTCTCCTTGATTAGTTTCCATCCATTGCTTCTTGTCCTGCTTTCAGGTGCCTTGGAGAATAGTTTGACCCCCCTCTTCTTTGTGGCAGCCCCTGAGATATTGCAACACTGCTATCATGTCTCCCCTAGTCCTTCTTTTCATTAAACTAGACATCTCCAGTTCCTGCAACTGTTATGTTTTAGCCTCCAGTCCCCTAATCATCTTTGTTGCTCTTCTCTGCATTCTTTCTAGAGTCTGCACATCTCCACATTACTGACCCATAGGCCCTCCACAGCATCCCTGGAGTTAGTCAGGCTAGGCCTTCCCAGAGGAATGGGGATTTTATTGACCAGGCTTAAAAGTCTGCCTCTCCATTTTCACAGTTTGGAGCAGGGTTCTCCAACTTGGTCCATTTTAAGACTTGTGGACTTCAACTCCCAGTTCAACTCTGGGAGTTGAAGTCCACAAGTCTTAAAGTGGCCCAGGTTGGAGACCCCTGGTTTGGAGGATGGAAAAGGGAAACAAGACGTGAAAGCAGGCAGGGGTTTTAAGTGCCAAACCGGCAGTGGGGTATCAAGTCCAACCTCGGGCAGGAAAGCTCACCTGCGCTTCAGGCCGGATCCTCTCCTTCCACCCGGCCTACCTCACAGGGCGGTGGTTGCCTTGGGGGTAAAGCAGGAGTTGCCGGCGTGCGCGCCCCGCAGCATCTCGTTGACTTCCCGGCGAAAAGGCGGGAGGCGAATCTAGCAAGCAGAAAGAATCAGCAAAGGAGCACCTGCCTCTCCCCCTCAGGAAACACAAACCCAAGGAAATTGGGTGGGCAAATTTACCGGCCAGAGAGGAGCTCGACTCGTTAGGGCTTGACAGAAACGCCCTGGGTCGGCTGGCACCCCAGCCCGCCACAGAAACGGAGACCCGCGGGCTCTCCTCGCCTCAGTTCCCCGCCCCCCTCACAACAACCCCGACGGATTCGGAGGGTCGATTTAGGCCTCTCGGGCCTAATTTTGACAGGCACGCCGCGGTTGCCATGGCGACGGAGGGCTTCCTCCGGCGCGAGCCCGCCCGCGATTGGCCCCCGCCGTGCCACGTGACCGCGGTCGCGTGAGCCCGCTTGACAGAGCCCGGCCGAGCCGCCTGAGGGGCCGCCGGGCGCGCGCATGTGCGGCGGCGGGATGGCGGTCGGCGGGGCTGCGTCGGGCTCGGGGCTCGACGGCGCCGCATGAGAGGCGCTCCCGGAGACCCTGCGGGGTCGGGACGGGACGGGAGTTTAGTCAGTCAGGCGCTGCGAAAGTGGAGGAGGGAGGGAAGGGGATCCCGTCGGAGCCATGGCGAACCCGCTGCGGCCGCCTCGGGAGCTCACTCAGCCCGGCGGCGGGCGGCGGACGGCCTCGCGACGCGGCTGAAGCGCTCCCCCCACCCCCCAGCGCGGCTCCTGACGCGGGACAAGAGGCCCTCCGCACAGCCGCCTTTCGCTCGCTCCCCCCCCCCCCGAGGGAGGAGACTCGCCGCCGAGCAGGAGAAACAAGAGGCGGGCGACTCAGCGCGATGAGGTTGTGACGCCTCCCGGGAGGGCAAAAGAAGCCGCGGCTGGGGAGTGGGAGGAGGACGACTCTAAGCCGAGGGGCGATCTCTGAAGAGGGGGGACGGGGGGGCACCCTCTCGGGCCCCTCAACGGGGGATTTGGGGGGGGCGCCCGTTGCTGGGCAGACATGAGACCCTGAGCCTCTTCCCCCCCCTCTCCCCTCCCCGGGGCTCCTTTTCACCCCTCCCCTCTCCCCTCCGCGAGGACTCCCTCCAGGCGGGCCCTCCGCTCCGTTCAGACGTGGCTGGGTTTGCTCGGGGTCGTCTGGCTTCTGGACACGGGTGTTGGGTGGTGGTAGTGAAGGGGAGATGTTTTCCTTCTGCTGCTGCCGGGATTAAGCGGCGACTCGCGCGGTGTGTTCCTCCAGGCGCTTGCGCCCTCCCCGCTGGCCTTTGATGACGAGCCGCCGCTCTTGCTAGACGGCCCCGTTTGAAAAGGATGGTCTAGGCTAGACGCGAGTCAGGGACTCCGAGGAGGAAGGAGGAGGAGGGGGAGGTCGGCGCCTGGGAGGCCTCCTCCCGGCGGGCGGGCGGTAGAACAGGTAAAACGCCATGGACTCCGGGCTGGGGTGACATTGCCCGAAGGAGACTCTGGTCTTTGGGAGCCTTTGGTTGGGGTGCGAGTGTGAGTGCAAAAAAGGGAAGGGGGTTAGCTTTTGTTGCCTTAAGCTTTAAGCCCCGGCAGGTTTATAAATAAATCGGTTCAGACGCCGTGTCAAAGGAGGACACCTTGGCAAGGGAGGCAAGCAAGTTCCACCGAGAGAAAGAGAGAGAGAGAGAGAGAGAGAGAGAAACAGACAGTCTGCCTTTAGCTTCTCCCTCTCCATCCAACTGCTGTTGCCACCACACAATGAATGCCAGGAGGAGGAGGAGGAGGAGGTGGTCTGGACGCTACCGATTTTTGTAAGCCGCCAAGGAGAGAGAAAAAAGCTGGATTCCCTCCCTCCCTTTCTTTTGGGGACTCCGACCTCCCCAGGGAAGAGGAAGACAACAGGAGGAATCTGGTGGTGAGAAGCCACATCAGGGCGGAAGGAAGAAAAACAGCTGGGGAAGCCGAAGGACTCTTTTTTTTTTTTTGGCTGGGACCCGAGAAGGAGGAAGAGAAGATTGGCGTGAAAATGAAGCCGGATCGAGGTAAATGAGTTTCTGAAAAGCAGTTCCCTTTATGTTGTTTTATTGTTGGGCAAGTGGCTTTGTGATGTACAGCAGTGTTGTTGGGAAATGGTTGGGTTGAGGTCCTAAGTCTAAAAAGAAACAAGAGGGGGAGAGATTTGGAAAGGATCAGGAAGGATTAAAACCTGGAACTGATAATTAGGATATTGTTCTAACATGTTTTTGTTTAAGGCTGTTGAATGAACTTAAGTTTACTTCAAGTGCTGAGATATGGGAACTCCTTATAGAAAACACCTCTTGCCTTCTTGGAGAGAGTAATTTTAAATGTTACATAAATGTTTTTCTTAAGTTATTACCATATAATAAAGAAAATAAAATAATATTTCTTATAATCAGGAATTAAGTAGCCAAACCATCTCCATGTAATGCACAAATGATGTAGCTGGAAACTAATGAAAAAAAGGCTAACGCCTATTTAAATTCCTGTAAACAATTCTGGCAGGATCTTTTTCAGTTTCATCCCTAATTGTGTTTAGAAATAAGCTCAGTAGGACAAATAAGCACAAAATCAGAATTCATAAAGCTGTTCTAAGCAATTCCTTAACATTAACTAAATCATGACTGCTAATGTAAAAAAAGCCATTCAGGATTTACTGCTGGAAATCTATTAAGTGGATTGAAAAATATTTTAGGTAACAACATATAGTACTTAATTCTTAGAACTTGGGCAATGGGTTGAATTGAGATTTACATTGTCAATTTAATAATACCCCACATTGGAGCAAAGGGCTGTCTCAACATTTGCTTTAATGTAGATTTGTTATTTAGAACCTTAAGCTATCTATGGCAGGATTCACATAAACTATTATGTGCTTGTTTATGTGGTTTTAGCTCTTACTAAATTGTGATTTATGGTTTAGAATGTTGTGTCAAGTTAGTTAATTATAGTTTGTTCAATAACAAGCTAGTTAAACAAACTTTGGCTTAGCACAGTATTTGAATTCAGTTGCTCAATTAGAATACCACAGATGCTGAGAAATATTAAGATACAAAAGTAGTTTTTTTAACAAAAACGTAAGTATTTCTACAATTGCTTAAGGAGACGGGATTCAAGTAAAAACTGTTTTTGGCTTCTTGGAAATTAAAAGAAGTGACATTGATGTGGCACAAGTGAACATGACATTTTAAAATATATGCTAAATCTGGGTTAATCTGATTTATACTAATATTTAGAATTACTTAAATCTGGGGTGTAAACATCTTGTCAGCTATTAGATGGCAGCAAAAGATAAACAAATGTCTCTTAGCTGCCAACTGGTGGCCCTATGGATTTTTTTTCAGCCTGCTTGTGTAACCTGCTAAGTGTCTCTTAGTACTGCAGTCTAAGGTCCCTGTAGGAACAAAATAAAGTATAAAATATATACTGATATATAACTGGAAGTTCAACATGTAATTCCTTTCATAGTACAGAAGCTTGATGCATATTCATAGTTTTAATAATGCACAGCTGTGAGGCAAATGACCTTTTATAATTAAATGCCTCTAAAGTAGTCTATGTAAAGCAGTAAGTTAAAAATTCTTCTGGAAAATAAATATTTAGCATACTATTCAAAGAGCTTAATAAGCGTAAGATGTATTTTAATTTACTTTTTTCAAAAGCAGATTCAGCCATAGGAAGAATTGTGTTTATCTAATTTAACAATGTGACTGCTTCACATCAACCACAGGGGGTTAAAAGGGTGGTCTAAGTGCTACATTTAATATTGAGATACTCTTAGGGGGCACAATCATGCAAATGTTTGTTTGCCCTGTTTTCTGCAAAGCAGCTGCACTACAGGCAATCACTCGAGTGTGCTATCAAATGCTTTCATTAGTCGAAAATTAATAGTGAAGGATGCAGGATGAGCAGGGCTTTAAATTGAAGTATAATCTGTTTAATATCAGACTAACAGGAATAAGAAATACTGTATCAATCTGTAAATGAGATTTTTGTTGTTGTCTGTGTTAATATATGGGACCTTAGTGATTAATAGCTGCATTGGATTAGACCCAGATTTAATACTAATTAGAATAGGCCTACTGAGGTAATGGAACTTAAATAGAGGACAATCAAGTCGGCAAACCAGCTGATGATGGATGATAAGTTAGATACAAGACTTGTGTAGAGCTCTCGTGTGGAAGGGTGCTAAGGCAAATCGTGCCAATGCTGAATATTTCTAAATTTCCCTTAGACTTCAGTGAGTGGAAGTGTCACCAGATGTTTAAAAGGTTGAGTAAAAATAAATATTACTGCACTTTGGTTCTCCAAAAACGAGACACAGCATTTTATTTATTTATTTATTTATTTTATTTTATTGAACTTATTAGTCGCCCCCTCTCCCCACAGGGACTCGGGGCGACGTACAGAGCAATAATCAAGATAGCACCATATATCGTGCAGAGGAGGTAAAAATAAGTCCATAAATAAGCATACTTACAAAGTTTAAAACCCAAAAATATTAAAAACAATATTTCCCATTATAAAATGACCTGGGGTGGCAAGATTGTAACGTTATGCCAGGCCGGCTTGACAAAACAGGTAGGTCTTCAGCTTCATACGGAAGGAGCGAAGATCGGTTGTTGTCCGGATGACTGGGGGGAGGTCATTCCAAAGGGTAGGGCCAACCACAGAGAAGGCCCTACTCCTGGGCACCGCCCCCTGGCACTCTCTAGAGGACGGCACCCGGAGCAACCCCTCCCTGTGTGAGCGGGTGGGTCGCAGGGATGTATGGGGCAGGACGCGATCCCGCAGGATTTTGCCATTGCCATTGTATTGACCATGAGGCTGTAATATTTAAAGGGCAGAAAATGTAAATATACACATGTGGGAACTGTGATTCTGAGAATATTTATTTTCAAGGACGGCAGGGAAAAAAAAGTTTAGTATATTACAGAAATGAATAGGTTTTTGCAGCTTCTAAATATGTAGTACTTTCAAATGATTTAAGAGAAAATACTTTTAGGATTGGGCATACAAGAGATTATTGTTTGATTGCTATGCAAATGTTTTGAAGAAATCCTTGGGAGCTTGAAAAAAGATGAGACCACTTTCATAAATAACTGGAAGGTGGTAGGCTTGTACTTAGTCCAAAGTGCTTCTTTCAGATAGTTTTCTCATTGTGTCTCTTCTGTATTACCTTCTAGAATTTCCCTGCTGAAGTGCACTGATTTATTTTGTCCAATTCTTACAATATATCATTTTTAAAATATCCAGTTAAGAGTGTTTTACTGTTAGAATAATATGAATAATATCCTATTAATGCTTAATGCAACATAAATTCCATATTGGAAAAATACAGATTACAAAATATTGAGATACAGAATGTGCTGAGATATATATAGAGAAAACAACCCTTGCCACCTTATTTTCTTAGCAAGGAGTAGGAAATTCCAGATCCAGCAGCCCTATTCAGATTTCAAGGTAAGCTAAAAGGTTATGTTTGTTCTCGACTTACAATAAGTACATCAGAAATCCTGTCTTTGCGCACTCTGCTAGATAAACTATGGATGGATCCGACCTTATTTGTTTTCCTCCCAAAGAAAAGTAGGGGCAATCCTGTTTATTTAGTAGGAGGCTACAATTTGTTTCAGTTCTGGTTTACCGGGATATGTGCTTGAAGGCAACTAGAGGAAAGTATTTCCCAGTGCAGGCCCGTAAGGTTAATTTTCACAGAAAGGGATGCTGGGTTTGATTCTGGGAGATGAATAATAAACATAAATGTATGAGTGGTAGATGATGGACTTCCTGTTGAGCAGGCAACATTTCTGCAAAGACCTGTGCTTCTAGTTAGAGATGCCGCAGGTATATATGAAAGGAGGAGACAGCACACTGGAAATGATGCTGTTTCCTGTTGTAGTAGGGAAGCTGTTTTGGCTGTTTTTCTGGCTCTGGAATTGTACTGAGAAATAAATATAGAGGAAAGATCCGTGATGTAGGTTTACTTTTATAGGAAATGAGGTGGATTATGCAAGAGAGATTTTAGACTATTAAGTCCCATGGTAATACACTTTCCAGCTAGTAATACAACTTCGTAGTTGTTTAACAGTTATGCCTTCACATAGGAGCATCTGCCATTGTTATCTGTGACTCTTTGACCTTGACATGGTGTTTCACTTTTTTTCCTGGATTAGCTGAGGACTAATATCCACTGTGTGCCACATCGCCTACCATGAATTGACTTTTTTGTTCAGTGGACAAATGTCTGTTTTCCTAATCAAAATACATTAATAGAATATACTGCATCTTGAACTCTGAATTTGTGTTGTATGTGAAAAGGAGCCATTATAATTAAAAAAGGTTTGATGAAATTGAGCACTAATGTTGAGTTTTGAGAATGATATCTGATCTGATATGTTTTTCCTGGTTATTTGCATTTCCTGCTCAGTTTTGCCCTTTTTATGGGGTCGCACTGACACTGTACTAAGGTTAAAAAATTGTTTTGCCCTATGATGCGCTGTCTTGTGCTTATTACATACCATTACCAAATATTGTAAGTCACTCCCTGCATTGTTGTGTTGGCAACCTGGATGTTTGTCTTCTGATTCATTTTTTACATTATTTATTTAAACTCTATTGTCTTGGATAAAAATGCATTTCAAAAGCTAACTTTCTGACAAGTTAGCTCTAATATAAATGCCTATTAACTTCAAATAAATTGGCAGCATAGATGTAAATTCTAGAGTGTCATCTCGCATCTCATATGTTTAAGATAGCTTTTAGTCTATCATTTACATGAAAATGAGTTTTGTAAACAACAATGTTTATTTTTTAAAACAGTTTAGATAATCTGAATTTAGTGCCACTCTGAACATTGGAAGCCGGTTCCAGTATAAAGAAGAAGAAAAGATTTATTGTAAAGTTTGGAGTCAGACATGTTCAAGAATACAATGACAAAAGCACTATATTTACGTTTTGTATGATTTTTTTGTAGCTTTCCTGAATCGTGTAGTCAGATGTGTTGGGGCACAACCCTTGGGGTTCACTGCTAGTATAGTCAACTGTAGATGAATGTACAGGTAGTCCTGGACTTACAACCACAATTGAACACAAAATGTATTTTGCTACACGAGCATTGTTACGTGAGTTTTGCCCCATTTTATGACCTTCCTTGCCGCAGTTGTTAAGTGAATCACTCAAGTTATTAAATTAGTAACACAGTTGCAAAGTGAATATGCCTTCCCCATTGACTTTGCTTGTCAGGTCACAAAAGGTGATCAGATGACCCCAGGATACTGCAACTGTCATAAATATGGGTGAGTTGCCAAGATTGAATTTTGATCACATGACCATGGGGATGCTGCAACAGTCGTAAGTGTGAAAAATAGCTGTAAGTCACTATTTTCAGTGCTGTTATAACTTTGAATGCTCACTAAATTAGCTGTAAGTCAACAACCCCCTGTATCTAGAGAACATTAGGTTGGGCAAGTTGATCTAAAGCAGTATTTCTCAATGTTGACCATTTTAAAATGTGTGGACGTCCAACTCCCAACTACCAGAATTCCACAGCCTACATATCTTAAAATGGCCAAGGTTTAAAAACACTGATTTAAAGCAATGTTGCTGAAGAAGCTAGCTTTGAAATTTTTCTTTCTCTGGAGGCTTCCCTCACAATCACTTCTAATGTATTTTGAGAGTATAAGTTGAAGAAGGAAACACGGACGCACAGTGCAGTTAATATATTCTATTGTTTAAATGGAAGAGAAGTAAATTGAGGCAGGAGAAAGTCGTGATTTTCAAGACTTGATTGGGTGTACTGTAGCAGCACTTAAGTCAGAGATCTTCAAACTTGGCAACTTTAAGACTTGTGGACTTCAACTCCCAGAATTCTCCAGCCAGCTATGCTTCAACTTCAAGCTATGCTGGCTGGAGAATTCTGGGAGTTGAAGTCCACAAGTCTTAAAATTGCCAAGTTTCGGAACCCCTGACTTAAAAGTGTTACAGAAAGGAAAGTGAAGCCAGAGTAATTTTGAGTTATTGAAAATAATAGCTTAATACAGAACTGTGTTAAATAAACTGTCTATCAATATTCAACCCAAGACTGAGATGAGCTACAGATATGCATATTGGATTACAATATTGCGCAGATTCATAGCTTGCTATCTCCTGAAGACTTAAGCATCACAATTTCCCATGTTTCCCAGCAATATAATCATGTTTTCTGAGGGGATTTGCCAATGAAAATGTGATCCAACATTGGGGGTTGTTGTTGTTGTTGTTGTTAGGTTTCCAACTTTTGTATCTGTATGGCTGCTTCATTGGGGTTAAGCGATCTTTTATTTTCTAAAACATACTAAATGTTAAATAAAGTTGATGCCTTAATATACTGTATGAACCTATCCTATTGCTGGTTTTGTGGTTGGTTTGTTGACATAATTATTGTGAATGAAATTATTAAATAACTCCATGGTTTTGTCATAATGCAGTCCTTTGATCAAAGGAATATTGAAATGAAGTGAAACTTGAATCAAGTGAAGTTTAGTGTCAAAACCTTTTGGTCTGTTTTAAAAATCCTAGAAAAATGTAAATGTTAGATTATCTAGCTTTCCAAATTGTGCCTTTTGTACATACAATGCCTAGCATTAACAAATCTTTTGGTATTCTCTACAAGGAAATTTGCAGATGTGCCATCTCTATTTCCAGCATTTTGGGCTTGAAGGCGTGTTCCCAGTACCCCAATGCTGATTCTTAATGGAGCAGAGTTGAATATTGAACACTGGTACAAAATTATATTTAGAAAACGTGGAACAGAATAATTGCTATCTACTTCAATATAATGCTCGGACTGTTCCAGCATAAGACTGACAAATTACAGATGCGTGCATACTGTGAAAAAATTGTCAGCTATGCTCTTTGAAATATTTGGAATGAAAGAAGTCTTAAGCTGTTGTTACTTTCCTTTTGTAAATGTTTTTTCCTAATTCATCTGCTTGCAATATCACTGCAGCATCATATTAAAAGTTGCTAGTATAGTAATTAATAAAATTAATAGCAAGTATTTAGAAACATTTAAAAAAAAAACACCTACAGGATCTGGGAGGGGGGGATCTAGGTGGTTGCTAAGAGTTGACACTGATTTGATGGCACATGACAGATATATTTCAGATTCATTAAAATACAGATATAGCTAGAAGTAAAGACTTGGGGATTGAAGATAAATAATAGAATTCTCTGTAAGGTGAACCCATGTGCCAAAAGTCAATAGATACCTGCATTTGTAAAGCTTGTTAAACACTCCTGATTAAAAAAATACAGCATGACAGTTAAGTTAAAAGAATGTAAATAGGTGGACAAACCCATAATGTGTTTTGCCTTAGTCATGGCTTCACGTGTTGTGTGAGCCTAACTATGGCGGCTGATTAATCATGGTTGATGGTTCAGTGCATTATGTGGACTGTACCAATTCCAGATCATTCAGTGAGTCACGATTAATCCAACTATATCTTTTGGGTTGTGTAGTGTAGTGCAACCACTACATATTTCATTGCACCAGAAAGAAACCCGCCTCCTAAAATCAGAGGAGTTTCAGTCCATTTCTTCTTCTCAATCAATATGAGCAACAATTCATTTCCCTTCGACATTGTTTTCCTCACTTCAAAATGTTCCTCTATGTTGAATATTTTCTCCTTTTTTTATACCTTCTGGCTGCAAGTGTCTAAAACAGGCCGCTCCCTTCCCTTCTTAGAGTTATACTTGTTTTTGTTTAGGTAGATACCGAAATAGTCGTCGGTGGCATTTCTGTTCTCCAATAAAACCTGTAAAATCTTACGGATTGCCAGCAAAACCTTTTTCAAGAGAAGTAGCCTGGTGTAGACTACTATAGATTTCAGAAAAAAGTGCCATTAAAATAAAATTAAATGAAAGGGCCCGGGGACGAATGGCAGCCTTCAAGGCTGCCACATTGAGTGTGTCCTCCTGCTCCTTGTTGTTCTGCTTTTCTTTCCTCTCCTCTTGCCCAAACACAGCTGGGTTCACAAGAGGCGAAAAGAAAACATGATACTTCTGCCAAAGAGACAGGAAACTGTAGTAGCCCTTGTGAGCAGTGAAGGGTTGAAGCACGCCTGCCGTCCAATCAGCAGCGAGCTCTGTTGCTATGTGCACTCTTTACTCTGCCTTCTTTGTGGAAAAAATGTCTTGCACAGAAAGGCTGAATATGTACCCAAAGCTGAACATTTTTGTGTCCGGCACTGCAGACATCTGGATCGTCGCGATACTGACACTGTAGCCCCTGTGCTGCCAGGGCACCTTCTGTCCCACCACGATTCCAGTATGGTTTACGGTGGAAGCCAAGGGCTGATCAGAGAAGGTGTGTAGTCCAAAAGAAATAATTCTAAATGCTAAAATGCTCTCGAGTTGTTTATGAACCAGAGTGTTTGCTTATATGTGTGTCTGTTGGGGTTTTTTTTCCCCCCCGTTCTTCAGTGAGCTGGTGTGAGTCATAGGCTGTAGTTTCTTTGTCTACGTAAAACATAACACACATGGATCCTTTTTTAAACCTGTTTTTAAGCTCATTTCTGAGGACAAAGAATAAGGAAAAGAGTTAAATGTTGTCGATTCTGAACAAAGGAAGGAGGAGAAATGGTCAGAGGGGAGAGAGGTGGTCAAATTCTTCTAGGTGTAGCATTTCACAAAGGAATAAAACACTTTGGTGAAGTTCAGCTGTGAGTTTTGATTATTGAAAAGCAAGCACTGTGAATGATTTCCCAGCGTACAATTGTTTAAACACCACTGAAATGAGAGCATCACCTACTAAGTTGGAATTTTGAATTGCTACATGTTCTCTGTTCCTGTAGTGTTTGTAGAGAAATAGTACCTGTTCAAGTACATTAGCTTTGGAATATCAAACCTTCTTGGGGTTATTTTTTTTTTTTTGATACATGAATTTAGTTACATGAACAGGTTAATAGTCATACTTGCCTTATTTACTGGTAAAATGTAATAGTAATTGAGTGTATTCTTTTGTGTGTACGGGTAACATTTCATAAAAAGCCTGAAGAAATTATTACTGATTTTTAAAAAATCATGTGTCTTAGTGGTGAATTCACAGTTTTGTATTTTAAAAAAAGTTTTTACAATTATTTAAAGTATTTAGAGTCATGACTTGAAATCAGACTAGTGGTATGTATTTTTTAAAGCTACTATTCAACAAAGGGTGGGGGACATAAGGAAACACAAAAAACACCAACCTTTCACTATTGCACTGTGCAGGAGACAAGGTTTTCAAAGAAATGGGGAAAAAACCAACAATTAGCTCTTTCACTGCATATTCAACATCTTAATAGCTCAAGTAGTGTAGATACCTGGTTTAAGCAAATACTTGTAATTTTTGTTTACATTTTTCATGGAGAGAGTGTGGGAGAAGAATATTTCCATTAGACTCTTGTATTTGATGTTTAAAAAATACCTTGCTTTAGTCAGAAATTGTGTAGCAGAGAGATCATTGACAGTAACCGCCATTCAAGCTACTCTAGCACCATTATAGATAAATATGTCCTTTAAATCTTATTTATGCTTTTGTTGTAGAGACAAATTCATTAGCTTGAATTTATCAGGTTTTACCAGTTACTTTGCAAACATAAACATTTATTAACAGTTGTGCAGAGAAGCTATGGAAAACTTGAGAATGTTTAACCTTAGTCAGAATGGACGGTATCACATTACTGAAATCTTTCCAGTGCAATATAAAAATTCAGTAAAATAATGGTGAGAAATGAGTCATCCTCTGGATCAGTGTTTTTCAACCTTGGCAACTTGAAGATGTCTGGACTTCAACTCCCAGAATTCCCCAGCCAGCATTCGCTGGCTGGGGAATTCTGGGAGTTGAAGTCCAGACATCTTCAAGTTGCCAAGGTTGAAAAACACTGCTCTGGATGACATTGGCATAGTGAGTTGTCAAGCATGCTGGGAGTTGTAGTTCAGTGGAGGCCAAATATTATTCCTATATACTCCAGTGTAGCAACATTCCTGGTTCATTTGAGTGGATGTTACAACTGTATATACCTTTCCCAGGCATAGAGCTATTACTTGTGCATCCATGAGTTGAATTCCACTGGAATAAGAATTATTTCTGCACGCATATTATAGTTTGCCCCTGTTGCTAGGTGAGTTATAGTGTCCTTGAGATACATAGTTCAGCATAAACTCAGTCTAAAGTGTGCAGAGCAGTCAACATTTCAGAATTGTTTAAAGAATGCAAGCAAAATTGGTTTACTCTTACATACTCTTTGCATGTAAGAGTAAACCAAAAGATAAGAACATCTGTGAGAGCTGGGGAGATCAAACATGAGTGATTGAGCAGAACAGTGTTCCTCAACCTTAGCAACTTTAAGAGGGTGGACTTCAGTTCCCAGAATTCAAAGTTGAGATGCGTTGTAGAGTCCAAATTTACCACCATGTCTAAATGTGTACATGACAAATCGCTTTGCGACCATTTAAAGTTATGACGGATTCCCCCCTCAAAGGTACTTTATGACCCAGTTCCAGCAGTTGCCTCTCATTACCTGACCAATGTCTGGCACTTGGCAACTGGCCTGCATTTATGTCTCTCGCATAAGTGATCCACTTTATGACCTTCACGACTTACAGCCATAATGAGCAGGCTTGTAAGTTGTATGCATGTTGAGCACTATCTATATTATAGTCATAAGTCAAGGACTACCTGTATTTTGGGGTCAGCAACCATTTAATAAAAGCATGGAGTTGGGAGTCGATGCCTTTGGAGATTGCAAAGTAAAATGGAAAGCAAAGTAAGACGTCTCAAATTTCTATTCACAATAAAACATGATTGTTTTTCTAACTTGCTCTCGCTTTTACCACAGAACTAATGGCAAAACTCTAGCAAAGCAAACATTTCTATTATTTCCATGCAGCCTTATGTAATACTTCCTTAGACTCTTTGTTCAAGAGCCTAACCTTTATAGAGACAGGAGAAACATTTGCTAAATGGTGGTATGTTAAATGGGCATTCTTTGTTCATTTCTAAAGATGTTTCCAGTTTAGGCCCTGGAAAAATGTCATCTATTAATGAACTAAAATGGAAATATTTGTTTCAAGAAACTAACAAGTGACTAAAATTCCCCAATATTTATAGGGCTATGTGTAAGCTTTGTTGTGGAGGTGGGATTTAGCAAACAGTTGCTGAATATGTATTGTGTAATAAGCTAAAATATGACTGGCTGATCTTGGTTTTGTGCAGATATGACAAAGTAAGTTTGTGGGTCAGTGTGTTATACAAATCCAAGGTGCTGATTAATTGACTAATAACACAGCAGTTACACATCTTCTTAATCACAGGTATATAATACAAGCAGAAGATTGATGCTCGGTCTATGATGCTTGGGACAAAATAAAAAGATTTTTTTTTAAAAAAAAGTTTAAGAACCAGTTTAACTTTAAGGAGTATCTTTCCTCCCCTCAAAAGAGGCTTTAAGAAACAAGCATAACCTGGAGGGAAGAGAAGCATCCACAGAAACTAAAAAGGATTATAATATTTCCCACTTCATTTTATCCTTGGAGATGCTTTAGCAATTTTTGTATCAGTATGATGAGCAGTTCCGATAAAAGAAATGACTAAAACATTCATCAGGATTGAGTAGTACTGTACGATTATTCATGTCTCTCAATATGCTGGAAAATATTCATTCATTTGGCAATAAAATCTGGAAGAGTAACCAGTGTTTTTTTAAAAAAGAAAATCTATCCTCTCTAAGTAAATACATTACTTGAACTCGTCTTAGAGTTTTTCTGAACGCTGGTAATTTGTCAATCTATTTGTGTCCTCTCTACAACTGGGTCTTCTTTCTTTCTCCTTGTTCAGGACTGAAAGAATGCAGCTGTTGTTTAGAAAGAGCCATGCAGCTGTGATCCTGTTATGATAGCAGGTTCAGAGGCAACTCGGACCAACAGACAGTAGAGAAGCTTATTTTGAGCTGGGAATCCTTTCTCTCCGAAACCGTCTTCTAAGAATACGCTGCCCTGGCTGTTCCTAAGCACATATTCAGCAGTAACCTTCCTGCAGGAAAGGGTTGCAACCGGGATAACTTCCTGTGATAAGAAAGGTGAAACTAGGTCAAGCTGTAGAAAGATAATTATATAGTTGCCCATCTCACAAGAAGTGATTCTGGGCAGCATATAGCGCAAATATATATATATATATATATATATATATATATATATATATATATATATATATATATATATATATATATATATATATATATATATATATATATATATATATATATATATATATATATATATATATATATATATAAAGCAAACATGTTAAATACAATCATATATATATATATATATATATATATATATATATATATATATATATATATATATATATATATATATATAAGCAAACATGTTAAATACAATCATATTTTTTAACACACAATCTCCTTGAGCCCACTGAGTGTAGTTCTCCGAGAGATGGGATCTATAGCATGCTTTTCTGGCTGGATCCAAAATAGATGTAGATGTAATCGGGTAAGGAATCACATTAAAATTAAATTGATTTCCCACCCCGTGTTAGATAAATCTATAAATGTAGTAGCTTGACTTTCTTAGCAAACACGAAGATTGGTTGTGACCTGATCCCTGCTAGGCAAAAGATCAATAGAGCAAACATTGTCCAAACTCTTGAGAAAGCACCTTACACAACCTGGGATGTACCTCCTTTTTCAGTTTCATCTTCCTGTTCCTCTGGTTTATCCCTCAATTATTGCATACCAGAAAGTGCGCTAAAGTATTCCTTGGGAAGCAGCTGAAATGTCTCTTGTAGGCTCTTTTCCTCTATGCTGTGTGCACCATTCATAAAGATTTTGATCTTATCGGCCTTAAACTTTGAAGAGGCATTATGGCCTTTTCCCACAATAGTCAGTAGCCGGTTTGTGTATTACATGAATTTATGGTTTATTTTACCATGGATGATTGAATGGAACCAGATCATATTGTAGTTCAGTATATATATATAGAAGTGATTATTCAATCAATTGGCTTGGTGAATAGGATGATCACTTTTGGATCACATTTTTTCTAGTTTCAGTTATGTGTAAATAAAAGGCTCCTCATACTACTCCATCCCTCCAACCCATCGCCTTAAATCTCTTTCCTATCTAAGATCAAGATGATAGTCAGCATTACAAGCAAGGACCAAAAGCATTTAAAATTGCCATAACAAGAAAGGTGTATCTATCCTCCTGCTGACTTTTACGGAGTGACAAAATTCTGTTTAGAGGGAATTCTTTGGAATGCTATTTTTAACAGGATTCCTGCAGCTGTTTTTAAGTTTGAGCCAGAGTTCTGCAGCTGTTTCTCTGGCACGTGGACAATGTTTCCAGATTGTTGTATTTTGAGCATAATAAACCAGTATTTCTGTAAGACAGCAGAACTGACATTAAGCATTAGAAGGTTGAATCCAGAGTTTGGAAGAAAACCATAAAAATCATTGGGACACATTAGATTGTGATTGAAGTCCAATTGATTACGCCTGATCCACTCAGAAACATAAAATATGGATAGAGCCCATTGTTTTACACTTGTAAAGTAATAGTTAACATCAAATTATGCAATTAATTATTTATTTGGCCTTTTAACACAGTTGTGGATTCACATACTAGCATTTTAATTCTTAATTCCTTGCCAAGCATGTTCTCTTACTATGATAGTGTCCTTTGGTTTGCTGTCTTAGAAATCAAATTTAACTGTTCTTAGAAGCCCATGTTAAGATTGTACTTCTGTAAGTAAATCATTATAAATCATACATTTACAATAATTAAAATGCTTAGACACTAAAACAATGCAAATTCAATCCAATGTTTCTTAGTGGGGTGATTGTGATTAAAACATAAACAACATGATTTGTTACATAATTCCAGCAGATACATGGTTTTTGAAGAGCGCTGCCAGTTGCTACTTTATCTACCGAGAATTGTTTGAATTTTATTTCTTTGTACTAATTTAGATTTGTTAGGCTGTAACAATTAATGCTATGTTCCTTGCAAAGCTAGCCTGGGAATTATTCAAAGGAGACTGAAATGATAGGTGAGCAAGTTCTTCCAAACTTTCCTAAAATGTTAACGTATCTTTTTATCTAAAGATAGATAAATTTATCTAGAGATAATTTATCTCACCAAGATAATATATCTTATCTAAAAATCAATTTCTACATTCTTAAATGTTCTGGATTTAATAGGCTATTGAAACTTCATGCAGAATTTCTTATTCTTCACATGTATTCTAACAACCAGAGTTCCACCTTAAAAAGCAAAGAAGGAAAAACATAATCTCAGCACATGCCTCCCAGTTAGGAACACTGGGCTCTATGAACTTTTGAGCTAGACTGTTTTATACTGTTATCTAAGGGTCTCATATTGACAGATAATAATGCTAGCGTGTTTCTTTTTGAAACAGCGCAAAGTTTATCCGTTTAAGAAAACTCAGATCTGGCTTTTAAAATCGATAGCTTCATCCTCATGCGAGACAATCCCTATCCCTTCATCAGCCGCACGCAAGAGGATTTCAGCTAGGTAAACTTTTAATGAGCAACGCTGAAAATAATTCAAGCTGGTTTAATAGATAAAAGGATTTAGCTTACCTTGCCTGATCTTGAAAAAGGCCATGCCTCCCTCAGTCCATGGTTGAGAAACCACCAAGAAAAGCCAGGATTGTCGGCTAGGCTAACAGGTCAAGAAGAGACATCCTGAAAAAGAAGGAGCCAACCCATCTTCTGGTCAAGAAAACTACCTGGTTGCATCCTTGAATTCATTACTAGGGAGCACCTACCTGACTTTAGTTTGGGGGGTGGGCAACTTCCCAACCTGGACTTCAACTCCCAGAATTCCTGAGCCAGCATAGTTGCCTTGTTGCCATAGTTGCCCATCTCTGTCTTAGTTGATCTCAAAAGGTAAACAGATTGCGTCTCTTTCTTAATGTTGTCAAGGTTGTTGTTCTTACCTAAATGTCACCAAGGGTTTATTCTTTGCGAGATAAAAATAGCACGTGTAACAGTAAAACCTTTTAAGAGAAAATGGTTGGATTTTTGTTGAAGAAAATTAATTTTAGGAGTACACAAACACACCTGAAACTATTTATACTGTTGTTTATGAAATTGCACCTTTTCCTTTCTCTGTTAAGACACCTTAGATGAATACTTTGAATACGAAGCTGAGGAATTCCTTGCCAACTTGGCCTTGTTGATTACTGAAGGCAGAACACCTGAATACTCGATTAAGGGCAGGACCGAAGGCTTCCACTGCCCTCCAGCACAGTCAAGTCAACCAACAACAACTAAACATGAATGCAGTGACAGATTGGCCCAGGTAAGATGATCCATGCTGATGATGGTTGGCAAGTTGGTTCTTCTGGAAAATCAGCATGAAATGCTATAACATAACACCAGTGACGCATTTAACAGCCCAACTGTGCTTAATCTCTGTTTATTTTAGGCAAGCAATCACCTTTAGGATGTGTTTGGAAAGTAAATACATTTGATGATAGGTCTGCCAAATTAATTTTTTTGTACATTATAATGGTGCCAGCTGGATTAACTAGAAACTCCTGGTTTTGATCAATGGAGTTACCGCTCAAAAAATGCATTACAGACCTTCTTTTTCATTTTTCATTATTAAGAGTTTAGAAAATTCTATATGGTTTATACACGGGCGGAGGATCTAATGGTAACATTGGGTTGTTTGATTCTTTTGTCCCAAGTGCCGTCAAGCTAGGCATACCCGATCTGAAGTTGCATTGCTGTGGAAGAAAAATATTCCTATCATGATAGAAGTGATGCTACTTCCAGACTGTTGCTATAGCGATGAAGGACCCACGACTGAAGGGAATGACTTAAATGATCCTGCAATCAAGCAAGATGCACTGTTGCTGGAAAGATGGATTTTAGAGCCGGTCCCACGGCAGTAAGTTTTTTTATTATTATTATTATTATTATTATTATTATTATTATTATTATTATTATTATTATTATTATTATTATTATTATTATTATGAGAGTTGGTGTGGACTGATGCTTACCACAATCTTCTAGTTATGTCAACTCATCCCCTAGCACAGTGATGGCTAACCTTTTCGGTGCGGACTGCCGAAAGTACGCGCACACCCATAATGCAATGTGTTCCCCACTCCCGCACAGGCACGCATGACCCCCCCATGTGTGTCCTGCCGCCCGCACATGTGCACGTGACCCCCGCATGTGCGCCCCGCCCACCACGCATGTGCATGTGTCTCCTGCATGCACCTTGCCCCCACATGCATGTGCGGCAGAGACCTAAAAACCAGCTGGCTGGCAGGAGGCACGCACACATGTGCGGTGGAGCTGAGCTGGGTGGACAGCTCGTATGCCCGCAGAGAGGGCTCTGCATGCCACACGTGTGCCATAGGTTCGCCATCACAACCCTAGCACAACAGCGGTTCTCGAACCTTTCTAGCTCCACAGACCGGCAACACCTGCAGTGGTGGTGATGGTAGTGGTGTAGAGCAGTGTTTTTCAACCTTGGCAACTTGAAGATGTCTGGACTTCAACTCCCAGAATTCCCCAGCCAGCGAATGCTGGCTGGGGAATTCTGGGAGTTGAAGTCCAGACATCTTCAAGTTGCCAAGGTTGAAAAACACTGGTGTAGAGGATGGTTTTTCACGCACAACCTAGTTCCCACATGTGTGCAAATGAAACTTGGCACATTTGCCCGTCGCTTGTGCGGCCTGGTTTTGACTGGGCCTTGGCTGCTACCGGGCCATGTACCAGGGGTGGGGTCCCATGCCCTAGCAGGATCCAGAAAGAGAGCCTTGTCTGTTGTTGCCTTTGTCCCCTGGAGTAGCCTCCCTTCAGAGAGTCACAAGGCTCTTAGAGCAAGCTTTAAGGACCTGCCTCTTTCCTCAGCTTTTAGGGAACGACTAGTTTGGAAGCAGCCCCATTTTTTCTTTGTTTTCAGTTTCAGTCTCTCTCTCTAGCTTAATATCTTTCCCAGTTTTCATTGGGAAGCCTCCCCGAACCATTTTGGAATGGGGGAGAATCAAAAGTTGATGAATAGATGAATTGTTACCCGAATTCAAATAAAATGACTATGTAACGGATCCTGCTAAGGCAGAAACTTCTTATTCCCTCCCCCCCTGAGCCCCAAATTATATTTATTCACTTGAATAGGTAGACAGGGTTTCCCACTTGTATGTAATCATACCTTGAAATTGATGGAAGCCAATTGCCACATATGGAGGAAAGCCAGCAGTACATATTCTGGATTAAAATCATGTTTCCTTTTGAGTCAAGATGAATTCTCTACACCATGAATGCATCCATGCAGTTTCTTTGTCAGTGAAAGGAAAAAAAATGGTCATAAATGATTTGGTGATGGGGATTATACTCCTTTTTAATGGGGGGAATTGCATTCAAATGTTCTGCCCTTCCTGTGTATTTTTCACCGATGTGTATATTTTCTCTTTTGATATATTTTTAGAAGTGGCGATCGATTTATTGAAGAGAAGACCCTCTTATTGGCTGTCCGCTCTTTTGTGTTCTTTTCTCAGTTAAGTGCTTGGCTGAGTGTGTCACACGGAGCTGTGCCTCGTAATATTCTTTGCAGGTAGGTTTTTGTCGAAAAGCACCTCCTCCTGTTTATTCCAAGCCTCCTTCTGAAGGATGAGAAGCATGCTTTTACATACTGCTTCTGATTTAATTAGCCTGCTTGATCCCATTTAGGAGAGATTGGTTTAAAAAAAAGCAACCCACGTTATTTTAGATTGTGATGCGCCCAAAGGCTCAGGAACTGGAACATGCACTAAATCAAGACTTGAATTGCTTTGACATCTTGCTTTTCATTTTTCAGAGTGAGTGCCGCTCATGTGGATCTGCAGTGGACATTTTCCCAGACACCAACAGAACATCTTTTCCCTGTCCCCAATATTTCTCACAATGTGGCCTTGAAAGTCAGTGTCCAATCTTTGCCCAGACAATCGAACTACCCAGTTCTGACCTGCAGCATTCATGCTAACTTTGGCTTCTATGAAAACAGAAGAGAAGAGACTAACGTACATCAGCGCTGTGATTCCATGAAGACCGAACAACCTAGCGTGGCCAACTCGCAACGTCCTTGTGGCAAACTAATGTGGGCTGAAAGCGTGCTGGGCGTAAAGCAAGGCCCTGAGTTTAACCCCGCTGTTAGAAACCTGAAACTTTATCCCTTAGCTGGCCTCGGATCTGACTTTGGATTGTTAGAATCAAAAGTTCAGGGCTACCCAGCTGCTGTGGAGAACAGGGAGATGTTCTCCCTGTTGCCAGAAACGCCAGAGGGAGCTTTGAAATTATCTTGCTTGGCTGATACCCGTGGCCATAACAGCAACCCTTCTTCCCACCAGTCACTGGGAGAGTCGATTCCTTTGATAGGCTCTTTACTCCAAGAGCGCCATGAAGTTATAGCAAGGATCGCCCAGCATCTCATTCACTGTGATCCGGCAGCATCCCCTGTCACGAGGAAGGCTTTTAGCACCAATGAAACCGGTGTGGCAAACCCCAAGGGTCTATGTCATGCCCCCGATGAGAAAAACGTGCTGAAGAAAGGAAGGGAATTTCCCTCCGTTGCTGCTCACTTGGAACACAACACTTCAGAAAATGTTGGAAAAGTCCAGCTGATACCAGAAACACCCTTGTCTTGTCCCTACGTCCCCCTGAACCAGTGTTTCCACCAGGCGAGAGAGGAAACCAACCCTCTCATAAGCTCTTTACTTCAAGAGAGGCAGGAGGTTATCACAAGGATTGCCCGGCACTTGATTCATTGTGATCCCCCGCGATCCCAAGGGGCGCCTCATGTGTTCGCTTTTCACGACGTCAGTGCAGTTAATCCGAAGGCTTTTCACAGTTCCTGCAAAGAGGACGGCCTGCTGAAGATGGGCAAGGATGTCCCTTCCGATTCCTTCTCTAACTCTCGATTGGCTTTACCAGCAGATGACCCCAAGACAAAACTTAAAACAGCAACAACTCCATTGCATTCGCTTAGAGGTGACGCAGACCATAACGTATCTCCCAGCTTTAGAAGAAAACTGCTGCTAGAAGAGACCAATGAAGTAGTCCAAAACACATTTCATCAGTCTCCTAGTAGAAGTCAAAGTCCTCTAAGTTGCACGACTCAATCATGTAACAAAGAAGGTTATAAATCGGAACTGACAGATAAATTGGAGTCTGTGCTTTCTGGTTGTCCCCATAAACCTCAAGTAGCGAAGAGAGGCCCCGCCAAGCCGTGTTCACATTTCAGATGTAGTAACGAACTGGTTTGTAGAAGTAAATTTAAGGACAGAGCGATCTTTTGTAAAAATAGCGACCCACACTGTTCAAATAATCCCCATGTGGATCAGCACCGAATACTTGAAAAAGCGGCTACAGTGCCAGCATCTGACAGCTGGCACAAATATGAGTCCAGGCACTTAAATAAAGACTCCAAACAACCAAATGTTTCTGAACAAAACTCTCAGCTCACTAGTATCGAAAACTATTTACATAAAGACCATGACATCTTCAAATGCAAAAGTAAACAAGACAGGGTGAAAAATGCCAACGATGAGAACGAAGAGCCAACCGACTATGAGGTACAGAAGCATTGTCAGAAGAAGCCTGTAGAAGATTCCTTGGCTGCTTTTTATGAACAAAGGAAGAATGCAGAGGTGCTGGTGAGTAATGTTTAATTGACATATGGTCAGTTTCTGTTTTATGTTCCTCCGTTCAGCATTGAAAATGACTCAGAAGAAAGTTAATCTCTGCCTCTAACGTTGGTGTGTATACACATACATATTCAAAATGACAGCACCCAGAGAAACAAATATTTGCAACAAGAGGCATGAGAAAGTTCTTTGGCACCAAAGCAGTGTCATTGCTCGCTGGAGATGATTTTTGTTCCCTCTGACTTGATCTTTTAACCATGCCTAATCCTGAAAAGTGAGTGACTACTGAAATCCTTATACTTTGCAATATTTCCTTGTTTGTGAAAGTGAATATTCATAAATGCTTAATGGGGTTAGGTAGTAATATGTGTATAGTGTATGCAGGAAATTTGTGACTTGGCTACTCCGCTACTGAAAGACGATTGCCTTGAGTCAAAAATTATTATAAAAGTACTTCAGATCTCATGGAAAAATATCCCTGGCCCACGGAATTTTTTTCATTTTCACTTGGCAATCCTAAAAACCATGTTCTCTAATGGATACAGGAATTTAAAGCATCCCTATTCCTCTGGTGATGAGAACAGAAATGAACCAGCCTGTCTTTTATATTTGAATTAACATACAGATTAGTTTCCTTACAAACCTTTAGCTCTCTCCATCCAATTGTCATCTTTCAGAAGAAGTTACCCTCGAAAGCACATCTACAAAGTACAGGCACTAGGTGTTATGGTAGACAACATTTATTGATCTTGATCTTTCCTTGATCTGTAGTTCCATCATTGGAGGAATAATTAGTAGGAATAAATTGCCTCTTGATTTGTTAAGTACTTAGGAAAATGGAGTCGTAGTGGCACTCTTTATAACAGGATGCTGTCTTTTTCTTTGGGCAGAAAACAATACCACTCAAACACGCGTGGCGCAAAAGTAATTTTCACCACTTGGATAGGACTTCTACCAAGGCCTTCCACCCCTGGACTGGATTACCTCTCCTTTCAAGTCCAGTAAGTTACAATTTTACAGCCCTGCTCCGTTTTTCCTTTATTTTCCAGGTTTTTCAATAACCACAAATGGTGAAAGCAACCCAATGTATTTAGCCTTTAAGTTATTTTTTGAAAGCCCCAGTTCTCCTATCTGGGAACATTGCCTCATCCAGCCAATTGGTGTTAGTCTCGTTGTTTAATTTTAATCGTTATCACAAATGCTGTGTGCACTAAAATTTCAGACTCTGCCTTAGAATACAAAAACATAAACTGTGTTCCTATCTTTGCAGGTTCCTGAAAGAAAAACACAGACAGGATGCTTTGATCTTGATGCATCATTATTGCGTCTGAAATGTTTGTCCTCCAAAAGGTATTTTTTGAAATATGTTTTCTAACATTTGTATATTCTAAAATATGCTTGGAGCAAATTAATATTTTGGAAAAAGGGTGAATGAATTGGAGCAATTCAGAAAGAGGAGTAAAGATGGTGAATATTGACAGTATGCTCAATAAAATATGACCCACAACTTTGTACTAGGTGTTTGTTTATGGAAACCAGATCATGTTGTAGTCTCTAATAATGCATGGTTGCACATACTGTAGTTCTAAAATAGTGTTTTCCAAACTTGGCTACTTTAAGATACATGGACTTCAATTCCCAGGAGTCCCGTGCTGGCTGGAAAATTCTGGCAGTTGTAGCCTACATATCTTAAAATTGCCAACAAACACTTTTAGAACTATGTGTAACCATACATTATTAGAGACTACAACATGATCTGGTTTTCATAAAATGTTGTAACCCAGTATATTATAGGGGGTTATATTTTATTGAACACATTAAAGGGTTCACAAATGTTCAGTCATCAGTGATGCGAGTTTCTTGGATTCCTCCACCATATCACATCGCAATGTGACAGCAGAAGAAATTGCTTCCATAACGTTTTAATTTATTATTGATAGATGTTGCAGTGCCCAGACTCCGTGATTTGACGTGATTATCACTGGTAATCTAATCAATAAGACAAAGCAGACTTAGTTGTGTCTGTCACTGCTACGTTAGATTTCTTTAGAGAGGGCCTTATTAGTATTGAAGTTGTGTACATTCCTTTTACTTCAAAGCCTAAGCATTTGAGGCCTGTGTGTCTTAAAAGCAAATTACTGGAATGCACATGAATGGAGGAAGAATCTTTGACCTCTGTATTTTTTTTTCTAGTCCACAAAGATATATAAGCAAAGAGAACAATTCTGACATCCATGAGAAAGCACTCCTAAATTCCAGTGCACCATCTGTTACAAGTCTTAGCCTTCTTGGAAACTTTGAGGTAACTTGCATCTTTCTTTTCATAACTGACAAACTGGCTGTTTTCTGTGTTCTATATATAAGATGAGCCAAAACTTACCTCATTAATACAACGGTTTGCTTGCATGGAGAATGTGCCAAGTTCAGGCAGATGATCTTCAGTTAAAAGAACCCAGTCCTACCAATAGCTTCTTCCTGAGACTTTTGAAAGCCATTGCCAGTTGGATTGGCCAGCCCTGAGCCAGAAGAATTAAGTCAGCGCTGGGAACTTCCTTTTGACCAACAACCTTGGCATTTTTAAGCACACTGGCAGGGGAAGTTTTGGGAGCCGAAGACTTCTGCTCTTTCCAAATTCTTTCAAGAGTTCCCTTTTGTTCCTTCTCTCTCTCCATTTTCAAATGCAAATCAAGACTTGATTCTTAGGATCGTATTTCCAGTTCAGACTTTGAGATGCTTCTAACAGCCACGCATGTGGTTTTACCCCAGTGGGTAGTAATCTTCCAGATGGAGGGAAAGGAAGGGCATACATTTGTCCCAATAAAATCATAACTATCTATAAGCGTTTGTCAATGTTGCCTTTGTCCTTTCAGGAATCTGTACTGAACTATCGCTTAGATCCGCTGGGCATTGTAGGCGGCTTCACAGCTGAAGTGGGAGCAAGTGGACTTTTCTGTCCAACTCACATGACTCTTCCCGTTGAAGTTTCTTTTTACAGCGTTTCCGAGGACAACGCGCCCTCTCCGTATATGGTAAATGTGTCAGTGTTCTGTATGTAGAAAATGTATGTTGTGTAACTTTTAACATCTTAAGGGCATAAGGGAGTTGGAAGGGACCCTGGAGGTCTTCTGGTCCAACCCCCTGCTCAGGCAGGAGACCCTTCTATATTCGAAGCATCTTCTACATGTTTCACATGGCTGCCACATGAATCTTGAGAAAAGCTGCACAGATATTGCCCTTCCGATCCAATATTGCTCCATAACTCCAATAAAAGACACCACACAGCCCTGAAATGCTTCTAATTGCCTCCTTGAATGTCGAGACTAGGCAAAAACACATTAACAATTTCTCTCGGGTATAAATTTGTAAATTAATTACTTTGATGTGCTAATTCTTACGTCCACATGCTAGTTGTAACCTTACGCTTCTTGTTTTCTTCTCCTTTCCCTCTCAGGGTGTAATCGCTTTAGAGTCCCTTGGTAAAAGGGGTTATCGGGTACCTCCTTCAGGAACAATACAAGTGGTACGTATCCGCGTGGCAGATAATTACATTGAGTTCATGAGCTATGGAGTCTTAACTCCTTGCTCAATGCAGGAATCCAAATTGAGGCATCTTGGGTGGAGGGGTGGCTAGTTTTTGCTCGAACACAGCTACTGAAGGGAGGGTACCACCTCTTTGTGTAAGAGGTTCCAGCATTCAATCATTCAGACCATTAAAGTTCAGCTGAAATTTGCCTTCTTCTGGTTGAAATCCAGTATCTTGCAAATTGCAGAGAAAGAAAACAAGTCTCATCCATTTTGTGGCGCTTTTAGGTAGCTGAAGGCTTACATCCTATCCCTCTTCAATCAACTTTGCTTCAGGCTAAACTTACCAGATCCTTCAGTTTCTTTCAGGGGCTTAGTTTCTAGTGTTCTGATCTTAATTGCTTTCTGGATAACCTCCCATTAATAAAAACTGTTTTAATGTGTTCCTTGTTCATTATATTTCTCATAAACAAAAATATTCAAAAACAGAAGGCCCAGGACAAATTCTTGTGGCATGTCACATGATGCAACTGTCCAATTTGAGGAGCCACAACTGATGAAATCCCTTTTGAGTCAGCTGTACGTTCAATTTTCACGCCCGTACTTTAGTTTGTTAATTAGAAGGTCATATGATTGCTTTGGTAAAGCTTTGTTGCATCATAGCGCTAAACATTTGCTTATGAAAAAAAACTTGACAAGGAGAGTGAAAATTATCTGATGCTGTGTTTCATTGTTTTAGGTGAAGAAGTACACTTCTGACCCTACAGAAGTCAATTTAGACTAATTGAGAAATAGGGAGATAGTGTTGCGAAGAGACGTGGTTAATTGCAGAGGTCACACTGCTTCAGGTTAAGTGTAAGAAACCTCTCTACACTATTTTTTCCCTTTGAGGATAGGGCTCATTTCTGTGAAAGCTGGAATTCTGCTTGGTGATAGAGGCTCTAAATGTTCTTAGTCCTTACTACAAATCGGCTAAAGATAAGTTCAAAGGAGATGATTAGTTTCCTATCGAGAAATTAATCCGTTTGCAAAATACAGAGATTTTGTAAAGTGTGATTCCTAATAGAATCAATTCTACTAAGCAATGATTAAGTCAAGGCAAAGATTTTTTATCACACTTACATGAGTTAATCAGCTCACTAATGCAAGAGTGTCTGTGTCACATTTACAACTGCATCCTTGTAAATGGCAGTAATATGCCATTGTTAGATGTCTGCATCTTCAGCATTTCATTTCCTTTTGAATCTTGTTTTCCCCCAACCATAGAGATGTGGGTTAGTCAGTTTTATTCAGGCTAAAGCCCTGTAGATAGTCTTTAATTCATGAAAGTTGGTGTCATGATACATTTAATAGTTTTTGGGGTGCTTATAGGAATCTTTTGGTTTTGCTACAAATCATTACATTATTCCTACCTCTCTAATCAAAATATTTAATTCTTTGCAATACCATCCTAAAACAAAACAGGAAATTATGAACAGTAAGCTATAAAACCAAGCTTGGCCATTGAAATGAAGTGTTTTTTTCCCCCCTTCAGTCTCAGAGGTTGTTAAAATTGATTTCTAATTGGAACAGTACTTGATAAAATTAAAATGTACATAAGAGAAGTGTTGACCAGTGGCTTTAAATAAGTGTATCTGTCCAAACACAGCACTGGAAGAGGGAATAACATGTTAAAATTAATTTTTGCAGCTTAAGAAACACCAGTGAGAAAACTGAGCATCTGGTGTTAGATTAGGGTTGGCCAAAACCACAGATTCCTCCATCTTGGCAACACTGGGTGAACAAATTTTCTGGAGGAGATAACATGGATCCATCTTTCTAAATATATTCCATTCGTTTTAATCTGCTTTAGCGATTTCAATGAATCCTCAAATAAGGCCATTCTTTTCTCTCCTCTAGACCTTATTTAATCCTAACAAGACTGTGGTGAAGATGTTTGTGGTGATCTATGACTTACGAGAGATGCCTGCCAATCACCAGACATTCCTGCGGCAAAGAACTTTTTCTGTCCCTGTGAAGCGAGAAACAAGAAAAAGCATTATTCAACAAAATACTAGACATACTGAAGAGAGACTATTACGCTACCTCATTCATCTGAGGTGAGAACGTGGCTGAGGAAACAAAGTTCTGAGATGCCATCTGGCATGACCTTTGGAGGGCTCCAAGGCATGACAGGAGGGGGCTGCACTGAAGATGGCTGGCAGGGTTGTGTTTTTTGCTTTTAAACAGTGATAATACTTGCACGATGGTTTTCCCCAAATAGCAGGAAATGTGCTGTCACTTGTCAGATGTCAGGACAAGTGACAGCACATTTCCTGCTATTTGGGGAAAAGGAAACCTTATACCATTAGTGAAATTAGAAAACCTTCCTGAGCAGGAGGTTGGACTAAAACAGAGGTGTCAAACTCGTGGGCTGAGGGCTGGATGTGTCACGTGCTAGTCATGCCCACGCCCTGGCTTAGTGAAGAGGAAAAAAATTGTGATACATCATACGATGCCGTGATACTGTGAGTTTGACACCTCTGGACTATAAGGTCCCTTCCAACTCTGTTAGTCTGTTATTCTCTGTTATAAGATTAAGATTGGGTTAGAGTTAAGATTGTAAGCCACCCAGAGTGATCTTGTGTTCAGATGGGCAGCCAATAAATTTTACAAATAAATAAATCACAAATAAAATAAAAGGGGCCTTTAAGGGAATTTAGGGACTGTGTATGTTGCTGGGCACACATTAACTAGCCCTTTTCCAACTAATTTAGGAACCCGCTAATTTTAAGTAGCAAGGGGGCATCTTTTGAAACAAGGACCTGATTGGGAATGCTGTTGCGTTCACCCATCAATTAAAACAGATAGATCGCATCGATTTGGTTTGGGAGATTTTCTTTTCCTCCTTATTTGAACAATTTGAATTAATTTGAAACTTAAAACTAAGCAACTCAGGTTTAGCAGTTAAAATCACAGACATCCTCTCCAAAAGAAAATAAGTCTTGGAACAGTCAACTATTTAATGGCTGAATATCCTGGGAGGCACTAATTTGTCACGCTGCTGTGGTGAACCTACCTTAGGAAATGGTGATCAGCAAAAACATTTGAACCAGACTAAAGCTGACATTTACTATTTATAAAGTTGTCTTGCAACACACAAGAGGTCAATAATGCAGCTCTTCATGTGGACTCATTGGATCTCTTGAATGTCTAAACCAGCTTCTGTAAAATAAGCTAAATGGCCAGACATTAATTTAGGGTATACTTGCATCTGGACTGAAAGTTCTTCAAAATTGCTATAGACAGTTTTTTATTGGGAATATTACCGAAAATATACAATAGAGAATTGAAATATTTGATTGTAAACATGTTAACAGCAGCTAGAAATGTATTTGCTAAAAATTGGAAAAATGAGAAAATACCAATGCAGGAGGAAGTTATTCAGAAAATAATGGAATGTGCTGAAATGAGTAAATTGATATTTGAAATTAGAGAACCAGAAGATGAACCGTTTTATAAGGTGTGGGATTTATTTCATCAGTAGTTAAAAAAACATGGAAATGAAAGATGTTGGAGAATTTTCATAATAAGAATATAAGAATAATAGAATAATATAGAATATATTACAAAGGTACATTATTATTGAATAGATTCAGGATGATGTAATGAAACATTATAATATAATGAATCCAATACCTGGAACATTTTGTTTGAAAATGAAGGAATAATAGTTAAAGCTAAACAAACAATGTACAATGATAATAATGTATACATATATACTAGATGAATAATCTGTGATTTTATATACAATTGAAAGTGGGTACTATGGAAAGGATGCACAAAAGCCTTGTAACCAAAAGACATGATGTATGTAATTGAAGAGGGTTTAATGTTTTATGTTTTGTTTGTCTTTGTCTGTCTAAAAATAAAAACTTTTACATTTTTTTTTTTGCTATAGACAGTTCAGAGCGGTCCAGTAGAAAAAAATAAGGGATGCTGTTTTGAGATATAAACATTAATGGGTGCTTAGGGTTAGGGTGCTTTGCCTGAATATAAAAATTTCCAAAGTCGCAATCACTAGTTAAATTTGTTCTTATTTCAAATAACTTTGAACGTTGGGAAAGGTAAAGGTTCCCCTCGCACATATGTGCTAGTCGTTCCTGACTCTAGGGGACGGTGCTCATCTCTGTTTCAAAGCCAAGGAGCAGCACTGTCCAAAGACGTCTCCAGGGTCATGTGGCCGGCATTCACTCAATGCCAAAGGCATTGGCATTGAGGAATGGAAGCTGTGACCTTCCCACCAAAGGTGGTCCATATTTTTCTATTTGCATTTTTTACATGCTTTCAAACTGCTAAGTTGGCAGAAGCTTGGACAAGTAATGGGAGCTCACTCCATTACACGGCGCTAGGGATTCCAACTGCCAAACTGCCGACCTTTCTGATCGACAAGCTCAGTGTCTTAGTCATTGAGCCACTGTGACCCACACGTTGGGAAGCAAGCACCAAATAAATGAACTGAGAAACAATAAGTCACTTTTGTACAGGTTCACACTGTCATTATTGCAAACGGGAACTGCAGTTGGGATGCCAAAGAACTCATGAAACCTGACGATATTGGCAGAACTGTAATGCGAAATAAAATATTTTTTTTGAAAAAAAGATCACATGTATGGAGACTCACTAGATTCCTAGGTAGAAATACTGCTAATTTTTTACTTAGGTTCATGTAGGACTTCAGTCTTGTAAGACAATGATTGTTGTTATGTGATCATTTATCAGTTACCTGTTCCTTTCCCAGGTTCCAGAGTTCCAAGTCTGGAAAGATCTACCTCTACAGAGACGTAAGACTTCTGTTTTCCCGAAAATCTATGGAAGTGGACAGTGGCGCTGCATACGAACTCAAATCTTACACTGAATCTCCAATGAATCCTCAGTTTTCACCCCGGTGTTAGCAAAACACAACCGTGAAACTATTTCCTCAATGACCAGATTATTATTCAAGACAAAACAATAAAATATCCTGTGCAAAACCTGAATCACGGAGGTAGTGAGAAGGATGGTCAGATGGGAGTCAGAACCTCTTGGACCAATTCAGAAAAGTTTTTAGAATGAGCTTTGTGTATTCTGAATAGACTGGAACACACTTAGTCGTAACCTTTTTTTATACTCGTTTTAAACCACTTCATTGGATGTGTTGCAATAGCAGAGTCCCAAATTAGTTTAGTGTTTACACCTTATTTTTTATTTTTTGGGCTATTTAATATTTAATGTTCCTTTCACTTAAGTGATGTTTGTCTTTACTGTTCTAATGTAGCACAAATCCGATGTAAAATCATACTACATATTTTTGACATTAATATTGAAATCTTGAAATATATACAGAACCTTTACTTTGATGCGTGATGTGTTTTTCAGTGACTCCTAACACGCTTAGAATAAAAGATGGGATTTTGAACTTCTGTTATATTATACTATGCAGAGGATGTGGGGACAGAAGGAGGATCGTGTGTGTCTTTTCCATTGCTCATTTCTTTCCATGCTTAGTTTCCATGATGAACACAAAATCATACTACCAAAAGAAAAATGTTTTGATTACTCGTGGTTAAGTCGACTCATAATTAGCACTTCCTTTCTTCTTTAAAGGTTTCTCCTCAAGCATGTCACTTTATCCTAATACCCCACATTTGACATTACACTGCTGTCCCATGCCTGACTTTCTCAGACTACAGGTTTTTTTTTTTTTTTAAGATGTACTGTGAAAACAAAGTCATATTTATATTGTAAATATATGTGAAAGCAGCTATATTTGAATTCTGGCTTTATTTTGAGATAGTCTTTGTGCTCAATGGATGGAGGGCCACCTCCCCTTTTTATGTTCCACGGTTGGTTCTAGAAAGTGAATTCTTTTATTGCAGTATAAAATAATTGCAAAAGAACTTCCCATGCCATGTGTTAGTACAGCTGTTGTAATGGAAGAATACTTGTTGGAGCTGTGTTTCTCAAGCTTAGCAACTTGGAAGAGGTGAACTTCAACTCCCAGAATTTGCTAGTCACCCTAGGGAATTCTGGGAGTTGAAGTCCACACATCTTCAAGTTGCCAAGGTTCGTTTGTTTATTTTATTTAGTTTGTCAAACATATAAAAGATACGTATTATTAGTGTAAACGTAAATATGAACACAGTAAATGGGTATGAATAAGTGGAGACAGTAGGACAGGGACGGTAAGCACGCTGGTATTCTTATGCACGCTCCCTTTTACGGACCTCTTAGGAATGGAGTGAGGTCAACAGTAGACAGTCTTAGGTTGAAATTATGGGGGTTTGGGGATGTAACAATGGAGTCAGGTAGTGCATTCCAGGCCACTCTGTTTTCTGCAATCGAGTTTGGAGCTGTTTACCTTGAGTTTGTATCTATTTTGTCCTTGTGTATTATTGCGGTTGAAGCTGAAATAGTCATTGACATTTAGGACGTTGTACCAGATAATTTTATGTACTATGCTTAGGTCAGAATGAAGGCAGAATAATTCTAGGTTCTCCAAGCCCAAAATTTCAATCCTGGTGGCATAAGGGATTCTGTTGTGAGCAGAGGAGTGAAGTACTCTTCTCGTGAAATACCTCTGGACCCCTCAATTGTGTTAATATCCGATATACAGTGTGGATTCCAGGCAACAAACTATGCAAAGGTTTTGTATGCCCTAGTTTGCAGTACAATGTTACCGGAGAAGACGCTTCGCAAGATTAGGTTGAGAAACGCTGCTTCAGAGTATTCTCTTAATGTGATTAGTATCTGAAAGAATTAGAATTTAAGAGAAGCATCATTCTTATATTGCTTATATTTCTCCTTTGTTATTCAATCCCAAAATACAGTGTTAAGCAAAACAACAAGAACAACAACAACAACCCACCCTTGGTTAAGCAAAGTGTTTTATCCCCAACAAACTTAGTTCCTTTGCAAGTCTGAAAAATAAAAAATAGTCTCTGGGAAGGATTCTTTGTCTTTGTTCCAACCAAAGTTTTGGTTTTCCCCCCTTGCTTATTTGGATACAAAATCCTTTTACAAAAAGTATGTAACAAAACAAATTAGGCTTATTCACTATACAAATCTTACCTTCTTACTAATATAGAGCTTTAGAGTAATTAAATAATTACTGAAATTTCTTGGCATGCATTTGAATATGAAACATCTAAACATATAAATGCTTCAGATCCAATCTTCAGTCCCTTTGGGTACTGAAACTAGAAAGATGGCTTAGAAATTTGCTGTCAGTCAAATTCACTCAGTCATTTTAAAAAAGTCCAACAGATGAGTAAGCAGAGTGAGAATTGCCTTAAAATGCAAGGTCACTTCTTTAATATTACTTAATGTTAGGTTAATTTAGAAGCAAGGCCAGTTAGCAATCCAATTTATCCTTTGTCGATTTCCCATTTTTTCATCCTCAGTTTCCAGATTCAAACATTTCCAAGTGCACAGACATAGATCCCATTGTTACACCAACGAGATCTTTCTGGAATCGCGGAAAGACACGGCTCAAGGCCGCAATCCCGTATATCTCTACTCGTGAGAAAGCGCTTTGAAACGTCTCAACTGCTTTACTGCAGCCTTAAACGCTCCTCTCTACATCTCCAGTGGGACAAATAAGGGCATCTCCTCCAGAACTTCAACTCCCAGAATGCCTCGGTATTCACTCCCAGTGACGTGAGCGATGACGCGCGCAGCCTAACAGCCAAGCTCGCGCAAGGAGCCAGTCGCCCTCCGCGCCTTCTCTTGGCTTGGTGTGTGGCTCGCGCTCATTTTGCTCTTTCGAGCCGAAAGAGGAAGTTTGGCCCTGCCGGCTCGCCGTCTTCGCCGTCGGCCATCTTGTGAGCGGCTGTGTGTCTGAGGAGGGGGAAGGTACCAGCGGCCGCAGGCGGTGGTTGGCGCTTCGCTTTCCAGGCCTTTCTCGCCCGGGGAGGGGTGGTTCCTGGCATCCCGGTTGTCTGGGCGCCATGTCTGCGGAGAACCTGGAGCCCGCTTCGGCAGAGGAGCAGAAGGTGAGAGGCAAGAAGGACGCTCGGGAAAGAGCGGCGGCAAAGACAGGAGGAGAAAAACTTCCAGCGGGCGAGGGAGGAACGGCCGTCTCTCCGGTCTCCGCCGACCATGGACGTGAGGGGACTCCCGCCGAGGCCCGGGAGAGGCCTATCCGGCGGGGAGGGAATTCGTGTGTATGGGAAAAAAACGCCCCTCCTGTTCTCCCCCTCCCCCCCACACAGTGGGGTCTGCAAGTTTTCCCCCACCCGCGTGGCGCGATTTTCTCTCACGCCCCCGCGAGAAAGTGTGAGAGAGGGGGACACCCACCCACGCGGCCAGGCAAGCTTCTGCGGGTTTAGCTCCCCCCCCCCATCTCTCCACGACGGTGGAATAACTCCGAATTGGATCCTTTCCACACCCCCCCAAAAGCGGGAGGGGTTTCCCAGGAGCCCCCGGTGGGTGTGTCCGTCCCCCCCCCCCCCGTGGCTGCGGGCGCCGGGGGCGTCTGATTGCAGCAGGCGAGGCGGGGATTCTGACATCATCGGGCTCTCATGCGCAGCCCCCTCCCCTCCCCCCCCAAGAAAAATTAAGGAGTGATGATCGGATATTCAGGCTGTGCCCAGCGGCCTTCTGCGATTCAAGGTAGCCCATCCATCCTATCCCCGAAATTTGGGCTTTAGGTAGATCTCTGCCTTGTGTTTAATAGCCTTAAGGATGAAAGCTGGGTTTGGAATCAAGAGTAGAACTGGAAGGGACCTTGGAGGTCTTCTAGTCCAGCCCCCTGCTCAAGCAGGAGACCCTTAGGCCATTTCAGATAGGTGGCTGTCCAGTCTCTTCTTAAACACCTCCGAGTGAGGGAGCATACACAATTTCTGGAGGCAAAGCTGTTCCATTGATTAATTGTCTTCCTTGTTAGGAGTTGATCCTTACTTCCAGGTTGCTTCTCTCCTTGATTAGTTTCCATCCATTGTTTCTTGTCCTGCCCTCTTTGGAAAATAAGTTGACCCCCTCTTCTTTGTGGCAAGCTCTTAAATACTGGAATACTGCTATCATGTCCCCCCTAATCTTTCTTTTCCCTTGACTAGCCAAATCGAAATCCTGCAACCCTTTTTCATATATTTTAGTTTCCAGGCCTTTATATGACCATTGGTTGGTCCCAGGACTGAACGTGTTTCAGTCCATAAAGAAAGAGCAGAAAGTGTTGAAAATAGAACAAACATGAAGGAGATAACTTAGTACCGTGACTCAAAGGTGCTTTTTCAAGAGGCAACTGGGCTTTCTGGTTTTTCTTTGAAGACGTTTGACTTCTCATCCAAGAAGCTTCTTTAGCTCCAAGAGCTGAAGAAGCTTCTTGGATGAGAAGAGAAACGCCTTCAAAGAAAAACCAGAAGGTCCAGTTGCCTCTTGAAAAAGCACCTTTGGGACAACCATGTCCTGGATGACTGAGAATCTCCATAGACACTTAGTACCTTGGCATTAAAATGATTGGATTGTGTTGGCTTGTAGTGCAATCTTGTAAGTAGGGATCTTACCGGTTTGTTTACATGGGTAGCATCTTACACCTACTGCAGTATTGCAAAGTTGACGGTATGTTCAATGTATGTGTTGCGCAATTTGTCTTTATGTTTCTGTAAATTTGCAAACATAACCCTTACATTATTTAGCCAAGAAACAATTATGAAGTACGATTGGCTTATATACTTTTTAAAATATTAGGATATCAATTGTGAAATCACAAAACCGTGTAATAAAATGCCAGTTTCTTATATTTTTAGGAAATGGAAGATAAGGTAATTAGTCCTGAGAAAGCTGAAGAAGCAAAATTGAAAGCAAGATATCCTCATCTGGGCCAAAAGCCTGGGGGCTCGGATTTTTTGAGGAAGAGACTTCAGAAAGGAGTAAGATATAAAACTAATCTACATAATAAAGGGAAATGTTTTAATTTATCTTTGTTTGCTCTGAAACTGAAATCTGTATCCTGGTATAATAGCATATAGAACATTCAAACAATACATTTAATTTATCTTCAAGGATACAAATGAATGCTGTAGATCCCCTTTTGAGATACTTCATGCATTCTGTTCATAATGAATGCGTTCTTGGCATGTGATTGCAATGCTACATACCCTATTCATTAATGTGAACAGGATGTTGTAAGCAATTCTAACTGTCAAATGATAACGAAACCAGGATTCTCCATCTTGACACATTTTATCTCTATTTGGTGAGTTTTTCCAGATAAGGATCAATTTATGCCTTTTATTCTACATATGCATCAACTTGATTAAATTAGCCTAAATGCTGAAGCATGTATGTAATTCTTGGAGGAATGACATTATATTTTTGTTACATTTCACTTGATATATTTATCTTGCAGCAAAAGTACTTTGATTCGGGGGATTACAATATGGCAAAAGCAAAGATGAAGAACAAGCAGCTTCCTACTGCGGCTCCTGATAAGACTGAAGTCACAGGTGACCACATTCCTACTCCACAGGACCTTCCACAACGGAAACCATCTCTTGTTGCTAGCAAACTGGCTGGCTGACTAGGCTGGCAGAACTGCATGAAACTTCTTATTCCCTTAATCTTTCCTTAAGTTTTTTTTTCCTCACATTTTTGTTTCCACTAAGTCATTGACTGACTGCTTGGCAGGTAGTGGTAGCGTGTGCTGCTATTGTAAGAGTCCAATTAAGAATTGCGTAGTCCTTGGACGAGTTGAGAACAATGCACTGATTTTTTTTTTAAAAAGGACATGTTTTGTTTAGAGCAATGTAAAGTAATCTACTTGAAAAATGTACATATTACCCGTTTGCTAGTGTAGGGCTGGTTCCAGCAAGTGACAAAGCAAGTTTGAAAATTTTTAATGTTCTGGCGGTTCCTTTCCCCCCCCTTGTGTTTTGGTTTTGAAAAGTAGAGGTTTTAGACAGTAAATTGCTAGAAGGTAAAAAGCATGTATTAAAAACGATGGGGCTCTCACTAAATTTGTGTATCTACTCTTGAACTTGAATGGCCTTAAACCTACTTCAGCTTTAACAATAGATTTTTTTACTTGAGCAATATTTGCTCATTTTGGTGTAATTCTTGTAAACTTTGTGCTTATTGACAACTGTCTGTTGAAGCTGGTATTCTTTTGGGTCCTGTAGCATAGAACACATTTTTAAAGTGGATGAAGTGTGCATGTGCATTGACTGCATTCACTTTTGTGCCATGTCTGTAAATAAGATAGTTTTGCACAATTTTTGCAAATACGTTAACTTTACACTTTTAAAAATGTGCCAACTGCAAGCACAAATTCTGTCTCTTGGAAAACCATAATACTTATTTGAATCAAAACCTCCTTGGTGAAAAGTAATATTGTATGCTTAAAATCTGGAAACTGTTGAAGCACTATGGGTAGATCAGCTTTACCAATGCATTTTCCTGTTAATTGATACAATGTTCAGTACAAATATTTCCTCTATATATACAAAACAGCTTATTTGGAACAACGAGGTTCTATTTATTTCAAGGGACTAAACTTAAAACACATTAAGCTACTTTTAATCACCCTATATAGGGACTTCCAGCACTACTGTATTTCTTCAGCACATTTGAAGATCTCTTTTTAAAGTTAAATGCAAGAAGTTTATAAATCATAAAATTATTGATACTTCTGTGCTGCTGCTAGAGGCCTCCAATGTTATAAAAACAGCACCTGCTATTTTAGGAGTAGTTTAAAAAGAATACAAACTCTCTTTAGATTAATAAGTAAAGATGGTATTGGATAGATTTGATATGTTCTAAAATTATGATGTCTTGTAAGATAAGAGTGCTTTGTCATTGTATATTATAAATATTAAAAGCAATCGTATCTTGGATATAATTGGCTACCGATACACATAAAAATTAACAAAATTACTATTTTGTCTGTCTTAAAATCTCAGATTTACTTGACATTCTCATTCTGAAAGATTTTCTGTATATTTGACTTATTAGGCAATAGAAGCTGGATCTTTCCCAAGGTAGTCTCTGAAAGTAATAAATTTCTGCTGCACTTCTTTTATAAATAAATTCAACATTCATACAAAGTAAAGAATAAATTAACGTTGTTCAAGGTATTGGGCCATAGCCTTGCTACATCTCAAATTTTAAAAGGTTACTTTATACTGATCCGAATCACTCTGTTAGCTGCATGGATGACAGAATTGAATAATTTGTAATTTCTGGTTTATTTGGGAGGGCTATTTTGTCACTTCTTCCCTAAAGCTATATTTTTTTCTTTTGTCTCTGAGTAGTAATGACATAGATCTATTCCTGCTATAATCTGCTTCAATTTTATGTCTCAGTTGTATTGGAATTTGAATGTCGGGAAGAGTAAAATCAGCACAGGAAAGCTACTTCGTTAGGGATAGAATTGAGAAACCAGTATCTGATTTCAGAACATTTATATGAATGTTTTCCATCAAATTTAATGGAAGCAGTTCTAACAAACATTCAGTTCCTTCTTTATAAGAGGCCAACCCTGTTGAGTAGCTTAAAATGACTTCCTAACAGATTGCTGCAGATTATAGTAAGGTGAATTGGTTTGGTGGATAAGGAGGTATATAAACTATGTTAATCTAAACATTCCATTCTCCTGCTTACAAGTTATATTTTTATATTGATAAGACTGGACAAATGTTAAGGATACGAATAACACGAGCTGAACGATGGTAAGAATATCTATTCCAGTGCCAGTCGGCTTTGATAATGAATCTGTCTCTTAAAAAACCTCAGCAACTGAAGATAGGTTGGTCTTCTATTAAGGATACAAATAGTTTGATCAGTAATAATTTCTCAGAAGAGAGAACGGACATCTAAGCTGCAGCTTATTTCAATAAGATAAAGCTGTTACGTATGTATATATACTGTATAATATGAGTTTTACCATTTGATACCTTTTTCAGAGATCTGCACTATAGCCTAACTATCTGCTTTATGCAGTGATTAGTAATGCTCAAGGATGTCTGTATTCAAAATAGATGGAAGCCACCAAACTCCTCCCCAGTGGCTCAGTAATAGTGTGTCAAGTGATAAAATTTTCCCTGCTTCTGCTCTATCCACCGACTTTGCCCATTGTCACAAGAATCTGTGTGTGAACATGTGTATGCAGAGGCCACATTAAGAATTGCCTGCTCTGATAAGTTCTTTGATGCATTCCATAACCTGAGGCGATGAGGATTTCAGTTGCTCCCTACAGTTTTCAATCTGTATAATATGCATAATAAATACAATTAGTTTTCACTGCTCTGTAGAAACATTTGTCTGGTGTTTTACTGATACCCCCTCCCCCACACCCACCCACAATAACTGCCTTGAATCCCTTAATTCTGACTAAAAACATTTGGTTTCCATGGAATTAATTTTATATTAAGGAAAAAGCTTGTTTTCTAGTATGTATTCAATATTAAACCTATAATGTTCTTGACTGTAACTCTATATACCTCAGTTCTTATTTTTCTAAAAATTGTATTAAATGTTATGATTTGATTTTAATACACTAATAGGCTTGTTTCTATGCAATTCATTTATGAAAATTGATTCTGAAAAACAATCTGAGAATCATCAGAATGGATTCTTCAGACAAATTCCTGCAGTAAACCCTCTTTATAGATACAGTAACACTTTGGTATCGGACATAATTTTGGTAAACTGAAGAAGCTGAATTCCACCTGCATAGATAACCTTAGTTCTTTTAACTTTTTGAATAGAAATACTTTCTACTTGCAACCAGACGAATAGGATCTATTCCAGTTGATAAGGCGGCCAAGTTGAATGTAAACCAACATTTACAAATGGGGGTTTGGTAGACCTTACTAAACTTTTATGAGTGTTTCAGAATTTTTGGAAATGTGTTGGAAGGGGGGGCAATGTCATTAGCTTTAGTATAAAAATATGACACTAAGGGAAAGCACTGTAGCTATCATGTTTCTGTTAAGAATCCAGTCACCTGGTTAATCTATTTGTAAACTGACTTTTTGGGGGGGGGGGGGGGGCTAATCTAAATTATGCTAGTAAAATTCTCCAGTCTGTTTTTACTCTCCAGTTGGCCCAGATGGTTGTACCGGAATTTTTTAAAATCAATGTACTTCAAGTCTGCCAATTTAAAGAACGCATTAAAAATTGGGACCGGATACTTCTGTGGAATTGAAATTTCCACACTCTTCAACCCCACTTTTATGTGCTGACTTTTGGCGGTTGCAGCATCCCTGTTGGTCATGTGATTATTTCTGATCCTCTCTGCCAGCTTTCTAGCAAGCAATGGGGATGTCGGCAGGAAGTCAGAAGTGGCTCCCCTTCCTGGTGTATTAATACCACAACCATTTCTGAATCAAGGTACTTCAAGTCTGCTAGTTTAAAGAATGCAGAAAAAAATCCAAACGTCATCCCTCCTAATGGAATCTACACAACGATCACACCAGTTTTATTTGCAAACTTCTGGCTGCTGCAGTGTCTCCACACCATAATTTTGAGAGGTTGGCAACGCCATCCAACATCAGAGTAAAAAAAACCAGCCTAATTATGCCTTGGGGAAAGGAGGAGGATGTCGTATAGTCAACACACAACACCGAACATCAGGAAGTAGTCATCTTATTGTATTACTTTTTTTTGGAAGGATGATTCAGTGGGCCATAGGTTGTCTGGTCTTGCAATTTATTTTGGGGACTTCACTAAGAAGTCTAACAGATGGACTTTGTTGGATTAAGCTTAGTGGAAGCCCCATCTTTTGCTTAGCACATATTGGCCATGTGTATACAACAGAGACCAGCAGTATTACAGAGGTTGGTTTATTCAGGATATTGTAAAAAAGAAAAAAGGCTGGCAGCAGGTGGCAGCACTTATCCATGACTGAGCTTGAAAAGTAGGGTTGAGTTCGATTTCTACTTTAACCCAGAAAGCAACAGTACGATGGGTGCATATGGCTTATTTCATGATGGCTTGATCCTGTTTTCATGGGTCGATGAGTTGAAGACTGGGGGATCCCTGATGTAGGACGATGGCAGAACCAGCCCAACAGCCATTATAGTATAATGTCTATATCATATTTTTCAAGCAGTCCTCAACCACCATCCATTAACTCAGTCTATCCTCATTCTCCCCCCCCCCCCCCCAATACAGGTAGTCCTTGACTTACAACCACAATTGAGCCCAACATTTCTGTTAGGTGAGACACTTCAGTTTTGCCTCATATTACAAGTTTTCTTGCCACAGTTGTTATGCAATTGATAAGTTAGTAACCCGGTTGTTAAGTGAATCTGGCTTCCTCATTGACTGTCAGAAGATTGCAAAAGGGGATCTTGTGACCTTGGGACACAGCAAAGGTCATAAGCATGAACCAGTTGCCAAGCCCCTGAAGTTTGATCACATGATACTGGGGATGCTACCAAGGTTATAACTCTGAAAAATGATCATAAGCCACTTTTTTCAGTGCCACTGTAACTTTGAACGGTCACTAAATGAAGTGCTGTAAATTGAGAACTACCTGTATTAAAGGCAAGGGGCAGAACAGACCCCTCCCTGGCTGAAATCTTACTCCCTGATGTTAAGTGTCTCACTGGGTCAGATGGAAGATTTCTTTTCATTCTTGAGGAATTGAATAGAGTAAGAGAGTTGGAAGGGACCTTGGAGGTCTTCTAGTCCAACTCCCTGCGTAAGCAGGAAACCCCACACCACTTCAGACAAATGGTTATCCAACACCTTCAGCGTCACAACTTCTGATTAATTGTTCTAATTGTCAGGAAATTTCTCCTTATTTCTTGATTCTCTCCTTGATGACTTTCCTTCTGTTGCTTCTTGTCCTACCCTCAGGTGCTTTGGAAAATAGCTTGACTCCCTCTTCTTTGTGGCATCGCCTGAGATATTGGAACATGACTGCTATCATGTCATCCTTAAGTCTTTTTCGTCAGACTAGCCATGCCCAGTTCCAGCAGCCATTCTTGATATGTTTCAGCCTCCAGTCCCCTGATCCTCTTTGTGGCTCTTCTCTGCACTCTTTCTAGAGTCTTCTGGTGGCAAGCTGTTCCACTGGTTAAGGGTTATCATTGTAGGCACGTTTTTTCCAGGTTGCTTCTCTCCTTGATTAATTTTCGTCCATTGCTCCTTGTCCTGCCTTCAGGTGCTTTGGAGAAAAGGGTGACCCCCCCTTCTCTTTATGGCAGCCCTTCCCTCAAATGCTGGAAGGCTGCTATCAGGTCCCCCCTTAATTCTCCTTCTCCTTAAACTACACATCCCCAATTCCGGCAACCATTCACGGTTATGCTTTAGCCTCCCCTCATCCTCTTCGTGGCTCTTCTCTGCCCCCTTTCCAGAGTCTCCACATCTCTTGGAATGTCTCTCACGAAAGCTTTCCACTTTAAACGTTTGGAAGGGTTGGAGGGTCGGCCCCGCACACCCCAAACGGGCGAGGGGCGCTTCCTTGATGCCCTCCGCGACCACCCTCTGCCTCCGCCCGGGAAAAGCAAGAGGGTCCCCGTCCGCCGGGCGGGCCCCACCGCCGGGGGACGGCGACGCGCACGCTGAGGCGCCTCCGCCGGTACCCAGCATGCCTGACGAGTGGCCGCCCGCATCTCCTCCTCCTCCTCATCCCTCTCCTCGGCGCATCCCAGGTAGCGACATGGCCCGCCCGGCACGGCAGCCGCTGCCCGCCGAGGGGAGCCACTAAGCCGCCCGCCTCTTTCTCTCTCTCCCTCCCTCGCGTCCGCCCCGCCTTCGGCTCTTCCAGCCGGCCCCAAGGCCGACCTCGCCACCGGCCTCGGGTGGGAAAGGCGGCGGCGGCGGCGGCGGCTGCTGCTGCTGCTCCTCCTCCTCCACTACCACCACCGCCATGGCGGCCTCCGAGCTCTACACGAAGGTGAGGCGCGCGCGCGAGCGCGGGAGGAGGCCAGGCCTGCCCGGGTGACCGTTGGTGGTTGCCTGGCAACGCCGTGAGGGGGGGCGCAGTGGGGGGGCAGCGCCCCCAAAGAAGTGGCTGATGGCTCCCCTCTTTTTTTTAAACTGGGGGGGTCTTTCTGGCGGTGGGGGAGAAGGAAAGGAGTGATGCCCCCTCCTCATCCTTGCTTGCATGCGGCATTGTCTCCATAGCTTACTGCTGCTCATTGAAAGCCTGTATATTGAAAATCTATCTATCATCTATCTATCTATCTATCTATCTATCTATCTATCTATCTATCTATCTATCTATCTATCTATCTATCTATCTATCTATCTATCTATCTTAATATCTATCTTAATATCTATCTATCTATCTATCTATCTATCTATCTATCTATCTATCTATCTATCATCAATCCTCTATCTCACGCCATAGGTTCCTGCTCTGTGTTTTATTGGGGGGGATGCAATCCAAAATTGGATACCACAAGAAACAAAAGAGTATGTTTGTGTGTGTGTGTGTGTATATATATGTATGTATGTATGTATGTATGTATTTATGTATGTATAGATGTGCATTTCTTACTCTTTTTGTTTCTTGTGGTGCCCAATTTTAGATTGCATTCCTCCCCTCCCAATAAAACTCAGAGCAGCGTGCCTAACGTCCCTGCCCTACTGTCCCCATTTATTTGTCCCCATTTCCTGTGTGTCTTATTCGTGTTTATTCTTATTCCTGTTGTCTTGCACAGGAGGGACAAACTAAATAAATAAAATGAGATGAAATAAACATGGCAACCTGCCCCCCCCCCGCTCCACCAGCAGCATCTTTTCCGCCTGCATCTTCAACTGCCTTGTCCTCCATTTATTTTGCCTCCATCATTATCCCTGTCTCTCGCTCTCTCTTTGCATATCCGAATGCAAAGGAAATGGGGTCATAGCATCCTTTTTATGCCTTTTATTTTTATAAAAAGAAAACTTATTTAAGGACTTTCCCACCTGCATTGTGCAGTTTTGGTAGGCCCTTCCTCAAGATTCCTCCTCAGAAGGGGTTGGGAATTTGAAGTCGCTGCCCTAGAAAGATTTTAAAAAGCATCGTTCTGTGCATTGGAAAAAACTTGAGGTTTTTTTTTTATATGATGGCAGCTCTAGGAGGAATAAAAACTGCTTCATCAGCGCATGGATGGAAAACTGTCTTTTTGTTTCTAATAAGGCTTCTTTGAACTACCGGTTTTTCTATTCTGCTACATAACTATGAATCATGTTTGGTTTAATTGTGTTTATTTCCAGTACTTATAACGCGGCCCGGTCCCCAAGAACTCTGGGTGGTGTACATTTAATGAAGAGAAAAAACTGACATTAAAGAACTGCATCCAATTTAATATAAAAATCCAACCGCAAAAGAAAAGCAAAAATAACACCCAAGATCAGCACTCACTTGTTTATGGAATTGCAGCAAGTTGGGAGTTCCAAATATTGCTGAAATGAAAATATTGTCGACCATAAAGTGGGGGCTGTTTTAGAGAAAGCCTGCCTGGTGAACATCAAAGGAAACCTTTGGGCTCTCTGAATAGCCTGGCTGAATGGGGAGATATACGTAATTTTGGCAAACCTTTTCCTAATTGCAATGTCATTGTAATCTTTTTTTTTTATTCTGTCCAGCAATAAGTTTTGTTGTCTTTGGTGGTAGAAGTAGTAATTTTACTTCCTTAAGACTGTACAGCTAGTGATAATCTGCGTCTGGGAATGAGGAATAAGAGATTGATGTTACTAGTGATAAAAAATATTTCACAACTACAAGGCTTTGACTATTGTGCTATACATTTCTTGCTTGCTGTTATAATTTAGGCAAATCTTAAAACGGAAATTATTTAAGCAGGTAAAACCTGCTTATTTCCTCTTTTTTTTTTTTTTGGAACTTCCCATTCTTTATTTCTGGGGGCAATTCTTTCTCTGGTTCCATATATGTTGGTGATGTAGATCTGTTTGTTGGAATATGAAAAGTACTTGGGTCTGTAGGATGCTACCAAAAAAAGTTAACATGGCAGCTGTGACTGTCAATGGCAGCTATGACTGAATGTTTCTTTTATTCATACAGTATGAGAAATTAAAATGCATGAACGGTTAACATTTCAAGAGGTGGATTTAGAGATGGCCCAGGGTTCTGTAACTTAAGATGCTGTGTTCGTCTCTAGAGATTCTCGAATTTTTCTTAAAACTCTTCTGTTAGCTTTTCTGCTGTTTGGAGAATTGCAAAGCCCAAAAAAATGGTGATGTAGAAATGGCAATTTGTTTTTTCTTTAGGGATGTGCGTTACATTAATTAATTTTGGATTAGCATATTACAATTTAGTTAATTAGCGTACATCAGATCACTTTCTTTTTATTTTACTTGTTCTTTTGCGCCTTTTGAAAATGATTTTTCTGGGGTGGTGCCTTTGAATCAATCTTGACTCCTGGTAAACTGCCTGGACAAGTCCATGAGGTTTTTTAGCAACATTTCTGGAAATAGCTTGCCATTGCCTTCTTCCTAGAGCTGGGAGGGAGTGACTGGCCCAAAGGCATCCAGTTGTTCTCATATTTATCACAGTTGACTTTGCGCTTACACAAGGTTTATAACTCACATTTTGCCCAGTTTCTTATCTGGTGCTTTTGTCTACTGCACTAAACTGGGTCATTTTGAAAAGTTAGGCGAGTGTAACTCAATTCACAGGTCCTGAAGGATGTGCAACCTAATAAATTTTCTAATCACTTCATTTACAGCGATGTTGCAGTCTTTTAGCTTGAATTGACTCCATTCATTAGCCAGCCAAGCGTTTGTTCTTTGAGTACATAAATTGGAACTAATGCAGTTCAACGTTAAAAAAACCCAGGAACCACATCAAGTGAAAAATCCCCTAACTACTGTGGCAAGGCAACAAAATCCCTCTACTTGTGATATTGGCTTTCACTAGGTGACAGATGGTGCTGATCTGTGGAGAGTGGAATAGGGTGGTTTTATTTTGAAAATAAGGAAAGCCATTTAGCAATTAGATTAGATTAGATTAAGAGAGTTGGAAGAGACCTTGTAGGTCATCTAGTCCAACCCCCGCCCAAGCAGGAGACCCTAAACCATTTTTGACAAATGATAGTCCAGTCTCTTCTGGAAAGCTTCCAGGGATGAAGCTCCCACAGCTTCTGACGGCAACTTCTGTTCCATTGGTTGATCGCTCTCACCGTCAAAAAAATTCTCCTTATTTCCAGGTGGAATCTCTCCTTGTTCAGTTTCCATCCATTATTCCTTGTCTGGCCTTCAGGTGCTTTGGAAAATAGCTTGACCCCCCTCCTCTCTGGCAGCCCCTCAAATATTGGAACACTGCTATCCTGTCTCCCCTGATCCTTCTCTTCACTAGACTAGCCATGCCCAATTTGTGAATTGAACCAGTCTCTAATCAGAATTCGGTGAGGTTTGCACCCAAGTACATAGGAATGTGACATAGATGTCTTCTTTGATAACCCATGTAGATTAATTGTGTTAAGCATATGCAATCACATATTCTGTTCCAAAGGATACTTTCGGGTGTCTGTTAATTCACCTGTTAAGAGACATTGTGCAACCACCTTTATTCCTTAATGAGTTTTTTTTTTATGAGGATAGTGGCTGGTGAATATGCAGATGAAAGAAGCAGTAAGAAAATGATTGTGGGAGATTTTCCCTGGACTTTCCTTCTCCTTTAAAATTCCGTGAATGAGATGGGTTCAATATTTCTGTAGCCTGGAAGCATCCGAATCTTACATGCCCTGGCCTAAGGACATTTGCATGGAAAGCTTCAATGAATGTTAAGATTCCTGATGGTCTGTAATTTAGAGCGTAGCTACAATGGTGCAATGGATAAAAGCATTCAAAGCTTTAGGCATTTATTTCTTTAACCAGATGTTTGAACTCAGCTGACCAGTGTGGCCTATTTGTTTCAAGGGAAGTTGTATGTGTGCTTAAGATCTAAGATCAGATTTGGGAGATGGAAAATGTCAGAAATGAGCAAAATATCAATCATTAAGAGGAAAGGAGGACAGTTGTAGACAAAGACACTTTGGTCTAGTTTTCTCCAGTTCTTTCTCTTCTGTTCATCTGTCTCCAGGTATTGGAATGGTAATGGGGATGATGATGATAATGTTTTGAGACCATCTACCTCCCAAAGGACTTTGGGCAGCTGTATCCAAATTCAAAACATCTGGAAGACTAAAACAACTAAATGTACCCCAAACCGACAAAAAACTAACCAACTAACTAACAAAGTAACCCCAGACTTGTGCAGGGCCACATTTTAGTATCATAGCCTGACAGAGCTAGTTATATAAAATTGCAACAGCAGGTAGAATAGAGACAAGCAGTTAGAGAAATGGGGTGCAAACACAGTTTAACAAATGTAAATGCAATGTGTTGGTAGACTGATAAGTTGAAGTTACAATTTCTTTCTAAAGAAAAAAAACCCCTTACTATTCATGAAAGAAAGCCAACATTTGGGTTGATAAAGATTTGTCTAACTGTGCAGTTTATTCCAAGAAAAGTTTGATGAACATGGGCAGAGCTGACTGATGAGAGGCAGCATTTTATTGATGAAGAACTAATCCTGCTTTACAGGGCGTTTCATGGGAAATGTTTATTCATATATGCTGGGCAGATCAAAACCTGCAATTTCAAGGAAATCAGTCTGGATGTACTGCCTGTCCTTTCATTGGAATTCTTGGGAACAAATATCCTCATGTTTTTGTGAATATCTGAAAGCACAATTCAGGAGGTACACTTCCACAGATCAAGGCCTCATTTTAAAATAGAGAAAACACCTGAACATTATGATTTAGAATAGCAGAGTTGGAAGGGACCTTGGAGGTCTTCTAGTCCAACCCCCTGCCTAGGCAGGAAACCCTACACCACTGTAAACAAATGGTTATCCAACATCTTCTTAAAAACTTCCAGTGTTGGAACATTCACAACTTCTGGTGGAAAACTGTTCCACTGGTTAATTGTTCTAACTGTCAAGAAATTTCTCCTTAGTTCTAAGTTGCTTCTCTCCTTGATTAGTTTCCACCCATTGCTTCTTGTCCTGCCTGAAGGTGCTTTGGAGAATAGCTTGACTCCCTCTTCTTTGTGAGATATTGGAAGACTGCTATCATGTCTCCCCTGGTCCTTCTTTTCATTAAACTAGACATACCCAGTTCCTGCAACCGTTCTTCATATGTTTTAGCCTCCAGGGCCCTAATCCTCTTTGTTGCTCTTCTCTGCACTCTTTCTCATGAAATGATAGCAGTACAGATAGTCCTCGATTTGCAACTGTTCATTTAGTGACCGTTCAAAGTTACAATGGCACTGAAGAATGAGAGCTATGCCCGTTATTCACAGCTACGACTTTTGCAGCATCCCCTGGTCACATGATCAACATTCATTCAGCTGTTTGGCAACTGCTTCATATTTATGACCATTGCTGTGTCCCCAAGGTCACAGGATCCCCCTTTGCTACCTTCTGGCAGGCCAAGCCAATGGGGAAGCCAGGTTCACTTAACAACCGGGTTGCTAACTCACCAATTGCAGTGATTCACTTAACCACCGTGGCCAGAAAAGTTGCAAAATGAGGCAAAGCTCAACAAAGTTCTCACTTAACAACAGAAACGTTGGACTCCGTTGTGGTCGTAAGTCGAGGACTGTCTATAATGTCTTGCTGGTGTGAATCTCTTCAGTGTTAACCTATTTTCTGTAGACAATCACAGTGTGAGTAGGGAAGATGTGAGCTCATCCATGACTTTGCCTAGAATGTATATTGACCAGCTGATGTTCTGTAGCTAGAACATCAGCTAGAATGTCTCCCCTGTTGCATGACTGCCCTAGAAGTGGGCCATTTAATTTTTAACATGGTGCGGAATGTGAAAACATGTGTTCTTACATGACAGTATGTTTGCTTTCTGTGCATAGATTATATCCATGTAAAGATTCTCTTAACACTTTAAAGAGCCTATTTAAAACAATCTAGTCTTGTAGTGTGTGTCAAACGCTCAGGCATTTCTATAACAATGCACATTAGCATTTATTTTTAAAATCTCTTTATCACTTCCAGCAAATTAATTTACTTTGGGGTGTGGTAGGCGATTAATCATTAACTGCTGAATAGGCTCAAATGTCAAAACTGCTTAACCACTCCCTTCTCCTTTTTGATGCAATCCGTCCTATGAATCACTGCTTTGCAAGATGATTTGATACAGTGCTTTTAAAGGAGGTTGAAAAAGGGAAATTCTATTTTTTTAAAAAACTTCCCAAATAAGGATAGAGTCTTACAGAAATTTAGGATGCTGAAGCCATAGACATAGACATAGGTTGCATGTCTGATATTTTCACCATGGTTATTGATAGACATCAAAAAGAATTACCTGTAGAAACATGTACTTTGCTGCCACCAAAATATAAGTGAATAATAGCAACTATGTCAGTGATGGCGAACCTATGGCACGCGGAGCCATTTGTCAGGGCATGCGAGGCGCTGCCCTGTCAGCTGGCCAGCGCGCATGCGCATGCTGGCCAGTTGAGTTCACCCTTTTTTAAAGCCATTTTTCGCCCTCCCCAGGCTCCAGAGGCTTTATAGGAGCCTGGGGAGGGCGAAAAGAGCCTCCCTTGCCCCCCACTCCCGGATGCCCTCTGGAGGCGTCAGGGAAGCCTCCGGACAGTCCCTGAAGCCTTCGGCGCGCTTAAAACGACCCTCCGAGCAAACCGGAAGTGACCTGGTTTGCTCGGAGGGTCGTTTTGAGCGCTCCGAAGGCTTCAGGGACCGTCCAGCGGCATCCCTGACGCCTTCAGAGCGCTCAAAACGGCCCTCCGAGCAAACCGGAATATGAATATGAACACTTTGGCTATTAATCTCACTCTAGTGGAGGAATAAGAAGAAAAGACCCAGTGCCGCCAACTGACTAGGAATGGTGAAAACAAATTACCGCTGGGAGCAATGTTTTTTTGAATGTTAGCATTTGATGATTGTCACAAGACACTGGGATTTCCAAGAGGCGCAGAGCCCAAACACTCTGGCTTTTTGTGCTGGGGAAAGTTTGGGAAGAACTCTTGGCAAGGAAAGCATCCAGCTGTCTGGCGGTAGCTGTCACTCAACTGATCCTGACGTAGCTTTGAGAGTGGCTAATATCACTTTGCCTGCTAGAATCAGCTCAAACCCACATGGCTTACTAGAGGCCAGCATGGAGTAGTTCTTATCCTATGTCTCGCTTACCGAGGTGACAATGATTGCGGCTCAGATTAGCAGAAGTTTGCATCACCGTGAGTACTGGAAAACAGTGGAAAGTTTGAACCATATGTACCATCAAGTAAGTGACCGTCTCATTGTTACGGATGGGGTTTAGTGTTAGATCTCGTTATTCAGAGATCGCAACCTCTTTGCCAAGATGGCAGTCCTGCTTAAGGAGTTGGTTGATTCAGTTGCAATGGATTGTACCCAAAGGGAATATTGACACATGTTATGGGAAAAGTACGGAGTATAGTTTTAATGGAAGAGAATGGTATATTTTGGTGTGTAGCAACCAAACTGTGTCAATTATATTCACTATCATTGTGGGTCTTGAGTGTTCTGGAAGTGAACTATAGGTTTGTGTTTGTTTGTTTGTTTGTTCTACTGACAATTTTGGAACGATGTTTCCCAGTTCAGATTGGCAGAACCTAATGCTGCATGGAAGGATATTAATATGCTCCGATTTTTCATTAAAACGATACGGCATATTTAACTCTCTCTTAATGACAGAGGATGCTATTTTTTCCCAGTATTAATTTCGAATACGTACTTGCCTCAAATGGCTACCCTGCAGTGTGTTAGCTCTAATTTTATGGGATTTTATGGGAGTTTCAGGGATTAAAGACTGTGGGGATGCCCCAGATAGGGGAAAAAACATATTGCCTTTTATTGCAAAGTAATTACTGTTGAATGCAGTGGGACTTATTTACCGAGACATCCAACAGTCTTATTAGATTATAGCTTTATTGATTAGCCTATGGGCCATATCAAAGCACAAGCTTCAAACACATTTATTTTTTATTTTTTTTAGTTTGTCACTCATGTACAAGATAACAGGGATAAGAATAAACATGAATAAGAACACAGGAAATGGGTACAAATAAATGGGGACAGTAGGGCAGGGACGTTAGGCACGCTGGTACGCTTATGCACGCCGCCACATATCACCAATAAAATCCTATACAAACAATTTAAACTAAGAGTAGGGTAAAGTACAATAATTATAGGATAAGATACAACATAACTTAATACATAAATATGTAAAATAGAATAAAGTGACATAAAATTATATTTCGGTGTCACCCTTACAATCTGCCCCACGTATACAGATCTCAACCGAACCAATTTGTTTTAAGTATTGTTCTGTGTTAAATGTTATTTTCAGATTCTGGCTGCACATAGACTAAATTGTTTTGATATGGGGATCCCAATGGGTCCTTCGTTGGGTATATGGACCAAGGTCCCTGTCTCTCACCCCCTTATATGAGCAACAGTCCAATAGGATGTGAGCCAGGCCTTCTACCTCTGCCGCTCTGCAAATGCAGAGATGCTCATTGTAGGGTATGGAATAGAATCTCCCATATCTGACCATTGTGTCAAGCTGTTCGAATCTCGCTCGTGTAAATATCTCCCTAATACCAGTCTTGTTATATTGTGGGGTTCTCTTCTGGGTCCTTGATGAGCTTCCTGTTGCCCTAACAGCTACAGAGAAAACGTTGTATCTTCAAATTGGACAACTTTCTAGTTGGACTACAGAAGAAGTTTTATTTGACAAAAGTTTTTCCCCCTAAAGATTTATGTAAGAAAGTGTGATGAAAATGCAATAGTTCTTCTAATGTTTCTAACGTTGATCTGAGGGTAAAACTGTTCCTTCTAATGATTTGTCAGGTTTTTTTTTTAACATCACATGTCTTGTTTTTTCATTGAGAATAAGGCAGTCCTGGATGCTCCCAGGATAAATTAATATCAGCAATGGGTGTTCTCCGTCTTAAAAAAAGGGTTGCAGCTTAAATTCTAATATGACTTCTTTTGTGTGGGGCTTCAGTTTTGCTTTCCCTATTCCCAGTCTTCTAGATACATAGTACAGTCTTTTTCCTGTAAAGGTGGCAAAGTAGTAAAACACATTTTTTTAAAAAATTAGTCATGTAGAAATCTAACAGTAGAGGAAGGACTATTTTAAACTGCAGTGCACTCAACAATGTGAAAAGAGAGATAGGTTAAAACTTTCCCTCCTGCTGCATTCGTTTTCTGTTTGCAAAGAGACAGTGGGGTACTGCTTTTTCTTCCTCCTTTTCTCTACTAAATTTGGTACAGATTTGCTAATCTTCTGCCTTCCTGTTCTTGCAAACTTAGCAAGTTAGATATCTGAGCGTTGCGATCTGAGCAAGGGTGTGCCATAATTGGTGTTTCATCCAGAAATGTGTTTTTAAGCTTCTTTTTGACATAGCACTGTTTTCTTCTGACGATGAACTGCTTCCTCTGTGTACAATCTAGCATGAAAGGATAATCATAGTGCCATAATTATGCCAGGCCAGTGATGCTGGCTGGGGAACTCTGGGAGCTGTAGTCCACACATCTAAAAGTGGCTAAGGTTGAGAAACACTTGGCTTAACCTCTCTGTGCTAGACTGGCTCCGTTGATATTTTATTGCTGCCAAAACTTTTCTTTACTTCCTTAGCGTTCTTTGCCCTCAAATGGCCTAATTTCTATTAAATGTTCAGGGAAGGCAGGTTTTGGAAGACTGAAGTTTATTGAGTCAAGAAAATAGAGGGAGGGGTATGTCTGTATATGTTCCAGCATAACAGTGAAACGCCTCTAGCAATTTCAACCAAATGTGGTACACAGATAACTTACTCTCTGGAAAAGAATACGGTGGGGATAAGACACCCCTAAAGCCCCTCGGGGTGTGTTGTCTGTTAAGATACAGCCTGTTGTACCTTAAAATGGCTTCTACTGTATGGCGCAGTAGAGTTCCCATGGTAACGGCTTCAAAGTATTCCACAAGGGAGCTCCCTTTGGTAAAGGGGAAAATCCAACATTAGAAATTACGTTTGGTCCAGACATTTTCCCCCTATAAATAAATACCCGGGCAACGCCGGGTTATCAACTAGTATTGTACTATAAAATGAGGTTAATCTTGTTCTGAAAATCATGTTTGGAAGGTGTAAAACAATATAATTTGGACACGGAAACCAGAAACCAAGCTGAAATCGCAATGATAGTGCTGTCAGGTGCTGGATCCAGTGGGCTTGATCCCAAAAAATTATTCATTTATTTTTCATGTTGGCAAGAGACCTTCTCTGATTGCTAGGAGAAAGGGAGACATTGGCTGAAACCCAGGGAAAGCATTCCCAATGTATTCATTCGTGCTTAATTTGGTATGAAATGTTGTTATAATGCTGCTTTGGACTTGAGTAGCTGAGGATACATAACTGCTTTTCTAACAATAAGGTTTCAGGATCTGTCCTGATTTTATATGAAAACAATGTACCTAAAGTATTGAGTACGAACGGTAAATATTTATTATTCAGTTGCATTTGTTACTAGCGTTGCTTTTTTAAATCCAAAATGATGGTTTTTTTTTTTAAAAAAAGCAATGCCCTTACACTCTTGCGGTGTTGTTGTCGTTTTTTCAATTGACCTGAGAAGCGTATTGCACCCTGTTTTTGAATTTAATTTTGAGTTTAAAAATACCTATTATTACCACCACTGGTGCCTTTGAGAGATGCATGCCTCAAGTGAGTCTTATGATGTGAATGTTTTGGTGGATAGTTTGGTCTGGTGATTTGCTCATATGATCTCAGATTAGATCACGAAACGCAAGAAAAAATTGCTTCAACGCTCCTGTTGTCTCTGTGGAACAGAATCCTGTCAGTGCTCTTTTTATCAAAATTTAATGGGTTCACAGTTGAAAAACTTCAAAGGCTGTCTCATCCTCTGGCTGTTGCAAGGATTTGTAATCTCCACATATGGAGGTTAAGCGAAGAATACTAGAGGCCATTTAATTATTATTTTTTTTTGGGGGGGGGGAATCCATTTGTGTAATAGAATAGAATAGAATAAAATAGAATAGAATAACCGAGTTAGAAGGGACCTTGGAGGTCTTCTAGTCCAACCCCCTGTTTAGGCAGGAAACCCTACACCACTACAGACAAATGCTTTTACAACATCTTCTTAAAGACTTCCAGTGTTGGAGCATTCACAACATCTGGTGGCAAGTTGTTCCACTGATTAATTGTTCTGTCAGGATTCTATATATATTACTTATATCAGGTTGTCTTTCCATGAGATAACTTAAAAGAGTTTTTCAAGCCTGTGTTATATTTCTGCCAATTAAGAAATTGAAGTTTCTTGAAGTGACTTCTTAAACTTCTAGTGGATGTTATATTACCTTAAAACATGCTCTTTTTCCCTTCAATTTTTTTCCTTTTTCAAGAAAAGTCTTCCCATTCTTTGAGGAGTAGATGGTAGCTTTTTTTCAGAGGAATAAATATCGTTTTCTTTTCTATTGCAGAGCAGGTTAAAGTCTGAGGGAAAATCTGTCCCATTCAATGGCTATTTGGTCATGAACCACCTTGAGTTACAAGCATATAAAAAAAATGGCAGGATAAAAGTAAAACAAAATATTAAAAATATTTTTACAACTATTTCTCAAGCTTAGGTTTTGAAGCAAAAACCTCACGGACCCTTTGCAGGACATTGCTATCCAAGAAAGCAGCGGGCACTATAGGCAACAATATAAACCTAAGTTGGATCCTCTCAGATGGAATTGGTTGAAATTCAGGTGACATAAGAGAAAACAATCACAACTCAGCCAACTCCTGCAGTTTAATTATTAAGAGGATTCTTTGCCGCGGTTGGAGTATTAATGCAGAAACCCAGGTGATCAAACGTGCACCCTTAACCACCACGAGCATCTGTTGATGGCAGGCCTTATTCCTTTAAATATCTCACGTAGTGGGCGCAGTGGGTTTTGGTTGTCTGGTTTCTATGGAGACGTGTTCCCTTGGTCCTTGTTGTTGCAACTGGTTGAGGTTGTGGTTTTCCCAGCAGAGATGCACAAGATTCCGATGTTGTAGCATTAGAACAATGCTTCTCACCCTTGGCAACTTCAAGAGGTGTGGATTTCAGCTCCCAGATTTCCCCCAGCCAGCATATGCTGGGAGTTGAAGTCCACACGTCAGGCAAGGTTGAGAAACATTGTCTTAGGTCAGCGGTCACCAACTGCTGGTCCGTGAGAAAATGTTGATGGTCCGCAGAAAAATTAATTGCATTTTTTTATATTGCACTAAATCAGGGGTCCTCGAACTACGGCCCCTGGGACGGATACGTGCAATGAATGTTTTTGTTGCTGCAGAGAGTCTCCCTCTTCGGGGTCTTTTTGTCTGGGTTGGAGGGGGGGCAGATATTCCAACTTGGGGTCCTGGTTTGGGCGAAGGCTGGAGGGAAGTGCTGCTGATGGTGAACAGCCGGAGGGCCTCGTTCCAGTGGGACTGCATCATAGCCTGGAACTGGCTGACCAACTCAGCCCGCTGAGCCTTCAGGCTCCGGTCCCTGGCCTTGCACTCCCGCAGGTCTTCCCTATGCTTGGAGAGCTCGTAGTCCTCAGTGAGGTGCTTCTGCTGAGCCTCCTTCTCGGTCAGATCCAATTTGAACTGAGCCAGATGTTTTGCCAACTCTTTCTCATGGTGGCTGCTTAGCTCCAACAACTGCTTCCTGTTGGGGCCCTAAGGAGCCCGGGCAGGCAGGTGAAGAGTGGCTGGGAGGGGAGGGGCGAGTAGAGGCCAGTGAGGCGCTCCCTGACATGAATGACATCAAGTTGGCCATGCCCATCCAATCACATGACCACCTAGCCACGCCCACCCAGCCGGTCACTAGACAGATCATATTAGTGGTCTGTGGGATTTAAAATTATGAATTTATTCCTCCCTAAAGTGGCTTAGATTACTGGTGAGAATGGGATTGGCAATTAATATTAGCAATGGTCCAAGCGAGCAGGACTTTGAGATAGTGATGTAAGGCTCCACATGTATTTTGTTATTGGTATTGGATGTTTCTTGGATTCCCCCCCCCCCCTGTTTTGTCCCAAAGATGCTTGTGGCGAATCATAATATGAATGTGGCAAGTCACATCTTCTCTTCTTAACATATTTATTTTTCTGTTGTCACCAAAGATAAAATACATGACGGGAAAAATGGAGATTCTCAGTCATCCAGGTTCATGGTTATCCCAAAAGTGTTTTTTTCAATTTTCTGGTTTTTCTTTGAAGACTTTTCACTTCTCATCCGGGAAGCTTCTTCAGCTCTGACTGGATGGTGGGGAATGGAAGGGTTTGTATTCCTTGCAGAGAGCTGGTCATTTGCATGCTTTTTAGAGAGTCGTTGAGACCACTTGGAGGTTTAATCTGTGTCCTCAGGAAACAAGAAAATCCAGTTGCCTCTTGAAAAAGCACCTTTGGGACAACCATGACCTGGATGACGGAGAATCTCTCTAGGCAGTTTTCTTGTCCTGTATTTTATCTTTGGTGACAAAAGAAAAAGAAATATGTTAAAAAGAAAAGGTGACTTGCCATATTATTTTCCTAGGATTATTACATGTAGCGTTGATCCTATGGGTAGGTAAATAAGACTGCCTTGAATGCCAACTAATTTGTAAAGTCTGTGTAGCTCATAGTAATTAAGCTTTTGGGTTTTTTTATGGCACACAGCGAGCCGAAAACTCTCTGTAACAGCATGACCTGCAATTTCTTTTAGAAAGGTTTTAATTTCTTAGTTCCCTCCTGCCATTCTATGTTTCAAAATTCCCAGAAGGTTAAGAGAGATGCAGTAGTGGCAGATATCTGAAGGTTCGTTCTCCGAGTTTCTGGGTTGGTTTTCGAACGTTTCATTACCAGGCTAAGTAACATCTTCAGTGGACTTTAAGGGATGACAGTGTCAGTGTTCTGCTTAAGACATATTTCAGTAAACCTTTTCGCTCCCAAAAATGTATCTCAGTACAGACGTCTTTTAGCTACAAAGGAGTTTTAACATCCATTAATAAATAGAAAGAACGAAAGGTCTCAGAATTTTGGTGTGTGGGCTTAATCCTTGCTAATGTTTGCTGGGCCTTTTGGATGGGGTGGATGTATTTTGTTGTAGACTTCACTTGTCTCCTATGCAATCCAACACATTCTTGTTCAGTTTCTTTGCAAACTGAGCTTGAAGGGGAGATGTAACTCTTGAGTTTGGGTAAGAGAAAGAGGGAATCTTTTAAGGGGATTTATCTGGAAAGTAAGGACTTGTAGATGGACTTTTGCCCAGACAGTGGGGCGGCCAAATTTGGTATTAATTAAGGGAGAAAAGGATCAATATTGACTTGAGAGAAGAGCTGCAAATGTTAGTTGATTAGTGTTAGTTGGTTAGTATTATAAATCCCTTAAAAACAGATAACTGTTTTAATTGTTGTTTTTTTAGTATGCAAGGATTTGGATCCCTGATTCAGAACTAGTGTGGAAGTCGGCAGAACTTTTGAAAGATTATAAACCAGGAGACAAAATCCTGCGGCTTCAACTTGAGGATGGCAAGGTAAGGTTAATTCTACTGTTACATTTAGTAAGGTTTGTTATACTGTTATACTTTAAAGTATCCTTAAAATAAAGTAAAAAATAAAAAAATAAAAAAGTACTTTATGTAGTACCTACCGTATTTTTCAGAGTATAAGACACACCAGAGTATAAGACGCACCAAGATTTTGAAGAGGCAAATTTAAAAAAAAAAGTTTTTGCACTCTGTATACCTCTCAAAAACGGCCCGTTTTTCGTCCAAAAAGGGACATGCATAGCCTTTAGGAGGCTTGTAGAATGGTCCTAGGGGCTGGGGGGGGGGGAGGAAAAACAAGCAAAAAACGGCCCGTTTTTCCCTCATTTTTGCCCTCCCCAGCCCCCAGGACCACTCTGGAAACCACCTAAAAGGGTATGCACAGCCATTTTTGTGAAGGGGGCGGGGGTTTGGGAGGCAAAAAAATGCTGTATTCAGTGTTTTCACCCTCTTTTTTTTTTGAGGGAAAAAGGTGCCTCTTATACGCTGAAAAATACAGTAAATACCATAACAATCGACTTGAGAAAAAAGTTTGTACGCTGCTATAGAAAAAAATTGTATCTTTAGGATCTCTCAAGTTTCCTTTTAATTCACACACCTAAGGAACGTTGTTGGGGAAAAAAACTACAAAATGTTCTCGAAATGTAATTTAGGTTTTTTTTTTTTTTTTTAGGATATTGACTATAAACTTGATGCTAAGTCTAAGGACCTTCCACCCCTGCGAAACCCAGATATACTTGTGGGTGAAAATGATCTGACAGCACTTAGCTATCTTCACGAACCGGCTGTTCTCCACAATCTCAAAGTTCGATTTATAGACTCAAAACTCATTTATACATATTGTGGTAAGCACAGACCCTCTGGAGTCTCCTTCATGTTATTCCTCATTAGTAAAGGTTCCCCCTTGCACATATCTGCTCGTCGTTCTCGAATCTAGGGGGCGGTGCTCATCTCCGTTTCAAAGCCGAAGAGCCAGCGCTATCCGAAGATGTCTCTGTGGTCATGTGGCTGGCATGACTAAATGCTGAAGGCGCACGGAGCTCTGTTACCTTCCCACCAAAGAAGGTCCCTATTTTTCTACTTGCATTTTTCACGTGCTTTCGAATTGCTAGGTTGGCAGAAGCTGGGACAAGTCACGGGAGCTCACTCCGTTATGCGGCGCTAGGGATTCGAACTGCTGAACTGCCGACCTTTCTGATCGACAAGCTCAGCGTCTTAGCCACTGACCCACTGGGTCCCTATTCCTGATTAATGTTGGTAGGTAAATGGCACACTCCAGTCCAAGAATAAATAAAAAATGCAGTTTTGAAAAAAAAACATAATAATATTTATTTCACAACTATGGGTGCCCGAGTGCTCTATATCTTCGCTGGTTGCGTAAAACCACAATGATGCAATGTTTTATTGGGTTTTTCCCAGTCTTGGCATGGGTTGGTATCAAGAAAGTTTGTAGAATAGATACAATAACTGTCACTATATATACACAGGCATCAAGCTTACCTGAACTTGTCAGATGCTGTTTTAAACTTTACTGTCTGATTATTGAGCAAAGTCAGGTGACACAGCTGTGTTCTCAGTTGTCGGGATGATCTGTTTAAGCAGTATGTGCATCTGTGACAGTTGTGGATCTTTCATCAGTTTCTTGGAAGTTGGTGCAACAAGGGAAGTTCTTTTTTTTAAAAAGGGAACATCTTAAAAATGCATGAGGATTAAGAAGAGAGTCCTTTGGAGAAGGGCGGCATATAAATCCAAATAAACCTAAACCTAAACCTAAGAGATTTAAGCAGAGGGCAAATTTTCTTTCAATTTTACTAAGTTTTTCATATGCCTGTTCCCTTCTCCATAGATTACGATTCCTGTTCTGTTCTTTACAAGTCTTCTTGATTTGTCCTTTGTATTTCCAATAGCCACTTAGCCATTTCAATTCTTTCCTGCCTGGTCCTTTAGTTCCCTCTAGTGTCCATTAGCAACCTCCACCAAGCCTCCTCATATGGGTTTAGTTCTTTTTTAAAAAATCTCTCTTTAGTACAGGGGTCTCCAACCTTGGCAACTTTAAGCCAAGAACTTTAAGCCAAGAACAGAACAGGAATCGTAATTCTGGACTTCAATTTCCAGAATTCCCCAGCTAGCAAATTCTGGGAGTTGAAGTCCTCCAGGCTTAAAGTTGCCAAGGTTGGAGACCCTGCTCTAGTATATGATTTAATCACATACCTATTTTTCAAATCTTACAGCAAAAATAACCAATATTACAAATCTCACTGATCTGCCAATCTGTTTAGATCTTCATCTTTTTGCTTTTTGCAAACTGTATATTGTTTTTAATTCTTAAATCCCCATGTATTTATTTTTTAAATCCAGACAAAGTAAATTCAGGTATCTAATTAAATCCACTATTTTGAAGGTCTCAAATATTCAGTGGCTAAGACACTGAGCTTGTCGATCAGAAGGTTGGCAGTTCAGTGGTTCGAATCCCTAGCGCCGCATAACGGAGTGAGCTCCTGTTACATGTCCCAGCTTCTGCCAACCAAGCGGTTCGAAAGCACGTGAAAAATGCAAGTAGAAAAATAGGAACCACCTTTGGTGGGAAGGTAACAGCGTTCCGTACACCTTCTGCATTTAGTCATGCCAGCCACATGACTTCGGAGACATCTTTGGACAGCGCTGGCCCATCGGCTTTGAAACGGAGGTGAGCATCATCCCCTAGAGTCGGGAATGACTAGCTCATATGTGTGAGGGGAACCTTTACCTTTAATATCCATAAAGTAGTTAAATTGAACAATGTTTTTAGAAAGTGAGTTAGAGCTTAGTATCCTTACTAAAGTGTCCTTATCAAAGGCTCTGTTGGTGCTGAGAGTATAGATTTGGGCTCCTGGAATTCAAATCCATGGGAAACTAGTCTTTTGTGGTCTCCTCATGAGGAGTTGGCGTTCAGAGCCCTTGTGGGTGATCTCCTGTTCACTCCTTTGAAGGACTGGTCTACCTGCTGGTCCTTCATTCTTCGTAATAGTCATTGCTCGCTCTTGGAGATGTCTCTAGTCAACCATGACTCACACTGGAAGCCGAGCCTCCCACAGATGACCACTCAAATTACATTCTATATGATATCGGCTACGTCATTTAGCCAATGCACTGACAAAGTGAAAGGGGAAACACTTTATTATTGTGGTGGTTGGAGCTCAACATGGGCGAAATCTTTCCTGAATTAATTCCACTGCTTTTCCTGTCTTTGTCATTATGTTGTTTTAGGTATAGTTTTAGTTGCCATCAATCCTTACGAGCAGCTGCCTATCTATGGCGAAGACATCATCAATGCTTACAGTGGCCAAAATATGGGGGACATGGACCCCCACATCTTTGCTGTGGCTGAGGAGGCATACAAACAGATGGCCAGGTTTGTGGGACCGGGGTGTTGGCTTTTCACCAACTAGCTTTGTGGAATGAAGGGGGTTGTTGTCATAATAAATATAGTCGTTGTGGCTCGTCGGCGGCCAGCGGAGCGAGCAGCAGACTCAGACGAGGAAGGAGTGGAGGGAGAGCCTGGGCTAGCTTCGGAGCGTTTGGAAGTCTCTAATAAGGAAACAGCATCAGAGACAGACACACAGCCAGGACCTTCCATCCTCCCCCAGGTGGAGAGGCAGCTGTCTTCGGGGCCTGAGCTGAATGAGTAACAGAGGGGCCCCATACCAGATGCATGTATGCGCAGAGAGGAGAGGAGAACAACGGAAAGCAATAAGCCGGCTCTCGGGGAGAGGCAGATGTAGATGATAGCCAGCCCCTCCCTGGCTGGGAAATAAATAGGAAGAGTTTGGGAGTGGCCAGTTGTGATGGCCAACCATTCATTTCTAGCATACAGCAAGCAATTCGGACGTCTTAGCTAAACCCAGGTTTATTGGGACTAATCACGTTTGATTTTTATTTATTTTTTTGTTTATCCACGTGAATAAAAGACTGTTCCTACCCTGTTTGAAAAGGGGTTTGTTTTTACTCACAAGTAAGCGGCTTATGATTACTTGCTAAGGCTGGGTCAGAACAAAAGTCATAAGGCAGGTAGCTCTTGACATTTCTTCAGAGTCCCTTTGGGGAGAGGGGGCGGTATAAAAATCGAAATAAAAGTAAAAGTAAAGTAAAAGACTGCTTGAAGTTACAACAGCCCTGAAAAAAGTGAGTTAAGCTCATGATTTAATCAGGGCATCCGTTGGACGTGTTCTTCGCACTTGCGGCCATGGTAGGGTCCCCCTGGGTCATGTGATCAAAATTCAGGTGCTTGGCAACGGGCTCGCATTTATGAAGGGGTCATGTGACCACATTTGGCAACCTTCCGATAAGCAAAACCAATGGGGAAGCCAGATTTCTTTGAACAGCCTGAACAGCTGAGCAACGGTGCTACAAGGAAGGTGGTAAAAACAGGGCAAATTCATGCAGCTGTCTAAATCTATGGTGGCCGACCTATGGCATGAGGGCCACAGGTGGCACGCGGAGGCCTCTCTGCCAGCACGCGACCTGTCGTCCCAGCAGAGCTCCACCGTGCATGCGTGCGCGTCTCCAAACCAGTCAGCTGATTTTCGGGTCTCTGCAGCACGTGTTGTTTAATCAAAATGCAGTGAAAACACTATACAAGCCATTGACGTGCATTGTATTGGTATGGGCAAACATATGCTGTGGTGCGTGCGCTTTCAGCATGCGAGGACAAAAAGTTTGGCCGCCACTGGTCTAAATGATAAGTTTATACGGTATAGGGTTTTCTGCTTGAGCAGGGGGTTGGACTAGAAGGCCTCCAAGGTCCCTTCCAGCTCCGTTAGTCTGTTAAATGGTTTTTCAGAGATGAACGGAACCAGTCCATCATCGTAAGTGGGGAGTCAGGAGCTGGGAAAACCGTGTCTGCCAAATATGCCATGAGATACTTTGCCACGGTGAGCGGGTCTGCAAGCGAAGCGAATGTTGAAGAGAAAGTGTTAGCTTCTAATCCTATAATGGAGGTAAGACCAGAATATGTATTTTTTTAAAATAAAAAAAAATTAGAGAGCAATTTTGCCACCGGGTGACTTGTTTCCCCTTTCCTGCTTCAAGCATACTGGATTAGATCTCTGATTTAAGTGATTTAAATTTTGAAGGGCTAGCAGATTTTCAAGGAAAACAGGAACACGATGGAAGCCATTAAAAATATAATGCAAAAGAGAAATGGAACGGGGAGGGAAGGTTTAAAAAAATGTATATTCTCCCCTGATGACACACATAACCAGATGCAGAATATTCGGGAGATCTACTGACAAATCCAGCGTCCCCCTTTTCTTGAATATTTCAAAATCTATTTTTTTTTCTTGTTTTAAGCATTTCTTGAAACTCAAAACCCAAAGTGGAGGTGGCCCTAATGCAACTTTGTCAGAGGTGTTTTTGATATATTCAGAGCTCAGGTAATTCTGCCTGGTTTGCTGTGCTGTGTGGAATTTGCAAGCAACTTCACTGAGCAATTCTTAGTAAAAAATGTACTCTAACCAATAGGCATGTCGGGTGTGCATTTTCACTTTTCCTCCTAGGAAAATTTCCTGACCTGATGGAACTTCAACTCTCAGAAATCCTGAGCCATCGTAATTTAAAACATGCATTAATATATGCACGTTTATATTTGAGCCTATGCAAATCCCTTCACTACATCCCTGGTGATGTACAAATGCAATCATTGTTATCCTCCACCCTCAGTCTCCAACAAAACCTCTGATTCAATCTTAGAATGAAATAGTCCATGTTTGTGGGTGTAGGCTGCACTGTCACTAATATGCTGTTATTGTTAACAAAAAATATTGTATATGGATGCATTTTCTGAAAGAAAGCCTGTTGGGCCAGTGTTTACTTATCTTGCACATGGTTTTTAGCAAAACAATTCTTTGTGCCCACACAAAATAGATCTGCTTGTGTCTAGTAATATTGTATGCATGTGAATATGTTAACTGGAGACGCGGTATAGATTAAATTAAGGGTAGACCCCTAAATTAGGGGTCGTTTTTTAATATGATTAAAAATTGGCAATTGTTATAAGAATAATTCTCAAGCATGATGTAGTCTGTCTCTCTTTTTGGATATGCTCATGTGTTCTAAGAAAACCCTAATCTTACAAGCGGCATCCTCTCCTATGTATATGAGAAAGAAGCATTTCTTAAGGTGCCATTTATAATGGGACTGGTTTTTTAAAAAAAAGATTTCTGACCCTGTCCTCTCTCCTTCTCCACAGTCTATTGGCAACGCTAAAACCACAAGAAACGACAATAGCAGTCGCTTTGGGAAGTACATCGAGATTGGTTTCGATAAGCGCTATCGAATCACAGGTGCTAATATGAGAACTTACCTCCTAGAAAAATCGAGAGTGGTGTTCCAGGTAAACTGGACTCTGCCTTATTTTGAAGTTGCACGATGATGAGTTGGGGAACAAAACTTTGCATCTGACGGGTTACATCTGGAGTGGGATGTTGTTGGTTTTCCTAACTGCAATCTACAGTGGAAATGGTTCCTTATGGGTTGTTTTAGTCAAACCTTTCTCAGGATAGTACAGCATGTGTCGTACATAAATTCATCCATTATATATGTTATTTCTGTGTATGTATTTGTGTGTAATTTATTTGTTCCTGGGGACAGCTGTCTGTGTGGTTGCTAAGAGTCAGCACTGACATGCTAGCTCACGTCAAATATAATCTGCTTGTATTAAAGGCGGAAGAAGAGAGAAATTACCATATCTTCTATCAGCTTTGTGCTTCTGCGGCTTTGCCTGAATTTAAAGCTTTGCGATTGGGTATGTAACGGTATCTGTTGTACCACGTTCTGGCATTTACCAAAGTACTTTTATTATCCATTAATAACCATCTATCTTTCATGTGCATCCAGTGCTATGCATATTCCAAGCATCTTACCAATGTCCGTCATAATTTATGAGAAATCGTTATTTGCTTGATCCCTCTGACTGCATCGAATCTCTGATTTTGAAGTTTGAGCATAAGTTGGGTTTGTTTCCAAGAGAGTCTAGTTTAATTTTATTTTTAGTAATTGCAGTAATTTTTAGTCATTTTCAGCCCCAAAGTAAGGGACATAAATTCTTAACAATGAACAAATAATCAATTTGCTTGGCCGCAGTTGTTAGACTCTTGCATGAAAGTCATAACATCATTTTGAAGTTTTGTCATTAAAAATAATCTTGTTTTGGGGATGTTGTCAGATGAGCACAATTCAAAGCGCATTGATGAGGTCTCCACGAATAGTGATGAAACATTTAAAACCCAGTTGCCAAGATCAGAGCTTAAACCAACAGCCCAACGACCAACCCAAGCTACTAATATTCAAAATACATTTCAATCTTGTTTTTGTTCAAATAGGAAACGCAGGCTATTTTCACTATACAAAACAAGGGGGAAGCCCGGTAATTGACGGAATTGATGATGCTAAGGAAATGCTTAACACACGGCGAGCTTGCACACTTTTGGGTAAGCACACAACTCTTCAAGGGCATCACTTAGGATAAGTAACCCAATGTTTTATATTATTGTTTGCAAAAAAAGGAAGGAAAAAAACCCCTAAAAGGGTGAATAGGTGCTTAAGAGATGGTTCCGTTTAACTGAGCATCATAGTTTGCAAAATACAAATGGTTCTGGGCAGCTTGCTAACTACTATTTGACATCTCAAAGGCACCGAAGAGGAATGGAGGAAGAGGAGTAGATGTCAGTGACAAATAGCTCGGCTTTCTGTGCAGGGATACTAAGAGCAACTGACTTTCTGAGAAAAATAGGATTTGAAGCACTGTAAGGCTCTCACATTTGTTGCTTGGTGCAAAACTCACAATTCTTTTACCATTTATGAAAGTACTAGCTGATAACCTGGCATTGTCCGGGTATTTACTTATAGGGGGAAAATGTCTGGACCAAACGTAATTTTTAATGTTGGATTTTCCCCTTACCAGAGGGAACCCCCTTGTGGAGTACTGTGAAGCCGTTACCATGGCAACTCCACTGGCTGTACAGTAGAATCCATTTTAAGGCAGTACGGTAGAAGCCATTTTAAGGCACAACAGACTGTATCATAACAGAACACATACCCTGAGGGGTGTTAGGGGTGTCTTACCCCCACAGTATTTATTTCCAGAGAGTAAATAATCTTTGTAGCAAGTTTGGTTGAAATTGCTCGAGGCGTTCCAGAATTATGCTGGAACACACACACAGAGACACAGAGCCATTTTTATATATATAGATTGATGCGTTGCTTTGGATTGTAAAAATGCTGCAGCAGTCTGCTTTAATTATTCAAAAATGTGATCACAGCATCAATATTTGTAAAAAAGCAAATATTAAGGTGATTATGTGGGGACATAGGAACTAATAGTTTATGATGATTTTAAAAAAGCATATTTGCATCTCTCGGAAGTGGGAGTCTGCAGTCAGAAAAGTGGATGTGGCTGTAAATTCTTACCTTTTTGGTAAAAAAAAATCTCACTCAGTGGTAAATGTAACCTTGTTATTAATTGCACCTTGTATCATTCCTGTCTAGGGACTTAATAGTTTTCAAGGTAACTTTTTTTTAAAAAAATCTTCCGCTGCTTCCCTTTTCCCAACAGGCATTGTTGATTCCTGTCAGATGGGAATTTTCCAAATCCTTGCTGCTATTCTACACTTGGGCAATGTGTCCTTCACATCTCGAGATGCTGATAGCTGCACAATACCCGTAAGTTCCCAAATGCTTCAAATATTCCCCATCCTGTGAATATTGCTAATCCCTTCCTTGTGAATTTGTGTGGTAGTTGTCTTGCCAAACTGGAGATAAGTTGCATTTCCCCCATCTCTCTTTTATTTTATTTTATTTTTAGATTCTTTCTCATTTATTTTATTATTTCTCATTATTTATTTTAATTGGGTTTGGGGTTTTAATAGGCTTTTAACGTATTATATTTATTATTCTATTACAGTCTCACAACCTCCTTCACCTACGTATTTAATTATTTAACTGTTTATGTATGTATTTTACAACGTATTTTAGTGACTGTACACCGCCCCGAGTCCTCTTCGGGAGAGGGGGCGGTCTATAAGTGTGAATAATAAATAATAATAAATAAATAATTTTTCTTCAGAGTCCATTTTAACAACTGGAAAGATTTTCTCATGAAATCTAAAGCATGGTAGGGGCCGGGGTGGGTTGCTGCTGGTTTTACTATCGGTTCGCAACCCGCGTGCATCACACGTGCAATGTAATGTTGCATGCGCAGAACAATTTACAGTGAACTGTGCATGCACAGTCACTAGAAAACAACATAGCGCCGGCTCAGTGCCGGCAAGGGAATTGATTTGGGGGCGTGGCAGGTTTGGGTCGCTGCCGGTTCTATGACCCAGGCCTGAATTCCGCTACCGGTTCGGCCGAACCGGGAGCAACCTACCTCTGGGTAGGGGGGGATTTTGAGTGGTGCGGTGGCCTAGAGGTGGAGCTCTCGCCTCACAAACAGGAGGCTGAGAGTTCGATCCTAGGTAGAGGCAGATATTTCTCTCTCTGGGCACAATGAGAATATATCCACTGAACAAAACTCTGCACTGGCGACAATAAGGGCATCCGGCCAATAAACACTCAGCTCCATTCAGTTGCCCCTGCAAGGGATTATGGGTTCATTAAAAGAAGAGGAGGATGGCAGGGGGGATTTTGGCTGCTTGAAAATAATTTAAATGACTAGTTAGGAGTGCGTGTTGTTTTCAACTCTTATTGTCTTAGCCTAAACACGAGCCCCTCTGGATCTTCTGCGATCTCATGGGAGTGGAATACAAACAGATGGCGCACTGGCTTTGCCACAGAAAGCTTGCTACTGCCACAGAGACCTACATCAAGCCAATTTCCAAGCTGCAGGCTATCAACGCCAGGGATGCTCTTGCGAAGCACATCTACGCGAACCTTTTTATCTGGATTGTAGAGCACGTGAACAAAGCTTTGCAGTCCACCGTGAAACAGCATTCTTTCATTGGCGTATTGGACATTTATGGGTGAGCGTTTTCCGTCCCAGTATTTTTACCCAGTTTCGGTACCATCACAATGATTTCAAGTGGCGTAGTAAAATATAGATAGATAGATAGATAGATTCAACCTTGAGCTACAAATATTTTCCTTCATTGATAGATTTATCTGAAATCGTATCTTGAAGTTTCATAGAATCGGGTTATATAATAGACAAAACGAAATAGCTTACATCGAGAAGGACTGGGGTGGGTGGGGTTTCCCCCTGGAAGGAAGGTAGACATAGGGGTAAATATTTTTTGTTTGTCTGTTTTGGTCTTGTCGTTTCTTTCCATTTTAATACAACTGAAACTATTCAGTTGTAGGGAATGGAATAGAATTCTTTATTGGCCAAGTGTGATTGGACACACAAGGAATTTGTCTTTGGTGCAGATGCTCTCAGTGTACATCAAAATACAAGATACATTTGTGAAGAATCAGGTGCAACACTTAATGATAGTCACAGGGTACAAATAAGCAATCAGGAAACAATCAATATCAATATAAATTGGACGATACAAGCAACAAAGTTACAGTCGTGCAGTCCCAAGTGGGAGAAGATGGGTGATAGGAACGATGAGAAGATTAATAGTAATAGTAATGCAGACTTAGTAAATAGTTTGACAGTGGTGAGGGAATGATTTGTTTAGCAGAGTGATGGCGTTGGGGGGGGGGGGGGAACTGTCCTTGTATCTAATTGTTCTGGTGTGCAGTGCTCTTTTGAGGGTAGGAGTTGAAACAATTTATGTCCAGGATGCGAGGGGTCTGTAGATATTTTCACAGCCCTTTTTTTGACTCGTGCACTATACAGATCCTCAATGGAAGGCAGGTTGGTAGTAATTGATTTTTCTGCACGTCAGCCATGCAATGGTTCATTGAATATTTTAAGATACGCTGAAAGTTGATTTGGTTTTTCAGGTTTGAAACATTCGAGATCAACAGCTTCGAACAGTTCTGTATAAATTACGCCAATGAGAAGTTACAGCAGCAGTTCAATATGGTAAGTAAGAAACTTGGTTTTTTTGGGGAGTATCCACTTAATAATCAGATTTTCTGGATTAGTGGTTCAGAAGAAAGTCTTTAATCATTTTCTAGAGCAGTGTTTCTCAAACATGGCGACTTTAAGTCCTGTGGACTTCAACTCCCAGAATTCCCCAGCCAGCTATGCTGGCTGGGGGATTCTGGGAGTTGAAGTCCACAGGACTTCAAGTCGCCAAGTTTGAGAAACACTGTTCTAGAGGGATAGCTATGTTAAATCTGTTGCACCTGGCAAGACAGGCTGTCCGTTTCAATTTCTGCTTCAGCCTTAAAGCCCCGGGAAAAGCACAAAATGCAGAATCAGTACTGTAATCTTGCCTTAATGATCCATATCCTGCCCTCTCACACAGCACGTCTTTAAGTTGGAGCAAGAAGAATACATGAGGGAACAAATTCCTTGGACCTTGATTGATTTCTACGACAATCAGCCCTGCATTAATCTCATCGAGGCCAAAATGGGAATCCTGGATTTGCTGGATGAGGAATGCAAGGTTGGTATTCCAGGTTTCCCTGTAGAAGAATTTCCGCAGAACAAAGCAGAAAGAATGAAATACCCGTTTATATCCTTGCCGGTTTAGCGAGACATCTTTCTCATCTTGTTCGGCACAATTTACCTGGTTTATTCCGTGAGTCACATAGCTTCTGCCAATCCACAGCTTCCATAGATTCCATTCCCATTATATGCCCTGAGTTTTGCCCAGGGGCATTTCTTGTGTCGGCTGTTCTAACCTAGGCTTCCCGAGAGCATGAAGCAAACTCCTGGTCCCGACAAAAAACCCTTTTATTAATTTATTGTGAATTCTGCTCATTCACATCCATCAAAGTCTTTCAAGGGAGTCTTTACAGTCACAGACCTTATCTGGCTTGGAGAGCTGCCAGGCCCATATCTGCAAAACCTGGCAAGGAGTCTCGGAGAGTCGCAGGCCAATTAAGTGAACTAATTGTCTCCTGCAAACTCCATCCCCTTCTCGCTCTTCTTTTATTTCCTCTGGGAGGGGCCATTCATCATCCATCTGTGGCCTTACTCCCAACTTGACCCCTGTTCTTCAGCTGTTCCCTTCATCTGGCAGCTCTGCACATGCACACACTGAGAACAGGCTCCAGCTGTTCGTCTGCCTCACTGATGTCCGACTCTGAAGGCAGCTGATAACTGGCATACGGCTCTGGCCCCCTCTCTGCCTCCGGCAAAGAGCCCTCATCAGAGCCTTCCCCAGACTACAAGACTGGCCCATATTCCTCCCCAGCCCCCTCACTGTCCGAATATGCTGCCAGCTCCTCTGTGGACAGCCCTAAAAAACCAATAAAAATAAAATAAAAAGCCAATTAAAAATGTTACAAAATTCCTGCACAGGAAAAAAAGGGAATATTTCTTCCTTTCCCAAGGGCATTTATAACTTTTCTGTGATTACTGTCCCCCCCCCCCGCCCCCATGGCTGTGTTCCCACCAGAAATATGAAGTCATCTCCCCATCTTTCCCTTCTCCAGATGCCTAAAGGTTCAGACAACAGCTGGGCCCAGAAATTGTACAATACTCACTTGAACAAGACTGCCCTTTTTGAGAAACCTCGATTGTCCAACAAAGCTTTTATTATCCAACACTTTGCAGATAAGGTAAAGGATTTTGTTTCCTGGCTGATGTGGATATTACTTTGTGGATCTGTCAAAAGATCTTTTTGCAGTTGTTATTGGGAGGGAATTCTTTAGGCAGAAAATGTTTGGCAGGCAATTCAAATTCGCGAAAAACAGGCTGTTTTTGGGAAGTCTGCAGAGTGCAAAAACTTTTCTTTTTTAATTTGCCTCTTCAAAATCTTGGTGCGTCTTATACTCTGGTGTGTTTTATAATCCGAAAAATATGGTAACTATTTCGGTCCGAAACATTGGCAAAGCTTACATGTTTAAATCTGAAATTGGAAACCTCATAAAACAGAAGACTTTTTGTGCTTATCTGGGTGTACCATCTCTTTCTGGGCCACTGATTCTGTACTATTAGTATTACAACCGTTGTTTGGTAAAATTGGATATTTGCATTTCCAGGTGGAATACCAGTGCGAAGGGTTTTTGGAAAAAAACAAAGATACCGTGTATGAAGAACAGATCAATGTTCTCAAATCAAGTAAGGTTAGTGTTGAAATGATCCTGCCTGCCACTTCACATCACAATCCTATCGACTGATTTTTTTTGTCATTATTTCTGATTTCAGTTCCTAGAGAAGAACAGGATATGATTCTAGCCAGTTACAGCAATGAATAGGGGTACTATGACAGTCTACTCCTTTCTGATCGCATTATAGGAAACTTGAGTACATAATTAAAAATCAGAAAGGAAGCTTACTTTCCTCCTCCTTGTCTGATTGGGGTTCCCTTTCTTGGAAGCTTACAGACTTCTAGACATTTGAAAATAATTCTCTTTCCCCGTAATCTCTTCTTTAATGGAAGACTGTCCTGTATTTCAGCGAAGGTGCCAGTTTTTCTCGAAATTCACAAGGTAAACGAAATAGAGGGACGTGGTGGCTCGGTGGCTAAGACGCTGAGCTTGCCGATCAGAAAGGTCGTCAGTTCGGCGGTTCGAATCCCTGGCGCCGCATAACGGCGAGAGCTCCCATTTCTTGCCCCGCTTCTGCCAACCTATCAGTTCGAAAGCATGTAAAAGTGCAAGTAGAAAAATAAGGACCACTTCTCTGCTCTGATGCAAGCCCGAGAGATTAGGAATGTCATGTCTGCAGCCCACTTGGAGTGAGTTAAGCAGTGTAGACAACTGCTCTGTAGGAACAGTGGAGAAGGTCTTGCACCACTATGTTCTCCTTGTCAGTAAGCTTCATGGATGCTTCTGTTTGGCCTCCCTGTGACGCAGACTCCGGAGCCAGCTGTGCCATTGCTCTAATCTAGAAAGTGTCACTATTACATTCTTGTGCTCATTTAAATTGCTTTATAAAGCAAAGCTAAACTATCGTATTTTTACAAGCATCCAGAAAGCAACAAAACCAGCCTGCAAGTGGTCATCTCTTTTGGCTTTGGTCCAGTGGTGGGTTCCTACCAGTTTGGACTGGTTTGGCTAAACCAATAGTGGTTTGGTGGCCTGGGTCGCTGGATCAGCATCGACCCAGGCCTGTCACGCCCCCGAACTGGTTCTCTGGGCGGCGCAATAAGCTCCACCATCTTGGTTTTTTTGCTTCTGCGCGTGCGCAGAGCAATATTTATTGCACTGCACATGCACCAGCAGCGCGCATCAAGCGCCCGGGCAGCGCGGCCATGATTGAACCATCAGTAGTGACTGCTGGAATCCACCCGTTCTTTGGTCCCCATTTGTATTGCATTACCTCAGGGAAAACTCTCTCTTTCCTAATAAAGAGATGTCCTTTTTAAAGAAACTCTTGTGTCTGAATCAGTTTAAGATGCTGCCTGAGCTGTTCCAAGTGGAGAAGGCCATCAGTCCCACCTCATCCACCCCGTCCGGTCGTACCCCATTGTCTCGAGCGGCCGTGAAACCAGCCAAATCGAAAATGGCCCAAGCAAGCAAGGAACATAAGAAAACCGTGGGGCATCAGGTAAAGGGAACGTATTGCATTTCTCTGATCGGGGCTGTTTCCGGATTGTGCAGTCCCACATGACTCGGTGCTGTCCCTCGTGACGATGGAGGATGGGAGAAGAAACATTTGCTGTAGCCTTTCGTGGAGAAATAGTGAGATTCTTCCCCACAGTTTACCTCGCTTTTTAAAGTGACCTTTCCTTTGGCTATTAGTTTGCCACTGCAGATGCACTCTCTAGTAAAGTCTTATCAAGAGCTCAGTTAAGGATTCAGGTAATCCTTGACTTAATGACTGCAATGAGGCCGGAATTATGGTGGTAAGTTGTTGCAGTTGTTAAGTGGGTTATCACATTATCAGGCCCTATTTTACTCCTTGGCTCCTGAAGCGAGCACCGTGAGTGTTAGGCAGGTGAATGCATATTCCCCAGTGGGTGTTTCTTTGCCAGAAACTGGAAGGAAATGCAGTAATACCGCCCCCTCCCCCTTTAGAAAACCATGGTCATATTAGGGATGAGCTGCTGGGGTTCGCACGGATTAGGGCAATCTTCTAGCTAGTTCGGCGAACCCCCAAATGCCACCCATGGCTGGCTCCTCCCACCCCACCCTGCCCGTTCTAGGAGTCTCCACATGGCCCCTTCATCATGCCAGGGAAGTGCAGGGCCCCGTAGGGAGATTCAGGGAGGGGGAAAATGGGCCTAACGGAAGTTCTGGAAGTCCAGAAACGGGTTTGTTTCCGGCCTCTGGAGGGCCTCCGGAGCCCTGGGGAAGCAGTTTGCGCCCACCCGGAGGCTCAAGGAAAGCCTTTAGAGCCTGGGGAGAGTGAAAAACACCCCTCCCCCCCGGTTGTAGTGCAGGAGGCCAACTAGGCCACACCCACCATGGCCACGCCCACCCAGCAACCGGGCAGCGAACCTGTTGCTGCAATTTTTGAAGCCCCACCCCTGGGTCACATGACCATGGGGTGCTCTAAAGAGCTGCTTGTCAGGTGCCCAAAATTCAATCATGTGACCCTGTGGGGCAGGCCACGCGGCCACCAGGAGTTCAAAAAATGGCTCGTAAGTAGTTATGGCCGTCCATCATAACTTCGAACAATCGCTTAGTGAAGATTACCTGTACGTCTTAGACTCTTGACATTTATTTCAGTGATGAATACAGATGCAGGCTGACTTTAAAAAAAGAAACGTAGAGTAGATGACTTGCCATTTATGTGAGCTTTTATTAGAAATTGCTGCTTGGGGAGGTTTCAGTCTAAAGAAAGTAAAAATGTGTCAGTGGTTTCCTTCCACATATGTTCCCCCTTTTCAATCTTTCCTATAGTTCAGAAGTTCTCTGCATCTCTTGATGGAGACCCTCAACGCCACCACTCCACATTACGTGCGGTGCATTAAACCAAATGACTTCAAGTTTCCATTTATGTAAGTTCATGATGCTGTCGTATTTGCCCTCTGAATTTATATTGTGTTAGAGAAGGAAAAAAAAAACCCAAGCATTTGCTGGTCCTTGATTTGGACAGAAACAAACAGATGTTGTTCTGTTCGAGGCTTCCCAAGAGCCTGAAGCAGACTCCTGGCCCCGACAAAAAGACCCTTTTATTAATTGACTGAATTCCGCTTATTCACATTCAGCAAAGCCTTTCGAGGGATGATTTACCGTCACAGACCTTATCTGGCTTGGAGAGCTGCCAAGCCGATATCTGCAAAACTTGGCAAGGAGTCTCGGAGAGTCATAGGCCAATTAAGCGAACTAATTGCCTCCTGCAAACTCCACTCCCCTTTTGCTCCTCTTTTCTTTCCTCTGGGAGGGGCCATTCATTGTCCACCTGTGGCCTTACTCCCAACTTGATCCCTGTTCTTCAGCATTTCCCTTCGTCTGGCCACTCTGCGCATTGCATGTGCACACTGGGAACAGGCTCCAGCTGTTTGTCTGCCTCACTGCTGTCTGACTGTGAAGGCAGCTGATAACTGGCATACGGCTCTGGCCCCCTCTCTGTCTCCGACACAGAGCCCTCATCAGAGCCTTCCCCAGACTCCAGGACTGGCCCATGTCTCTCCCCCAACCTCCTCAATGTCCGAATCTGCTGCCAGCTCCACTGGCCAATGGCGGTCCACACCAGACATCATGTCATTCATTAACTATAAATCAATTTGTGCCTTGAAAAAAAAATCTGCAGGCTGTTGACCGGTGATTGAATTTTTATAAATGGGACGTTGTTGCTACAATGGAGCATGGAAGAGTTTTGTTTCCAGCTTTTAAGTGCATTGAGATAAAAATGCTTGACGAGTTGGTCCTTTGGTTTATGATAGCAAATTTATTTTACTTTTATGGTCTTGCTTGGGTGGCCTTGAGTGCACTTCCTGCTCAACAAAATTCAACAAATCAAAAAGAGCCATTTGGGAAGTCAACTTATTTGCATCCTTTTGCTGTTCTTTGGGCAACTCATCCTTTCCCCCACAATAAAAACTTCTGTTCTATGATCACATTTGGATCATGCACGACTCCTTCTTGTGTCTTTGCACATAGGTTTGATGAAAAGCGGACTGTACAACAGCTGAGAGCTTGCGGTGTGCTAGAGACAATCCGAATCAGTGCAGCTGGTTTCCCTTCAAGGTGAGCTTGTCTCTCGGGGGAAGTGGGGATACGGTTTGCGTTTTGAAGGTCTTCTCAGCTAATGCCACCTTGCCTCTTGAAACCAGGTGGACCTATCAAGAATTCTTCAGCCGCTATCGTGTCCTGATGAAGCAGAAAGATGTCCTCAGTGACAGGAAACAGACGTGCAAGAATGTCTTGGAAAAGCTGATTCTGGTAATGGATTTATGGGGCTTTAATGCCTGTAAAATTAGCCCATGCTGGGTGGATCCTTGTCATTAGAAGGATGAGCAGTAAAGTGGTTCTCCAGTCTCCTCTACCAATGTGCCTCTTATCTATCTTGTCTGTCTGATCATCCATTCATCCACCCATCATCCTATCTATCTATCTATCTATCTATCTATCTATCTATCTATCTATCTATCTATCTATCTATCATCTATCAATCATCCGTCTGTCTGAAGGTCCATTCATCCATCCACTCACTCTCCCCTCCCTTCTATCTATCTATCTATCTATCTATCTATCTATCTATCTATCTATCTATCTATCTATCTATCTATCTATCTATCTATCTATCTATCTACCAGACGTCCTCGTCCTCGTCTCTGCCTCTGACGCAGAGCCCTCGTCCGAGCCTTCCCCAGCCTCCAGGACTGGTCAGTGTTCCTCCCCAACCTCCTCACTGTTCGACTCTTGCTGCCAGCTGCGTTGTCTGGCCACAACATTATCACACATCTCCCTAAAACTGCTTTCAGTTCCTGGGGAAAATATTGGAACTGCCAATTAGAAAAATCCAATGTGTCGCGTGCAATCTGACCTTTGCCCTGGGTGTAGAAATCAAAGTACAATCAGAGACTAACAAAGCAACCATATATATATATATGTTTATGCAGAAATAGTTCCCTCCACACGCTGAATTCAGTGGGGCTGGTCTCAGGTAAGCGCATACATCAGAATGAAAATCCATTCATCCCATAGCAGCTAAACTGGACGAAAAGTCCTTTAGATGTCCCAGAGAGAAGACCAATTTAGTTTAGATTCCTAATTAAATCTTCCTTTTAAACTTTGACACTTTTGGTATATGGATATATGTTTTACCCTCCTGATTTTTGGGAAATACCCCTCGTGCTTAGAATGAATTCCCTAACATAGAGTGAATAATTAACGTCCTAAATTAACAATCTGAAATCTGAAACAATCTGAAATTTAACATCCTAAATTCTTAACAATCTGAAATCATCCGGATGTGTTAGGAGGAATAGAACGGTACAATCCAGATATTTTGATCCTTTACTATATATACTCTGCTGCTTCTGCATAATATCACCTTCATGGTATCGTAAGATATTTTTAATTCTTCTACGATTGAATCCACGCCGTCTTTTTATTTGTATTGCAAAGTGGGTCAAGTCCGATAACTGATGATACTTTTTCTTCTGAAAATAGGACCAGGATAAGTACCAGTTTGGGAAGACAAAAATATTTTTCCGGGCTGGTCAAGTGGCTTATTTGGAAAAAATAAGGGCCGATAAACTGAGAGCAGCTTGCATCCGTATCCAAAAGACTATCAGGGGTTGGTTGATGCGGAAGAAGTACCTGCGCATGAGGAAGGCAGCCATCACCATTCAGAAATATGTCCGTGGATACCAAGCACGATGGTAAGCTGAGCTTCCTTAGGATAGTGTGCAGTGAATAGTTTTGATAGAAGATAATGTATGTAACTCAGGGTTGAGCTGTGGGCTCCTTTATGCTCTCTGAGCTTGCTTGTTTTCTTGTAGATGTTTCATGACCCAGCTAGGTAATATCATCAGTGCTGGAAGGGAATGGGGCAGAGGGGAGGAGGCGGACGATGACTGTGGGCTCCTTGATGCTCTCTGAGCTTGCTTGTTTTCTTGTAGACGTTTCCTGACCCAGCTAGGTGATATCATCAGTGCTGGAAGGGAATGGGGCAGAGGGGAGGAGGAGGACGATGACTGTGGGCTCCTTGATGCTCTCTGAGCTTGCTTGTTTTCTTGTAGACGTTTCATGACCCAACTAGGTGATATCATCAGTGCTGGAAGGGAATGGGGCAGAGGGGGGGAGGAGGACGACGACTGTGGGATCCTTGATATTTTCTGAGCTTGCTAAGTTTGTTTCCCTGATGCATTAAGTCCCTTCTCTTGTCTGGCTGTTTCCTAGGTGTTAGGGATGTAACCCTAGGCTTGGCTTGGCAATGTGTATAAGCTATGATTACTTTACTGTTATTTTAAATGTTAGAGAAATGTAATTGGCTTGTTACCTCAAGCAGCCATAAGAGGGAGCCAGAATGGCTGTTAGCTCTCTGTTTGTTAGAAGCTGGTCGGTGTATAATGAGTTATTGTAGTTTGCTACTGTTAGCTATATTTTGTGTGCTAGACTGACTATTTAGATAACTGAATTACTGAACCGTGTATGACTTGGACTGTTAACCGGACTCTGAATACCTTTATATTCCTACATAGAATATAGTGTCTCTGTATGCTGGTTTGTGTGTGTTATTACATATCACTCTCATTACGCTTCTCTGCATACTCGCTCTCCCAATGGGGAGCTTAATTACTTAACACTAGGCACCATCTCTTCTTCCTCAAGATCTTCCACACATTCCATTATATTCAATCAGACTGTATGTTTGTGATGGTGAACCTGTGGCATGCCAAAAGTTTGCTCCTTCAAAATCTTCCAACTGTGTTATTCTGTTACTGTTGTCAGTGTCAGGTGGTACAAAGGTGACCACAACCAACACGGGTGCTTCCAGATCCCTTGCAACTTTACACAGACAAGAAAATGTCCCACTTTAGGACCACTAAGTTCTCTGGATCGTCTCGCTGACTCAGTTCAACCTACTTTACAGAGTTGTTGGAATACATTTGAAAGAGAAATTATGATGAATAATCCCTTGACTCCATGCAGGAAGACATTTATTCCAATACAATTAATTAATTTCTGTTCCCCCCCCCCCCGCTTTCCCTCTCATTTTCTTGCCAGCCTTGCAATGTTCTTAAGAAGAACCAAAGCTGCCATCGTCATCCAGAAATTCCAGCGCATGGATGTTGCCCGCAAACGGTATCGGCACATCCGAGCAGCTACCATTACTCTCCAGTCGCACTTGCGGGGTTACATTGCCAGGAAGAAGTATCACAAGGTAAGGACTAGAACTTGGCTGTGGTTTCCAATCCTCTCCAAAAGTTATCACCCAACAATGCTTTCTTCCAGGATGCGGGAGAATGCATACAGGCTTTAATGGTAGTTCCGTGGAAGACAATCTGTGGTGCAGAGCTTTGCCAATTATGTATCCCATAATACATGGGTGTCAAACTTGCTGTGTCATGCTGCCGTCAAGCGACGTTTCACGACATTATTTCCCTTCGTGGCGCTGGGGTGGGCATAGCCTGCGGATGACGTATCCGGCTCCTGGGCCACCAGTTTGACACCCCTGCCATAATCAGAGGTGGGTTCCTAACGGTTCGGCCGAGTAGGTAGTAACTTAGCCGCCCACGCCTCCAAATCGGTTCTATCAGCGGCAACATAGGCGCCTCCATCTTGTTTTTTGCTTCTGCGCATGGGCAGAAGCCATTCTTTCACTACTGCGCAAGCGCGCTCCTGATGCACGTCCCTGAGCAAACCGGCAGTAAAAGAATCTGGAACCCACCCCATTATGCTATAATACATAATATGCAAATCATATAATCCAGTGGCCCACAGCCTTTTGGGCATCGGGGACCGGTTCTGTGGAGAGAGGTTTTTCGGTGGGCCAGAGGGTATGTGGGTTCGCATGCTGCTTGCATCCCGTGAATGGGGCTTGGAACGGCACAGTTTCTGGCCTGCCATGGCCCCGTGCCAGTCCACAGATCAAGGGTTGGGGACCCCTGATATGACCTACAATAGATATTCTCTCTAATCCTTTTCCAATTGGTTCAGTCTCCTTTGAGGTTAGCTGTTGACAAAAACAGAGCTATAATCCTGGCACACTCTTATACCTCCTTATTTAAACCAACTCCCCTGTTTTGTAGTTGTATGTTGCTCTGTAGGAGAAATCTCGCTGCGTTCTGTTTAGATTGTAAAAGCCTTTAAAAAAGAACCCTTCAGTTTCTGAATCTTTGTGGCTGTCAGTCTTCCAAATATCATCCAGAATTAAATCAGTGTTCAAGGCATAGCTTTCATCAAAGTTCCAATTTATTAAGAGAGACATGTTGGTACAATCTGTGGAAAACCCGAATCTGAAAGCTTCCTGGGTTTTCCACCCAGTTGAAAGTTCAAGATCTTGCCCCCCCCCCCCACACCCACAAGTTCATCACATGGTCCAATCTTCCTCTGCCACGCTGGCATTTTCACCCATCTAGTTCCCGTCAGGTGCAGAGGTGCAGAGACAAAGGATGACTTTGGGCTTCCAGAAAGGAATGTTTTATTTTGACAACAACACATTCCACAGTTCTACTCCTTACTATTCCCCCTCCCAATTCCCCCCTAATGAAACAGCATAGTAAAGACACACACAGAGAGAGTGTGGTAGGCCAAAGATCCTAAAAGGAATATAACTGCAGGCCTGACAGTGGCTTTGCAAGAATTTCAAAGATGGCTCAGTTGCGTTGACGGATCATGTCTTCTGACACATCCATGGTCTTCCGGTAATTAAAGATGATTTCGTTCTGCATAGCGTGTTCTTTGCCTGTGGAAACTTTTGCAACAGCTGTCTTGTGATTATGAAAACTGGTATGGAAAATAATTACGGGCCTGTAAAAGAAGAGTTGAATCACCTGCTCACCTGTTCGGAGGAGATTCCTAAATGAGATTCTGTTGGGAGGCTCACAGTTTTACAGGGATCTCCGCGGTTCCAACGCTAGCGATGTTTTGTAAACAATCAAACGCACTTAGGAAAGTTTCTGGTACTTGAATATTCTTTGGATTTGCTGGGATTATTTCTGTCAGCCTGAGGACCCGCAGTAGCTTTCGGAACAAGGTATTTCTAGAGCTTTTGAACAGAGCAATGACATAATAGTAGTTGGAAATATGTTGTTGTGTATCCTAATGTAACTCAAGCATAAGAAATCATATCCAGATGACTGGGATTTAAATATGAAAATGGAGAAAGGCCGGTTAATGTGACACTAGAAAGCGGCCTTGTCTAAATTGTTTTCCTGATATCCTGAACGAGAATGGCGTTCTTGGCCAGAAAAATCAAAATTTGTGACCACAAGATGGATGAAGGATCTCGAATCTTTCCTAATTGTTACATTCCTTTTGGGAATTTAAATTCTTCATATTGATTCTGAGTATTAGTTTCGCATAATGTAGGAACAAAGTAAAAAATACCAAACGGATTTAATTTATCAACGGAGTCGATCACAGCTGGAACGAAGCAATATTTATTTGAGTTATTTGTAAAATATGAATGTTTAGTCTATGACTTACTACGGCATGAATCATTTTATCATTTTAGCCTTGGGTGTCAAAGCAAGCTACTCTTATGAATTGGGAGGAAATATTGTTTCCTTCTTAGTTTTAGGGTTTGTTGTTTTCGATTTTAATAACTTCTCTCTCAGCCACAACTCACTTTCGCTGTGCTGTCACTTAATTGTCCCCCCTTAGCGAATTTCAGTCAGAGATCTGAAATGCAGGGAAAGGATGCTCAACCTGTCTTTTAAATGTGCAGATGGTTTGGGAGCACAAGGCCATCATTATCCAAAAACATGTCCGAGGCTGGCGGGCTCGCTTGCGCTATCACCGGACTTTGAAGGCAATTATTTACCTGCAATGCTGCCTCCGGCGCATGATAGCCAAGAGGGAGCTGAAGAAGCTGAAGATAGAAGCTCGCTCGGTGGAGCACTACAAGAAACTCAATGTCGGCATGGAGAACAAGATTATGCAACTCCAGCGTAAAATCGACGACCAGGTAAAAGGATGCACAACTGTGGATTAAATGAGCCACGGTGACATGGATGGATGGATGGATGGATGGGTGGGTGGGTGGGTGGGTGGGTGGGTGGGTGGGTGGGTGGGTGGACGGAGGGATGGATGGATGGATGGATGCACAGATGGATGGATATATGGATGGATGGATGGATGGATGGATATATATATGGATGGATATATATATGGATGGATGGATAGATACATGGAGGGATGGATGGACAGATGGATTGATGGACGGATGGATAGATACATGGATGGATGGATGGACAGATGGATTGATGGATGGATACATGGATGGATGGATGGATATATGGATGGATGGATATATGGATGGACGGATATATGGATGGATGGATAGATACATGGATGGATGGATGGATGGATGGATCGTTGGATGGATCGATAGACAGGCAGACAGGCAAGCAGAGATGGATGGATGGATACCTGGATGGACAATCAGGCAGGCAAGCAGAGATAGATAGATACAGAGATACAGAGATAGATAGAGATATATTTATTTCATACTCTAAGGGCAGGCTTGATGGATCCCTAGGTCTTTCTGCTGTCAGGTTTCTATGTTTCCAAACCGAAACAAATAGGGATGGGATAGTGTGCATCTCCTAAAGGGAGACAAGATGATCCATAAATATTTAGCCTGTATCTGTCGTCCTCTGATGATTGACCTGCACTCTTTGGGGTTTTTGTTCAGACACGAGACTCCAGGTCCCTGGTGGAGAAGCTAACTAGCTTAGAGGCAACTTACACTTCCGAGACGGAGAAGCTGCGGAATGACATAGAGAGGCTTCGGATGAGTGAAGAAGAGGCCAAGAATGCCACCAATCGCCTCATTAGCCTTCAAGAGGAGATCGGGAAGCTGCGGAAAGAGCTGGATCAGATCCAGACGGAGAAGAAAACCATCAAAGAAAAGGCGGATCTCTACAAACAAGAAACAGACAAGGTAAAAATCGTTTGGTTCCGAAACACACCTCTTTTAAGTATTGATGATGAAAGCAACATGGTGTGTGTGTATACATGCGCAAGCATTAGTTCCATTCTCCACACTTTTGCTCCTGTCTCTTCCCACTTGGCTTTCACATGTAGCTTGAGTAAAGCAGTATCCATAAAGTTACACTTTAAAAAAAACAACAAGTTTTACCCTATCTGTCCTTTTCACCAAAACCCAGAGACATTTATCTATCTATCTATCATCTATCATCTATCATCTATCTATCTATCTATCTATCTATCTATCTATCTATCTATCTATCTATCTATCTATCTGACCCTAACCCTTCCCCAGACTCCAGGACTGGCCCATGTTCCTCCCCAACCTCCTCACTGTCCGACTCTGTTGCCAGCTCCGCAGGCCGCTGGGGGACAACAACACTGACCCACTGTCCAGGACTGTGGAGTATTGTGTATTGATAAGACTTTGATAATGATACCAGCAGCCTCATTATAAACTTAACAATTAATTTAATTGGAATCATATAGAAAGAAATGCATTGACAGAATATTACAAGTTTTTCCCTCCCAACCTCCTTTCTTTAGCTGGTGCTTGAACTAAAAGAGCAAAACACCCTTCTAAAAGAGGAGAAAGATGACCTGAATAGCCGCATCCAAAACCAGGCCAAAGAAATTACAGGTAAGTTCAGCTCGGAAATTTACCGTCTGGGTTTTTAAAAACTAGTTTCTGTGCTTAAGTAGGCCTGTGGATCTGAACGTGGGAATGCTGGGAAATAGGGAAGGAATCCCCATTTCTCACTTGTAGAGAGAAAGCAGTGGGTGAAGTCTTGCTTTGGTTTTTCTTTTTCTTTGCAGAGGTCATGGAGAAAAAGCATCTGGAGGAGACAAAACAACTGGACCTAGACCTGAACAATGAAAGGCAGAGGTATCAGAATCTGCTCCAAGAATTCAGCCGGTTAGAAGAGCGATATGATGACCTGAAAGATGAGATGAGGCTGATGGAGGTGAGTGGACCAGATGCCAAATTCAGTGTCAGACTTGTTTTCCAATAGCTCCAGAGAAATGGGAATGTGCATAATTACCTTGAGGTAAGATGAACATTCTATCTATCTATCTATCTATCTATCTATCTATCTATCTATCTATCTATCTATCTATCATCTTCTATCCTTCCTGTCTGTCTGTCCGTCCGTCCATCCATCCATCCATCCATCCATCCATCCATCCATCCATCTATCTATCCATATATCATTATCTATCATCTATGTCAATCAATACTACCTACCTACCTACCTACCTACCTACCTACCTACCTACCTACCTACCTACCTACCTACATCTTCTATCTACCATGTCTGTCTGTCTGTCTGTCTGTCTATCTATCTATCATCTATCTATCATCTATCTATCTATCTATCTATCTATCTATCTATCTATCTATCTATCTATCTATCTATCTATCTATCTATCTATCTATCTATCTATCTATCTATCTATCTTCTATGTATGTCCTACCTACCATTTTCTCTGTAAGTTTTCTAAATTCTCTCCAAGAGATGAAACAATGAAAGGGCAGGAAACGTTTAGCCCATGGAGGCACCGAAATTAATGCTAGCGCTGCTTCCCTTCCCAGAGTATTTCCAAACCTGGGCACAAGAGAACGGACTCCACTCATAGCAGCAATGAATCAGAATATACTTACAGCTCTGAGCTCGCTGAGGCTGAAGAGTTTCCAATGGGAACAGAGGTATGGTTGGTCAATTTTGTGATGTATGTATGTATGTATGTATGTATGTATGTATGTATGTATGTATGTGTGTTACAACCCCTGGTATGCCCAAATATGGGAGGAAACTCACTACTCCCCCTTTCTGTCTATCGGCTCACTACAGGAGACCATCCAGGCAGCAAACCACATTTTTAATGTTGCCTTTTTATATTTGTGTTGTATTTGTGCTGATAAATAAATAAAGGGAGACTAGTATAGATCTGTTTCAAGCTATTTAGCTCTCATCAGCTAGCCAATCCCAGCTAGCTGATGAGAGCTAAATAGCTTGAAATAGATCTATACTAGTCTCCCTTTATTTATTTATCAGCACAAATACAACACATGTATATGTATATGTATATGTATATGTATATGTATATATATAAGTTTCCTTGGCTCGGGATGCAGATTTTGTCATCATCTCATCCATTCTGGAGATCATTTTTGAATATCCAGAAATGTCCCATGTATTAATTACGTGATGGCTGAGTCAGGTTTTTAAAGTGTGATTTAAAAACATCTCAACATTACAAAGAGACAAGAACTTAGTATTGGAGTCTTAGCTGTCCACCTGTTGTTGTTGTTGTTTTTCTTTCCATAAAAATAAGGCAGAAAGCCACAGTCAATCGAAAGTGGAGGGTGGACCTTAAATTGTGTACTAGGCTTCATTTTTTTAAAGCTTTAGGACCAATACTTTTTAAAATAGCTTTGTTTATCAGACTCACCTTTTGATATATTTCTTTTTACTTCTACAATAACAATTTGAATAACATTTAACATCCATATGCAGCTCTTTTAAACAAGTCAAATGTATACGTCTCCATCCCGTCTTTTGATGCTTACTTATTTAGGCTTACTTAGGGTTACTTACTTATTTTATCTATGCTTGCTAACTTCTCCATTCATTCAACGTTGGCGTGTTCATTTAAAGCCAACTTGGGGTTTGTTCCTTATAGAGAATGTCAGCTGCTCCTCCAATGTTGCTGCCACGTTTGGTCCTCTACGGTGTGGGCCTGTTTTCCTGAAAGCCCTTATTTCCCATGTGCTTTCATCTTTTTCCTCACGATAACAAAAAAAGTATGCAGATCTGCCCCTCCTTCCAGTAGAACTTTCTGATCTCCACCCTTCCCCATTTGCCCTGTCAATCAGGAACCAAGTGAGAAAAAGGCACCTTTGGACATGTCTCTCTTCCTCAAACTACAAAAACGAGTGAAGGAGCTGGAGCTGGAAAAGCAGTCCCTGCAGGACGAGCTAGAGAAGAAAGAAGACCAAGTTCTGAGAGCCAAGGCCAAGGTAAGGTGGGGGGAAAAAAATCACATATCTTCTAGTCCAGGCGATGGGGACAGTTGGGATCAGTGGTGGGATCCTACTGGTTGAACAACCGGTTCGGTGATCGCGCGCTTTGAGAAAACGTTCCTTCCGCATCTCTGCTGGGGAGGAAAACAGCTGAAGCGCGGCAATCCGACTCAGCTGAGAAGATATACCGTATTTTCCGGCGTATAAGGCGCACCTTTTTCGCCCCCCAAAAGAGGGTGAAAATCTGGGTGTGTCTTATACACTGAATACAGCATTTTTTGGCCTACCAAAAGTGCAAAAATGGACGTGCAGAGGGTTTGGGAGGCTTGCAAAGTGCTCCTGGGGGCTGTGGAGGGCAAAATCGAGTGAAAAACGGGCCGTTTTTGCCCCTCCCAGCCCCCAGGAGCACTTTAAAAGAGGTTTTAATCTTGTTTTTACCTGTTTTCTTAATGTTGTTGATACAGTCTGCAGAGCTACCAAGGATATTTTTAGTAATTGTGATCTTTTGAAAATCACTCACCTTTCTCTCTTGGCTTGACTATAGAATTTAGTCCATTAAACATTAAATAAACATTACTAATTATCTAAAAATGAATACAGGGACTTCACTGAACTATCCATTTCTTCTTGATAGTGTCTGAAATGTTCTCTTTCTAAAAGTGCAATATTTTTGTTTCCACTTTGAATTTTTCCAGGAAGAAGAAAGGCCTCAGATGAGGGGAGCAGAGCTGGAATACGAATCACTTAAGGTTGTGAAAAGTATTGTATTTGGGATCCCTGAATCCTATGCATTACCCCCCAAAATAGGCTAAATTAGAAAAACAGATTTAAATGATATTTACTGAACTTATTTTTAAAATATCCCAATGCTTCATGTACATGCTATCGTACAAGCATATATGGAAGCCAGTAATGATTTGATTATTTTAATTATTAGCCTGAGGCACACTCACAAAATTACATGGAATTTGTGATCCATCAGTGGATCTGGAAGTACCAACATTTCTAGACTACTTTTCCATTCTAGGCATGTTGGAATAGAATGGAATAGAATAGAATAGAATTCTTTATTGGTCAAGGGTGATTGGACACACAAGGAATTTGTTTTTGGTGCATAAGCTCTCAGTGTACATAAAGAAAAATAAAATTGAATGCATTCATCAAGAATCAGAATAGAATAGAATAGAATAGAATAGAATAGAAAAATAGAATAGAATAGAATTCTTTATTGGCCAAGTGTGATTGGACACACAAGGAATTTGTCTTTGGTGCATATGCTCTCAGTGTACATAAAGAAAAATAAAATTGAATGCCTTAATCAAGAATCATTAGAATAGGATAGAATAGAATAGAATAGAATAGAATAGAATAGAATAGAATAGAATTCTTTATTGGCCAAGTGTGATTGGACACACAAGAAATTTGTCTTTGGTGCATAAGCTCTCAGTGTACATAAAGAAAAATAAAATAGAATGCATTCATCAAGAATCATTAGAGTAGAATAGAATAGAATAGAATAGAAGAATAGAATAGAATTCTTTATTGGCCAAGTGTGATTGGACACACAATGAATTTGTCTTTGGTCCACATGCTCTCAGTGTACATAAAGAAAAATAAAAAGCACAGGGTTTAAAGTAGACCTTTGTTTGTGAAATATATAAAGGTCAGGACTTTTTTTAATCAAACCCATCAGTAAATAAAATGGCCTTCTTTACTTTGATCTTGATTTCTATTAGACCCGTTGGTGAAGGAGGACAACTGTTTTTATTGTTTCCTCCCATCTTATACCCTGCAGCGGCAAGAGCTCGAGTCGGAGAATAAGAAACTAAAGAACGAATTGAACGAGTTGAGGAAGAGCTTGATGGAAAAGAGTGGTCCAGATGTCACGATGCCTGGTGCCCCAGCATACAGGGTCCTTTTGGACCAGATGACCTCTGTCAGTGAAGAGCTGGAGGTCCGCAAGGAGGAAGTTCTCATCCTGAGGTCTCAGCTGATGAGCCAGAAGGAGGCAGTGCCGTACAAGGTGAATACAGAAACCGAACTGGTGGTATTGTCCGTGTTCATGTTAGGTCAGTGATGGCTAACCTTTTTTGGCACTGAGTGACAAAAAGGTCGCGTGGAAATGTCGCGCACACGCTCATCGAGGGTCGCACTCCGGAAAAGATGAACTTCCGGGTTCTAGTGTGCATGCACCAGTTTTCAGCACTGCCGCTCGCGCGAAGGACAGCTGCATGCATGCCAGAAACCCGGAAGACAAACAGGCAAGGCCGTGCGTGCCAGGCAATATGACTTCACGTGTCACTTTGGGCACACGTGCCATAGGATCGCTATCACGGGGTTAGGTAGTACGATGGCAGGTGACGTTGCTTCTTTTCTCCCAAAGAACGATCCAGAATCAAGCCAAATACTAGCATGGGTTTTCTTCTGTAGCTCATTAGCAGTGCAGGCTACGTGGGTAATCTCTTAATCTCTGCATAAAGCTATTCCTTCTCACCATTGAGTACGGCGGAGTATCCATTGGTTTTCATCCACTGTTGTATTAGTTTATGCCATGTTGGAAGGGAGGTGGGGGGAAGCATGCTCAGCTCCTTCCCATTGGGTTTGCCACGGTCATCTGGAATGGCTTTCTGAAGCTTTACAGCAGGGCTGTCAAACTCCCGGCCCATGCGCTGGCCACACCCACGCCCGGTTTAGCGAAGTGGGGGGAAAAGTCCCAATATGTCATGTGATGCAATGCAAGTTTGACACTCCTGCTTTAGAGCAAGGATGTCCAGCCTTGGTAACTTTAAAATCTGTGGGATTCCACTCCCAGAATTCCCAAGCCAAGTCATGCTGGCTGTGGAAATCTGGGAGTTGGAAGTCCACAAATCTTAAAGTTTCCAAGACCCCTGTTTTAGAGATTAGCAATTTCCTACAGGAAACAATTTCCCTTGAAACGTGTTAGGCTAGCTAACAGGCCAATGCTGGTGCAGTTGCATTTATTCATCCGTCAACTTTTAATTAATGAGCAAGTATGTTAGATAATAGTATTTCTCTCTCTCTATTTTCCTGCTTGCACATGGATTACCAGGATGATAAGGTAAACATTGCTGTGGATAATTTTATTTTTAATGCCGGGATCCTTGTAACCTCCCACGTGTCCGTATTAATGCGTTCAAGCAAGCCACGGAATTGAGCCCACGAAAGTAGCAAGGGACGTTTTTGCTCTGCGGTACATTATCGTTGTAGTATTTCTTCTTCTTCTTTTTTACTTTGGCAATAACTTTCCTAAAATAAGAATGTCCAAAAGAAAAAGAAGCCCCCCCCCCCTTTATAGCCCTTTAGCTGAACAAGAAAGATCAGGTCCACAGGCAAAAGTTTTAATTAAACTGACTTATTGCTTAAAGCCTACACGCAGGAATCTTCCCAACTAATGGACAAATAACATGCTAAGAGTTTGATAAGGATCAACAGCACTCAAGGGGGAGGGATTGGACTTAGTTCTCTTGTGACTATGTCGGCATTCTAGGCTGATTCCGCCTTTTCACTCCACCCCCAGTTCTGCCATCTCTTCTCCTACATCAAGAAGCTTTTGTTGTTGCGTTGCTGTATCTGTCACAGCTTTGAAACACCCCTGAGATATGTAATTGAGACAGAGTGCATGGCTAGGCCAGAGATCAGCCCGGGAAGCTCATGACTCAATTAAGACGTGGACTCAAGCCACCTCTTGATGTTGGTCCAACCCACTTAGAGCAAATTGCTTTAGCAGCTCCTCTACAAGAGCAGCATAGACAAGTCTACATTAATGACAACTAAATAATGATTGTAGCACGCATTTTGTTTGCTGCTGAGACCAGCCCGTACTTAAAGCATGTGCTATTGAATCATTCTCATTTGTTTCTCCCATTGATGGCTCCCCAGAACACCATGACAGACTCTACAATTCTTTTGGAAGATGTTCAGAAGTTGAAGGACAAAGGAGAGATCGCTCAGGCTTATATTGGACTGAAGGAGACAAACAGGTACATGCCTAAAGATCTTGAACCGTTGTCTCCCAACATTAATCATTCTCTCTCTCTCTCTCTCTCTCTCTCTCTCTGTGTGTGTGTGTGTGTGTGTGTCTTTCTGTCTCCCCTCCTCTTCCTCCTCTCCAACCCTTTGGAGTGTACAAAACTTTTCAACTGTCAAACTGCTTTGGATTTGAAAAGCCCTTCCTTGTATTTGAAATGGTGTATTTGGAAGTGCTTGAAGCTTCAGATATAATACCCTGAGCCCTAAACCACTTCCAAAATGATCAAAACAGCCCATCTTGAATGTGAGATAGTCCAGTGATGGCGAAAGTTTTCGGCACTGAGTGCCCAAACCAGAATGCGTGCATGTGTGCGCACAGGCCTGAAACCCAAAGACCAGCGCACTGGCCAACTAGTCTTTGGGTTTCCGGCGCTTAGGCACACGCCAGCCAGCTGGCAGTCCTTGCCAACTTGGGTTGCAGTATCAGACCTGTCCTTCGGCCGAACAGCAGTGAAAATACTTTCTGATTGGCATCAGAGCCAGCCAGCTGGTCTTCGCACGTGCCAGAGGGCTGGAAACCCAAAGACCAAGTGACCGAAAACTATAAGAGCAGCTGGCAACAGCGCATGTGCCCACAGAGAGGGCTCTGCGTGCCATAGGTTTGCCATCACAGGGATAGTTGCTTCAAGCTCCAAACAGAGTATTTTGAATTCACAACCTTTTGCACACCTCCAGCGTTTTCATTCCATAAATCTTGATTTTTAGACGTACACATTTTGGGTCCTTTAGTATGAATCTCTCTAAAGAGCAAGATGGCTTTAGTGCCTTTCAGCTTTCATAGGAAAATGAACCTCCAATAAGCTTGCATGCGATGTTTGAAAAGCCGTTTGTGGTTTCGACTGTTATGAAATTTGCTAAACCCTCATATGAAAATACAGCTTCTTTCTGTGCCTTTGTTTTCACTTCTCAGAATTGTTCTTATAAAGGAAGGAAAAAAAAACCCTTTTTAAAATGCAAAATTGTTCCAGGGATGGAAAGAAGCTGGTAGATCATATAGGGCACTGGCACTCCCTCTTGCCAACTTGGGTTGCAGTATCAGACCCGCCCTTAGGCTGAACAGCAGTGAAAATACCTTCTGATTGGCATCATCGCCCAGAAATATTACATTGGCCTCCTGTCACAGTGAATAAATAAATCTGAGAAGATCCTTCAGTTGTTTGTGCTGTGTTAAAATCCTTACCTGGATATAATGAGAATGAGGCATATTTGTTTGGGTTTAACGAATCTAGAAAAAAGCAGCCTTATCTGAAAACACATCTTGTCATCTGGATTGCTTTATCAGGTTCTCTTTTACAACTGCATTACTTCCATAGTAAGAGAAATAATATGTACTTCTATATTTACATTGGGGCAAGTCCCAGTGAAACCAGTAGTTTTAGACAGGATTGCCCAAATGCAAGTTAGGAAGGCTGCATTCTTGTTTAAATTTAGGCATGAGGATCTTGGGATTTGATTCTCAATAAATTTGTACAAGATCGGTTGAGTAAACAGCTTGGAATTAATATTTACTGAGACCCCCCCAAAAAAGATACTTCTTTTTGTCCTCTTAATTACACTCTCCTTGTCCTTTTACTTAGCCTATCCCATCATTTCCATCACGTGACCCTTTTGTTTTTGTTTCTGCATTTAAAAAAAAACATTTTTCTCGGAAGATCATCTCCTCAAGACTGTCATTTGCTGAACGAGGATGGCGAACTGTGGCTGGTATATGAAGGGCTAAAACAAACCAACAGGTTACAAGATTTCTCAGGATGGGGGTGTTGTTGTTTTAATTCGCATTCTTTCTTGCCTTCTTCCTGTCACTAACATGCTGTGGAGCTGCTTTTGGCAATTACATTCGACCCAAACGTGTTTGTTAAAGGAAGAGAAAGAAGAGTGTGCATTTATGTATTAATAGGATTTACTTTTAAGTCATTCCAAATAACTATTCTGCAGACCATTTCCCCAAAAATCAGATTCAGGCCATTTTGAAAATGGTCTCAACACAGTATGTGCACCCTTTTCTGTAAATATAGCCCCTAAATACATCTACTTACTGGAGAATGGGGAAGCCAGTTTTTAAATATATGTCTATATTCTCTAAAAAATGTACTGTCTTGTGCTATTTTTATAGTCAAGGGAGAATGAAAGTTTCATATTTAGCTCAATCAAACAACACTCAAAATGCTCCTTTTGCCAAGAATGCCAACTTAACCGGTTTCTTTCCTTTTCTTATACTGCTAACAAAACATGTACATTTAACTGCATCTTTTTTGTAAGTTTGCAAGAAGCTAACTTTTTTGGGGGATGGGGGGATCTTTGCTGCAGGGAAAGCAGGGGGAGAGGTGGCTCTGCAGCTTCTTGTTTCTTGTCCCCGTGCTCCAGAATTGCTAGAAGGTTCTAGAGCAAATGGCAAAGAAACGAAAGGTAAATTATCCACATTTACCTTCATGTGCTTAGTCGAGGTAGCTCTTAGCTGATCTGCTTAGACATATTTAAACCCTGAAAGGCTGTGTCTGATTATAGATAGTCTAGTTGAGATATCCACCTGTATGTAAGAAACGCAGTGCTAGCGTTGATAAATAATTGTTTATTTATTCTTTGTATTTATTTATTTTTCCCCCTCCCACAATTGATTCACGTATGGTGAATCAGTCTTTGGTGAATCAGTAGCACGGGAATTTTTTTTTTCCTTATTAGTTTCTCTTTGGGCCTTTTGGAGCTGCAGTAATACCCCTTTTAAAACCAAAGCTTAGAAAATCTTTCAAAGCCTATGATCCTTATGGGTCATTTTTGCTTTAGTTAGGAGACTTCTGTTTCACTCCGAGCAGAATAATCCTGAAGAATAGGAACTTCTTAATAGATACCACTTCATAATGCCTTGATAAGGCCACACTTGAAATACTGCATCCAGTTTTGGTTGCCACGATGTAAAAAAGATGCTGAGACTCTAGAAAGAGTGCAGAGAAGAGCAACCAAGATGATTAGGGGACTGGAGGCTAAAACATACGATGAACGGTTGCAGGAACTGGGTATGTCTAGTTTAATGAAAAGAAGGACTAGGGGAGACATGATAGCAGTCTTCCAATATCTCAGGGGATGTCACAAAGAAGAGGGAGTCAAACTATTCTCCAAGGAACCTGAGGGTAGAACAAGAAGCAATGGGTGGAAACTAATCAAGGAGAGAAGCATCTTAGGAAAAATTTCCTGACAGTTTAGAACAATTAATCAGTGGAACAACTTGCCTCCAGAAGTTGTGAATGCTCCAACAATGGAAGTTTTTAAGAAGATGTTGGATAACCATTTGTCTGAAGTGGTATAGGGTTTCCTGTCTAAGCAAGGGGTTGGACTAGAAGACCTCCAAGCTCCCTTCCAACTCTGCTGTTCTATTCTAGCTACATTTTAATTGTAAAACATTTCTTTGTCCCTTTTGCTTGTAGGAAACCAATTATAGAGCCCTTAAGGGCTTGGGTTACTTAATAATCCACTGGGGTTTAGAGACCAGCATTAGCCTAAGATGTTAGGTGTCTGAGACAGAAAATCGAAATACTTCCTAGGATGATAAAAACGTAGCAATCACCAAATTGTATTTACTTGTAATAAACTTCAGTGTAGGTGGTATATACAATCTTGTTAACCTTTACAAATGGTAGATTTTCTGCCCTGCCAATAGTGCCCTATAGACTCCCCCCCACCCCGATAAATTGTCCTCTTTGCAGTAGCTATGGCTGTAAAGTAGCATTTACACCAGCCTTAAGCATTGGGTGGAGTTCAGCGTCTGGAATTGCTAGGAGGAGAATTCTAGAAGCTGAAAAATCCATGCATCTCAAGCTTGCTGAGACTGAGAAACGTCTCCCCAGAAGATACCTACCTGCTTCATGGTTTCGTAGCTCAGCTGTCTTTGGAAGAAAACCCGAAAGCGCAAGCATGTTTGTGTGGGATCGGCCCCTATTTCAGCTGCATGGGTGAAGTCAGTTCAAGCCAAGGGACCTGGACTTCCTTTTCCCAAGAAGACGTTTCGCTTCTCCAAGAAGCTTCTTGGAAGAGAAGTGAAACGTCTTCAAGGAAAGGTTATGGGGCAACCATGATCTCAGAATCTCCCTAGTCAAGGCAAGGGAAGTTTTCAGCCTCAAGACACTCAAAAAGGGTTTAAAGAACCTTCTTCTGGTTTTCTTTCTTCCTCTCCCTAATCAGTCGGTCGCTTACTCCTATCAGCAGCGGTTGAAACGCCCAATCTGTGCATGAGAAAGTCTTTCAAATGTTTCTTCTTCCTGACCTTCCCTTCCCTCTTGGCCTTCCTCAATGGGCTTCTTGCAGGCTTCTGGAATCTCAGCTGCAGGCTCAGAAGAGAAGCCACGAGAACGATCTGGGGGCCCTCCGTGGAGAGATCCAGAGTCTGAAGGAGGAGAATAACCGCCAGCAGCAGTTGCTGGCCCAGAACCTCCAGCTGCCCCCGGAAGCCCGGATAGAGGCCAGTCTGCAGCATGAAATCACCCGTCTGACCAATGAGAACCTGGTAAGGACTTTGTGTAACTCAGTAGTCCGGAAATCCCAGCTGTTCTCACCAGGGGTGGGTTCCTGCCAGCATTACTGCCGGTTCGGTGCTCGCAGAGCTGGCAGCAGATTCGGACAGAGAGGAGGTTGGGAAGGGACATGGGCCAGTCCTGGAGGCTGGGGAAGGCTCTGAGGAGGGCTCTGTGTCAGAGGCAGAGAGGGGGCCACAGCCATATGCCGATGATCAGCTGCCTTCAGAGTCAGACATCAGTGAGGCAGAAGAACAGCTGGAGCCTGTTCCCAGTGTGCGCATGCGCAGAGTTGCCAGAGGAAGAGAACAACTAAAGAACAATGGTCAACTTGGGAGTAAGGCCACAAGTGGATGATGAATGGCCCCTCCCAGAGGAAATCAAAGAGGAGCGAAAGGGGAGTGGAGTTTGCAGGAGACAATTCATTCGCTTAATTGGCCTGCGACTCTCCGAGACTCCTTGCCAAGTTTTGCAGATATCGGCCTGGCAGCTCTCCAAGCCAGAGAAGGTCTGTGACTGTAAATCCTCCCTTGAAAGACTTTGCTGGATGTGAACGAGCAGAATTCACAGTAAATCAATAAAAGAGGTTTTTGTCAGGACAAGGAGTGGGACATGGAAAGGACCAGATAATTTTTGTCTCAGCAAATGTATCCAGAATAGGAACAGGCCTGAAGTCTGCCAAATGTTTCTGAAGGTTTAATGAGGATTACCAGGTGCCCCATATCTCCTTAGTCCTGTGGGAGAGGATCTGCCAGAAACCAGGATGCTTGGATCTGTTGCATCTCTTCAACAAGGTCACCTCTGTCATACTGCATGCATTTCAGTCTCCTAGAAAGTAAGGTTTTTATGTAACATCCAGGCCATGCGCAGCCTTGCCAATCTAAGCCAGATGGTGGCATTGCCTCCCAGCTGTCCTGAGTTTTCTCTTACGCCACTAACAGCATCGGTTTCTGTTTTGTCTATTCTGAGCTAGGCTTCCCCAACAGCACGATGCTGAGTCCTTGTCCCGATAAACCCCTTTTATTTAATTTACAGTGAATTCCTCTCCAGCAAAGTCTTTCCTCTCCCACAGTTTTTCAAGATGGTTCACAATGGCAAGAATGCAGGAATGAACTAATTGTCTCCTGCAAACTCCCCTCCTCTCTCGCTCCTCTTTTATTTCCTCTGGGAGGGGCCATTCATCATCCACCTGTGGCCTTCCTCCCAAGTCAACCCCTGTTCTTTAGCTGTTTCCTTCGTCTGGCAACTCTGCACATGCGCACACTGGGAACAGGCTCCAGCTGTTCTTCTGCCTCACTGATGTCTGACTCTGAAGGCAGCTGATAACTGGCATACGGCTGTGGCCCCTCTCTGGCCTCCGACCCAGAGCCCTCATCAGAGCCTTCCCCAGACTCCAGGACTGGGCCATGTTCCTCCCCAACCTCCTCTCTGTCCGAATCTGCTGCCAGCTCCATTGGTGGGCCAAAATAGTCTGTTGCTTTTCTGGTTCCTTTTAGCCCCTCACCCGTTTTGTCCTCCATTTTGTTGGGTAGGATTTAATGGAGCAGATGGAGAAACAGGACAAAACGGTCCGGAAACTGAAGAAGCAGCTGAAAGTTTTCGCCAAGAAAATTGATGAGCTTGAAGGTAAAGTATTCGCCTGCGGTCAAAAGGGTTTCTGCTTCTAAATATTAAATGCAGGCATGCTTTCTTTAAAAAAAATCTGTTTGAGGCAAGGGTTTCTGAAGTTGCTGAAGAAAAATAACAGTGGTATTCTGCAATAATAAGGAAGATTGGATGCATTGAAGGAGCTGCACAGGTTGTCTTAAGAGGGTGATGGGTAACCTTTTTTGGCTTGGGTGCTGAAAACACGTGTGTGCCCACAGTCATAATTCAACCCCTCCCCACATGCATGCGCATACAACCTCCCCCCGCTGCCCCCCCCGCTTGTGCACACAACCCTCCCGCCTTCCTGAAGCCTGGGGAGGGCAAAAGGGAAGCTCTTTGGAGACAATCCGGTCCCAAAAATCTGCTCTTGGCTTGCTTGCTAACCCACTCTGCATTCTTCACCTGATTGTGCATCGCCCTTCGTAAGGCATTTTCCCAACCACACACCTGAGGGGGAAAAGTTGCTCTCGTAAAGATTACCTTAAAGGAGTGGCTGAGATCAAATCATTGCCTTCCCTTTGGCACATGCTAAATATAGCCGGCTGCATTGGCTCTGCAGGTGCGTTGCAGGCTCCTTGAGTTCCTGCATTCAACAAGGTGTGTGGGCAGACCAGGAAAATCTCAGAGCTAGGTAGAAACTCCGGATACTAGAAGCTTTCTCTTATTGACCGGCTGCCGGTTAGCTTTAGCGGTTTTTCCAGTTGCTGTGTGTTATATTTTAATTGTCCTAGACTGACACCAAGCCAGGTAAAGTTTCTAGCTGTTCAGCATTCCAGAGAACTCACCTGGGGACGGCATTTTTTTTAGCACTTTGTTTTTTACAAAAATGATTGTTTCCCATATTTCCTATGGGTTCTATAGATCCATAGCTTTTCTTTCTTTCTTTCTTTCTTTCTTTCTTTCTTTCTTTCTTTCTTTCTTTCTTCCTTCCTTCCTTCCTTCCTTCCTTCCTTCCTTCCTTCCTTCCTTCCTTCCTATCATTATCCCTTCCCTCCCTCCCTCCGTCCTTTTCTACCTTCCTGTCATTCTCCCTTCCCTCCCTACTTCCTTCCATCCCTCCCTCTGTCCTTTCCTTCCTTCCTGTCATTCTCCCTCCCTCCCTCCATCCGTCCTTTCCTTCCTTCCTGTCATTCTCCCTTCCTTCCCTCCTTCCTTCCTTCCTTCCCTCCCTCCCTCCCTCCCTCCCTCCTTCCTTCCCTCCCTCCTTCCTTCCTTCCCTCCCTCCCTCCGTCCTTTCCTTCCTTCCTGTCATTCTCCCTCCCTCCGTCCTTTCCTTCCTTCCTGTCATTCTCTCTTCCTTCCTCCCCTCCCTCCTTCCTTCCTTCCCTCCCTCCTGTCATTCTGACTTGGGTGTCCAATCATGGCCACTTTAACACCTGTGGACTTCAGCTCCCAGAATGGCCAGCTGGGGAATTCTGGGAGTTGAAGTCGCCGGTCTTAAAAAGTTGCCAAAGTTGGACACACTTGCTGTAGAGCTTTATGGGTGGTTCATAAACAACGTGTACTTTTTCAGCAACAAGCAAAGCTCTTAATGGATTGTAACTAATGCACGAACCTTCGGAGAGAAAACTCCACAGTTCGGTGCCACCTTCCTGGATCGAATCTAGCTTTCGTTCACCTCCTGTTCCCTCTTCTTTTCCTTGCTTTAGTGGGCCAGATGGAGAACATTTCACCTGGGCAGATCATTGACGAGCCCATACATCCCGTGAATATCCCAAGGAAAGAAAAAGACTTCCAAGGAATGTTAGAATACAAGAAAGAGGATGAACCCAAGCTCATTAAGAATCTCATTTTAGGTGAGAGGCCTTTCTGTTTATAAAATGCGCCGTGGGGTGGTTTTGCAAACATAACATCACTTTCCCCCCCATTATGTACAGTTTAATTGTTCATCTACTGCACAGCAAATTCCCTTTTCTCCTTCAGTAACTTTACACTCGACCGTTCTACACAACTGGGACAAGGGAAACCTTTACTTTTAAATGCAACAATCTATAATGTCAGACCTGCAAGCCGTCTTTTCTTTTTGAGTTTCAGGCCTGCCTCACTTTCTACTGTGGGAAAATGGGAGAGGGGATTATATGGAGTTGGGCGATATGTAGCCATAATAACATTCTTCTTAGAAAGCCAAGGTCATCTTTGTCTCTGCACCCGGCCGGATCTGGATGGGAGGAAGCTGTCTTCGTGGCAGTGGAAGATTGGAACATGTGATGAACCTGTGGGTGCTGGGGCAGGATCTTGAACTTCCAACTGGGTGGGGAAAACTGGGAAGCTTTCAGATTTGGGTTTTCCCAGATGTGCCAACATGGCTCTTTTAATAAATTGGAATTTTGAGGACCCTCTTGCCTCGGATTCTTATTTTATTTTGGATGCTGTTTGGAACCCTGGCCTATAAATTCCTCTTTGTGACTTCTTTCTCCCTCAGACCTGAAGCCTCGTGGAGTGGCGGTAAATCTCATCCCAGGGCTGCCAGCTTACATTTTGTTCATGTGTGTCCGCCATTCCGACTACCTTAACGATGATCAAAAAGTGAGGTCCTTGCTGACTTCCACGATTAACGGCATCAAAAAAAACTTGAAGGTCAGTTTTACGGTTCCAATTGAAATGTCCGTCCGGAGTTTATTAAGAAAAAAATACCGTTGATCAGCTCTGTATCATACATAACCTGTCATGAAAAGGTGACGAGGCTTACGAAGTATTTTTCCGTTCGAATGATAAAGGACAAGTAGACCCATCTCCATTTGTGGCACAGATTCCACCATGCAGAAATCGATTCAAAGAGAGTCCCAGAGGTGCTTTTTTTTTTTTTAAGGCAGCTGGACTTTTGTTTTTCCTCGAAGACGTTTTGCCTCTCATCCAAGAAGCTTCTTCAATTCTGACTGAAACTTGTTGGATGAGAAGCGAAGCGTCTTCAAGGAAAAAAAAAAGTCCAGCTGCCTTTTGAAAGAGCACTTTTGAGACAATCCTGACCCGGATGGCTGAGAATCTCCATAGACCAGGGGTGTCCAAACTTGGCAACTTTGGACACCCCTGCCATAGACAGTCAAAAAAAGGCACGTCAGGTAAATCTAGCAGAGATGGCCAAAATTACAGCATATTTGAAGGACCATTTGGATGAGAAATGTAAGTTGGAATGGAGAAGATGGATTGACTCTATTCAAAATAAATATCGGACTAGAAAATTTCAATTAGCTTATGAGTGAAGGCACAAAGAATGTTACAATTTACCTAAAGTTAGCTCAGCAAAAGGGGAATTAAAGCACAAGAGGAGGTAGGATGTCAAAATCAGTTAGCTTATGTTAGCGTATGATTGTTAAATGTTTATACCCTGTATTTTGCTCTGGGAGGTTGATGGGAGGGAGGGTCGGAGGGGGGGAAGGGGAAGGGGTAATATTTGTAAAATTTGTTAAAACCTTTAATAATAATAAAAAAAGAGGCACGTCGGATGGTGTCTAGAATCTAATGTTATGTACAAGGGCTGTAACGTTTGTACAAGGGCTGTAACGATTTTGCATTTTAAACTTCCTTTAATGCACATCGCCTTTTATATAGAATAGAAATAGGGATAGGCTGGGATAGGACAGGGCAGGGCAGGACAAAATAGAATAAGGAATAGAGTAGAGTGCAGTAGAATAGAATAGAATAGAATAGAATAGAATAGAATAACAGAGTTGGAAGGGACCTTGGAGGTCTTCTAGTCCAACCCCTTGCTTAAGCAGGAAACCCTGCACCACTTCAGACAAATGGATATCCAATCTCTTCTTTAAAACTTCCAGTGTTGGAGCATTCACAACCTCTGGAGGCAAGTCGTTTCACCGATTAATTGTTGTTAAACTGTCAGGAAATTTCTTCTTAGTTCTAAGTTGCTTCTCTCCTTGGTGAGTTTCCATCCTTTTCATTATTACTGTTCCGTATTTTTGCTTTTAGAAAAGAGGTGACGACTTCGAAATGGTCTCCTTCTGGCTGTCGAACACATGCCGTTTTTTGCACTGTCTGAAGCAGTATAGCGGTGAAGAAGTAAGTACTCCATTTTTGGTTTATTTCCGTTGGTGGATGCGCTTCAAAGGTTTGAAGTGTGGGAGATGGGTCTCATTCCTCCAGTAGGCTTAAAGAAAGTTAACCATACTGTTCTTCATCCAAAGGATTTTTTAAAAAGTTGTTATCTGTTTGAATCAGCGGTGGGATTCAATTTTTTTTATTATTGGTTCTGTGGGTGTGGCACAGATTGGTGGGTGTGGCTTGGTGGGCGTGGCAGGATACTGTAAAATCCCCATTCCCTCGCAACTCCAGGGAAAGGTTACTGCAAAATCCCCATTCCCTCCCAATCAGCTGGGACTCAGGAAGCAGAGAATAGATGGGAGCAGGGCCAGCCAGAGGTGGTATTTATCGGTTCTCCGAACTACTCAAAATTTCCGCTACCTGTTCTCCAGAACTGGTCAGAACCTGCTAAATGCCACTTCTGGTTTGAATACGACAGCATAAAATACATGAATACAAACCTGGTTATTTTTATCTTTCTCTGCCCGCAGGGTTTTATGAAACATAACACATCTCGCCAGAACGAACATTGCCTGACTAATTTCGACCTTGCCGAGTACAGACAAGTATTAAGCGACCTGGCCATCCAAATTTACCAGCAACTCGTTCGAGTTCTAGAGAATATTTTGCAGCCCATGATTGGTAAGGCGAAACCTAAGGACACGAGAAAGTTTTGGTGATGTTTTGGTTTGGCTTATGTTCCTGTTCTTTCTTGTCAACGGTGTTCTTACTTCCTTATATTCAAAACACCCATCACCGTGTATCCCTCCTTCTCTTTTGCTTTTTTTTTGTTTTCAGGAAAAGGGTTATTCCTCAGCTGAATTAATGACCCCCTTTCCTCAGTTTCAGGAATGCTGGAGCACGAAACCATCCAAGGAGTGTCCGGAGTGAAGCCCACCGGCCTGCGTAAGAGGACCTCTAGCATCGCTGACGAAGGGACTTACACCTTGGATTCCATCATCCGCCAGCTGAGCACTTTCCACTCCATCATGTGCCAGCACGGCATGGATCCTGAGCTCATCAAGCAGGTGGTCAAACAGATGTTCTACATCATTGGGGCCGTGACCCTCAATAACCTGCTGCTGCGAAAGGACATGTGCTCCTGGAGCAAAGGAATGCAGATCAGGTGGGGAGATCTCCTCCAGAATCTTTTAAGTCCTTTTGAGACACCTTTCTTGGCTGAGCAGGGAGGTATTTCAAATCAGCTGATCGTTTCGTGTTCTTAAGCCAAAGGTCATTTTGGGCTGGAACATCTGTTTACTAAACAGGCAGGCCTCCAAGCGATGAAGGTTGGCCTCCATATTTCTATGCAGGATGAATGAATGAATGACTCATGAATGAGTATTTCTGAAAGCATCCCGGAAAGTACCATATTTTTCAGAGTATAAGATGCACCGGAGTATAAGACGGATCAAGGTTTTGAAGAGGCAAATTAAAAAAAAGAAGTTTTTGCACTCTGCGAACCTCCCAAAGTGCAGTGTCCAGAATAGTATAGCCCCAGTATGGTTTGATCAAACAGAAGAAATAAGAAAAAATGTCACAGTCACTAAACAGGGCAGTCATTAAGCAAAGGCTACCTGTAGTTTGAACTCTTAACGTTACATTCTAAATGGGACATCCTACCAAATAACTTACTTTTCATAGGCTGATTAATAATAATAACAACAAACAATCATTGATTACATTTAAACCCTGCCTGATTCTTGGCTGTTCTTGGTGACTTACAAATTGTTAGAAATGGGGGCGGGGGGGGAAACAAAGCAACAGAGATGTCACAGAAACACACAGAGTCTATTGACTATTTATAAATCAGAATTCCTGAATGGACCAGTATGTTTTTCTGTCTGAATCAACACCCTGTTTCCCCCGCTAACTATAAAAGAACACAAATTGATGGGGGGAAAAATTCCCTCTATCCAATTTCACACCAAGTACCAGAAAAAGTAGGGATTGGGGAATATTCATTCTTGGTTTACTTTTCCAAAGGCATTCCGAGCATTCTTGCCCACAACAAGGAGCTGCTGTTTCCCTCGTAACAAAACATTTGTGTTAATAATTAACCGAGCACCTCCGAGCAAGAATGCCTTCAAAAAACCATTTCCACTTAGGCGGGCTGACTGAACAAAGTTGCTAAAGATTTTGCTTTATGTTTTTCAAAACGCACCAAACCCGTAGGTACAACGTAAGCCAGCTGGAAGAATGGCTTCGCAACAAAAACCTGATGACCAGCGGTGCCAAGGAGACCCTGGAGCCCTTGATCCAGGCTGCCCAGCTGCTACAGGTGAAAAAGAAGACAGACGAAGACGCAGGGGCCATCTGCTCCATGTGCCATGCGTTGACTACTGCACAGGTAACCCTCTTCCGGGACAAGAGCTACAAAGAGGATTAGGGGACTGGAGGCTAAAAGAACGTATGGAGAATGGTTGCAGGAATTGGGTATGTCTAGTCTAATGAAGAGAAGGACTAGGGGCGACATCATAGAATTTAAGGATTCTGCAGAAGAACAAAACAAAAACTAGATCCCAATATCTATCTACCTATCTATCATCTATCCATCCATCCATCCATCCATCCACCCACCCATCCATCCATCTAACTATCTATCATCTATCCATCCATCCATCCACCCACCCACCCATCTATCTATCTATCTACCTATCTACCTATCTACCTATCTACCTATCTATCATCTATCTATCCATCCATCCATCCACCCACCCACCCACCCATCTGTCTATCATCTATCCATCCACCCACCCACCCATCCATCCATCCATCCATCCATCCATCTATCTACCTATCATCTATCTATCCATCCATCCATCCATCCACCCACCCACCCACCCAAATATACTGTGGGGGTAAGATGCCCAAATACTGTGGGGGTAAGACGCCCCTAATAGCTCTTGGAGTGTGTGTTCTGTTAAGATACAGCCTGTTGTGCCTTTAAATGGCTTCTACTGTACAGCACAGTGGAGTTGCCATGGTAAGAGTTTCACGTACTCCACAAGGGGGCTCCCTCTGGTAAAGGGGAAAATCCAACATTAGAAATTACGTTTGGTCCGGACATTTAAATAAATACCCGGGAAATGCCAGATTATCAGCTAGTTTAGTATAATTTTGGCCACTTGCATTCCAATGTCGCTGTTGGCTGAAACAGGATTGACCACTTGAAGAACTGTGAGTAGCAACGATTTAAAAAAAAAGTCCTACAAAGTGATTTAAGATTTCAGGCTGAATGTAGATTTTATCGTAGTTAAGAGCGATCCTATGTTTTTTTTTTTTAAGAAAAAAAAATTAGAAAAAAAAAAGAGCGATCCTATTTGCAATCACACCATGATTAATGTCTCCTGGGACTTAAATCTAAAACATTTGTTGGGCGCTAAATAACAAGAATCCGCTAGCATTATCTTCTCTTTTTTTTCTTCTAGATTGTGAAAGTGTTGAACTTATATACTCCTGTTAATGAGTTTGAAGAAAGAGTGTCTGTGTCTTTTATCCGGACAATACAGGTATTGTTTTTTCTCTTCTCACGAATTGTATCTTCTGATATTAGAAGAGGGTTAAGAAGGACCATCCTGCTGTGGCCCACCGGCGGAGTTGGCAGCATATTCAGAGAGTGAGGAGGTTGGGGAGGAACATGTGCCAGTCCTGGAGTCTAGGGAAGGCTCTGATGAGGGCTCTGTGTTGGAGGCAGAGAGGGGGCCAGAGCCATATGCCAGTTATCAGTTGCCTTCGGAATCAGATATCAGTGAGGCCGAAGAACAGCTGGAGCCTGTTCCCAGTGTGCGCATGCATCTTGGGTAGAATGCCCAACCGTGTATAGGTTGTCCCGGACTTAAAACCACAATTGAGCTCCAAATTTCCATTGCTAAGTGAGACCATTTGGCCCACTTTACGACCTTTCTTGGCTCTGTTGTGAAGCGAATCACTGCAATTCTTAAATTAGTGACACAGTTGTTAAGTGAATCCGGCTTCCCCGTTGACTTGCTCGTCAGAAGGTTGTCAAATCAAATAATTTAACAACCGGTTCTCTGCCCGAATGATTTCTTCCAACAACCAGTTCACCGAACTGCTCAGAAACGTAACAACCGGTTCTCCCAAAGTGGTGCAAACTGGCTGAATCCCACCACTGCCCGGGGCACTGCCACCGTCATAAAGATGAGCCAGTTGCCAAGCATCCAAATTTTGATCACATAACCACGAGGATGTTGTAACGGCCGCAACATCCTCGTGTGGGAGGAAAAAAGCCATCACTCGCTTTTTTTCCAGTGCCGTTGTAACTTTGAGCGAGACGTTGTAAGTCGAAGACTGCCTGCCTTTAAACAAGACACTAACGTGATTCCGTTCTTCTCTTTGCAGCTGCGTATGCGGGACACGAAGGATTCTCCTCAACTCCTAATGGATGCTAAGCATATTTTCCCCGTCACTTTCCCATTCAACCCTTCCTCTCTTGCGTTAGAAACTATCCAGATCCCAGCTAGTTTGGGCCTAGGATTCATCACTCGCGTCTGAACCAAGAACAGAGTTAAGCTGTCGACCATCCGTCTCTTAGCGACGGAAATAAATTGAGTCAAAAGCCATTGGGGGGTTTGGGGGGAGGAATAGAGGGGAAAAGACTGGGAAGGAATCGTGTTTATGCTCTTAAAACCGCCTTGCAGGGAACTGGAATGCGTCATCCATTCTCTCGCAACCGAAAGCTGATGGAAACCATTGCACATTTGTACAAATTCACTCGTCCCGTGCTGAGGCCTACCTAAAGCTTTCAGGTGAAGAAAAAAAACATCGGTACACACACCTTAAAGTTTCTTTCCCCCGCCCCCCTCCGCCATCCCCCTCAGTTGGTTGCAAGCGGTCTTATATTTGCATTGTACACCAAAAACAGTCTGTGACTGATCAATCGCCATTGGTTTTCTTTTCTCCTTTCCACGTTAAGATCAAAAAAATTATAATGTGCATCTGGTGGCAAAAAAAAAAAAAAAAAGAGAGAGAGAGAGAGAGAAAATTGTGTGACGAGGACTCTTCTCAGTTTGAACGGTTCTAAGAATCCCTTCCTATATTCCGTATTTCACACGTAACGCCTTTTTTTTGCCCGGGGAGGGAGTGGGGTGTAGAAAACAGTCCCCAGATTATTTCTGTGTCTCCACCGAGTGGAATGGCGTTGTTATTCCAGTGCAATGGTGTGACTGTGTGTTACCTCCAATCCATAATGTGTTTTCTGATTCTTATGTTGGTCAGAAAGCTAAAGCTGAGGATATGTTAAAGCTCCTTGTAAGACATTTCAGCAGATGTAAGTCACAAGTGATTTGCCAGTCATCAGGAACCAGCCAGGATCTAAATAAAGGCAGGTGTGATTTCCAGAGAAGGATGGAAATATTTAGGGGTAGCTTCTGTGTAAGTGTATATAAACACAGACACCTATATACATATATAAATATATATATTTCAAAGACCTCAACATTTAACGGGGACACGCAACATACAATATCACTGAATCGGGCATTTTGCCTGGGCAAACCATTAAAACCATTGAAATAAATAGAAATAGTCATACTCTTAGAAATCACCATCCATTAGGACAAGGTTAAATAAGTTGTTGTTTTTTTTTTAAAAAGGTTTCGACCTGAGATAATTGATCAACTCAATTGATTGCCTCCCTATTTATGTCAGTGTGTGACATAAATGATGAATTAATGAAAAATATTTTGATTTACATTCTGTTACAATAGAGCTGCTTGTTAGTACTGTTTTCCAACCATATCAGAAGTGTCTCAGTCTGTGGTGGTCTTTTAAATAATTTTCAACTAGCAGAAATGCAGGTTTATAAAATCACTGTAACTTTAACAGTCCGGTCTTTTAATAATATTTATGCCAGTGTTCAAGAAACATATTAAGTAGTAACAGGAAACGAGAACTTAAGCACAATCTCAGAAACTGGAACCTGTTTTTCTAAAGTCAGAGAACCAACCCAACAATATTATATTTTATATTTATTTATTGTTTTGGTATATGTTGCTTTTTGTTTTTTATTTGCCGGATGTGTCATGAGAGTGTGTAATATTTATTTTGGAGGTTGGGGAAGAGTTTTTTTTAATAGGGAAAGGGTTCATCTCAAACATCTCATCTGGAAAAGAAGCTATTCCCCTAACATTAGCACCCCTCCCAAACTTATGATTTTCTTAAAAGCTTGCTAAACATTCATTTTTTTAAATATATATATATATACTATCCCTGATTTGGACCAACTTTATTTTTTAAAAAAGGAAATATTCATTTTCTGTTTCCATGGGAACATTTCTTTTGGACACATTATGAATATAATCTGAATATAATCTGATGAAAAGATTTTGCTGAAATCTCTCAGGCTACCGATAACCATAGTGGTCATGATTTTCTTCAGTGTGAAACTGACATTTTGAAATATTTGTGGATCTTCACTTAAAGTTCTCCAGGCTCCCTTTAAAAAATACAAAAAAACCAGGTAAGGTCAGTGATGATCAGAAATACAAAAAAATTATGTTACATATTCCGAGACTGCCGTGTGCAATATTATAATTTATCCTAACAATTGAATTATGTTTATTTTCAAGCATATCTCTGCTGTAAATGCACATTATTAAAACGATCTAGTACTGGACTTAATTTTCTCTGTGCACCTAAAAGATGCTGTCGCTTGAAACAGGTTTAAATAGGTTTTCATGTGCAAAAGAGATGTGACTGACAGGGGCACTGTTGAGGTAAATAAAAGAGGCCTGATCTTGTGGGGGGGGAGTGTTTGTCCCTCCCCATTCTTTTTGTTTTACTTTATTGCGGGAAGGGAAGCAAATGCTCTTTGATATTTTTTTTTTTAAAAGAAATATTCAGGTACTCAAGTATTGCCTTTAATACATGTTCTTTATTTATGATACAGTAATAGGTCTTTACTTGAAAATGTGCATTTTCTTTTAGAACTGGCACTATGTTTACAAAAGTGACTAAGAGAGTGTGTCCTTCCTAGGATTACTTTAAAATGCTCTACTAAAAGGTACACTTCCTCTGTGGCTCTAGCCAGTTAGGCTTTGATATCACAAAGGAGCTGAAAGTTGAGGTCCTAGAGTGGTCATTTCCACCCTACAGGCTTCCTAAATGATCTGGACTCTATTCTCATAACCTCCCAGCCACAGGTGTAAATTAGTCCATTTCCTGTTTGTTGTGTGGTCAGTTTCTCTCTGTGTGGGTGCGTGTTGTGCAGTCAAACAATAGATATCCAAAAAACACCCTTTTTAGAGAAGGTGAAAATGCAAAAGAATAGAGTTTTAATCCGTCATCTTTAGGGCAATAATGTTTCAGAGACACTGAAACTGCTTTACTGAACTGGTGACACCATGTGGCATCGGCGGTTGGCCTGGAAGGGAGGGTTATCTCCCCCCCCCCCCCGCCAAGTTTTACACCCATGCTCCCAGCAAGATTTGCCACACTAGTTGTGAATTATGAGAGTTCATGTTCAGAATCTTAGATGGCTACTCAGATGGCAAAGTACACTAATTTCTCAACTCTCACTGGATTCTTAGCAAACTGTACAACAGATGTGTCCAACCTTGCTGCCTTGGGGATTCTGGGAGTTAGAAGTCCGCAGGCCTTAAAAGTTGCCAAGGTTGGACATCCCTGCTGCACAATGAAAAGGCTGCAACAGAAATTACGTTACATTATGAATTATGTTAAATTATGTTAGGGGACAGCACTGCTTTTAAAATCTAGCAGCCCAATTAATTCCCCCTCCGGGATATCTTCCTACTGAGAAGTACTCTTGAAGTACTAGAATCCTGCCTTTTCGTTTCAACTGAATCATTGGTTTTTTTTCTTCAAGAATTTGACAATTCCAAAAGCGATGAGGATATCATTTAGATATATGGTTTTTAATTCTTCGTTTTGTTTGTATAAAAGCCTTATTGTATCTTGTTTACTAATCAGAGTGATGGATGCCTCTCGGCATTATCCTCCAAACTGCGTGATCTAATTAAATATATCTTTCTGTCACATTAAAGCCGAATGCTGCTTTCCATGTTTTAAAGGAGTTCCGAGTTTTTAACTCTGCTCTGTAATTCATCCAAGACTTTACACATCAGTATTTTACGTGCACTTTCTATGGGTCGCTAATATTTTACTGTTAGATGCTAGAAAGCCGGCTGTTTTCAAGTTAGAATTTGTAGCATCTAACACAATTCGAGTTTTGCTTATTCCCCCCTGCCCCCTTTTAAAACATGACCATGTTGTTTCCATGTGGATGTGTTGCCATCTCTCTTATTTTTAACTGATATGCTATAATTTCCCATCCTCCCCCCAAAGTGCTTTCAAAATGTATAAGACCCAAAATATCCCTCCAATATTACCTCATTAAGTTTCAGATCCTTTTCGCTTTTCTTCCAACTGTTTCTACAGTTGTAATCTTGCGATTGGAAGAACGTTTTTCGCTTAGTCTTCAACAATGTTTGTTTTATGGAGTGTTGCAATCCGGGGCATGTTTTTAAAGCCCTAAGAAAATGGCAAGTAAGGATTAAATGCACCAGATTAAACACCCTTGCTTTGATCATGAAGGTTTCTTTTTTGCTTGGGCTGGACCTGTTCGTTTTCAGTGCCCACTCACAGAATATCCTAAGAGGGCTGGGGGCATTGATTTGTCTGTTTCCACGCGTACAAAGCTTTTGTGCGTCAGGCGTTGGTCACAATAAATTTGCACTATTCATAACAGGTCTTTCCTGCTGGTGTACAAAGAGGTCAGCTTTTGTGGGGCAGGTTGTCCCAGAACATCCAATCTCACCCACAAAGCAAAGTAATAATAATGTCAGGTCTACACACAGATACAGAGTATTTTTGATCCCAAAACCCCGTTTTCTATCTCAAAGCAACGCTCTTAATTAGTTTGCTGTCTCCACCCGCTGTATCCTTTTTTCCCCTCCTTTCCTTTTGAGTCTTTCAAAACTGGACACATTTCAACTTGTTGTTTTCCTTTTGTAATCGCTTGATCATTGTCCTTTTAAACTTGCAATTCCTTTTGAAGCAAAAACAACAGGGTTTGAGGTCTTTTACCCACTACTAGGCGTAGATAGAAAACCAAAATGTTAATCCGAATGACTTAAGCTTGGAATTGTCCATGGTGTCTGACATAATTAATAAATGTATGCTTCATAAATGCTGTATCTTAGAAGAAATGTCCAAATAAAAGGAAACGCTAAAAAGTCTTCATTTTTTTCCCCAGTCTCTTATATATGGAAGTTTATTGTTGTATAAATGGTTGCCCCTATGAAAATCTTTGATGGGATGCGTGGCTCAGTGGCTAAGACGCTGAGATTGTCGATCAGAAAGGTCGGCGGTTTGAATCCCTAGCGCTGTGTAACGGAGTGAGCTCCCGTGACTTGTCCCAGCTTCTGCCAACCTAGCAGTTCGAAAGCACGTGAAAAATGCAAGTAGAAAAATAGGAACCACCTTTGGTGGGAAAGTAACAGCGTTCCGTGCGCCTGCCAGCCACATGACCACAGAGACGTCTTCGGACAGCGCTGGCCCTTCGGCTTTGAAACAGAGATGAGCACCGCCCCCTAGAGTCGGGAACGACTAGCACATATGTGGAAGGGGAACCTTTACCTTATGGAAATATTCTTTAACATTGCTTTTAAAAAGTCCTATATTCCAAAATTCCATCACTTGCAATTCCCCCCCGTCATTTATACATTGAAAAGTATTGAAAAATATTATGACAATAGTTTTTTTTTTTTTTTAGTGGAGTGTCTCTCCAAATCCAGCAGAGACCCTCACTTTCAGTTCACTTCCCAGTTTTTACCAAGATGGCTTTTAGGCTAATAAGGAACCTACACATTTGGTATCCGGAACATCTGGACTAATTGGTTCTGGGCAACTCAAAAACATGCATACTTTTTTCTACCAGTTTGCTGAGGTTTGGGGGAGTGGGATTGGCGGAGGAGGTGATAGGCCAGCTTTGCTGAGAGAGGCCACTTGTCTTCTGTGGTGTTTATTGGAGGTGGTGACCCTTTGAGAGCTGTATGCGAGAAAATTTCATTTTAATGTATGCTGATTAGTGTACATTGAAAGCGACAATAAAGTCTCTACCATCCACATCCATAGCTAGCTGTCTGTCTGTCTATCTATCTATCTACATCCATGTCTGTCCATCCGTTCATCCATCCATCCAGTCTATATCTACATTCATGTCTATCATTACCTACCTACCTACCTACCTACCTACCGTCTACTGGTATGTTTGTGTGCCTATCTACCTACCTGCCTGCCTACCTACCTACCACCTGTTATCTATCCATCCATCCATGTCTGTCCACCCACCCACCCACCCATCCAATCTAGGTATCCTCCCCTGACCAGCTTCGCTTCGTCTTTTTCCCCCTTCCTCCTGTCTCCCTCTCCCCGCGGAGGGTTCCCGGGCGTCCCGAGGGCAGCTCCCTCCTCGGAGGCGGCCAGCAAGGAAACAAACGTGGCGCTCCGGCTGGGAGGCGGCGGCAAGGAGCCCCACCTCCGGCCGGCCAGAGCTGAGCAGGCAGGGCGCGCACCTTCCCTGCCGCCGCCGCCGCGATGTCGCTGGCCAACCTCTACACACAGGTAGGAGGCGGGGGGGGCGCGGGGGGCTCCTGCGGCCGCTCCGCCTTGCGGGGAGCCCCGGCGGGGTCTCCTGGCTCAGCCCCGGGGAAGCTCCGGCTGCGTCCGCCGCTGCGTCCCCCGCCAGCTGGCGAGAAGCGGGCAGAGGCCGGCGGGCGTCCCCCCCCCCCTGCTCCGGGAGGGAAGGCGGCGCCGCGCCGTCCGGCTCAGCCATCCGGGAGGAGGCGGGCGCCGCGGCAGGTGGGACGGAGCCCGCAGGGAACTTCGCAGCGGGGCCGCTTAGTGGGGAGGGGGACCCCGGGCCCTTTGGGTCTCTCCGGCGCTGGGTGGGGACGCCGGTTGACCCTCCCCCCGCGAAGGCTGCTTTGCACCCCCGAATTTGACCCTGTTCTTTCCCCCCTTTCTTTCTCTCCCCCTCCCTCCCTCCTTCTTTCCTCCGTTTTCCTCCTTCCCCCTTTCTCTCTCTCTCTCCTTCCTTCCTTCCTTCCTTTTTTCTTTCTATTTCCTTCCTTCTTTCTCTCTCTCCCTTCCTCCCCTTCTTCCTTCCTTCCTTCCTTCCTTCCTTCCTTCCTTCCTTCCTTCTTGCTCTCTCTCTCTCTTTCCACACACTCTCCTTCCTTCATCTTCCTCCTTCCCCTTTTCTTTCTTTCTTTCTTTCTTTCTCTTTCTTCCTTTCTTTTTCCTTCTTTCTCTCTCTCCCCCCCTCCCTCCCTTCCTCTTCCTCCTCCCCTCCCCCTCTCTCTTTCTTTCTTTTCCCACCTTCCCTCTACCATCTCTATTTTTCAGACTTTTTTCTTTTCCTGTTCTCCCTCCTCCCCCTTTTTTTTCCAAGACTTCCTTTCCTGGGCTTAAGACCAGGGTCCTAGACATGACCCGTCCAGTAAACCTTTTCCCAAAGTTGCTTCCTTCAGGAGCTGCAACAGACTGACACGAGTGGGCAGCCTCAGGGAAACATTTCACACCACACTCTTCCCCTGCTTCCCAAATAAACTCATTTTTCTGGGTTTGCCCCCCCCCCACCTATCAATTAACCAAATGCACTGCTTTTTCCCACATGCTAAACCAGGGAGGCGAAAACTTCTAACCAAGGTAGACAGTCTTGCTATGTTGTGTGAATCCATCTCCTTGGCTTTTTAACCTGACTTGATTACACATATTATGCGAACCTCGTTGTGGTATAAAACCTTTCTCAAAGAAATTTCAACAATATCTAATTTCAACAATATCGTTTGGGGTGGCACAATCCCAGCAAACCTAGAGTTAAATTGTAGTGAAGCCAATTGGCAGAAGGACTGAACTCCCAAAGCCATCTGCAGTCCTTTGTTGACTTACGGAGAGAAACTTTATATCCCATAATACATTTGCTAGTCTTTCCAGATTCAGAGGTGCCACAGGCAATCCTTGACTTACAACCTTCCATTTAGTGACTGCTTGAAATTACCCTACTGAAAAAAAGTGACTTCCAACAGTACTAACACAACTATTGGGGCATCTGGCCAGGTGATCAAAATTTGGGCGCTTGCCAACCGGTATATATTTATTAAGGTTGCAGCATTCTGGTGTCATATGATCGCTTTTGTTATTTAACAGGCAGTTTCTGTCAAGCAAAATGAATGGGAACAAGGCAGCTTCACTTCACAATTGTGTGATTCGCTTAACACCTGAAGCAATTTGCTTATTAACAATCCTGGCAAAAAAAAACAACTGATGAAAAACTGGGAATGACTTACTTAACAACTGCCTTGCTTAACAGCAGAAACTCTGTTCCTAAATTTGGTTGTAAGTTGTGGGTCCCCTGTAGGAAGGACCCACAGTGGTAGGCACGCCTTGTGTACCTTGTGGGATGCCTCTGAAAATTTATTGTGCGAGTCCGAGAGCGTGAATCACCTGCCGAATTCCTCTTGCAGAATTACATACTTAAATGATCAGGAAGTGCTTTTGCAGGAGCTTTAAAAACCCTTGTAGAATGTTTTTTTTTAAAAAGCACCCAGATGACCTCATGTTTGAAAGCTTCAATTGTGTACTTGCTGATTTTTTTGTATAGGATTGTGTAATTCTCCAGTCTCAAGACAGGTGTCAGGTAACCATGCTGTAGTGTACCAGTAAGACAGTTTGAATCTTTATACTTTCTCCAGTCACTCCAGGAGTGCTCCAGTTTGCGATGGTGAAGGGGGAAAGCCGACTGTGAGTCAACATGAAAATAAACCTACTGTTTATTTGTAAGGCAGGTTCCCTGATCTGTAGGTGGCTCCTAATATTTGCAGATGGAGGCGCCTGGAAGCGCCTGCTTCAAGAGAAGATCAGGCTAACATATGTGACAAAACCGTAAAGAGGAATCTGCCTTGCATTGCAATGTTTCAGCTCAAAAACCGTATCTCTCCCAATAAAGAGATATCTTTCATAATCGGATATTATAAGTTTCCAAACTTAAGTGTTTAAAAGTTAATCTTACAGATACATATCTCTATCCAGTGGTGAAATTCAATTTTTTTTTACTACCGGTTCTGTGGGCGTGGTTTGGCGGGCGTGGTGTGGTTTGGTGGGCAATACAGGGGAAGGATACTACAAAATCCCCATTCCCTCCCCACTCCAGGGGAAGGATACTGCAAAATCCCCATTCCCTCCCCACTCCAGGGGAAGGATACTGCAAAATCCCCATTCCCTCCCAAATCCATGGGAAGGATACTGCAAAATCCCCATTCCCTCCCCACTCCAGGGGAAGGATACTGCAAAATCCCCATTCCCTTCCCACTCCAGGGGAAGGATACTGCAAAATCCTCATTCCCTCCCCACTCCAGGTGAAGGATACTGCAAAATCCCCATTCCCTCCCCACTCCAGGGAAAGGATACTGCAAAATCCCCATTCCCTTCCCACTCCAGGGGAAGGATACTGCAAAATCCCCCATTTCCTCCCGATCAGCTGGGACTCAGAGGTGAAGCCTTGAAAATTCTGATATATTTTCCTTTGGAACTCACCGCAACAAGATTCTTAAAAACAAACGTAACAGTTAGCTGCAATTATGCATTACGGCAGGTGGTGTTTGCTGTTTCCATTTTTGCTGATGCTACGCTCATATATATTTGGTTTTAGCTTGTTTATTTGAGAATGAAGAACTCATCCGATCTGTTAAAAATTAAGCCACCAAACACTCTATGATGTTTGTATTTTTTTCCCTTTTCTTGTAGTACAACAGAGTTTGGATCCCCGATCCTGAGGAAGTTTGGCAGTCTGCTGAAATTACAGCTAATTATAGACCTGGAGACCATAGTCTTCACCTCCAGCTGGAAGATTGCACAGTGAGAATTAAGAAAAAATTGGTGTTTTTAAACAAGTGGTGGTAGACTGGCAATATATTAAAATATTATTAAATATGGGCTTATCCATTGGATCCAAGATACACTTTGATTACAAAGATGGCGGATATATCTTCAGAATAAATAAAGAATGCATGGTATTTTCCAAAGCAACTAAACTGAAGGCAGAACAGGAGGCAATGGGTGGCAACTAATCAAGGAGAGAAGCAACCTCGGAACAGAATAACAGAGTTGGAAGGCACCTTGGAGGTCTTCTAGTCCAACCCCCTGCTTAGGCAGGAAATCCTACATCACTTCAGGCAAATGGTTATCTAACATCTTCTTAAAGACTTCCAGTGCTGGAGCATTCACAACATCTGAAGACAAGTCATCCCACTGGTTAATTGTTCTCATTGTCAGGAAATTTCTCCTCAGTTCTAAGTTGCTTCTCTCCTTGATTAGTTTCCACCCATTGCTTCTTGTCCTGCCCTCAGTTGCTTTGGAGAAGAGCTTGACTCCCTCTTCTTTGTGGCAGCCCCTGAGATATTGGAAGACTGCTATCATGTCTCCCCTGGTCCTTCTTTTCACTAAACTAGACATACCCAGTTCCTGCAGTATTTTACCTCATGGCGACCAAAGCTGCATGAAGTATTCCAAGTGTGGCCTTACCAAGGCCTTACAAAGTTGTATTAGCACTTCACGTGATCTTGATTCTATCCCTCTGTTTATGCAGCCTAGGAATGTGTTGGCTTTTTTTGGCAGCTGCTGCACACTGCTGGCTCCTACTTAAATGGTTGTCCACTAAGATTCCAAGATCCCTCTCACAATTACATCTATTGGCTAGGTACCAACTATGCTATACCTGTATAGTATACTTTGTACTAGGGATGAAGCATCTCAGTGGCTAAGACGCTGAGCTTGTCGATCAGAAAAGTTGGCAGTTGAGCAGTTTGAATCCCTAGCGCCGTGTAACGGAGTGAGCTCCCGTTACTTGTCCCAGCTTCTGCCAACCTAGCAGTTCGAAAGCACGTAAAAATGCAAGTAGAAAAATAGGAACCACCTTTGGTGGGAAGGTAACAGCGTTCCGTGCGCCTTCAGCGTTTAGCCATGCCAGCCACGTGACCACGGAGACGTCTTCGGACAGCACTGGCTCTTCGGCTTTGAAACAGAGATGAGCACCGCCCCCTAGAGTCGGGAATGACTAGCACATATGTGCAAGGGGGACTTTAACCTTTACTTACATTTAGTTCTATACCTAGAACTAAGGAAAAAAATTCCTAACAGTGAGAGCAATTAATCAGTGGAACAACTTGCAGAGGTTGTGAATGCTGGAGGTTGTTTAGAAGAAATTGAACAAACAGAAGATCTCCAAGGTTCCTTCCAACTTTGTTATTCTGTATCTTATAATATTATTTCTTGCTTGGCTTACTCACAGGAGCTGGACTACCCTGTGGATCCTTCTGCTTTTCCCCCTTTACGAAATCCGGACATTCTCGTTGGAGAAAATGACCTCACAGCCCTTAGCTACCTCCACGAACCGGCCGTTTTACACAACCTCAGAGTTCGCTTTGTGGAGTCCAGGCTGATCTACACCTATAGCGGTAAATACTATGGGTCGATCCACATTGCATTTGGGATTCTAAAGAAAGCAACTGGTGCAACTTTAAATTCTCTACTGTGTGTCATCCCCAGGGATAATTTTGGTCGCCATGAACCCTTACAAAGAGCTGCCAATTTATGGGGATGCCATCATTCATGCTTATAGTGGTCAAAATATGGGAGATATGGATCCCCATATATTTGCGGTGGCAGAAGAGGCTTACAAGCAGATGGCAAGGTACGTTCTGATCAGTGTGTTAAGTAATTAAGCTCCCCGTTGGGAGAGCGAGTATGCAGAGAAGCGTAATGAGAGTGATATGGAATAACACGCACAAACCAGCATACAGAGGCACTGAATAGTATAAAAATATAGTAGTTTACTATGTAGAAATATAGAGGTATTCAGAGTCCGGTTAACAGTCCAAGTCATACACAGTTCAGTAATTCAGTTATCAAAATAGTCAGTCTAACACACAAAGTATAGCTAAACAGTAGCAAACCACAATACCTCAGTATACACCGATCAGCTTCTAACAAACAGAGAGCTAACAGCCATTCTGGCTCTCTCTTATGGCTGCTTGAGGTAACAAACCAATTACATCTCTTAAGCATTTAAAGTAACAGTAAAGTAATCATAGCTTATATACAATTGTTAAGTGGATCATTTCATTTGTTAAGTTAGTAACCCGGTCGTTAAGTGAGTCTGGATTTCCCATTAACTTTACTTGTCAGAAGGTCGCAAAATGTGATCACAGGATCCCTAGGGTGCTGCAATGGTCATAAGTGCAATGGACAGAATTAGTTCCCGTAATTGGTTCTTGACTCTCCAAGACTCCTTGCCAAGTTTTGTAGATATTGGCCTGGCAGCTCTTCAAGCCAGATAAGGTCTGTGATTGTAAATCCTCCCTCGAAAGACTTTGCTGGATGTGAATGAGCAGAATTCACAGTAAATTAATAAAAGGGGGGTTTGTCGGGACCAGGAGTTTGCTTCAGGCTCTTGGGAAGCCTCGGTCAGAACAGGATCTCCTGCTTGGACAGAGGGTTGGACTAGATGACCTACAAGGTCCCTTCCAACTCTGTTATTTTGTATTGAATCCCAAGTCCAAACAAAGACAAAATAATATCTTCAGTCTTTGAGGACGCTCTCTGGCAGATCCCAAAGGGACTGCTTGCAGAAATGAGGTTTTATCAGCAGGATGGAATGAGAGATTATGGCACTGAATTTCCAGCAGAAAGTTTGAGGTCATCCCAGGCTAACACAATTAGTTTTTAACACACGACAGTTGTGAATTGAGAAGGTACATCTGTCTCACACGTCACCTGGGTTCCCATAATCAGTAAGACATCCTTGTCTTACCCCAATTTAAATCTCATGTCAGCTCACCTACTCCGTGCATCTGAGCCCATGAACTCCGGCTCGTGAAACTTCCATGCCTAAAAGTTGTGGAGTTGGAGAAGATGCTACCAGACTCTGGATTTAGAGTCAGTAAAGTGATCACGCAAGCATTTTCATCGATTATTTTTGGGAGCCCAGAACTATTTTTAAGATTTATATCAGTCACGCTGAAATATCTTTGTATCGTGGTGAGACCAAGTTGGAATCTAATGTAAAAGAAACATCATGATATTTGAAGGATATATTTTCTAACTTCCTTATTTTGATTGATGGTGGTGGTGGCGGTGATGACGACGATATGATCTTCTCTAGGAACGACCGAAATCAATCGATTATTGTAAGTGGGGAATCGGGAGCTGGCAAAACAGTTTCTGCTCGATACGCCATGAGATATTTTGCGACGGTCAGCAAATCTAATAGCAACGCTAAAGTTGAGGATAAAGTGTTGGCATGCAATCCGATAACTGAGGTAAATTATTTTATTATTAGATTTTTATCTCATCTTTATTGCTTCATAGGTGACTCAAGATGCTGAATGTAGTAGTATTCCTCCTTCCTCCTATTTTCTTAACAACAACCTGGTGAGGTGGGTTGGTGATTGGCTCAAATTCTCCCAGCTGGTTTCCATGGCCACGGCTGGACTAGAACTCACAGTGTCCTGATAATTGAGCCCAAAGTCACTGAGCTAGCTTTCCTGCCAGAGGTGAGACTCGAACTCACCAATGCCTGGTGATTGGCCTAAAGTCATCCAGCGGGCTTTCCTGTCTAAGGCAGGACTAGAACTCGCTATCTTGTGATTGGGTCAAAGATATCCCATTGGCTTTCATGCCTAAGGCGGGACTAGAACTCACCATCACCTACTTTCTAACTTAGCGCCTTAACCAATAGACCAAACGGACTCTCTAAATGTTTCCTGACTGAATCAATTAATAGAAAGAGCCACTTCCGATTTAAAACAATTTTGTCTTTTGTGCAGGCGATTGGAAATGCTAAAACGACCCGCAACGACAACAGCAGCCGCTTTGGGAAATACATGGAAATCAGTTTTGATAAGAAGTACCAGATCATTGGGGCAAATATGAGGACATACCTGCTCGAAAAATCTAGAGTCGTTTTTCAGGTTAGTAAAAACCGGCAGTGAAATCTGTGCGTTTCTACTAACTTCAGACCCAGCAATCTTTCTTGCCTTCTGCAAAAATAAATGTTGCCTTTCGGGTAAAAATAAGTGAAACCCACTGCTGAACAGGATGCTCAGGGGCAATGTTGTTTCAGAGATGGCCTTTGACAAAAAAACTTGTAGAATTTTGAAAACATTTTTAAAATTTGTAAAAGTTATTTAAAAGTTTTTTTAAAAATGTTTTGTTTCTTCCTATGAACAAAATAAGAAGGAAAGGGAACAAAATTGCTTGGGGGTTTCCGTGTGCAATTTCTAGCATTGTTCAGAGGCATTTTTATTAAAATAGAATAATTCAAGGCGCTTCCTCTTGTTTTTCAACTGAGAAGTAAAAAAAGCCATTATTGGAGCAAGAGCTTTGGCTAAAACTCAAAAGCCCCTTTGGTTTGAGAGGCTGGCAGGTTGCACCACTTAAGCAATTGGTTAAATTTGGGGAAGGCTGCTGAGTTTTAGAAGCTTCCCACGGCATCGCTCACATCCGTTTCTGAATAACCCACATCACAGAAACTTGGGTCGCCTTCTGTCTCTAACTTTTGAAATTATTTCGAGGTTGTTTATTTATTTATATTCATTCAAAATCCAAAGGGTTAAAAGACAAAGCAAAAAAAGGGAGGGAGGGAGGAAAGAGGGAAGGAAGGAGAATAGAGAGAAAAAAGGAGGAGAGAGGGAGGGAAGGAGAGAGGGAGGGAGGGAAGGAAGAAAGGAAAGAAGGAAGGAAAAAGAATAGAGAGAAGAAGGGCTAGAGGGAGGGAAGGGGGAGGGAGGGAGAAAGGAAGGAAGGAAGGTAGGTCAGACTCAAGAAATGAAAAAAGAGGTGGAAAAAATCCTATAAAAATATAATGACTATTGATCTTTTTTTCAGTAGATAATTACAATTTTATAATCCTTCCTTCCTCTTAGATAATACATAGGCCCATTCAGCCCTTCATTTAATTTACATCTTTCTTAATCGTCAAATCCATAAATCAACATTTCATTTCATTTCTTCTGTCAGCAAAACATCCGAACTATTTCTAGTTTTATCTTTCTTTTCTTTTCATTTGCAGTCAGAAAATGAAAGAAATTATCACATATTCTATCAATTGTGCGCATCGGCTAAGAGCCCCGAATTTAAGCCTCTTCAGCTGGGTATGTCATCTATCACCTTATAGATTAATCTCTTTTATTGCTTTATTGTATCAGTTTGGTGCATAATTCACACAGGAGGCATCTGTCCTTTGTTTGGGAGCATCTTTATAGGACTGAATGTTCTTATGTGGTCAAAACATGCCCCCAGTTTAGTAAACATCACCCTGCTAATTATTAAAAATTCACTAAAGCATTGTAGAGTTGTAAATAGAATAGAATAACAGAGTTGGAAGGCACCTTGGAGGTCTTCTAGTCCAACCCCCTGCTTAGGCAGGAAATCTTACACCACTTCAGACAAATGGCTATCCAACATCTTCTTTAAAACTTCCAATGTTGGAGCATTCACAATTTCTGGAGGCAAGCTGTTCCACTGATGAATTGTTCTAACTGCCAGGAAATTTCTCCTTAGTTCTAAGTTGCTTCTCTCCTTGATTAGTTTCCACCCATTGCTTCTTGTCCTACCCTCAGGTGCTTTGGAGTATAGCTTGACTCCCTCTTCTTTGGGGCAACCCCTTAGATATTGGAAGACTGCTGTCATGTCTCTCCTGGTCTTCAATGATTTCTCAGTATTAATTTTAAAAGACTCATTCCCCTGCCCCCAAATCTTTGCAATATTTGGCTACCGGTGACTCATTCCTAGGAGTCTGTGGCCTCCACGGTCAGCATATCTGGTGATGTGTTTGCTTTCCACCCTTAGCAAGTGCTGAAGAATTTAATTATACTAACATGGGTAGAAACATCACGATCGAAGGAGTGAATGACCACGTCGACATGAAGGAAACTCAAAAAACTTTCAGCCTGCTAGGTAAGCTCTTATCAAGTTAGCTGTTTAAAAAAAAAAACAGCAAAATTCTAATATTTACGAAATGCTGTTGGGTCCTTTAGTTTCTGATAGCTTGGCAAAAAATTGGCATGCTATCCGATGCGCCTTTTTTAAATACAAAAGGTAAAACTTGCCCTGTCCGTCATGTCCTACTTTAGGGCACGGGGAGGGAGCCCGCATTGTCCAAAGACATTTTCCATAGTCACGTGGCCAGCATGGCTGTATGCCAAAGGGGCATGGAACACTGTTACTTTCCAACCAAAGTGGTACCTATTTATCTACTTGCATTTGCTACTGTTGAACTGCTAGGTGGGCAAGGAATGTGTTGTGGCCTGCCAGCTCATCCCGTCGTGCGGCTTTTCTTGCACCGCACCTCATTTGGAAAATAGTTACATGGCAGCTTTCCAAGATAGATAAGGTCTGCAGTCATAAATATTCCTTTGAAGGACTGTTTGCCGGACCTTGGCTGAATGTGAATGAGAGGAATTCACAGTCGTTTCATAAAAGGGGTTTTGTCGGGACCAGGACTCTGCCTCGTGCTTTTTGGAGAAGCCTAGGTCAGAACAGAATGGGAAGTCGCCCTGTTGCATGGTGCTTGGGTCTCAAACACAGGCTCTTAGCTTTATAGTCTTTAACTACTGAACCAACATGCCCCATGCTTTTTAGGAGTCACTGAACTAAGGGAGCATGCATCAAACCACACTGTTAATGTGAGAATTACTGTAATTGTAATGTTAATGCCAGGGTGGAAGATAATTTTTGCTCATTTTTCGTTGCAGGCCTGAAGGAAGATTTTCAGATGGATGTTTTTAAAATACTGTCCGCTATTCTTCATTTAGGCAATGTACAGATCACTCCCGTTGGCGATGAAAAGTCTTCTATCGATGTAAGATTTACTGGCAGAATGTTTTCATGAACAATGCAAGGTTTTGATATGCCCCCCCCCCCCTTAAGTCCCTTAATCTTTGGCTTGTAGGAAGTACATTCATCAGGAAGTACCTTGCTGGCTGGAGGAATTCTGGAAGCTGAGGTCCATATGTTTCCAAATTGCCATGGTTGAGAAATATTGCTCTGATGATTTTCTCCAGCCCATTACGGATCTAGAAGAAAAAAATATGTTAAATTCTGCAGAATTGGCACTCAGTTCCGGGGTTGGGATATTCTAGAGATTCTAGGACATTCTTTCTTCACCTTGATGAATGGTGACCTAGTGGTGAAGGCACTCGCCTCCCACTCAAAAGATTGAGAGTTCAAACCTAGGTTAGATGTTTCTTTCCTAAGATGGAAAGGGGGAAAAATCTGTTGTCAACTCCTTGTAGGTGTCAGGAAGGGCATCTGGCATACTCAGCTCCATTCAGTCAACCCTAATTAAGGTTTTTTTTTAAAGGTGTGTTTCTTCCCCTTAGTAATTTTAAGATGAGAGGATTTCAACTTCCAACAGTCATGCTGACTGGGGAATTCTGGGAGTTGAAGTCCACTCATCTTCAAGTTGCTAAGTCTGAGAAACAGTTCTATGAAGTAGAATCACAAAACAGGATCTGTAGACTATCAAGCTGCCCACTGCATGTTAAAAAAATATATTGCATTTTGAAGCTGTAGAAGTTTTGATGATTGACATGCCCAATGACAATAGGTTTCTTATTTCTGCTTCAAAGGTGGACGACAAACATCTCAATATATTTTGTGAGCTCTTGGGAGTCGAAAGTGATAAAGTAGCTCAGTGGCTTTGTCACAGGAAAATTATTACTACCTCCGAAACCGTAGTAAAGCCGATGACGAAACTCCAAGCTGTAAACACCCGAGATGCTTTGGCCAAGAAGATTTATTCTCATCTTTTCGATTTCATTGTGGAACAAATTAACAAGGCCTTGCAGTTTTCAGGCAAACAACATAGCTTTATTGGTGTTTTGGACATTTATGGGTAAGAGGATCTGTTTTTCAGAAGTAAGCAGTGGTGAAATTCAAACATTTTCCCTACTAGTTCTGTGGGCGTGGCTTGGTGGGTGTGGCTTGGTGGCCATGTGACCGGGCGGGCGTGGTCGCACAACTGACTCACACACAATGTAAAAGCAGCTGGGTAGGCCTCGACTTACAACCATTCTTTAGTGACCAGTCAAAGTTACAGAGACACTGAAAAAAGTGACTTTTTCACACAACCATTGCAGCATTCCTCATGCTCACGTAATCAAAATTCAGAGGTTTGGCAACTATCATGTATTTGTGACGGTTGCAATGTCCCTGGGTCACGTGGTCCCTTTTTGCGACCTTCTGATAAGTCAACTCAATGGAGAAGCCAGACTCAACAGTTGTATTACTAACTTAACGACTGCAGTGAACTGTAAACTTCATTTAACAACTGTGGCAAGAAGAGTTGTAAAATGGGGCAAAATCCATTTAACAGTCTTGCTTAGTGACAGAAATTTTGGACTCAATTATGGTCATAAGTCAAGGACTATCTATAGGTATGTGGACATTACTTCTAGAGTTGGACTTCTCCACTGAGTGATCTCTTTGAAGTCTTCAGATTCTACAAATCTACCATTCTAACATGATACGGTACAAGAATATTGTTATGATCTTTTGCCCCAAAATGATTTTTCTGCATTGCTTCTTAAATGTGCTACAGAAAGGATCACGTGTCATAGATTTTTCCCCCCCAATCTAAAAAATGTAAAACCTTCTACCGTGTATTTCAGATTTGAAACCTTTGATCTGAATAGCTTTGAACAATTTTGCATCAACTATGCCAATGAAAAACTACAGCAACAATTCAACCTGGTATGATCTTTTTTTTATAGATGTCCATTAGTTTGGATTAAAAATTCATCCTGAGTTGATATTCCAGAAAAATACAATTGACTTATTTTTGGCAGTAAAACTCAACAGTTTAAAAATTTGGGCACCTTTAAAAAATGTTATCGGTGTGTAGAAGTTTTTAAAGGCCTGGTTTAAAGTGGCTTGCAATGATTCTGCAGGAAAACAGCTTCAATGGCCATGATTATGGAAGTCTTATCCAGGCACGCTTTAACTTGGTTAACCTTAATCTCAAATGTAACATCCCCTTGAAATGCCTACGCAGCTTGATTATCCTGAGCTGGTGAGAAGTTGAAAGCAAGCAGCTAAGTCATCTTTGCTAACATGTTTTAAGTAGGACAATTTTTAGAAGCCCCAATGAATATGTCAAAGAGGCCATAACTCCAACCAGCTGGATTAAAGAGAGATGTATTGTAGACTATATATAGACTATTGTAGACTATATTGTAGACCAGTGATGGCGAACCTATGGCACGTGTGCCACAAGTGGCACACGGAGCCATTTGTCAGGGCACGCGAGGCGCTCCCCTTTCAGCTGGCCAGCGCACATGCGTGCGCGGGCCAAATGAATTCACCTTTTTAAAAGCTATTTTTCGCCTTCCCCAGGCTCCAGAGGCTTTATAGGAGCCTGGGGAGGGTGAAAAGAGCCTCCCCCGCACCCCCGGAGGCTTCAGGGACCGTCCGGAGGCTTCCCTGACGCCTTCGGAGCGCTTAAAACCACCCTCCGAGCAAACCCTAAGTGACTTCCGGGTTGCTCGGAGGGTCGTTTTAAGCGTTCCGAAGGCTTCAGGGACCGTCCGGAGGCTTCCCTGAAGCCTTTGGAATGCTTAAAATGACCCTCCGAGCAACCCAGAAATCACTTCCGGCTTGCTCGGAGGGTGGTTTTAAGCTCTCCGAAGGCTTCAGGGAAGCCTCCGGACGGTCCCTGAAGCCTCCGGAGGGCCTCCGGGGGGGCGGGGGAGGCTCTTTTCGCCCTCCCCAGGCTCCTATAAAGCCTCTGGAGCCTGGGGAGGGCAAAAAAAAAGGATTTAAAAATTCGGGGGCGCGTTGTGCGCGCATGCACACTGGGGGACCGTGCGTTGCATTATGGGTGCGGCACGCCCCCACACGACCCCCCCACACTCCCCCCACTTGTGGCACGCGAGCCAAAAAAAGTTCGCCATCACTGTTGTAGACTATATGTATTGTAGACAAATGGTAGAAGCCATTTGAAGGCACAACAGGCTGTATCTTAGCAGAACACACACCCCGAGGGGTGTTAGGGGTGTCTTACCCCCACGGCATTGTTTCCAGAGAGGAAGTCATCTGTGAACCAAATTTGGTTGAAATTGTTTGAGGCATTCCAGAGTTATGCTGGAAGCTACATACACACAGTCATTTATATATAGCTAGATAGAAGATAGATGGATGGATGGATGGATGGATGGATGGATGGATGGATGGATAGATAATAGATAGATAGATAGATAGATAGATAGATAGATAGATAGATAGATAGAAGATAGATAGATAAATAGAAGATAGATAGATGAGAGAGAGAGAGAGAGAGAGATAGAAGATAGATAGATAGATAGATAGATAGATAGATAGATAGATAGATAGATAGATAGATAGATAGATAGATAGACAGACAGACAGAAGATTCATTTATTTCAGCCAAAGAGGAAAAAAGTAAAATGTAATTTGGGAACTAGAGTGGAATAGTAAGGTACATCAGTAAATAGCTGACTGAGGAGGATGTGGTTGTGTGAAGAGTGTAGCTCAGAGGAGGATGGAGAACAAAAGTCTTAAAATCTGGTATCTGTGATGGTTGAAAGTTGGGAAGATCATGAATTGAGGGGAACAATCATTTCTTTGAGACTTGCAGCAGATAAATAAAATCTTTATATCCTCTCCAGCCTTACATTCAATCAGGATATGAGATTGGATAATTCTATCATGGTGGGATTGATGTTTACATGCCTTTTCTCTTTTGACCCCAAAAAGAATTCAGTGTTGTTAAGCAACACTTGAGTTTTGATGTGACTCGTGAAACAACTGACAGTATTTGGGAGATTACATTGGCAATATCATTTTTTTCCAGCATGTCTTTAAACTTGAACAAGAAGAATACATGAAGGAAAATATCCCCTGGACGTTAATTGATTTTTATGACAATCAACCCGTCAATGATCTGATTGAAGCTAAAATGGGCATTCTAGAACTTTTAGATGAAGAGTGCCTGGTAAGTGTCAACGTCTTAATTTCACAAACCCAAATCTAGTCCTTTTTGTTTTGTGCTAATTTTCTTAAAACACCCTTGCAAAAGGCAGTTTTCTAATTTTACCATTTGAATGCTTTTTTAGCCATATTAGCAAGACTCCTTGCCAACCCAAAATTCATCTTCATAGTTTCTGCCTCTTAAGGCTATTTATGCAGATGCGATTTCCCATCAAAGCAGGACTCTAAGTAGATTTGCTTGCTCCTGGGGAGGAAAGCTATGGTATACTAAACAGCAAAGACATCACGCTGACAACAAAAGTGTGTATAGTCAAGGCTACGGTTTTCCTAGTTGCAATGTATGGCTGTGAAAGTTAGACCACGAGAAAGGCTGAGCGCCAAAGAATGGAGGCCTTTGAACTCTGGTGCTGGAGAAGACTCCTGCGAGTCCCTTGGACTGCAAGACAATCCAACCGGTCAGTCCTAGAGGAGATCAACCCTGATTGCTCTTTAGAAGGCCAGATTCTGAAGAGGAAACTCAAATACTTTGGCCACCTAATGAGAAGTCATATTGGCACATCTGGGAAAACCCGAATCTGAAAGTTTCCAGATTTTCCTCACCCAAACGAAAGTTCAAGTCCCTGCCCAGCAACCCTATGTCCATCCCATGGTCCAATCAGGCACCATCCAAAACTGGAGGTGCCTCCCAGTCACACCATCACAGCTGCAGGGCCACATGACCTTGACTCTCTGAGAAAGGAATGTTATTTTGACTATATATCTCCCGTACTCCATGTAATTCTCCCCTCCCAGTTTCCCACAGTATCAAATGTGGCAGGCCAGAAGGCCCAAAGCAATGTTCATTTATCGCTTCTAATTTTAGATATGCCATTTTTGCTTCCCCCCCCCTGAAACAGCTACCTCAAGGAACTGATGAAAATTGGCTCCAGAAGCTATATAATAATTTTATGAACAAGAACCCTCTCTTTGAAAAGCCAAGAATGTCCAATACTTCTTTTATTATCCAGCACTTTGCTGACAAGGTAAGGTATTCAGTGTGGAAAGAAATGTCACCCTTCTACTTCCTAGAATGAAACTTCATCCTTTGTCATGATTTATTCACCTATACGTAGTTAATAATATATCATCCATCCCAAAACTATGATGCTATTTCTGTAAACAAGGCCATGATTTAAAAGGAGTGAGTGAAATGAGCTTCTGAAACAATTTTGCCAACAAGTTATTTTGGTTTTCTGTGGAAGCTTCTCATTTTAGTCCAAACATGCCATGGATTTTCTAAGACTACAATAAAACGTTTTCTTTGGGAATTAAAGGAGATGTTTATAGATCTTCCTTCCTTCTGAATTCATGACCATTTCTGCTTACAAGGAATTATCTGTGATCCCTTGGAGATCCCACTCTTATTTGATCTGGTGGGATCCGGCCAACTTGCTGCCAAAGAATCTTAAATCTAAAAATTACAGATATGCCTTGTGGCTGTTCCACTGATCTGTCCTGGGAATGAATGCAACACTTTTCCTTTTTATATTTTCACTGCTCTATGATTGACCATAAGGGACTCAGTGGCTCAGTGGCTAAGGCACTGAGCTTGCTGATCAGGAAGATCGACAGTTTGGCAGTTCAAATCCCTAGCACCACATAATGGAGTGAGCTCCTGTTACTTGTCCCAGCTTCTGCCAACCTAGCAGTTTGAAAGCATGTAAAAATGCAAGTAGAAAAATAGGGACCACCTTTGGTGGGAATGTAACAGCGTTCCGTGTGCCTTTGGCGTTGAGTCATGCCGGCCACATGACCACGGAGACGTCTTTGGACAGCGCTGGCTCTTTGGCTTTGAAACGGAGATGAGCACCGCCCCCTAGAGTCGGGAACGATTAGCAGATATGTGCAAGGGGAACCTTTACCTTTATCTTTATGATTGACCATTGTCAATCTACCTTCCTTCAACAGGTAGAATATAAAAGTGAAGGATTTCTAGAAAAAAACCGGGACACTGTTTACGAAGTTCTGATTGATATCTTGAGAAACAGTAAGGTAAATATATTATTTTGTGACTCCACAATACCTTAGATATTACAGTTCTGGTAAGCGCAACCTTGCAAGATGTTTGGAATTATCAAAGCTAAAGTCCATCCTATTTGGATGCTTAAACCTCAAGACGGCACAACACTGGAATACATCCTGGCAATGTCTGGCCAGAACTGAATGTGTCCATCTGGTCAGGTCATTGTGAGCAGAAATTTCGCTTCACCAAGCCCTGGGTCAGCCTTGCAAGGTAGACCAAACAGGAAGCGTGGCCCGATGAGCTGAGATCTACTTGATTGTAAAGTTGCACGAAGAGAATCTGAAAATACATTTCTTTCCCCCCATTCGCTGGAAGGGCTGCTTAGAAAATCATGGCATGAAAATTGCAGCTTCTAACGGTCATTAAACAAACCGTTGTTAAATCGAAGATGGCCTGTCATGCTATCTAATGTTAACGTTCATCTCTTTTTAGTTTCGGCTGTTTGCCAACTTCTTCCAGGATGGGCCAGTCCCTCTTTCCCCGTTCCACTCTGCAATCAAAGTTAAGTCTGCAAAAACAGTGATTGTGTCTCCTAACAAACAGTTCCGTGCAACTGTTGGAAGTAAGGTATTTTTGTTTTAGATTCAAGTTACCAAGTTTGAGAAACACTGAGATTTATTTTTTTAAAAATGCATGCACGATTGTTCTATTGGATGGATCTATTTTCTGACTTTGCCTTAAACAATCTTAGGCTGGGAAGGAATTGGGGGCTCAACTGAAGGGTTGAATGAAGAAGAGCTGAAAGTGGGAGGGGGCTAAAAGAGATATGGCAGAATAACCCCCAAACTTCCATCCACCAGGATCATTGTGTTTCTGTACACTCATTTGTTTTGACAATCGGGGCTGTCATTGTATGAAACTTGTAATAAATGCTATCGCTTCCATTCACCAACTAGCCAGAAAGATGCTGCTGTATTCTAAAAGTTCAAACAAACTTTTTTTTTTACTATATTTCAGTTTCGCAGTTCCTTATATTTATTAATGGAGACTCTTAATGCTACCACACCACATTATGTCCGGTGCATAAAACCCAACGATCAAAAGTTAGCATTTGAGTGAGTATGAAAGAAAATGACGTTAGTTTAAATGTATATTATATGAGTGTGTATAGAACTGAATTAAAAGATGTTTATCTGCCTGTTCTTAAGAAAATTCCTACAAAATATGATGCTTATTTAAAATAGTATGAGCTGAAAGTTTGTTTTATAAACGAGATGGCTAACTTCAAGGTCGAGAAGCACAGAGCAAAAGGTCCATTAAAGAACAGAGGGAAGAAAAAAGCATCAGCATTAAATTATGGGGAAAAGAAAATTGTACCTTCGTATTGATAGAACCGATCAACTGCAGCTTTTTTTAATGTTTTGCGCAGACAGATCCCACCCCTGGGGACTTGGAATGTAAAAACAGCATATCCCTCCTTCACAAGACAATTATTTATTTAACCATGGTATTCACAATCAACAATTGGCCCCTAGTTTGTTCCTTATTGAAACCACTGAATGTGATATGTAGCTTATAAAAGGACAGGACACACTTGTCCTTCAATTGAGCAGAAATCAGTTTGTGGTTCTTGTTTTCCTTCTTCTTTAGATTCAACTCCAAAAGAGTAGTCCAGCAATTACGAGCGTGTGGGGTGTTAGAAACCATTCGCATAAGCGCTCAGAGTTACCCCTCAAGGTATGGCGTGACGCCTCTTGGGCTTCAAAAGGTTGACTTTCTCATCTCTTTGATTGACCGATTCCAATGTTCCTCCTCCTTTGACAGGTGGACTTATATTGAGTTTTACAGCCGTTACAGCATTCTCATGTCTCAAAGCGAACTTTCTCTAGCAGACAAGAAGCAAATTTGCAAGATGGTTTTGCAGAGGCTAATCCAGGTCAGGAGTTCTCTAACTAACCATGACTAGTTGTAGGTGGGCGGAAGGAATGGCCCCGAGACACTGTAATTGGCCATTTAGGTTGGCAAGCATCTAAAATGGGATTATATGACCACGGTGTGTGTGTGTGTGTGTGTGTGTGTGTGTGTGTGTGTGTGTGTGTGTTGCTGATGTAACCTCCCAAACAGGTCATAAATAGCTTTGGGGGTGATCCATCCATCGTAACTTTTTTTTTTCTTTTAAGATTTTTTAAAATTTTTTTATTCTCTTACATACCATTTTAAGTGTACCATTTTAATTGTTATTCTATTTACATTCTTATACGTTTATTATTTCATTTAACGGGTTATAGTATACAATTTAGGTTGCTTTATTTACCATCCCTTCCTCCTGTTGTAACACCACCTTATTTTCCCTTTTTTTCCTCCCTCCCTCCCTTCTCTACTTCCTTCCTCCCTCCTCTCCTTTCCCTTCCTTCTTCCCTCCCCTTTCTCCTACTCCTACTCTTCCTCTTCCCTTTCCTACCTTCCCTCCTTCTCTTCCACTCCCTTCCATCCTCCTCTCCTTACTTCTTTCTTCTTTCCCCCATCTTCCTTTCCTTCTCTCCTCCTCTCTCTCTCTCTCTCTCTCTCTCTCTTTCTATTATTGTAAGTGTCTCTTTCAGGTCTCAGTTTATGTTTCCTTGGGATGGTATTTCTGCAAACCCAAATATAATTTGATATCATTTCTTATTCCCTTACCTTCTGTAATCTATCCTAATTATATTCCCCCCCCCCCTTTATGTCTCTCTCTTAGATATATACTTATATATTTAATATTTTCTTTTCTGTGTAACTTTGAATGGTTAGGGTTAGGGTTACTTGTATAGCCGTCTATCTTCTCATCAATGATTTGGATTTCTTTATTTTCTATTTTCCCCTCGAGGATCCAAGTCAATATCAATTTGGCAGGACAAAGATTTTTTTCAGAGCAGGGCAGGTTGCCTATTTGGAAAAAGTCCGGTCAGATCAACTGAGGCAAGCATGCATCAAGGTCCAGAAAAACATCCGAGGTTGGCTTCAAAGGAAGAAGTTCCTCCGTGTCAGACAAGCTGCAATCATCATACAGCAATACTTCCGCGGACAGAGGACTGTACGGTATTTGCAAGGAGCAATGGAGATGGTCCTTCATTGATTAATGGAGACCTTTCCAATGGACATATTTTGTAGCAAAATAAGCCATTGACTAGGTTAGATGAGGGCTCTCCAAACTTGGCAACTTTAAGGCTTGCTGAATTCATTTCCCACAATTCCTCAACTGGCTGGGGACTTCTGGGAGTTGAAGTCCACAAGTCTTTAAATTGCCAAGTTTGGAGACAACCACCCCCTCCCCTGGGTTAGATCCATGAGACAAGATCCAAACAATAAAGGTTGGGTAGAAAGCACCTTCTTGAGAAGGTGTCTTCAAGGAAGACTTTCACTTTACTCAACATCTTATTCCTTTTTTTCTCCAGGAAAGCTATAACCGCCAGGGCCCTGAAGGAAACCTGGGCTGCCATAGTTATCCAGAAATACAGCCGAGGGTACTTAGTGCGTAGACTTTGCCAACTCATCCGTGTGGCTGCTTTGACGATCCAGGCCTTCACTCGAGGATTTCTAGCGAGGAAGAAATACAGGAAGGTAACAATTCATTGAAACTGAGTTCACCAAGGACCCATCATTGATGTTTCATATGTCAGGGTTCCAAATAGCATCCAAAAGTAAATCGGAGTCCAAGACAAAGTATTGCTCAGAGTTCCAATTTATGAAGAGAGCCATGTTGGCACATCTGGGAAAACCCGAATCTGAAAGCTTCCCGGTTTTCCCCACCTAATTGAAAGTTCAAGATCTTGCCCCCCACCCACAATTCCATCAGATGGTCCAATTTCCCTCTGCCATGTTGGCAGTTCCACCCATTCAGTTCCGGTCAGGTGCAGAGGTGCAAAGGCAAAGGATGACCTTGGCTTTCTAGAAAGAATGTTGTTATGGCTACATACCATCTAACTCCGTACAATCCTCACCTCCCATTTTCCCAGAATAGAAAATGCATAGTAGAATAATAGAAAATGTGGCAGGCCAAAGAAAAGATGACTGCAGGCCTGACATCATATTTATTATTCAGTAAGAAATGTGGGTAAGGTTTTTTTTGTTTCACAGCAGCTACGTTGCAAATGCCTTAACTGCAGCCTGCAGAGGCAAGATGAGAGGTTTTCCCCACTGATTAACTGGAATTAGAACAAATTGTAGAATATTGCATCCAGTTTTGGTCGCCATGATATGAAAAATATGTGGAGACTCTAGAAAGAGTGCAGAGAAGAGCAACAAAGATGATTAGGAGGCTGGAGACTAAAACATACAATGAAGCATTGCAGAAATAGGGTATGTCTGGTAGTTTAATGAAAAGAAGGCCTACGGGTAGCATGATAGCAGTCTTCCAATATCTCAGGGGCTGCCACAAAGAAGAGGGTGTGTGTGTCAACCTATTCCAAAGCACCTGAAGGCAGGATGGGTGGAAACTAATCAAGGAGAGAAGCAACCTAGAACTAAAGAGGAATTTCCTGACAGTTAGAGAAATCAATCAGTGGAACAGCTTGCTTTCAGAAATTATGGGTACTCCAACACTGGAAATGTTTAAGAAGAGACTGGTCAGCCCTTTGTCTGAAATGGTATAGGGTTTCCTGCCTGAGCAAGGGGTTGGACTAGAAGACCTCCAAGGCCCCTTCCAATTCCGTTACTCTGTCATTCTGTTATGTGTGATGTGAGAAGTGTAGCTGAGGAAGCCGTAAGTAAGAACGTAACAGTGTACTTTTCATTTCCTATCGACCGCTATTGAAACTTACTATTGCCTTTGCCACCTGTGCTTAGGGCTCAGTGTATTTTCCATACCTTTACTTGCTCCTCTACTTTGTTACAGTCTTTGCAGATGAATTTATTTACAGCTTAATCAAATTAGCCAACTATTCCCTGGACAGGGGGTTATTAAAGGATGAGGCATGCTGTCAGTTTTCTCACCTGCTCCGCAAGGGTGACGGCGGTTTCTAAATTTGATAAATAAATAAATGAAATTTTCTTACAAAGATGCTTGAAGAACAGAAAGCTTTAATCCTCCAGAAGTACGCCCGGGCCTGGCTGGCCAGACGCCGATTCCAGAGCATTCGCCGTTTCGTCCTGAACATCCAACTTTCGTACAGAGTCCAGCGGCTGCAGAAAAAACTGGAAGAACAGGTAGCTAAGACGTTGCACCTTCGTTCAATAACCGAGTGTATTTTTATTTATCTTGCCTAAGGTAAAGGTAAAGGTTCCCCTCGCACGTATGTTGTGCTAGTCGTTCCCGATTCTAGGGGGCGGCGCTCATCTCCGTTTCAAAGCAGAAGAGCCAGCGCTGTCCGAAGACGTCTCTGTGGTCATGTGGTCAGAATGACTAAACGCTAAGGCGCATGGAACGCTGTTCCCTTCCCACCAAAGGCGGTCCCTATTTTTCTACTTGCATTTTTAACGTGCTTTCGAACTGCTAGGTTGGCAGAAGCTGGGACAAGTCATGGGAGCTCACTCCGTTATGGGATTCGAACTGCCGACCTTTCTGATCGACAAGCTCAGCGTCTTAGCCCCTGAGCCACCGCGTCCCTTATCTTGCCTAATGGATGCTTTTTTCCGCCCCCTGGTTTTAGAATAAGGAAAATCATAGCTTGTTGGAAAAGCTGGCCATCCTTGCTTCAAGTCACTCCAGTGATATCGATACCATTCAAAAACTTCAACGGGATGTTGAAAAATTAACCGGGCAGAGAAAAATATCTGAAGAAAATGAAAGGAAGAAGAGGATGGGCTATGAACAGGTGAGGTGTAAGAGAATGTACAGGTAGTCCTGGAATTACAACAGTTCATTTAGTGACTATTCAAAGTTAAAATGGCACAGAATAAAAGTTGAATTATGGCCATTTTTCATACTTAACATCCATTGCGGCCTCCTCGTGGTATTGTGATCGAAATTCAGACCCTGGTTCACATTTATGATGGTTGCAGTGTCCCGGGGACCATATGATCCCCTTTAGCGACCTTCTGACAAGTCTATGGGGAAGCCAGATTCACTTAACAAATGTTTCACTAATTTAACAAGTGCGGAGATTCACTTAACAACAGAAGAAAGAAAGGTCGTTAAAATGCAGCACAACCTACTGAGCAGATGTCTCACTTAGCAGCAGAAATGTTGGTCTCAATTTTGGTCGTAAGTCAAGGACTGTCTGTATAACAAAATAGAAAATCAGTTTATAAAAGGCGAAAGATTTATATCTTATGTAGCTAAGAAAAAAGAAATAATATCAAAAGAAAATTGGCTTGTGAGCAAAATAAATGAATTCTCACCTCTACTTTCCTTGCTTTATCTTGTCCGTTTAGAGGGTCTCGGGACTTGAAAAGCATAACTTGGGGCTACAGGAAGAGAAGAAGAAGCTGGAGAAAGAACTTCAAAAGAAAACCGAGGAAATGAAAGGTGTGATCACTCTCTTATTCTGAGAATTAGTGGCTACTTTGATATTTTCATACTAGCTTCGTAACAAGCAATAATATAAAGCAGAATTTACCAACCAGAATATTGAACACAAACACAGTTTTGGCATCGTGGGTTGAGTGAATCCGATCTTTAATGCTTTAATATTAAATTCACTTTATGATAAGTACTGATTTGGCTTTTATAAAAATTGTAATGTCTCTCCCGTCCATTGTAGATTTGCTATGCAAACTTACTTCAGATAAAATTAAACTTTCTAAGCTTTGCTTGATAGTCTCTAAAATTACATCTGGCTTAATTTTAATTATGCTACGCTATCTGAAATTTTTTTTTTAATGTAAGTATTATCTTTTTTCAGTTAAACTGGATAATCTGACGCAGCAATTATTCTCTGACGTTCAAAGGGAGGAAAAACAACGAATGTACGGAATTTAACTTCTTTTTTCAAATGGCCACTTTCTTAAGAGCATTGGTTTTCTTGTTTGCAAAGAAAGTTAATAATTTTAAAAAGAGTGAAGGAGTATTCATTTAAGTAGGACGTACAAACAGGAAGTATGTATACTCCGTTCTAAAAATACAGGGTCAATCCTAAAAAAGTTAGCATGTCTCTCCAGTCGTGGGAAAGTTTGCAAAGGATAATTAGGCTGTTTTATATAAGCTATTTACGCATCCCTATTTAGAAAATATTGAGGGACGTGGTGGCTCAGTGGCTAAATTGCTGAGCTTGTCAATCCGAAAGGTAGGCAGTTTGGCAGTTCGAATCCCTAGAGCCATGTAATGGAGTGAGCTCCCGTTACTTATCCCAGCTTCTGACAGCCTAGAAGGTTCAAAGCAGGTAAAAATGCAAGTAGAAAAATAGGAACCACCTTTGGTGGGAAGGAAGCAACGTTCCTTGCGCCTTCAGCATTGAGTCATGCTGGCCACATGACCATGGAGACGTCTTCGGACAGCGCTGGCTCTTCGGCTTAGAAACGGAGATGAACACCGCTCCCTAGAGTTGGGAACGACAAGCACATATGTGCGAGGGGAACCTTTACCTTATTTAGAAAAGAAATTTAGAAATTAAAAGTATTTAACAAGGCCTGCTATTATAGTTCCAGATCTCCAGAGGGAGCAATCTCAATACATTTTTTGTTTTGTTTTCTGGAATGACTTTGTAATCCTGCGGAAGGACTATTTGCCAACATCTTAATAATTATATGAGCTTTGTGCCTCAATTTCACAGTGTTAGAATAAGACAGCTCCTTGGATTTCCAAAGGATTGTCATTGGAAGATGGTGGGTTTTTTTCTTTCTTTTTTTCAAAATGACTGGCATATACATCAGGGTAGTTCCTGCCAGGGTTACTGCCAGTTTCTTCTGCGTGCATGTGCAGTTGCCTTTAAATAGAGCAGCGCATGCGCAAAACATTAAAAATGTCAAAACAACATGCCGCGGCAACCAGGGAACCCATTTGGGGGCATGGCAAACCTGCCGTCCCTACCGGTTCGGTGACCCAGGCGCCATTTCCACTACCAGTTTGCCCGAACTGGTGTGAACCGGTAGCAATCCACCTCTGCATCAGTGTTTCTCAACTTTAGCAAATTTAAGATGCGTGAATTTCGACTCCCAGAATTCCCCAGCCAGCAGGAGGAATTCTGGGAGTTGAAGTCCACACATCAAAGTTCCCAACATGGAGAAATACGCGATACACCTCTTCTGATTAAAATATGGGTGCTGAAAGAAAAGGAATGAAAGTTATGGGTGTGTAATGCTGCTGCTTTATTGTTTCTGTTCTTTTATTATCGACTTTTTTAAAAAAAATCATGTATTTTTTGTTGTTATATGCCACAAACAGATAGACGAGAGAGAGATTGCACATCTGTAATTGACTTGTTTCTTAGAGGTGTAGAATTGTAGAGAGATGAGGATTCTGAATCTTTGAATCTTTGTAGAATATTGGAGAAAAATTTCCAGAGCCAAAAACAAGATTATGAAAAAAGGATTGAGTCACTCACTGCAGAAATAATGCTTCTCAAAGAGGAAAATGCTCGGCTGCAAAATCGGATTCAAGAAATGCAACAAGCTCAGGACGGCTTAAAAACAGAAATAGATGAGCTTTCAAAACAAATAAAGGTAGGATAAGAAATGAAAATGTGATTAAGAATCTCCATAGACTTAAGAAATGAAATAGATGGATATTAATTTGGGATTGCTTCTTACTTTACTCAAATTCCTGGTTTCATCTGCTGTGCATTGTTACTCTTATATACTTATTGTTACATTCATATGCTGCACATTTTATTCTTATTTTTGCTACTCTTTCCCTACGCTTCCTACCTAAAGAGTGTAGAGAAGAGCAATAAAGATGACTAGGGGGCTGAAGGTTAAAACATATGATGAAGTGTTGCAGGAATTTGGTATGAAAAGAAGGACCGGGGTGACATGATAGCAGTCTTCCAATATCTCAGGGGTTGCCACAAAGAAGAGGAAGTCAAGCTATTCTCTAAAGCACCTGAGGGTAGGACAAGAAGCAATGGGTGGAAGCTACTCAAGGAGAGACGCAACTTAGAACTAAGGAGAAATTTCCTGATAGAACAATTAATCAGTGGGACAACTTCCCTCCAGAAGTTGTTAATCCCCCAACACTGGAAGTTTTAAAGAAGAGATTGATCAGCCATTTGTCTGAAATGGTATAGGGTTTCTTGCTTAAGCAGGGGTTTGGACTAGAAGACCTCCAAGGTCTTCTAACTCTGTTCTCTTCTCTTCTCTTCTCTTCTCTTCTCTTCTCTTCTCTTCTCTTCTCTTCTCTTCTCTATTTCTATTTCTTTTCTATTCCATCCCATCCCATCCCATCCCATCCTATCCTATCCTATCCTATCCCATCCTATCCTATCCTATTCTCTAAACCCAATTAATCCTAAAACCTAAACATAATTCCAAATTGCCAGCTGTCATTGTATCTTTGGGATTGTGGCTATTGCATTATTGTTCCTTTTGCCTCATTATTTGCATCTCATTGAACAATGTTTCGTTCTATCATTGTTTAATGAACTCAGACAATCCCTGAATTGCAAAAAGAAATAGACTTCCTTCAGATCCAGAAACTGGATGCGGAGAAGCAGCTACAATTCCAGAAGCGTGAAATGAGAGGTAATTGGAAAACATCACCCATTCCCATAATTAAAATGTGCTGGCAAATGGAAATGTTCACAGTCCAAGTGCTGTCATTATATGGCCTTCCGTCTTGAACTTATCTGTGGACATTTATACGAAGACCCTGGAAATACAGAGGCATTGTGCACAAAAATGAGGGAAATGAAGGGGTTGAAACTGGGAGAATTAATTGGCAAAACCTCAAAATCAGCATTTCTCAAGACTATTTCCTGACTGAATAAACTGAAGTAACGGGATATAAAATGGTTTCAGGGATGCGGCGGCTCAGTGGCTAAGACGCTGAGCTTGTCGATCAGAAAACTCCTCAGTTTAGCAGTTCGAATCCCTAGCCCCGCGTAACGGAGTGAGCTCCCGTGACTTGTCCCAGCTTCTGCCAACCTAGCAGTAAGAAAGCATGTAAAAAATGCAAGTAGAAAAATAGGAACCAGCTTTGGTGCGAAGGTAACAGCGTTCTGTGCTCCTTCGGTGTTTAATCATGCCGACCATATGACCACGGAGACGTCTTCGGACAGCGCTGGCTCTTCGACTTTGAAACGGAGATCGGCACCGCCCCCTAGAGTCTGGAATGACTAGCATATATTACGAGGGGAACCTTTACCTTTTTAAAATGCTTTCAGTGTGACTACTTTGTGAAGGATATGATGGGAACATTTGTAGATTATAGGTGTCCTCCCTTGAAAGACGTTGCTGGATGTGAATGAGCAGAATTCCCAGAATTCGAAGTAGAAAGTCAACAGGCTTGCAACTTTTCTTTTCTTTCTCTCTCATTTAGAGAAGATGTCCGAGATTACAAAGCAACTGTTGGAAAGTTATGACTTTACAGACGTGAGGAGCAGGTACTGGTCTGTCTCTGTGGGCTTTCCAGGATGCAGCAGCTTCCAGTTCTTTTTCACGGATCTTCCTCCCAACCTCCCCTATCCTTTCTGCCTTATAAACAGGTTGTCTCCTGAAGACTTACAACATTTGAATGAAGACGGTGAACTCTGGTTTGCCTATGAAGGCTTGAAAAAAGCCACGCGGTGAGCTGCTGTTTTCATTTGTTTGGGACAAAGCCTTGAGTCACATATGGGTAGGAATTATGGAGGCACAAAACTGATATCAGTTATCATGTCCTAAAGCTGCCAGATATACGTATTGCTCTATAGCAGTAACGTATGAACTTTAGTAGAGTGAGGGTATGCCCTTCAGGTTTAAAAATGGATGTCTCCCTTAGCATAGAAATGACAGTAGAGCAGAAGCTATGGATAAACAGGGTTTTTGCTCCTTTTTTTTGTCAAGTTCTTTATTTTATATTGGTTATACATATCAATGCATGAAAGGTGTGATACTTGAGTATCATCCATTTCAATACAAATAGACATAGTATTATTACTCATAATTATTACATTTCATTTTCATTATTTCGTCTTATTTACCCATATCTTTTACGACTGCCCTTCAATTCTAAACCTTCTCCTTACTCTTTCATATATCTTAATATATTGATATATATATATATACTATATTTCCCCTCTTATTTCTATCTCTATTTTAAGCCCCCCCGTTCCTATAACTATTATATCCAAAGACGTGATAATAACATTTCTTTTCTATTTTCCATCTTCCATCTGTTTTGTTATTCGTATTTTCATTGTTTAGCTCTTCACATCTGTTTACATTAAAGTTCCATCCTTCCTTTCTTTTATTATTCAATAGCGCAATATACACTTCTGGTACCAATCACAATCATTTAAAGCATTTAAAACATATCTCTTTCATATTTTTTCTAATACCATCATTCAAACGCTCACTTTAATTTTCAATTATAACTAAATTCCTATTCATACATCTATTCATATTCTTTCCAATCCTGTAATCTGTAGAGTTTTTGATCCTTTGTTAGGTGAATTTCAGCCCATTGAAATCCTCAAATCCATCATCAATTTTAATTAACAACCTTGACTTTTGACAGCAGAAACTGTATTTCTCCTTCTCTTTGGCTGAAATATTGACACTTCACGATGCATTTACAAGGACAGCAGTAGAAATCCATCCATCTGTTTGAAACTAAGCCTTGGATAACTTTGATGTATGTTTAGATTCGTAAAACTAAGTCTGGGATACTTCTAGATTTTGGGGGAGACAGGCGCAATCTGGTTAGATAGTATTGGGGACAGGCATCCACAAATGGATTCAGCGTAAGTCAGTCTCAAACATTATGGAAAAGACAAGCCAGCATCTTGTCTGTCAAAAATGTCGATCAGTAGCTCTGTTCTGGGGGTTTGTTTCTTTAAACAAGGCTTAGTTTTAAAGTTTTTATTTCAGCAGCTTACCTTTGACATGGTTTAAACCTCCTCTGTTTATCTCGGCTTTCTTTCTTTCTTTTTAACACTGGGTATTTGGTTTGCAGGTACTAAGGATTTGATGAGATGGACTAAATCTTAAACTCTCTTGGCCTCATGCAAGTAAACAGAGAAAAGAACTGCATTCCATTAGTTGAAAAACTTTTGACTGGGAAACCACCCTAATCATGCCTCAAATAACTTTAATCCTTTAACTTGTCTTTTAAGCCAACTCCAAATACCCACAGAGTTGGTGGTCTCATGTTCTTTGTAGACTCTCAAGGAGAGGCTATACCCATGCTGGCGAATCTGTGCACGCAGAGCCCTCTCTGCAGGCATGCCAACTGTCGCCCTGCTCAGCTCTACTGCGCATGCGTGCCCCCCCTGCTCGCCAGCTGATTTTTGGGTCTCTACCATGCATGTGGAAGATGTGCGCATACACGGGGGGGGTCATGCATGCATGCTCAGGGGAAAGGGGGAGCAATACCCCCCCCGGTGCCCCATTTTGGTCCCAGGAGGCTTCAGGGAGGCCTATTAGGCCCAAAACGGAGTGCGTGGGGGTGGGGTGTGCGCGCATGCAAAGAGGAGCATGGGGGGTTACGCATGCATGCGCACAGGGGCAAGCCCATTGCATTATGGGTGTGGGTACGCACACATTTGGCATGCAAGGAGAAAAAGGTTAGCCATCACTGGGTTATACCATGGATGCCTTAATTTGGATTTTTGCACTGAGCGGGGAGTTGAATTGCATGGCCTAAACAGTTCCTTCCAATCCTATTGTTTCAATGTACTATTTCCTGTCCTTGTTGCATATCAGGATGGGGTAGCTATGGGCTTCCAGATGTTGTTGATTTCAACTTTTACCATCCCCAGTTAAAATTCCTAGTGGTCAAGAAAGTTGGGTCTTTAAACTTGTGTAAGTCTCCATATTTCCAGATGTAGAAGTTCCTCAACATCAGGGATCTCCAAAGTTGGCATCTTGAAGACTTGTGGACTTCAACTCTCAGCATTGGCTGGCTGGGGAATTCTGGGAGTTGAAGTCCATGAGTCTTAAAGTTGCCAACTTTGGAGATCCCTGCTCAACATAATTCTAGTTCAAGCGCTGAGATTCCTACTGCTTAGATCCAAAACTAAGCAGTAGGGATCTCTTTGGGCCCAATTCTTGGCCCAAGGCCATCTAGAACGAATAAAACTGCACCTTCTTCTAGTATTCCAAGTTAGCCTTGAGAGTTGCCAGCTCAATCTTTCTGGATGACCAAATTGAAGACGGCTGAAGTTTAATTAACGAAGGAAGTGATCCATTCTTCTGCGCACACATTATGGAAGGGAATAAGCTTGAATTGGATGCTTTTCTTAACCAATATCCCTTTTATTTAATAGACTGTTGAAAGCACAGTGCAGATAAAGTGGAAAAGAAACAAGAAACAAGAAAATAAAGGGGGATAGAGATTTACAAGCTGTATAAAACCGAGTAAAAACATTGAAGTAACATTACATTACTGCTGTGTACCAAAGTGATCAAAACCATTATTAGTGTCAAATCAGTATTCAGTAATCCACAAAGGTGTAACGAGAATCATGTCAGAATTACAATTGGCCTAAATTTCTATCTCATCTAAAAAAGTTTTAGCCTTATTAGCAGATCTTTTTTTTAAAAAAAAAAATGATTGTCAAATACCTTTTTTTCCTGGATTTCTTTTGCTCTTGGCAAAGTTAAGCATTGCATTATTGCAGCGCTCCAATTCCTTGTACGCTCTTTTAATTGTTGTCCTTCCTGCAGAGTTTTGGAAAAGCATTTCCAGGATCAGAAGGAGAACTACGAAAGGGAGATAGACGAACTGAATGCTAAAGTAAACCACCTGGTTCAAGAAATCACCCATCTCCAGAAGCTCTTCAGGGAGGAAAACGACACCAACGAATGCATCCGTCTGCAAGTTGCCAGGCTAACTTCCGAGAACATGGTGAGGGCTATGATAGAACTTAGAAATCTCTTCTAGAACCACATGGCTTCCAAATACAAACAGGTAGGCAGATAGAAAAAACAGGTGTGGCTACAGGTAGTCATCGTTCCACATGGTGCTTTTTCAAGAGGGTAGTAGTGCAAATGCTTCCTGTAGTCTGCAACTTCTCTGGAAATCCATTCCTACTCCCGTACCATTCAAAGGATGTTCTCCCCAAAGTGGGTAGCTGAATATCTCTTGGAGAATTCCCAGTCATTCAGAAGAACCGGTTGCAAATCACTTTTCTCAGTGCTGTTGTAACGTCAAATACCCGCTAAACCAAAGATTGTAAATTGAGGACTAGCTGTATTACAAAATTGGCCTGCAGATCTCGTGGCCTGTTTTTTAACCGTCGGCTCCCAAGTTGCTGGCTTGATTTTGTGAGGTCAATCAGTCAGTCAGTCAGTCAGTCAGTCAGTCAGAATAGAGCTGGAAGGGACCTTGGAGGTCTTCTAATCCAACCCCCTGCTCAAGCAGGAGACCTTATACAGGGGTGTCAAGCTCAAGGCCCAAGGGCCAGATCTGGCCCCCAGGGTGCTTAGATCTGGCCCACAGGATACAGTGAAGGACTTAATTCTGGCCCACTGACCTCACTGAGCTCTGTTTTCACTGGCAGAGGATTGAAGGAGGCCATCACAGCCAAAAACGGGAGGCCATTTTTGGTAGCAGTGCGCGTGGGTCACCACAGACACACCCAACACAAGCGATGTTGAGTTGGCCACACCCATCTTGGCCATGCCACCCCCCCAGGTCAAACACAACCCTGATGAGGCCTTCAATGATATCGAGTTTTACACCCCTGCCCTATACCATTTCAGTAGAAGTTACTCGGTAAAGAAGGGTAACTAGGAACTTCATAGGTACTGAATCAAGACCTACTACAACCTTCCGTAAACTGTTGAGGCTACTTCTTGAGCCATAGAGTAACAGGCCATCTCCAGAATAGGATTTTATGGTGCACATCAAGATCTTCTTTTCTTCAAAGGAAGTGAATAATAATTACTGGAGAAAGCCATTTTTATTTTGTTGTTGTTATAATCATCATCATAAAAATAGGGGAATGACATAGTTATCGGAGTCTTCTCTTATTCCCTATTTTGGTTGAAGATGATGCCCGATCTTAAGATGCAGATATCTGAGCTTGAGAAGCAGAAGCTGGAGCTTGAGAATTGTCTTCAAGATGAACTTGCCAAGAAAAACGGTGATTTGCACAATGGGGAGAACATTTTTTTTGCCATGGATGTTCTACTCTGGTGGGATGAGAATCGGGGCAAGGGGTGTGCATAATATAATAATGCAATAGCAGAATTGAAAGGGACTTTGGAGGTCTTCTAGTCCAACCCCCTGCCTAGGCAGGAAACCCTATACCATTTCAGGCAGAGGGCTATCCAACATCTTCTTAAAGACTTCCAGTGTTGGGGCATTCACAACCTCTGGAGGCAACTTCTGTTCCACTGATTAATTGTTCTAACAGTCAGGAAATTTCTCCTCAGTTCTAGGTTGCTTCTCTCCTTGATTAGTTTCCACCCATTGCTTCTTGTTCTACTCTCGGGTGCCTTGGAGAATAGTTTGACTCCCTCTACTTTGTGGCAACCTCTGAGATATTGGAACTCTGCTATCATGTCTCCCCTAGTCCTTCTTTCTATTAAACTAGACATAGCCAGTTCCTGCAACCGTTCTTTATATGTTTTAGTCTCCAGTCCCCTAATCATCTTGGTTGCTCTTCTCTGCACTCTTTCTAGAGTCTCAACATCTTTTTTACATTGTGGTGACCAAAACTGGATGCAGTATTCCAAGTGTGGCTTTACCAAGGCATTGTAAAATGGTATTAACACTTCACGTGATCTTGATTCTATCCCTCTGTTGATGCAGCCTAGAACTGTGTTGGCTTTTTTGGCAGCTGCTGCACACGGCTGGCTCTTACTTAAATGGTTATCCACTAGGACTCCAAGATCCCTTTCACAGTTACTACTACTGAGCAAGGTGCCACCTTGCATCTGTGCATTTCGTTTTTCTTGCCTAAATGTAGGACCTTACTTTTTTTAACCATTGAATTTCATTTTGTTACATAAGATCAGACACGGCTTTAGTTTCTGGCATGTTGACTTCATAGAAGCCAGGATGGCAGGATGCATGTCATGCCAATCCTTCCCTCTCCACCCAAGAACCAGAATGGTTGGTGGTCAAGGTCCTGACCTAAAAGAGCGAGTCCCAAGTTCAAGTCCTACTTAGGCATGGAAACTATCCAGATGAGTTTGCGTTGGTTACTCTCTTAGCCCAAGAGGTGAAATCGAAAAATATCTAGCAATCTTCATTGGTTCAGATTCCATAACATTCAACAAAGAGGGCTTCATCCTGCAATGGGTTGATTTGAGTTTATAATCTGAGAGGCAGAGAGGGAAGGAAAGAGAGGGAGGGGGGAGAGAGAAAGAGAGACAGAGGAAAGAAAGAAGGAAAGAGAGAAAGAGAAGGAAAGAGAAAGAGAAGGAAAGAGAGGGAGGGAAGGAAAGAGAGAAGGAAAGAAGGAGGGGGAAAGAGAAGAAAAGAGAGAAGGAAAGAAGGAAAGAGAGAAGGAAAGAGAAGGAGGGAATGAAAGAGAGCGAGAGAAGGAAAGAGAGAGAAAGAAAGAGAGGGAGGGAGGGAGAAGAAAAGAAAAAGAGAAGCAAAGAGAGGGAGGGAAGGAAAGAGAGAGAGAGGGAGGCAGGGAGAGAGGTTTCTCATTTCACCTATCGTTAAAAAAAGAGAGCTATTATTGGAAGACGTTTTATTCTATATAATCTTCATATTTTATTAGGCTTTTAAACTCCTCCATCCATAAACTGCTGCCTAGTAACAGCCATCGGTGGAGGATAGACTGCACTTTAGAAAGACTTAATTATTCATGTTCTGTGAAATTGTTTTCTCTGTTTAATGTGAGGTCATATTATATACGGCGAATCTTGCTGCATCATTCGTATTATGTCTCTGGAAGGCCTGTTGGATGAACTTTGCAAATCTCTAGGTTACTTTTCCTCTTCTTGGTCTCCTTTGTTGTCCTGTATTGCTTTCATTATTCTTCCAAGATCCCATTCAGTCTCCCTTTCAATATTCTAGCATGTAAAAAATAGGATTACTATCATCGTATTGAAGGTATTCCATTCTAATCTGTGCGCACGGATTAAAACACTTCTCTTTATGGTTGAAGAGACAACAGAAGACACAAAAGGTTGGACACCTCAAAACCCAGAGGAGGAACGCTCACAAAAACAGTAAGCAGACTTCAATCTGAAAAATAAAATAAAGATCATCTAGATTTATAGAACTTTTAGAAGCAGCAGTTCTGTAAAATGATTGAACTAGCCGCAGGTTATGGTATTAATTATACATACTGGCTTCAGAAACATTCTGAATTTTAGCTAGGTTACATGGAATTGAGTTTGTCTAACTTGGCACTCTGAAATAGGATTGGCTGCGAAAGGAAGAACTAAACTGATTAATTACGTTGGAAACTTATAAGAAATTGCCACTTATTTCAGAAAGGGTTTCTACGTTTTGCAACTGACGGTTTCATTTAATAGCTTCTTAGAAAGACACGGTGGCTAAGACGCTGAGCTTGTCGATTAGAAAGGTCGGCGGTTCGAATCCCTAGCGCTGCGTAACAGAGTGAGCTCCCGTGACTTGTCCCAGCTTCTGCCAATTTAGCAGTTCGAAAGCATGTAAAAATGCAAGTAGAAAAATAGGAACCACCTTTGGTGGGAAGGTAACAGCGTTCTGTGCGCCTTGGGCTTTTAGTCATGCCGGCCACAGGACCATGGAGACTTCTTTAGACAGCCTGGAAGAATGTTGTCCATATGGTTGCGATGCATCAGACATGACTTCACAACTAACAACAGCAAAAAGTTATTTTGTGCACGGGAGAAAAAAAGAGAGAGAGGTTCAAATGTATTTTATGCTTTTTAGAGCCCTGCCACTTCGAAAGGAAATGTCCACGAAAGGAAAGATGGTACCCACGTTTCCAGATTTTCAGAGGGACCATCTGGGGAAACAGCCTGAAAGAGCAAATGGGACTGGAAGCAAAATATGGCAAGACGTGGCGTATCTCACCATGGAAAACTCGGTAAGGAAGACACAGAAGCTCGGACACATTTATTATGAACTGCTAAAAAAAATAGACAAGTCCCACCATGGTCCCAAATGTGTTTTTTTTCCAAAAGTCTTTTGGACTTTCTTGGGGTTTTTCCGCCCTTTGAAGTAAACTGAAGCAGCTTCTCGGATGAGAAAGTCCGGTTGCCTTTTGGGGAAAAAAGCATTTTTGGGACGACCGTGACCTGAAGGATTTTTTATTATTTTTTATTTTTATATATAGTTGCAGGTATACATTCACATCGTTATTATTATTTATCTTTATCACTTTGACATAATTGTTTTTCCATATAAAAGGTTAAAATATACATTCTAGGTTGCTTTGCTTACCATCCCATACACTTAATTTGCATTATCCTCACTCTGTTTTTTCTTTTCTTTTCACCCTCCCTCCCTTCTCTACTTCCTTCCTTCCTCCTCTCCTTTCCCTTTCCTTCTTCCCTTGCCTCTCCCCTACTCCTCTCTTCCTCTTCCCTTCCCTACCCTCTCTCCTTCTCTTTCTCTCCCTTCCCTCCTTCCTCTCCTTCTCCCCTTTCCTCTCTCCTCCTCTCTTCCTTTCCTTTTCTATTGTTGTGGTTATATCTCTTTTCAGCTCTCAACTGGTGTATTTTTGGGATGGTATTCCCGCAACGGCCGGAGGAAGTAACTTTTACGACCTGTGAAATTGTTTTGTTGGGGAATGTGACTGGTGACAGGCCTTGAAGGGGGGGGGGGAACAGGATCAGAGGCAAGGCACGAACTGGGTGAAGTCAGAGCTGGCTTCACTTGGTTCGTGCCAACATGGCACTCCTAATAAACCATTGGATTTTTCTGGCTAACCAGCTTGGGACTCCTAATTTTATTTAGGCATTGGTTGGAACCCTGACAACAAGCTTGTAAACTTGTTCATTTACATAAGTGTCATAAAGAACGTTATTTACATTAATTATTTCCTTCTGAAACACGGATTTAATTGATGAAATACCTATCGACTTGAGATGAAGGCTTGCGAAAATTCAGCCTCTACTCCGTCGGTACTCCCTGTTAGAAAGAAAGTGGCTTTCTAACACTTGCTATTGGTCAGTAGCCAACCCAAATATTGTCTGTTCGGTAAGGATACAGTTGAGAGAAAAGCCATTCCTGGAACCGACAAAGGGCATTTTAATGTGCATTTTTCTTCCTCGACACCCCCCCCCCCCGACATCTTAGGATCTAGAAGAAGAGCTGGATAAAAAAGACCGGTTGATAAAGAAACTTCAGGATCAAATCAGAACTCTTAAAAAATCCATTGAGACAGGTAGGAATTTTTCACGTCTAACACTTTGTGTTTTAAAATTCAATTTTGTGACACCGGTCAAGTTTTTTCCCCCCTGGAAGTAACTATATTTTATAGAGACGCGGTGGCTCAGTGGCTAAGATGCTGAGCTTGTCGATCAAAAAGTTTGGCAGTTTGGCTGTTTGAATCCCTAGCGCCGCATAACGGAGTGAGCTCCCGTGACTTGTCCCAGCTTCTGCCAACCTAGCAGTTCGAAAGCACGTAAAAAATGCAAGTAGAAAAATAGGAACCACCTTTGGTGGGAAGGCAACAGCGTTCCGTGTGCCTTCGGCGTTGAGTCATGCCGGTCACATGACCATGGAGACGTCTTCGGACAGCACTGGCTCTTCGGCTTTGAAACAGAGATGAGCACCGCCCCCTAGAGTCAGGAACGGCTAGCACATATGTGCTAGAGGAACCGTTACCTTTAACTCTATTTTGATACTGAACAGGTAATGAAGAATCTCCATCTTCTGTGCTGAGGGAATACCTGGGGATGTTGCAGTACCGAAAGGAGGATGAGGCAAAAATCGCTCAAAAACTGATCCTTGGTACGTCCGTTACATTTTTGCATTTCCGTTGAAGTAAACCCAGGCCAAACCCAACCCAAGATGTGAATGTTTATTAAAGACTTTGGGCTGTGGTCGGTCCTTACATTTTTCCTCTTCCTTCTTGTGGTCTTCCTTTTAAAGGCATCTAATATTTGTGTAGTGGGGAGAGGTCTCCTATCTGTGTTTTTCCCCCCTGTAACTTCTCTATAAACTGTTCATTCTTCAAGCTTAGACCTTTGGAGGACACCAGAATCCTGAAATTCCTTATCCTTCTCTGATCTACCATTACTGTAAGTCATATCTGAAAAACAATCAAATTGTTACTGAGAGTTTCCTCCTTCCTTCCTTCCTTCCTTCCTTCCTTCCTTCCTTCCTTCCTTCCCTCCCTTCCTCCCTCCTTTCCTTCCTTCTGTCCTTCCTTCCTTGCTCTTTTACTCCTTCTTTCCTCCCTCCCTCCCATCCTTCCTTCCGTCCTTCTGTCCTTGCTCCTTCCCTCCCTCCTTCCATCCCTCCCTCCCTCCCTTCCTCCTTTCCTCCCTCCCTCCCTCCTTCCCTCCCTCCCTCCTTTCCTCCTTTCCTTCCTTCCTTACGTCCTTGCTCCTTCCCTCCCTCCCTCCTTCCCTTCTTCCCTTCCTCCTTTCCTCCCTCCCTTCCTCCTTCCCTCCCTCCCTCCTTCCCTTCTTCCCTTCCTCCTTTCCTCCCTCCCTCCTTCCCTTCCTTCTGTCCTTCCTTCCTTGCCCCTATCCTCCCTCCTTCCCTTCCTTCCTTGCTCCTTTCCTCTCTTCCTCCCTTCTTTCCTTCCTCCTTTCCTCCCTCCCTCCTTCCCTTCCTTCTGTCCTTCCTTCCTTGCCCCTATCCTCCTTCCTTTCCTCCGTCCCTCCCTTCATCCCTCGCTCCTTCCCTCCCTCCCTCTCTCCTTTCCTCCCTCTCTCCCTCCCTCCCTTCTCTGAACACTGTTCAGAAAGCATGGAGACCTTGCAAATCCACCCCTTTGGGCAATTTTAATCTAATGGTCAGGAGGCTTGTAGCTCAACAATATCTGGATAGGGGGCGGAGCACAGCTTTTCCAAATCTACCTCAAATAGCAAATGAAAAATAAAAATGAAACACTCTCCAGACCATCTGCTTGAAGGCAACCTTTCCCTGAAAAAGCTCTCAACCTCTTTTAGTGCCCATTGAATCCTGAATTTATTTATTTTTTTGTATTCCTGCAGATCTGAAACCCCGCGGAGTAGTCGTTAACATGATTCCTGGCCTGCCCGCTTACATCCTCTTCATGTGCATAAGGTATGCGGATTATTTGAATGACGACAGCATGCTGAAGTCGTTTATGAACATGGCCATCAATGGCATAAAGCAAGTCATTAAGGTAAGCATCACTTGAGCTGAGCAATCGCTTTGGTTTTCGAAGGGTTGGGGAGGCAATTCTGTGGGACTGTTTACCAAATAGAAACCTCCAGCACATTTGGTCTAGTACAGGGGTGTCCAAACTTGGGAACTTTAAGACTTGTGGACTTCAACTCCCAGAATTCCCCAGCCAGCATGGCTGGCTGGGGAATTCTAGGAGTTGAAGTCCACAAGTCTTAAAGTTCCCAAGTTTGGACACCCCTGGTCTAGTAGGAAGAACACAAAGGTGTGCATAGCTACAGTGACAGCTGGAGTCTCAGATTGTATAAGCGGTCCTTAAGGTACAATTACAATTGAGCCCAACATTCCCATTGCTAAGCGAGACACTTGTTGAGTGAGCTTTGCCTCATTTTACAACCATCCTTGCCACAGTTGCTAAGTGGATCGCTGCAGTTGTTAAGTTACTAACACAGTTGTTAAGTGAAATATTACTGACCGAACCATATTATAAAGGGACGCGGTGGCTTAGTGGCTAAGATGCTGAGCTTGTCGATCAGAAAGGTCGGCAGTTCGGCGGTTCGAATCCCTAGCGCCGCATAACCGAGTGAGCTCCCGTTACCTGTCCCAGCTTCTGCCAACCTAGCAGTTCGAAAGCACGTAAAAAATGCGAGTAGAAAAATAGGGACCACCTTTGGTGGGAAGGTAACAGCGTTCCGTGCACCTTTGATGTTGAGTCATGCCAGCCATCTGACCACGGAGACGTCTTCGGACAGCGCTGGCTCTTTGGCTTTGAAACAGAGATGAGCACCGCCCCCTAGAGTTGGGAACGACTAGCACATATGTGCAAGGGGAACATTTACCTTTACCTTTTAGTCTTAACTTTCAATCAGAATTGGGACCAGGATTTCTGTTGATAAGCAAGTTGGTTGTTAAGTGAGTTGCACCCATGTTGTTGTTTTTTAATTTGTGCATATAAAAATATAAAATTAAAGCAAAGTGTGCCATCATTTAGGAACATGCCGAAGACTTTGAGATGTTATCCTTCTGGCTTTCCAATACCTGCCATTTTCTTAACTGTTTGAAGCAGTATAGTGGGGAAGAGGTAAGATGATCTCCATCCTAGGCTTGTCTTTATGAACAGTTTAATACACCGTCCTGGTATTTTGTTGGTCTGCTGAAAAGAACCACTTCTTTAAATTAGATTGTTGTTCTCACATTAGATTGTATTCAATGGCACTTTGCTAGCCATGCACCCAAGGTTTTCAAGCTGGCATTTCATTAATGTCTGTCTCTGCCATGGGTGATATTTCCTGCCAGTTTATGAGCTGAGAAAAAGGGGTACGACAACTTGTTCTTACAGGCTGAAGTGTCACCTCCGAGCTGTCAGGGTTCCAACAGATGCCCTAATTAAACCATGAGTGTCGAGCCAAGCTTCAAAAGAAATCCAGTTATTTATTAGGAGCAACATGTCCGCACGTACCCAAGTGAAGCCAACTCTGACCCCATGTAATTTACGGCCCAACTATGACCCTGTTTCCACCCTCCCCCCAGGGTGTGTCATAAATCACATTCTCCAACATAACCCTGGAACGCCTGGAGCAATTTCACTGACACTTGGTACACAGATGACTTCCTCTCCGGAAATAGGGGGGTAAAACTCTCCTAAGACCCCTCGGGCTGTGTGTTCTGTTAAGATACAGCCTGTTGTGCCTTAAAATGGCTTCTAATATACTGCCGTAAAATGGCTTTTACTGTACAGCTCAGTGGAGTTGCCATGGCAACTGCTTCACAAGAGGGCTCCCTCTGGTAAGGGGGAAGATCCAACATTAGAAATCACGTTTGGTCCTCACATTTCCCTCCTATAAATAAATAAATACCCGGGCAACGCCGGATTATCGGCTAGTTTTCAATAAAATTAAATAGAATGACTGACTTTGTAATTTGTTTATATTATATTATATGTACTAGAGAAAAAATATGCACAAGGATACTGTTGGCTAAGCTACATAAAAAGCTCTGCTCTAGCTCTGATAAATGTACAATTTGTTTGTGATCTTAATCGCCATATGTTGAAAATGCTGCAATTGACTTTCCAGGAATTCATGAAGCACAACACACCGCAACAAAATAAGAACAATCTGATCCACTTTGATCTGTCCGAATACAGGCAGGTCCTTAGTGATCTGGCCATTCGTATATATCATCAGTTTATCAGTGTAATGGAGACCAGTATTCAGCCAATGATAGGTAAGGGGTTAGATCAACATTCTTCCTTCCTTCCTTCCTTCCTTCCTTCCTTCCTTCCTTCCTTCCTTCCTTCCTTCCTTCTTCCTTCTTCCTTCCTTCCTTCCTTCCTTCCTCCTTCCCTCCTTCCTTCCTTCCTTCCTCCTTCCCTTCCTCCTTCCCCCTTTATCCATTTTCCTTCCTTCCCTCTCGCCTTCCTTCCTTCCCCTTTTATCCATTTTCCTTCCTTCCTACCTTCCCTCCATCCCTCCTTCCCTCTTTATCCATTTTCCTTCCTTCCCTCCCTCTTTCCTTCCTTCCCCTTTTATCCATTTTCCTTCCTTCCTACCTTCCCTCCATCCCCTCTTTATCCATTTTCCTTCCTTCCCTCCCTCTTTCCTTCCTCCTTTATCCATTTTCCTTCCTTCCCTCCCTCCCTCCTTCTTTCCCTCTTCATCCATTTTCCTTCCTTCCTTCCCTCCCTCCCTCCCTTCTTTCCTAACTTCAGTTCACCACCTTCTGTGATTGACTGGGCTGAGTAACTGGCCCAAAGTCACCCAGTCAACCTCCGTAGTTGAGGAAGTCCTCCACTCTAACCACTGCACCACACTGTCTGATGAACTGACTACAGAGGTTCATAGATCTTAACAGCTCTACCGAGCCAAAATCAACAACAATAGATTCTTTTGGGGTTTTTATTTTTATTTTTTGTTCTCTATATACATTTATAGGTTATTCACATAGTTATTATTCTTTTTTACATTCGTCATTCTTATACATTTGTCATTCCATTTAGAGGGCTATAATATACCATTTGGGTTGCTTTGTTTATCATCCCTCACCTGTTTTGAGGCCACCTTCTTTTCTCTTTCTTTTCTCCCTCCCTCCCTCCTCTACTTTCTTCCTTCCTCTCTCCTTTCACTTCCTTCTTCCCTTACCTCTCCCCTCTTCCCCTTCCTGCCCTCTCTCATCCTTCCATCTTCCTCTCCACACCTCTATCTTCCTTCCTTCCTCTTTCTCTTCTCTCCTCCTCTCTTCCTTTCTTCTTCTATTGTTGTAGGTGTCTCTTCCAGCTCTTAATTTTTATTTTCTTGGGGTGGTATTTCAACAGATTCGGATAGGGATTTATTTTGTTCTCAAAAGCAAGTTTCCCCTTCCAGAACAGTCTAGAAGCACTTAGAAAATGCATAGTTTGGTCATTAAACTGAAAGTCACCTCTGCAAATTTGAATTTGGCCACCCTGCTTTGAATAATTGATTCACTGATCAAAAGATTGCAATATGCTGCTAGGGCAAATGGAGACGCTGTCCATTTCAACAACAAAAAATAAAAAATAAACTGCCTGGCTTTTATCTCCATTTTTAGCATCCATGAATGACAGGATGCTAAAAACCAGTTCCCGAGGAAGCATCCTTCTCTTTTTTTTCCCTGGCGTAAACAGAATAAAGAGGAGGATATTTAAAGCACCGGTAGCAGATTTCAACCCCCCATTTCTTTTCCTTAGCTAAATGAAATCCTGATTATTTTACTTTTCTTTTTGCTTGCTCGCTTCCTGTTTTATCTTTCGACAGTGCCAGGAATGCTGGAGTATGAAAGCCTTCAGGGGATTTCAGGCTTAAAACCAACCGGATTTCGCAAGCGTTCTTCTAGCATTGATGACACAGATGCATACACGATGACCTCCATCTTGCAACAGCTCAGCTATTTTTACACAACCATGTGTCAGAATGGCTTAGACCCGGAGCTTTTGAAGCAGGCCGTGAGGCAGCTCTTCTTTCTGATCGGAGCAGTTACTCTGAACAGTCTCTTTCTCCGGAAAGATATGTGCTCTTGCAGAAAGGGGATGCAAATAAGGTAAACCTGCGTTTTGAAATGATGATGATGATGATGATGATGATGATGATGATGATAATAATAATAACAATCACAATCACAATCATAATCATAATAATATTTAAAAGAAAGTCAAGAACATCTATTAATCGAAGTAAAGAACAAAAATCTACTGAAGGCCCAACAGACGAAACAAGAATACAGAAAAGATGTGATAAAATAAAAAATGGAGAGTTGGCAGAACAAAGCATTGCATGGTCAATTTCTGGAAAAAATAAAAGATAAAGGGGACAGTGAAAAAACTTGGTTATGGTTAACAACAGGTACATTAAAGAAAGAAACAGAGTCACTAATCCTGGCTGCGCAAGAACAAGCTATCCGAACAAATGCCATTAAGGCCAAAATCGAAAAATCCTCTGATGATGCCAAATGCAGACTCTGCAAAGAAGTTGATGAAACTGTTGACCACATACTCAGCTGCTGTAAAAAAATCACGCAGACTGATTATAAATTGTGGCACAATTCAGTAGCACAAATGATCCACTGGAATTTGTGCAAAAATTATAATATTAAAACAACAACAAACTGGTGGGAACATAAGCCTGAAAAAGTCACCGAAAATCAGATGGTCAAGATCCTGTGGGATTTTCGTATACAAGCAGACAAAATACTGGCGCATAACACACCAGACATCACACTGGTTGAGAAAAATAAGGTTACAATCATAGACATCGCAATACCAGGTGATAGCAGAGTTGAGGAGAAGGAACATGAAAAAATCGCGAAATATCAGGACTTAAAAATTGAAATCCAACGATTATGGCACAAACCAGCAGTGGTAATTCCAGTGGTAATCGGCACACTGGGTGCTATTCCAAAAGCACTGGAATTACATTTAAAACAGTTAAAACTTGACAAAATCACCATCAGTCAAATGCAAAAAGCTGCACTGCTTGGATCCACACGTGTATTACGAAAATACGTTACGACGTCCTAGGCCCCTGGGTGGGGCCCCACTAGTAATCAATGCCAAATCTGGCGAATCAACTGGCCGCTGTGATACAATTGTATGATAATAATAATAATAATAATAATAATAATAATAATAATAATAATAATAATAATAATAATAATAATAATAATAATAATACCACCTCTCCATGGAACCGATCCCCGGTGCCCAAAAGATTGGGGGGTGGGTGGGAGGGAGGGCCCTGTTTTAAATTTAAAAGGGTGTTTTAAAGAAAAGGGCCGTTTTCTGCTTTCATCGTCTCAGGTGCAACATCAGCTACCTGGAAGAATGGCTGAAGGAGAAGAACTTGCACAGCAGCTCTTCCAAGGAGACGTTGGAGCCCCTTTCGCAAGCCGCCTGGCTGCTTCAGGTCAAAAAGATCACAGAGGAAGATGCCAAAGAGATCTCGGAGCACTGCAAGACCCTCTCGGCTCTGCAGGTATTGGATTAGTAAAAGGAGAATATTTGTTGCTTGGGGTTGAAACGAAGAGGTCCTTGGTGCTCTCTGAGCTTGGTTGTTTCCCGGCAGACATTTCGTTACCCTACTAGGTAGCATCATCAGGGCTAGAAGGAGGTGGGATTTGTGGAGTGGAGGAAGAGGAGGATTGTGGGGTCCCTGGTGCTCTCTGAGCTTGGTTGTTTTCTTGCAAACGTTTCATTGCCCAACTAGGTAACATCATCAGTGCTAGAAGGACATCTTGTCAGGTCAAACAGAAAGCAAACGCCCCACCCTTCTGGCACTCTTCTAAATGACCTTAAGTGCAGTTGTATTTACTATAAATATCCTATTTTAGGAGGGGCTGTATCATATATTAGTGTTGTTTTATATTTTTGATAGTCAAATCCATGAAGATTCTATTCTATTCTGTTTATTATTATTCTATTATTACTCTCCTACTCCTACTCCTACACTACTCTAGAGCAGTTTTATTTCCTGTTCAGACTGCATTTTGCAGATAATAATTTCTTTTAATTCTCCCCACAGATAGTAAAAATCCTCAATTCCTACACTCCTATTGATGATTTTGAGAAAAGGATCGCTCCATCCTTTGTCCGTAAAGTACAGGTATGATTTTAACTGCAATACAATACATTTCCCCTTGTATTTTTGGACTTTTAAGTTTTTAAATGCCAGACCTCTTGAGACCTGTTTGAAAAGTAGCATGTAAATGAAGGAAATAGATTTTTTTAAAAGTTAAAGCCTGCCCTAATATAATAAATGACTTTCTATAGGAGACTCAGTGGTGGGATTCAAATTTTTTTACTGCCGGTTCTGTGGGCATGGCTTTGTGGGCATGGCTTGGCTTTGTGGGCGTGGATTTGTGAGTGTGGCAGGGGAAGGATACTACCAAATCTCCATTCCCTCCCTATTCCAGGGGAAGGATACTGCAAAATCCCCATTCCCTCCCCACCTCAGGGGAAGGATACTGGAAAATCTCCATTCCCTCCCCACTCCAGGGGAAGGATACTGCAAAATCTCCATTCCCTCCCACTCCAGGGGAAGGATACTGCAAAATCCCCATTCCCTCCCCACTCCAGGAGAAGGATACTGTAAAATCCCCATTCCCTCCCCACCCCACTAACCTGCTTTCCAGCTCCATTCTGTGCAGGGCAACAAAAGAAGATCCAGCAATCAGCTGGGAGGCAGCAATAGATGGAGATGGGGCCAGTCTGAGGTGGTATTTGCCCGTTCTCCAAACTACTCAAAGTTTCTGCTACCAGATCGCCAGAACCAGTCGGAATCGTCGGAATCCACCTCTGATGAGAATGTACCCATATATAACTGCTTGAACCCGAGTATGCATCAACGCAATTGTTAACTTTCTCTTTATTCTAATTTCAGGGAATGCTGAATAATAGACAGAATTCCACTCAACTGATGCTTGATACCAAATACCTCTTTCAAGTCACATTTCCCTTTACACCTTCACTACATCCGCTGGAAATGATAGAAATCCCCAGCAGTTTCAAACTTGGCTTCCTAACTAGAATATAGTTACAAGAGCATAGAGCATTATCAATTCACTCTTTCCCAAAGAGCAAATGCAGACTGTTCAGTGATGCTTCCATATCAGCGTAAATCTTCTGACGAGGAGGCCTAGTTTGCAGCACTGATGATGTTACCTAATTCGGTAATGAAACGTCTGCAAGAAAACTAATTGAGCTCACTGTAAAGCTTTTTAAAATGGACATTAAGTCTGGGGGAGCAACATGGACTTCAGAATGTAAGAAATGGAATACTGCATATTTTGTTATCCTGCCTCTAGGCAGGCATTTCTTAAAACTTAGCAACTTTAAGGTGCATGGACTTCAACTCCCAGAATTCTGACTGGCTTGGGGAATTCTGGGAGTTGAAATCCACACTTCTCAAAGTTGTGAAACACTGCTGTAGATTCTTCCATATTGTATCAAGACATACCTAAATTTTAATTTATAATTGTATAAATTAAATTGAGAAATACATTTATAATGAAGGACTTTTTCTATAATGAAGGATTAAGGAAGAGCTTATTTTAACCTATGGCATTTGAAGGGCAGCTTATAGAATTGCACTGTTGTAAATATACAGACTAAGACAGGAGTTTTGTTAGATCTTTCGTGTGCGCGTGGCATGTGTATAATGATAGACGGTGCCAGAGATGAAATGACAATATTCCACTAGATAGTGATTGCTACACCGATAAGCTAACTTCCTACTTAGCTTTTTCTAAGTCAGCCAAAACTGGCTAAATGTGTATCTGTTACAACTTTCATCATTCAAAAATAAAATAAAAAAAATTAATCCTTTGTATATGACAATGGGGGAAGCCATTTATATGCACAGTGATAGAAAGATAAAACATTTCCCACCACTCAAGCGTGGAATTTGAAATTAATGGAATTGATAGAGACGGCAAACGTGATTATTTTGATAAAAGAGAAAAGTATAATCAGTTTTCTACAGTGGTATCTCGGTACTTCTCCTTAATTGGTTCCGGGTGGTGTGTGATGCGTACCAAACAATGTTTTCCCATAAGGGATAATATCACAAGTCGCAAGGCAGCTGACCCTGACAAGTTCTAGCTTATGCGTTGAGTACCGGAACAAAATGTTCACATCAAAATGAGTTGAGTACTGAATTTGATGAGTTTTACTGTACTCGGAGACCATTTATGGGCTTCTTGCTTGAGGAAAATGAAAATGAAGGATTAATTTTAGGGTTCGATTGTTTGTTATGATTATAGAAATATTGTGAATTGTTATTCTTGCTAGTCATGAATACTTATATACGGTACATGTGTATTGTATATTTTTTATGCTCACGTTTAAACTTAAGAGTAAGTGGTGTTTATGATATATATCTCCAAGGCTATTTGATTGTTTGATTTGTATACTTTTATACAATGTGTCATTGTTTTAACTTAAGAGTAAGAAGTTACTTTATATTTGTATCTCTGCTGAAGAAACTCCAAAGCCAATCCCTTTTTTCTTGTCACTTTTAAATTTCCGCCCCTTTTTGATCTCCTCCCCCCTAATGTTTCCTTTTCTGTTATTTTGAAATTCATCTCTTTTTTTTGAAATTCAAAGACGAAAAAACAACATAGGGAAGGTTTCCACTCTTAGCCTCCTCTTTGTCAGGGTTCTAAATAGCATCCAAAAGTAAAACAGAGTCCAAGGCAAAGTATTACTCAAAGTTCCAATTTATTAAGAGAGCACATCTGGGAAAACCCAAATCTGAAAGCTTCCCGGTTTTCCCCACTTAGTTGAAAGTTGAAAGATCTTGCCCCCCCACACCCACAAGCCCATCACATGGTCCAATCTCCCACTGCCATGCTGGCAGTTCCACCCATCCAGTTCGAGTCAGGTGCAGAGGTGCAAAGACAAAGGATGACCTTGGCTTTCTAGAAAGAATTTTGTTATGGCTACGTATCATCTAACTCCGTACAATCCCCTCCTCCATTTTCCCCACAATAGAAAATGCGTAGTAGAATAACAGAAAGTGTGGCAGGCCAAAGATCCAAAAGAAAAGATGACCCTCTTCACACCTAAGTTACAAACCTTTCTGCATTGAACTGATGATGTTTTCACTCCAGGTGAAACACACACCTTAATTCAAGCGGTCCCAATTTCTCTCTTGCGTTGTCAGAAGTTTTCTTTAAATCTTTTATTTCGGGGAAAGGTGCATAAATCATATAGATCTCCAGAGATTTGCATGGGAACAGCCTCTTTCTGAGTTACAAATCACATTCACCCATGTTGGCTAGATTAGGAATGGAGTCCCAAAGGTGCTTTTTTTTCAAAGATACAACTGGACTTTCTGGAGGTTATTTTTGAAGACGTTTCGCTTCTCATCCAAGAAGCTTCTTCATCTCTGACTGGATGGTGGGGAATGGAAGGATTCATATTCCTTGCATGTAGCTGAAGTCAAAACTGAAGAAGCTTCTTGGATGAGAAGCAAAACGCCTTCAAAGAAAAACAAGAAAGTCCAGTTGCCTCTTGAGAAAAGCATCTTTGGGACAACCAGGAATCTGGATGATGGAGAATCTCCATAGTCAATTAGAAACTTCCCACATGGCCATTGCTGAGGGATGTTGGGCAGGGCACGGTGCAAAATTTGAGGCCAAAGAAAGGAACATATTCCAGTCTCACTGAATGATCCATTTCCTAGAATTTTAGTTAACTGTTTCAACCAATTGCAAGTCTCTGGAACTTCAAGCAGCATTATAAGGTCCTTCTATAGGATGCAGGGCTGCTAAATCCCTCTAAGAAGATTAAATCAGCCTTAAATTCTTCCTTCTGCATTTTAAATAGCCCACTGATTAGCTTGTTGCTTTCCTAACACTTCAAGGAATCGCTGTGGGTGAGAAAAGGTAAGAAATACTGTTTTGGATTACAAGATTAAATTATCTATAGAATAATGCTGAAGTCGTTTCCCCCCCAATAAAGTCTGGTTTGTTTTCAGTTAGGTTTGGTACCTTACTTGTCCAGACAAACCTTCTGAAAATGGCTTAAAATAAAATAAAAACTTTCCAGTTGCAATATATGCAATGTGAAGGTTGGACCACAAGAAAGGCCAAAGAATGGAGGCCTTTGAACTCTGGTGCTGGAGAAGACTCTTGGGCTGCAAGGCAATCAAACCAGTCAGTCCTAGAGGAGATCAACCCTGACTGCTCTTTAGAAGTCCAGATCCTGAAGAAGAAACTCAAATACTTTGGCCACCTAATGAGAAGGAAAGACTTACTGGAGAAGAGCCTAACGCTGGGAACGGTGGAGGGCAAAAGAAGAAGAAGAAGGGGACGGCAGAGAAGGAGGTGGGTGGATGGAGTCACCGAAGCAATTGGCGTGAGCTTAAATGGACTCCGGGGGATGGTAGAGGACAGGAAGGCCTGGAGGAATGTTGCCCATGGGGTCACGATGGGCCAGACACAACTTCGCAGCTAACAACAACAAAAACGTTACCTGCAAGGATTTTGAAAGGGTCGCTAGAACAACAAATGAACCTGAATACCTACAAAATAAAACCAATGTTTTCCTAAGACTTGTTTCACTCACTATTTATTTGTACCTGGTCAATTGTGTAGTTAAATTTGTGTTCTGTTTATTTTTTAAAGAAAGTTTTATTTTCAGTTGTTCCACTGTACCCCACCTAGAGACCCATTCGTGAGACGGACAACTATATACATCTGACCAATAAAATAAAAAAAATAGTTCCTTTCCCCTACAATATTATTTTTTAGTCTTTCTTGGGCATCAGCAGATAGCTGCGGTCCACGTTTTGTGTGTGAACAGAACAAAGCGATAAAGTGAGTGGGGGAAAAATGTGCAAAGAAAGAAACAGAGGGGGGAAAAAGGAAAGAGAAATAAAGGAAAAGCTATAGAGAGGCTGCTTCCAACATTCACAGCAATTATAAGTGCAATCTCCCAAATGCTAGAAATGTAATCAGACCCCAGGCACTTACTATCATATGTGGTGGACTTGTTTGAAAGCGAGAAAATACACACAGAGTTGGAAAAGATGATTAAACAATGTATAGACCTGAAACCAGAAATATTTCTGTTGGGTACAATGCCGAAGGATTATGACAAAACTAGACATATCTGAGAAGAATCTGAGGAGAAACTTCCTGACAGTTAGAGCAATTAATCAGTGGAACAGAAGTTGCCTCCAGAAGTTGTGAATGCCCCAACACTGGAAGTCTTTAAGAAGATCTTGGATAGCCATTTGTCTGAAACGGTAATAGGGTTTCCTGCCTAGGCAGGGGGTTGGACTAGAAGACCTCCAAGGTCCCTTCCAACTCTGCTATAGTATTGTATTGTATAGTTTTGCACGTATTGATAGCAGCAAGGGTTGTATTTGCAAAATATTAGAAAAACGAGAACACCCCATCAGATGAGGATGCAATTCGGAAAATGTGAGATTGTGCCGAGATGGATGTTAAAAATAAAACATAAAGAAGACACAAAATATTATTTGATGTGGAATAGATTTTATGAGTGGTTAGAGACAAGAGGTAGAAATTAGACGAAGAAAGATTACTGCTATGCATGAATTCAAGATAAAGATGATTCCTAATTATATGACAATATAATCAACAGAAGTATAAATAAGCCAAGATAAAGATAAATTTAGCTAAAACCACCCTGTTACATTATTTCTATTGTTACCAGTATATGTACCAGTATATCACGGAAGTGAGTACACTCCTTACAGTTTGTAAATCTGTATTTGTTGCCAGCAGTTTAGACAATAATGAAGGGACAGCACATTTACACTGTTACACAAGCTGCATACTCACTACTTTACGTTGTAGCCAAGTGTCATTTTTTCAGTGTTGTCCCATGAAAAGACATCCTTCAATATTTACAAAATGTGAGGGGGTGTACTCACTTCTGTGATATACATATATTTTCTTTATTTTTCTCTTGTAAATGATATACCCGGACAATGCACTGTATTCAAAATGTTTATGAATTTTTTAAAAAAAAAGTACATTTAGATTTTACTTCTCTGAGGTAAATGACGAAATAATTTCCTTCGTACCGTATTCTAGCCTTTTCTAATCATCAAATCCCTCAATTGTTTTATTTTCTTTTTGAAGCAAAAAGGCTATAAGAGATTTTCAATCCCTAATAAATGCATTATTGTCTCTAATCAACCAACTTCCTGTTTATCGGTTATGCGTTATTTATTTATTTTTAAGTCAGGGAGAAAGCCATTTCTGTCACTTCCGCTCTTCTCTCTCTCAGCTACCTGCAAAGATGTGTGATCAAACCTTCGCGGTCAATATTTTTGGGCCGTGCGACATTTGTAATAAAGAGAAGGTTCTGCAACAAATATATTGCAAGTCGGAGAAACGAAGCTGTTGTGCACTCTGCGTGAAACAGGTAAAGGGCCTGCAATGATTGGAAGGCTGTTTGGGTGGGGAATCTACTGGATCTAGTGGGGTGTCCCTTGTAGCTGGGGGCACCCCATCTTCACTCTCCTGCCGTCACCCTGCTAGCGGAGTGAGTTGAAACGAGGGCAGAGTTGTAGTGTAGGGAGTTGTAGTCCTGGGGTGCACCTGGGGTGCCTCTTTAAGAACTTGTGAGTGATCAGTGGCTAAGACGCTGAGCTTGTCGATCAGAAAGGTCGGCAGTTCGGCAGTTCGAATCCCTAGTGACGCGTAACGGAGTGAGCTCCCGTGACTTGTCCCAGCTTCTGCCAACTTAGCAGTTCGAAAGCACATAAAAAATGCAAGTAGAAAAATAGGAACCACCTTTGGTGGGAAGGTAACAGTGTTCTGTGCGCCTTTGGCATTGAGTCATGCCGGCCACATGACCACGGAGACGTCTTCGGACAGCGCTGGCTCTTCGGCTTTGAAACGGAGATGAGCAACGCCTTCTAGAGTCGGGAATGACTAGCACATATGTGCAAGGGGAATCTTTACCTTTTTACCTATTTACTTCCAGTTTTCTGCAAAGCAACTGAGAGTTACCAAGGGTTCATTTAATGAAAAGAAGGACTAGGGGAGACATAATAGCAGCGTTCCAATATCTCAGGGGTTGCCACAAAGAAGAGGGAGTCAAACTATTCTCCAAGGCACCTGAGGGCAGGACAAGAAGCAATGGGTGGAAACTAATCAAGGAGAGAAGCAACTTAGAACAAGGAGGAATTTCCTGACAGTGAGAACAATTAATCAGTGGAACTTCTTCCCTCCAGAAGTTGTGAATGCTCCAACGCTGGAGGTTTTTAAGAAGAGATTGGATAACCATTTGTCTGAAATGGTGTAGGGTTTCCTGCCTAAGCAGGGGGTTGGACTAGAAGACCTCCAAGGTCCCTTCCAACTCTGTTGTTCTATTTAACAGCTGAGACATTTGTTGAGCTACCGCTGAAAAAAACAACCCCAAATATATATATCGCAAAATAGGGTCGGCCACACCGCCCCCCGCCCCCGATTTAGACCATCTGCGCGGGGTTTCCAACCACCCCACCTCCATCCACTGCTGGATGCCGCCGCGCCGCGCGCTCCCGCGAAGGCTACCCCAGCTGGGCGAGGCGGGGGCGGAGGCTCCTCCTTCCACCCCTCCTTCTCTCCTTCCTTCCTTCCTTCCTCCCCCCCCTCTCCCTCCTCCCCCCGTCCCCATCCCTGGCTGCCTGGCTCACTTGCGCGCTCTTCCCTCTTCCCCTTCTGGCCAAGATGGCAACCGAGGGGCTGCAGGAGAAGGAGACCCTGGCCGTGCTGAAGACGGAGGCGGAGAGCCTGAAGGGCAAGCTGGAAGAGGAGCGGGCCAAGCTGCACGATGTGGAGCGTGAGTCGGGGCCGGGCTGCCCCTCGGGCACCGCCGGAGGGAGGGAGGGAGAGAGGGTGGCAGCCGGGCGCCGCTCCTGTCAGGCTCTTGCCACCCCGGGCGGAGGGCTGGGCAGCAGTGGGGGAAAGGGGTCCCTCCGTGGCAGCCCTGGGCAGGGAAGGGGCGCCGCCCCGGGCGATGCAACCCTCCCTCTCCAGGGGCGGCTGGCCGGCTGGCCGGCGTAAACAACGGGCACGGTGGGGTGGAGGCGCCGGAGAGATGCCCGGCCAGTCCAAAGCAGCGGCAGGCCAAGGGGCATTGGGGAGGGGGCGTCCCTTGGCTCAGGAGGGGGGAGGCAGAGGAGAACCCCCCCCTCCTCCTCTCCTGCCTGCTTTTTTTTCTTTTTTGCACCCCGCCTCCTTGCCAGCCAAATGGGCTCTGATGCCCTAGAAGCATTCCAGCTGTCCCCATTTGCAACCTGGCGCCCGCCAGAAGGGGCCTGGACTTTCACCCGGCCAGGAACCTTGGGCAGTCAGGAAGGGTTGCTGGGGAGTAACTGGGTTTGGATGAGGTTGGGCTGCAAGCTGCTGTTTCTTGAGGGGAGGGGGTGGCCTTAGAATCAATGCCCCGGGCATACCCTGGATTGGGGAGTTTGCAATCTGGTTGGTTGTCTGCCCTAAAGAGACTCGGATCTGCTGGTGCCCAGCAAAAAAAAAAAAAAAACCCTTTGGACTTGGTTGGCATTAACAGTTGTCATGAATAGGCTTGCATAATTTGAGGGTGGGCGGGCGGGAATCATAACCTGTTTGAATGATAATGTCCTAAAAATAGAGGCGGTCCAACCGCAGTGATTTTGGACAGCAGAATAACTACGACACTTAGAAGGGGCCTTGGAGGTCTTCTAGTCCAACCCCCTGCTCAGGCTGGGAACCCTCAAGCTTTGCTTCCCCATGCCCCCCCCCCCTTTAAATACATTTTGCGGCCACAGACCACCAAGACGTAACTCGGGATTTAAAGCACTAGGCAGGATCAAGCCTGTGATGACTTCACGACACGTCCCCCGCCCCCCCAAGGACCACAGATTGAGACTCACAAATGCCCTATGCCGAGGATGGCGAACTTTTTTGGCATTGAGTGCCAAAACCAGAATACAGTGCATGCGTGCGTGCATAAGTCCCAGAGTGTCAGAAACTTGAAGATCAGCTGGCCAGCACACACATGCCTGATTTTTGACCATTTTGGGGGGCGTTTTCAGGCTGTTTGGGGGCTGAAAAACGGGCCTGAAAATGCCCCCCAAAATGCCCTGAAAACAGCCCAAAACCCCTGTTTTGTGTCTCAATGTCTGCATGGGCTTCCATTTTACCGCCACCCCAGTCTAGTGAGAGGCGCTAGGTTGAGCAGAGCGGACTTCCTTACCCATCTGCCTTGACTCATCCCCTCCAGATGTGTCAGCACCAACTCTCCAATCCTTAGCCAGCTGTGCCTGAGAGTTCACCAGCGTATCTGGAGGGCTCGGACCTGCAAAAGGTCGACAACTCGCCCCGCAGGGTTGTTGTGGTGAAGAAAATAGGAGGGAGGAGTATTGTACGTGTTCCTCAGCTTGAATTATTTATAACAAAGGCAGGATTTTTTAAAAAATAAATAAATCTAAAAACAATTCCCAGAACTCCCCAGCTAGCATATTGACTTTAGTTCCTAGCATTCCCCAGCCATCACTGGGAATTCTGGAAGTTGAAATCCATGCTTTTCAAAATTGTCAAGTTTGAAAACATGGAGGCATACTGTTGCATTGTTAGACGTTTGTTTATTACAGAAAAACTCTTTGGCCATCAGGGAGTCTGAATCTAAAGCGACATTACTTTTCTCAGCCAATGCATTTTATTTTTCTCTTTTAAAAGCTTGACTTCCTTGGGCGATTAAAGAATTTGGATCCATGGAGCACTTTTGAGGACTCGTATCAAGTGCCAAAAGGAAAAAAGAAAAGGCTTAAAAGAAGTTTATTCCTGTCCCCTTTGTTGCATTTGATTTTCTTTCACTTTTCTTTCCCGGTGAAATAAATGCTTTTTCACTAATGGTTTTTTTTTAATCTTCCAAGGAACTCTGACATTTTTAAAGGTCTTTGGCCTTGAATAATGGGGACAAAACCCAATGAGTCCTTCAAGAGCTGGTGAACCTGTTTCCCAGATTGTGTTCTGGCAGCAGATTCGGACAGTGAGGAGGTTGGGGAGGAACATGGGCCAGTCCTGGAGTCTGGGGAAGGCTCTGATGAGGGCTCTGTGTCGGAGGCAGAGGGGGGGGGGGCAGAGCCGTATGCCAGTTATCAGTTGCCTTTGGAATCAGTGAGGCCGAAGAACAGCTGGCACCTGTTCCCAGTGTGCGCATGCGCAGAGTTGCCAGACGAAGGGAGCAGCTAAAGAACAGGGGTCGACTTGGGAGTAAGGCCACAGGTGGATGATGAATGGCCCCTCCCAGAGGAAATAAAAGAGGAGCGAAAGGGGAGTGGAGTTTGCAGGAGGCAATTAGTTCGCTTAATTGGTTCGTGACTCTCTGAGACTCCTCGCCAAGTTTTGCAGATATCGGCCTGGCAGCTCTCCAAGCCAGATAAGGTCTGTGACTGTAAATCCTCCCTTGAAAGACTTTGCTGGATGTGAATGAGCAGAATTCACAGTAAATGAATAAAAGGTTTTTTTTGTCGGGACCAGGACTTTACTTCATGCTCTTGGGAAGCCTCGGTCAGAGTGAAAAATAATTGTGAGAAGATAAGTGGATGTTTTAAAAATTCCGGACTTGTTCACCAGTACTTGGCCTTCTAGCAGATGGGACTTAGCTTTTCCTGCCTGCAGGAAGATCTGCTTCTGTTATTCCAAAAATATAACGAGAAAGCGTCTTCGGGATGCTGGCGGTTCCTTTCTGAGCGGCCAATCCATCACCGTGAGGATTAAAGAGGCAGAAATGGGTTGCTTGAATGGTAGCCAAATAAGCCATAAGGCACCACTCGTCACTACTGAGTTCAGAAGTCCTGCCAAAAGAATAACCCTGCCAGCGAAGACAGAGACCAGTAGTGGGAGTTCAGAGTCTGTTTGGCCCTTAAGCCCTCCTATTTGTGCAAAAGAGGAATCTGTCCTGGAAGTTGTCAAGGATGCGTTGGGAGCTCAAAACAAGCCTGCTTACAAAAACACTTCTGAATTCAGCTTTTTTTTGGCTGGCCTTCTCTTTGGAAGCGTTTTGGAAGGCAGAGTGAAATGTTCCGATCGGCTTTTGAAACTGACTGTCGTCGTTTGTGTGAATGGCCGTTGCTGCCTTAACTGCTGTTTTAAGATTCGTTGTGGTTTTAATGGGCTCCTTTTTGTAGGATGAGAGTTGATGCTTTTTAAGGAAGCTTATTGTCTTCCTAGTAGAGAGGAGTGAATTATTAATAAACATGGGTGTATTGGTTAAGGGACGCGGTGGCTCCGTGGCTAAGAGGCTCAGCTTGCCGATCAGAAAGTCTGGCAGTTTGGTGGTTCGAATCCCTAGCGTTGCATAACGGAGTGAGCTCCCGTTACTTGTCCCAGCTTCTGCCAACCTAGCAGCTCGAAAGCATGTAAAAATGCAAGTAGAAAAATAGGAACCACCTTTGGTGGGAAGGTAACAGCATTCCGTGTGCCTTTGGTGTTGAGTCATGCCAGCCACATGACCACGGAGAAAGTCTTGGGACAGTGCTGGCTCTTCGGCTTTGAAACGGAGATGATCACCATCCCCTAGACTAGAGTCAGGAACGACTAGCACACACTGTATGTGCGAGGGGAACCTTTACCTTTATCTTATTGGTTAAGGACAAGGGTCTCAAAATCTGGCAACTGTAAGACTTGTGGACTTTAACTCCCAAAATTATTCTCTTAAGCCAGACCTGTGGACCTTTAACTTTCAGAATTCCCCAGGCGAGTTTGGCTGCCTGGGGAATTCTGGGAGTTGGAAGTCCACAAGTCTTAAAATTACCAAGTTGGGAGACACCTGATTTAGGAGCATAAATTATGCAACATAAAAGAACCAGCAAGATCCAGAATTCCAACGAGGTTGATTGCCCAACTAAATAAAGAGAGCTGTAGAATTTGAAAATTTGGACATGGCGGGATTTTGTTGGCCCTAATGAAAAAAATTGCCCAAAGATTTGTAATAAGTAAATATAGATCTACTTTCTGAAACGCAATGGGCATAAAAGTTCCTCGAAAGTCCTTTCTCCTCAAATTTGCAGTATTCTTCTGCACAGCAGGATGGGTGGGCCATGTTTTCTGCTTGTATAAGATAGCAAATCCACAAACAACGTGAGAAATACACAGAAGACCTTACAGATGATTCTAAGCATCTCCCAAAACTTTCGTTTTCAATTAACACAAAAAGGAGAAAGACAGAACGCAGGGGAAAGCAGATGTCCACTCCATTATCAACTCCATGGGTGATTCAGAGCTACCACCGTCATTCCTCTTTCACAGGTTTGTGGAGGTTATAAAAAGGAAAGGTTGAGAGAACAGTCAACCTGAGCCTCTTGTAGATGAATGTGTGAATAAATGTGTGAATAAACAAAATGAATAGTGCTTCTACTTCTGGAGGTTGCAAATTGTGAGAAAAGAACCCCTGTGGACTTCTACTTTTCCTTAGAAATAAGATTGTTCTTGTTCTCTGGTGCTGCTGTGGCCAACAGATGTTGAGTTGATGATCAATGGTAGGTTAGGTTCTTCATTCCTAGTTAGATGTTCCATAATTCCCGGTAAAAGGTCATTCTGACTAGAGATTAAGTATCCTAAAATCCAAACATACTCTTCTGACCTAGGCTTCCCCAAAAAAGCACGAGGCAGAGTCCTGGTCCTGACCAAACCCCCTTTTATTCAACGAAGGTGAATTCCTCTCATTCACATTCAGCAAAGGCCTGGCAAACAGTCCTTCAAAGGAATATTTAGGACTACAGACCTTATCTAGCTTGGAAAGCTGCCATGTAAATATTTTCCAAATGAGGTGCTGTGCAAGGAAAGACTCTGGGCACAGAGTCTATGAGATTCACGGACAGATCTTCACACTCCTGAAACAAATCTAATGACCAAATTGTTTCCTGCAAAAGCCCACTGCCCTTTTGCTCCTCTATGGGAGGGGCCAATCACCTTCCACCTGTGGCTTTATTCCCAGGTCTACCCTGATTTCTGAGTTGTTCTTTTCTTCTGGCAGCTCTGCACATGCGCACACTGGGAACAGGCTCCAGCTATTCCTCTGCCTCACTGCTGTTTAGCTCCATAAGCACCTGAACACTGCCAGACGGCCTTGGCCCCGTTTCTGTCTCCAATGCAGAGCCCTCGTCCGAGCCTTCCCCAGCCTCCAGGACTGGCCCATGCTCCTCCCCAACCTCCTCAGTGCTGCCAGTTCCCCTGGCCGTTGGCAGGTCACAACACATACCTAGAGAACATCAGGTGGGGGGGGGGGAATTGTTTTTCCCTTGATCCAATTAAATTTTAGTGCAGTATGATTCTAAAAGAAAGACCAGGTCTTTCAATAGGTGAGATGTTCCATATTTTTTAGTCCTTGCTCTGAAGGCCCACTTCATTTTCCTGGGTTGACCCTTCTTCTCCGGGTCTTCTACTAATCCCCTCCTTAGCTTTGCATCTTGCCTGGGGTCCTGACTGGGCCTGCTTCAGGAGGGGGGGGGCTGGGTCTCAATGCCACTTGTGAATTTCTCCTAGTGCACCAGGTGGCGGAGCGTGTGGAGGCCTTAGGACAATTTGTGATGAAGACACGGAGGACCCTGAAAGGCCACGGTAATAAAGTCCTCTGTATGGACTGGTGCAAGGACAAAAGAAGAATCGTCAGTTCTTCCCAGGTAACGGGACTTTTTATATTGTTTATATTGTGGGGTGGTGTTTTTTGGCTTCTTTCTAGACTGGTGTTTCTCAACTTTCGCAGCTTGAAGATGGGTCGACTTCCACTCCCAGAATTGAAGTCCGCCCATCCTCAGAACTTTCAAGGTTGAGGAACACCTTGTCTAGACCAGCAGTCAGCAACTGGTGGTCCGTGAGAAAATTGTGGTGGTCTGTAGAAAAATTATTTGCATTTTTTTTATATTGCACTAAATCAGGGGTCCTCAAACTACGGCCCCTGGGCCGGATACGTGCAATGAAGGCTTGTGTTGCTGCAGAGAGTCTCCCCCTTCGGGGTCTTTTTGTGTGGGTCGGAGGGGGGCAGAAATTCTGACTTGGGGTCTGCTTCGGCCTCCTGGTGTGGGGCTTTGGGCGAAGGCTGGAGGGAAGCACCGCTGGTGGCGAAGAGCCGGAGGTCCTCGTTCCAGTGGGACTGCATCATGGCCTGGAACTGGCTGACTATCTCAGCCCATTGAGCCTCCAGGTGCGGTACCTGGCCTTGCACTCCCGTAGGTCTTCCCTCTGCTTGGAAAGCCTATGCTCATAATTCTTTTACTGTGCCTCCTTCTCGGTCAGATCCAATTTGAACTGAACCAGATGTTTTGCCAACTCTTTCTCGTGGTGGCTGCTTAGCTCCAGCAACTGCTTCCTGTTGGGGCCTAAGGAGTCCGGGTGGGCAGGCGAGGAGCTGCTGGGAGGTGAGGGGCGAGTAGAGGCCAGTGAGGTGCCCCCTGACATGAATGACATCAAGTTGGCCGTGCCCATCCAATCACAAGACCACCTAGCCACGCCCACCCAGCCGGTCATTAGGCAGATCATATTAGTGGTTTGTGGGATTTAAAATTATGAATTTAGTGGTCCCTGAGGTCCGAAAGCTTGGTGGCCCCTAGTCTAGACCAATGCTTCTCAGCTATTGTATCTTCTGCTCCATCCATCCTCTCCATCAAAGAATTGGTGTTCCACCAAAATAGAAACCTTTCCTAAGAAGGACAAGATATAGAAGATGTTTAACCATGCTCTTCATGGTTGATGTTACAGAAAGACCCCTTGTCATAAGCGCAAAAGCCAAAACAAAGGAGAACCTGGAGGTCTTGATCCAAGTATTTTCTAGGGTCTGCAGGATTTTTACGTCAAGTTAGCCTGATCATGAAAGTTGAGGTTCTCCCCTTGGGATGGAGAAAAGCTTGGCCAGTTGAAAAGTCCATCTCAATAAGCATCATTTGCTCTGCCTGGAACTGGATCCTGTTTTTGGCCTCATGGCTGAGTAGGAATAAAAAAGTTCAGGTGATTAAGAACACCATGGGAAGCTCCAGAGAAGAACCATTGGTGGTGGCTCACCAAATCCCATCCGATGTACACCAGAGGTCGCTCCTGAGCCACTGAGACATCAGTAGATAACAATGCCACCTTCCTTGACTGCCACTAAGATCAGATTGAAGAAGAGAGGAGTAGGAGAAAGGGAAGGGAAGACGGAAGGGGAAGGAGAGGAGGAAGGAAGAAAGTAGAGAAGGGAGGGAGGGAGAAAAGAAAGAGAAAATAAGGTGGTGTTACAACAGGAAGAAGGGGTGGTAAATAAAGCAACCCAAACTGTATATTATAACCTATTAAATGAAATAATAAATATATAAGAATGATAAATGTAAAGGAGAATAACAATTATGTAAATGTATACTTAAAATGGTATGTAAGAGAACAAAAATAAATTCTGATTAAAAAAAGATCAGATTGATTAAGGCATAATATCTGGGCTGACTTTATGGTGATATCTCAAAAGGGTTTACTTTTCTTGATGTATCTTTTGAAAGTTGACACCCCATCAGTTTAATTACCATATTTTTTCGATTATAAGTCGCACCGGAATATAAGACGCACCAAGATTTTGAAGAGGTAAATTAAAAAAAAAAAATGCCCTCCCCCAGGAGCACTCTGCAGCCTCCCAACCCTCAACAAAAACCCCGTTTTTTGTGAAAAGGGGGCATGCAGAGAGTTTGAAAGGCCTAAAAAGTGCTCCTGGGGGCCGGGGAGCGCAATAATGTGACCCGTGGGGTGTGCAGAGAGTTTTGAAGGCCTGCAGAGTGCTCTAGGGGGCTGGGGAGGGCAAAAGCAGCCCAATTTTTGTGAAAAACAGGCCCATTTTTTGCTCGTTTTTGCCCACCCCAGCCCCCAGGAGCCGTTTGCAGGCCTCCCAAACCCTCTGCGTGTCCATTTTTTGCAAAAAACGGGATGCGTGGGGCAGGGTTTTGGGAGGCAAAAAATGCTGTATTCAGTGTATAAGACGCACCCAGATTTTCACCCTGGTTTTTGTGTCTGTGTGGCGGGGAAAGGTACGTTTTATAATCCAAAAAATACGGTAAGTCAGATCTCCCCCAGCCTCATAAATTCCTGTAATTACAGGGGTAAGCAAAATTCAGTCAGTGGACCCAGCGGCAGGGTCACTTCAAAAGAAACACCCACATTTCAGAGTGTTTTTAATTCTTCCTTCTCTTCTTTAGGACGGGAAGGTGATCGTTTGGGATGGCTTCACCACCAATAAGGTGAGTCGCTGAAGAATATCTGTCCCCACAAGACTGCTCACTGTCTGAAGGATCTGTTGGATGGGGGAGAAGGGAGAGAAAGTGCATCCCATTTTGTCTTTCATTTGCATTGCTGGGTAAGGATGAAGACTCCCAAATTCTGGTTGGTCGTGATGATACGCAGCACCAGATTTATGGCTGATGTTGTGGGAATTGCTACGTTTTACTCTTGGGGCTTTTCCCTTAACATCTCCATGAACTTTTCAGACCGGAGCTCCTTGTCCGGTGGCAAGGCTGGGTCAAATGTTTGGCTTGAGAGATGCAAAGGAATGCTTTGTATTTCAGGAGCATGCAGTGACGATGCCCTGCACTTGGGTGATGGCATGTGCCTATGCTCCGTCTGGATGCGCCATTGCATGTGGGTAAGCAGAAGCCTCTTTAACGAAAGCTATTTGAAAACCAGCGTTTTGATTGTGACAGTCGATGCTGCTTCCCAAATGGAATTTTTTTGATGGGTTCCCAAATGGAATTTTTTAAAATATTGGCTGGATTTTAATCTCGGTGGAAAGAGAAATGGTTTGGCTGCATGTATAACTTAAGGCATATTAATATTTTTTATCTTGCCCCTATTGCCAGATTCTGGGCACTATCTGAAAACATCAATATAACACAGACACACACACAGACAGACAGACAGAGTAACGGAATGGTGTAAACAAAACCTCCTCCAGTAAAATAATTCAGCCCAAAGAATACACAGAAGAATAAACGGGGTAGAATCAAGATCACATGAAGTGTTAATACCACTTCATAAGGCCTTGGTAAGGCCACACTTGGAATAGGCATCCAGTTTTGGTTGCTACAATGTAGAAAAGATGTGGAGACTCTAGAAAGAGTGCAGAGAAGAGCAACAAAGATGATTAGGGGACTGGAGGATAAAACATATGAAGAACAGTTGCAGGAACTGGGTATGTCTAGTTTAATGGAAAGAAGGACTAGGGGAGACATGAAAACAGTGTTCCAATATCTCAGAGGTTGCCACAAAGAAGAGGAAGTCGAACTATTCTCCAAAGCACCTTCAGGCAGGACAAGAAGCAATGGGTGGAAACTAATCAAGGAAAGAAGCAATTTAGAACTAAGGAGAAATTTCCTGACACTGAGAACCATTTATCAGTGGAACAACTTGCCTCCAGAAGTTGTGAATGCCCCAACACTGGGAGTCTTTAAGAAGATGTTGGATATCCATTTGTTTGAAGTGGTGTAGGGTTTCCTGCCTAAGCAGGGGGTTGGACTAGAAGAACTCCAAGGTCCCTTCGAACTCTGTTATTCTATTCTGTCCTTTTATTACCCAACCTGAAAATCGGGGATCCATCTGATTATTCTGAATACTGAACTATCTTTTGGAAAAGCCCCCATTGTGTGCATGTGTTGGGGAGAACTAGGACACCTGCTACTATGGTCTACTTTCTCAAAGAGACCATGGGAAGAACGCTCCAGTGATATTTTGAAAAAAAGGACTTTCCTTCTCTTCCCTTCCCTCCTGTTTTTGATCTAGTGGCCTGGATAACAAATGCTCGGTGTATCCCCTGACCTTTGAAAAAAACGAGAACCTGGCCGCTAAGAAGAAATCGGTCGCAATGCATACGAATTACTTGTCGGCTTGCAGCTTCACTAATTCCGATATGCAGGCAAGTACATTCAACGTGCATCTTGTTGTTGTTACTCTTTGCATTGGGAAAGTTGCGTAGTTCACTGGGAGCCTGGTTTTCACTATCCCTGTGAAAACACTTTATGTTTCATAGAGGAAAATTAGAGTCAACCTTTTCTTATCCCACAGAACTGAACTCCACCTAGTAAGGGGCTCTTATCATCATCTTTTTAACAATCCCTTGTGGGGTGAAGTTTGGGGAACTGAATGGAGCTAGCAGTGTTTAATGGCCAGATGCCCTTCCTGTTGCCAACGCGGAGTTTTGTTCAGCAGATATATTCTCATTGTGCCCAGAGAGAGAGAAATATCTGCCTCTACCTAGGAGCGAACTCCTGATTGTAAGGCGAGAGCTCCACCTCGAGGCTACTGCACCACTTCTAATAAGGGCTCCGATCTGCCCCACCCAAAATAATAAATACGATATAGAACAGCAAATTGCAAACTTTGAAAATCCCCCCCTCAATTTGTAGATAGAAAAGTTGGCTGATGTTTTCTCCTTAGTTCTTCAGGAGGCGGAGAAGTTCTCCAAATATTTCTGAGGGCAGAATTCTCCATCTGTGGTGGAGGTCACTCTACTGCTGGAGAGCCCCAGTGAGAAGTGTCTAGATGGCTAACCTTTTTCTCCTCGCGTGCCGAAATGTGTGCATGCGTGGCCACAACCCAGTGGTGAGTTGCAGGCAGTACGCCCAGGTGCAGTCATCTAGGGCCATGGTTGTCCCAAAGGTGATTTCTTTTCAAGAGGCAACTGGACATCCTTGGTTTCTCCTTGAAGATCTTTCACTTCTCACCCAAGAAGCTTCTCCAGTTCTGAACTGAAATGCCTTCAAGGGAAAACCAAGGAAGTTCCGTTGCCTCTTGAAAAAGCACCTTTGGGACCCTGCAGTGAGAAGATTCTCATATTTGTCCTCTCTTGGGACTGGATGAAATTCTGGAGGAAGGAAGGAAGGAAGAAAGGATTGCAGGAGAAGCTCACACAGGCTCATTCTCCATCTTCTTGCTAAATTAAGGGATGCTCCACTTAAGAGAACGTTGGCTTAACATTCTCTTTTTCTCTGAAAGAAATGCCCAAGGTGCTTTTGATGCAAAATTGAGCACGGCGTTAGATCTCTTTCGGTGTGCTAGCGGAATATCAGCTTGAGCAGAGTCTATTCTGGGATGTGAGAGGAAATTGGTCTTTCTCACTCCGCTGTTTCCAGGAATAAGCCCAAGATGACGGTGCAAGTCTATTGCTATGGAAACCTGTGTCACCCATCTACCTGTGGGCTCTGAGTAAATGAAATTCTAGCCTTGAGAGAGAGGAGGCTGGTGGAATAATTAAAGCCAGTGCGATGCAGAATCATGAGAGACTGGATATTCTGAATCCTAAACTTACTTTTGGAGATGTTTTCGGAATGCGAAACCAATGAAAAGGGAGTTCTGGATGAAAAGGCCTCCATTTTTCTAGACGGGGATGTTTTTTTCCAGCAAAAATGTGGCTTTCTTTTTTTAAAAAATTTTCAGGGACAAATTCCAATATAATGGGTGGAACTTGCTCTGATACACCGCTTCCATTTCAAACAGGAATTGTATCCAATTGCTTCTTAATCAATAATCAGCATGCAACCCATTCCCCATTATGGAGTCAAGAAAATTAAGTTCTCGCTCTTCCATATCTGTGTTTGATTTAATCACAGTGTTGACCACGCAGATGGGGGAACAAAAGATCAAATCACTTTTGTTTTTTGTAGACCCTGATACATTTTGCTCTCTGAATTCATGGAGAACAAACCCTAATTTTAAGTGGGATTTCCCCCCAATGGGATTTCCCCATGTATTTGACCAGGAAACGTAGATACGACGGGTTGGAAAAGTCAGCTTCCTCCTAAGCATACCATTGAGCTTCAAGTCCATTGGCGGTGTCCATTTTCCTGTCTGAGTTCATGGGGAGCTAACCCTAACCCTAAGTGGGTTCCCCCCCCCCTATGGGATTTTCCCATGTATTTTACCAGGAAACATAGATACGACGGGTTGGAAAAGTCAGCTCCCCCCTAACCATACCGATGAGCTGCGAATCCATTGGCGGTGTCTATTTCTCTGTCTGAGTTCATGGGGACCTAACCCTAACCCTAAGTGGGTTTTCCCCCCTATGGGATTTTCCCATGTATTTGACCAGGAAACATAGATACGATGGGTTGGAAAAGTCAGCTCCCCCCTAACCATACCGATGAGCTGTGAATCCATTGGCGGTGTCCATTTTCCTGTCTGAGTTCATGGGGAGCTAACCCTAACCCTAAGTGGGTTTTCCCCCCTATGGGATTTTCCCATGTATTTTACCAGGAAACGTAGATACGACGGGTTGGAAAACTCAGCTCCCCCCTAACCATACCGATGAGCTGTGAATCCATTGGCGGTGTCCATTTTCCTGTCTGAGTTCATGGGGAGCTAACCCTAACCCTAAGTGGGTTTTCCCCCCTATGGGATTTTCCCATGTATTTTACTAGGAAACGTAGATACGATGGGTTGGAAAAGTCAGCTCCCTCCTAAGCATACCGATCAGCTACGAATCCATTGGCGGTGTCCATTTCTCTGTCTGAGTTCATGGGGACCTAACCCTAACCCTAAGTGGGTTTTCCCCCCTATGGGATTTTCCCATGTATTTGACCAGGAAACATAGATACGATGGGTTGGAAAAGTCAGCCCCCTCTAACCATTCCGATGAGCTGCGAATCCATTGGCGGTGTCCATTTTCCTGTCTGAGTTCATGGGGAGCTAACCCTAACCCTAAGTGGGTTTTCCCCCCCATGGGATTTTCCCATGTATTTGACCAGGAAACATAGATACGATGGGTTGGAAAAGTCAGCTCCCCCCTAACCATACCGATGAGCTGTGAATCCATTGGCGGTGTCCATTTTCCTGTCTGAGTTCATGGGGAGCTAACCCTAACCCTAAGTGGGTTTTCCCTCCTATGGGATTTTCCCATGTATTTTACCAGGAAACGTAGATACGACGGGTTGGAAAACTCAGCTCCCCCCTAACCATACCGATAAGCTGCGAATCCATTGGCGGTGTCCATTTCTCTGTCTGAATTCATGGGGACCTAACCCTAACCCTAAGTGGGTTTTCCCCCCGTATGGGATTTTCCCATGTATTTGACCAGGAAACATAGATATGACGGGTTGGAAAAGTCAGCTCCCCCCTAACCATACCGATGAGCTGTGAATCCATTGGCGGTGTCCATTTCTCTGTCTGAATTCATGGGGACCTAACCCTAACCCTAAGTGGGTTTTCCCCCCTATGGGATTTTCCCATGTATTTGACCAGGAAACATAGATACGATGGGTTGGAAAAGTCAGCTCCCCCCTAACCATACCGATGAGCTGCGAATCCATTGGCGGTGTCCATTTTCCTGTCTGAGTTCATGGGGGCTTAACCCTAACCCTAAGTGGGTTTTCCCCCCTATGGGATTTTCCCATGTATTTGACCAGGAAACATAGATACGATGGGTTGGAAAAGTCAGCTCCCCCCTAACCATACCGATGAGCTGCGAATCCATTGGCGGTGTCCATTTTCCTGTCTGAGTTCATGGGGGCTTAACCCTAACCCTAAGTGGGTTTTCCCCCCTATGGGATTTTCCCATGTGTTTGACCAGGAAACATAGATACGATGGGTTAGAAAAGTCAGCTCCCCCCTAACCATACCGATGAGCTGCGAATCCATTGGCGGTGTCCATTTTCCTGTCTGAGTTCATGGGGATTTAACCCTAACCCTAAGTGGGTTTTCCCCCCTATGGGATTTTCCCATGTATTTGAGCAGGAAACATAGATAGGGAGGGTTTGAAAAGTCAGCCCCCTCCTAACCATTCCGATGAGCTGCGAATCCATTGGCGGTGTCTATTTCTCTGTCTGAGTTCATGGGGACCTAACCCTAACCCTAAGTGGGTTTTCCCCCCTATGGGATTTTCCCATGTATTTTACCAGGAAACGTAGATACGACGGGTTGGAAAACTCAGCTCCCCCCTAACCATACCGATGAGCTGTGAATCCATTGGCGGTGTCCATTTTCCTGTCTGAGTTCATGGGGAGCTAACCCTAACCCTAAGTGGGTTTTCCCCCCTATGGGATTTTCCCATGTATTTTACTAGGAAACGTAGATACGATGGGTTGGAAAAGTCAGCTCCCTCCTAAGCATACCGATCAGCTACGAATCCATTGGCGGTGTCCATTTCTCTGTCTGAGTTCATGGGGACCTAACCCTAACCCTAAGTGGGTTTTCCCCCCCATGGGATTTTCCCATGTATTTGACCAGGAAACATAGATACGATGGGTTGGAAAAGTCAGCCCCCTCTAACCATACCGATGAGCTGCGAATCCATTGGCGGTGTCCATTTTCCTGTCTGAGTTCATGGGGAGCTAACCCTAACCCTAAGTGGGTTTCCCCCCCCATGGGATTTTCCCATGTATTTGACCAGGAAACATAGATACGATGGGTTGGAAAAGTCAGCTCCCCCCTAACCATACCGATGAGCTGTGAATCCATTGGCGGTGTCCATTTTCCTGTCTGAGTTCATGGGGAGCTAACCCTAACCCTAAGTGGGTTTTCCCCCCTATGGGATTTTCCCATGTATTTTACCAGGAAACGTAGATACGACGGGTTGGAAAACTCAGCTCCCCCCTAACCATACCGATAAGCTGCGAATCCATTGGCGGTGTCCATTTCTCTGTCTGAATTCATGGGGACCTAACCCTAACCCTAAGTGGGTTTTCCCCCCTATGGGATTTTCCCATGTATTTGACCAGGAAACATAGATATGACGGGTTGGAAAAGTCAGCTCCCCCCTAACCATACCGATGAGCTGTGAATCCATTGGGGGTGTCCATTTCTCTGTCTGAATTCATGGGGACCTAACCCTAACCCTAAGTGGGTTTTCCCCCCTATGGGATTTTCCCATGTATTTGACCAGGAAACATAGATACGATGGGTTGGAAAAGTCAGCTCCCCCCTAACCATACCGATGAGCTGCGAATCCATTGACAGTGTCCATTTTCCTGTCTGAGTTCATGGGGGCTTAACCCTAACCCTAAGTGGGTTTTCCCCCCTATGGGATTTTCCCATGTGTTTGACCAGGAAACATAGATACGATGGGTTAGAAAAGTCAGCTCCCCCCTAACCATACCGATGAGCTGCGAATCCATTGGCGGTGTCCATTTTCCTGTCTGAGTTCATGGGGACTTAACCCTAACCCTAAGTGGGTTTTCCCCCCTATGGGATTTTCCCATGTATTTGAGCAGGAAACATAGATAGGGAGGGTTTGAAAAGTCAGCCCCCTCCTAACCATTCCGATGAGCTGCGAATCCATTGGCGGTGTCCATTTCTCTGTCTGAGTTCATGGGGACCTAACCCTAACCCTAAGTGGGTTTTCCCCCCTATGAGATTTTCCCATGTATTTTACCAGGAAACGTAGATACGATGGGTTGGAAAAGTCAGCTCCCTCCTAACCATTCCGATGAGCTGCGAATCCATTGGCGGTGTCCATTTCTCTGTCTGAATTCATGGGGACCTAACCCTAACCCTAAGTGGGTTTTCCCCCCTATGGGATTTTCCCATGTATTTTACCAGGAAACATAGATACGATGGGTTGGAAAAGTCAGCTCCCCCCTAACCATACCGATGAGCTGCGAATCCATTGGCGGTGTCCATTTTCCTGTCTGAGTTCATGGGGAGCTAACCCTAACCCTAAGTGGGTTTCCCCCCCCCCATGGGATTTTCCCATGTATTTTATCAGGAAACGTAGATACGACGGGTTGGAAAAGTCAGCTCCCTCCTAAGCATCCCGATGAGTTGTGAATCCATTGGCGGTGTCCATTTCTCTGTCTGAGTTCATGGGGACCTAACCCTAACCCTAAGTGGGTTTTCCCCCCTATGGGATTTTCCCATGTATTTTACCAGGAAACATAGATACGATGGGTTGGAAAAGTCAGCTCCCCCCTAACCATACCGATGAGCTGCGAATCCATTGGCGGTGTCCATTTTCCTGTCTGAGTTCATGGGGAGCTAACCCTAACCCTAAGTGGGTTTCCCCCCCCCCTATGGGATTTTCCCATGTATTTTATCAGGAAACGTAGATACGACGGGTTGGAAAAGTCAGCTCCCTCCTAAGCATCCCGATGAGTAGTGAATCCATTGGAGGTGTCCATTTTTCTCTCTGAATTCATGGGGACCTAATTCCTTTCTTGACTCCGCCCCCAACCTCTGCCTCGCCTTCTCCTATCGTTGCAAACCAAAGGTTTAGTAAACCCATTTATTCCAGAGAGATAGAGTCCTTTACTATGAATCAAAGGCCTATGTGATGGGGATTTGGTGGATCAAGGAAGAAGCCAAGAGAATCTGTGACTTGAAGCCAATTGTTTGATGCCAATTGTCTTCTCCCAAAGCTCTTGACTGCAAGCGGTGATGGCACCTGTGCCCTCTGGGACGTCGAAAGTGGGCAGCTTCTACAGAGTTTCCATGGACATGGGGCAGATGTCTTGTGCCTGGATCTTGCTCCTTCAGAAACCGGGAATACGTTTGTGTCCGGAGTAAGTCAAGCTTATCTTTATGCAGGATGGGGATCAATGACCACTTTGCTGAATGACCAGGTTCCCAATCCCAATTGTGGTTGCTAGACAAGGAGTCTCCTTACTGCTGCTGTTAAGGCTTGTGGACAGGGTGGGAGCAGGAGGCAGAGGTTTTGACCCAGCCTTCCCCAAAAAGCACAGGGCAGAGTCCTGGTCCTGACAAAACCCCCTTTTATTAAACGAATGTGAATTCCTCTCACTCACACTCAGCAAAGGCCTTGCAAACAGTCTTTCAAAGGAATATTTATGACTTACAGACCTTATCTAGCTTGGAAAGCTGCCATGTAAATATTTTCTAAATGAGGTGCTGTGCAAGAAAAGGCTGGGCACAGAGTCTCTGAGATTCACGGACAGATCTTCACACTCCTGAAACAAATAATGACTGAACAAACGAATTGTTTCCTGCAAAAGCCCACTCCCCTTTCACTCCTCTTTTATGTCTTATGGGAGGGGCCAATCACCTTCCACCTGTGGCTTTATTCCCAAGTCGACCCTGATTTCTGAGTTATTATTTTCTTTTGGCAGCTCTGCTCATGCGCACACTGGGAACAGGCTCCAGCTGTTCCTCTGCCTCACTGCTGTTTAGCGCCGTAGGCACCTGATCACTGCCAGAGATGGCCTTGGTTCTGTCTCTGCCTCTGACGCAGAGTCCTCAACTGAGCCTTCCCCAGCCTCCAGGACTGGCCCATGCTCCTCCCCAACCTCCTCACTGTCCGGGTGGGCCACAACAGCAGGTGTTTAGGCTGTATAAGGATATTTCAAACAAACAGCATCCGCTTTGTGGCCTCTTGTGCTCATTGTTTCCCTCTTGGAGATGGAGCTACTTATTATTTCTATTTTGTTGTTGTCGTTTGTTTAGGGGTGTGATAAAAAAGCAATGATCTGGGACATGAGGACCGGACAATGCATTCAATCCTTCGAAACCCACGAGTCGGATATTAATGGTGTCAGGTGAGAATCCTATGTTTGAAATGCTGCGTTGGGGCCTATTGACAAAAACAAACAAACAACACCTTTGTGGGAGGAGGGCAGAAGAGAGAGGAAGTGGTGGAATGGGCCTCTTGTGCCATCTCCCAGCTGATCTGCCATCCTCTGGATCCAACACGAAACTGAAGAACTGTTGGGAAACACCCATTCAGGCAAAGTGTAGGGATCAAGCAGGGAAGTAGCCTCGAATCATTGCACAGCCGCAAGTGATAACCTGGGACCATAACTGTTTATTCCCAAGAGAGGTCAAGGAGCCTGGGGAAAAATTCCTGTAGTATAGGTAAAACGCAATAAAGTAGTTAAGTTGAACCTTTCACCCGGGGATCTGGTTGCTAGCTCCTGACAAGGACTGATCCAAGTGATCTTGTCTTGTCCAGTGTCGGTGAAAATTTGGATGTGAGTCAATATGAGAATCTCCCAATCTGCCATTGCCTGGTTAAATCTTGGCAAGGGAAAGTCCAAGGGGCTCAGCTGTGTTTCGCAAGGATTGACAAATATTGCTTCAAAAGTGGGCTGACCTCTTTTTCTTCCTCTTTGTGAAGGTACTACCCAAGTGGAGATGCCTTTGCCTCTGGTTCAGATGATGCCACAGTACGTAGCATTCTTTAATTTTGAGAGAGACACATTCCTTCCCCACAAACGAAGGCTGGACCTAAAGAGAGTCCCAGTGGCTTGTTGGACGCAGCTTGTGAATGACTGATGAAAATGGCTTAGCCCTCGCATGTAATGTTGCCTCTTCAATGTGTGTTGAGAAGAGATGGTTTGTGGTGTTCAGAGAAATAACTGGTGGTTTGCCTGGGATGTTTGGTCAGCTGGAATCCACAGGTATCCTGATGAAAGATCTCTATGTCTGAAAGCTCAGGAGTCGGGTTGCTATCAAGCCCCACGTTCTCATTAGCTGTGTATTGTCCATCATTGCCAGTAGAGAAGAGAGAAACCAGGAGTCAGTCCTGTAAATAGTGTTAGATTCAATGTCTGGAGGTTCTCAGCCAAACATCCAGGTCATTGTTGTCCCAAAGGTGCTTTTTCAAGAGGCAACTGGAGTTTTTGGGTTTTTTTTGATGTTTTTGATGTTTTGCTTCTCATCCAAGAAGCCTCTTCAGCTCTGACTCCAACTCTATGCAAGGAATATTAATCCTTCCATTTCCCACATGCGGCTCTGGAGCTGCATGTGGGCTCTTTCATCCCAACCATCCAGTCAGAACTGAAGAAGCTTGGATGAGAAGTGAAACGCCTTTGTTTTTCAAACTTTTTTTGTATTTTTAATACAACTTTACACATATTATAGAAACACAGTGTTGACCGGATCTTCCCTTTTACATCCTCTCCTTTACATAATCCGTTTTACATCATAGCTTGATTTTCACTGTCAGCCAAATTATTTTCTTCCATCGTTTTCCATTTTTATACTCATTTTTTCTTTGTACGTAAACAATAACTTCAATTGCCCCTTCAAAAATTGCACGAAATTATCGTTTCATATTTCACTGTAGGTCTATTTTACTATAAACAATATGTATCCTCTAGTTACGTTTTGACATAGAGGCCATTTGGTTATTTTCTTGGCCAGCTTCCTTAGAGGGACTCTGAATTGCACTAATCTCTCTGTCCTTATTGAATCTGAACCAGGGTTCAATATCCCTTTAAGATTTAAAATATCTTCTTAGCCTTGGAATTTCTCCAGGGCTTTTAGCTCAGATCTTTTCATCCTAACTGCCCTTGCAGGGTTAACATGGAATAATCCACAGATATTTTGCCCTGCACTCCTGGGGGAAGGGGGAACAAATCAATAGGCCAAAGAAATCTCCTAAACAAATGGGTTGAATGTAATTCTCTACGAGCCAAACCACAGCTCTGGAATTTATGCGGGAGGAAAAAAGTTACGACAACAAATGAGGTAGAAGAAGGATGGAATGTTATTGGAAGCTAATGTTAAATGTTATTTATTAGCTTGTTTTGGACATCCATGCCCCCATCTTTCCATGCCAAACTATTATTCCAAAGTGGTGTAAAAATGCTTTCGCAACAAAAATAAACTAAAATAATAATCTCCCAAGGCAGCAAGAAAATCTAGAGAAAAAGGACAGTTGAAATAAATGCATCCTTGTTCTTTTTAAAAAGGACACTTCATAACTTACCTGGTCAACCAAAAAGGTCAAGATGGAGGCAATCCATTAGTTGAGGGACCAAATGCTAGGTTTTCACAGCTAAGAATGTGCTTCCAACGTCAGTTTCGTAGGGCAGCCTCTTTCGATTTCAATTGATCTTAGGCAACTTCCAGTATGTACGGCCTTCCATTCCCAGAATTCCTTGGGCAGAATATTCATACGTGAGAATTCTGGAGATTGAGATCCAAAACAGTTTAGAGAGAGAGAGACAGATTAGGGATGGTGAGTCTAGAATGATCAAAGAAGCTCCATGCCAGGGTTCCAAATAGCATCCAAAAATAGCATCCAGAGTCCAAGACAAATTATTGCTCAAAGTTCCAATTTATTAAGAGACCCATGTTGGCACATCTGGGAAAACCTGACTCTGAAAGCTTCCTGGTTTTCCCCACCCAGTTGAACGTTCAACATCTTGCCCCCATATCCACAAGTCCACCACATGGTCCAATCTCCCACTGCCATGCTAGCAGTTCCACCCATCCAGTTCCGGTCTGGTAGAGAGGTGCAGAGACAAAAGATGACCTTGGCTTTCTAGAAAGAATTTTGTTATGGCTACATAGCATCTAAACTCTGTACAATCCCCCCCTCCCATTTTCCACAGTAGAAAATGCATAGTAAAATAATAGAAAGTGTGGCAGGCCAAAGATTCAAAAGAAAAGATGGCTGCAGGCCTCACACTCCATGGAATCCATGCAGTGGTGGGATCCTCCCGGTTTAACAACGGGTTCGGTGATTGTGCGATTTGCGTGCGCACACACAGTTTGAAGAAATCTTCACGTCCGGGTTTCTTCTGAGGAGTAACACAGCTGATTCGTGCTGCGATCCGTTCAGCTGTGCGAATCAGCTGAGAAGATAAATGTAGCAAAATAGTGTGGGCAGGCGGGCCCATCTGATCATTGGGGCGAACCAGTTCGCTCCCAGCTGATCATCGGAGCTACTGGTTCACCCAAACTATTCCTTACCGGTCGAATCTCACCTCTAAATCCATGGGAAATGAAGCCTGACACACCTGGGCAATGTGATCGTAACTGATCAGTGCGTAGGGCACAGTATTCAGATTTATGTAGCTTTGTTGGCATAGCTAAGAAGAGTGGTGTGGTGGGCCAGTGGTGAAGACACTGCCTCACGCTTGGAAGGTTGAGAGTTCAATCCCAGGTAGCGGCAGATGTTTCTCTTCTAGGGCGCAAAGAAAAATAATAATCTGCTGCTGTGAACTCCCCGTGCTGTCAGGAAGGGCAGACGGCCAGTAAACGTGAGCTGCATCCAGTCCATCCCACCTCTACGCCTAATTAAGCGATTACAGGGTTATAAGGGAGTTTTACCAGTACGGCTAAAACCTTGTGTATGATCGTATCATTTAAAAATGATCTAGATAATGAATGTTCTTTTTTCTTCTTCTTCCCTTCTTCTTGAGTGCCGTTTATATGACCTCCGAGCAGACAGAGAGGTGGCCATTTATTCCAAAGAAAGCATCATCTTCGGAGCATCCAGCGTGGATTTTTCTCTTAGTGGTGAGATGTGAATCCTGATGTATTTTCTTTTCTCATGGAACTAACAAGGAGGAGACTTATGCGTGGTCTCCTTCCAGTTTAGCTTGGCTGGGGATAGCAGCGTCAGTGAAGTTAAACTCTTCCAGACCTTGAGACTTAAAATAATCTCTCCTGATTTGGTCCTTCAACTCTAGGTGTGTTTCAGCTCTCTCGCTTAGAATATATAGGTGGAGAGTCCACGATGTTTCCTTTAGCCCAGTGAATTCACTCAAATCGTTGAGTGGGGTGAGGCTTATTAAAACGTAAAGGTTCCCCTCGCACATATGTGCTAGTCATTCCCGACTCTAGGGGGCGGTTCTCATCTCCGTTTCAAAGCTGAAGAACCAGCGCTATCCGAAGACGTCTCCGTGATCATGTGGCCGGCATGACTCAATGCTGAAGGCGCATGGAGCGCGTTTCCCTTCCCACCAAAGGTGGTCCCTATTTTTCTACTTGCATTTTTACATGCTTTTGAACTGCTATGTTGGCAGAAGCTGAGACAAGTCATGGGAGCTCACTCCGTTACGCGGCGCTAGGGATTCGAACCTTTCTGATCGACAAGCTCAGCATCTTAGCCACTGAGCCACCGCGGCCCTCTTTATTACACTGAAGTAAAATCACAAAGTCATAAGATGGGAACGTTGAGCTGAGAATTACGGCTGTGTTGTGCATTATGATTGCTGGCTGAAGATCCATTTTTCCTCTAGAATTTAAAGTGGTTTTCTTCTACTCGTGAATCTGTTTGGGAGCTTTGATTGATTGGTTGTGTCAAGAGCACAATTGATTGACCAATTGTGTCATCCCCTTAATGCTGTGATGCAGAATAAAGCATAACAGAGTTGGAAGGTACCTGGGAGATCTTCTAGTCCAAACCCCTGCCTAGGCGGGAAACCCTACACCATTTCAGACAAATGGCTATCGAACATCTTCTTAAAGACTTCCAGTGTTGGGGCATTCACAACTTCTGGAGGCAACTTCTGTTCCACTGATTAATTGTTTTAACTGTCAGGAAATTTCTCCTCAGTTCTAAGTTGCTTCTCTCCTTGATTGGTTTCCACCCATTGCTTCTTGTTCTACCCTCAGGTGCCTTGGAGACTAGCTTGACTCCCTCTTCTTTGGGGCAGCCCCTGAGATATTGGAGCATTGCATATTGGGACCAGACCTGACCAATATTTTGTCCACAGGGCGTTTATTATTTGCCGGCTACAACGACTACACCATCAATGTTTGGGATGTCCTCAAAGGATCACGCGCCTCCATCTTGTTCGGTCACGAGAATCGTGTTAGCACTTTGAGGGTTTCACCCGATGGGACTGCATTTTGTTCTGGATCATGGGATCACACTCTAAGGGTAAGGATGTTGTCTTCTTTCTTTCTTTCTTTCTTTCTTTCTTTCTTTCTTTCTTTCTTTCTTTCTCTTTCTTTCTTTCTTTCTTTTTCTTTCTTTCTTTCCTCCCTCCCTCCCTCCCTCCCTTCTTTTTTTCTTTCCTTCCTTCCTTCCTTCCTTCCTTCCTTCCTTCCTTCTTTCTTTTTTCCTTCCTTTCCTTTCTTCTTTCTTTCTTTTTTCTTTCCTTCCTTCCTTTCCTTTCTTTTTTCTTTCTTTCTTCCTTTCCTTCCTTCCCTTCCCTCCATCCTTTATTTCCTTCCTTCTTTCTTTTTTCTTTTCCTCTTTCTTTCCTTCCTTCCTTCCTTCCTTCCTTCCTTCCTTCCTTCCTTCTCTCCCTCCCTCCCTCTCTTCCTTCCTTCCTTTCCTTCCTTTCCTTCCTTCCTTCTTTCTTTAAATCCAAAGGAGAATCCCTGTCACATAGCTAACCATTGTTTGATGTTTTTCTCTACAGATCTGGGCTTAAGTAGCAGGGCGGTTTCCCAACATGTTATTCACATGGGGAATCATAGGAGTGCACCCTCCCACGGAACATCAGTTTAATGGGGGGAGGAAATTTGCCGCAAAGACGACCCTAAATGGATGGTGAAAAGAAGGAAAGAGACACCTTGTTAGTATTTATCACATAGCTGCCCAATTCAGAGCTACTTCTTAGATAGACTATATATAAACCTATATCATACGCGGGAGCGCTGGGCGAGAGAGTTTATGTGTTGCTGTAGTCAGAACATGTTTATAATTCTGTTTTTTGAAACTACCTTTTCCCCCCTTAGATAGACGATAATCATGCTAAAAGCCAGACTTTCGGGGAAATCGTAACTGGTTTAAGGGGACTTTAGCATTTTAAATCACGCTGTCCATGTCGCATTTGCATGAAATGACGTTCCTTTCTAAAGTCAATTTGGCATTAAAATAGAAACCAGTGTAAGGGGTTGGTAGTGGTTTTTTTGCTTTGGATTTGTTTTGTTTTTTAAAATCTGGGTACCCGAGGGTTTGTTTGCACATTCCATAATAGAAGCAGGAAGCGATGGAGAGAGTCTCCTTCCTTGCTCTTCAAGGTCTCAGATGACACACACGGAGAGAGAGAGAGAGAGAGTGATGTGCAATGGGTAGGCTGGATTCGAAGTCCCCACTCAGCCGTGAAGCACACTGGCCACCCATGGCCTCAGTCACTATCTCTCCGCCTAGCCTACCTCATAAGATTGTTGTGTGTGTGTGTGGGGAAAACAACACAAAGTGATGCAGAAGACAAATTACACTGCCTCGGTCATCTTGGGAGTAAATTCGGGATAGAAACACAAGCTGTGTAAAATGCACGTGTGGTTAGACAAGTGGGTGCAAAGCTTTTTGGGTGGTTGGATCTGGTTTGGTGACGGGACATCTCCTGGTGACTTGAGACCCCCATCCTAAAGACTGTGGGGAAGGGAAAACCTGGCCCATCGCCCCTTTTTCCATCTTCCTTTGGGCTCTTATGGAATGCATGCATCAAGCCTGCTTGGAAACTCTCTTAACTGAACCCTAACCGAAAAGAAAGGAATAATAATTCAAAATTAAAATCCGCGGATCCCAGGGGTGCCAAATACAAGTAGACCTCGACCTAACCACAGTTCATTTAGTGACCGAAGTTTCAACGGCACTGAAATAAGCGACCTATGACCATTTTTCACACTTACGGCTGCCGCCGCATTCCCATGGTCACATGGTCAAAATTCAGATGCTTGGGAACTGGCATGTACTTACGACGGTCGCGGTGTTCTGAGGTCACGTGATCGCCTTGTGCTCCTCCTGACTCGCAGAACCAATGGCTTTGAAGCCAGGTTCACTAAACAACCTCGCTACTCACTTAACGACTGCCGCGATTCACAATGGTGGCAAGAGAAGTCATAAAAGGGGGGCGCAAGTCATTTCGCAAATCTCTCGCTTAACAACATCAATTCCAGGCTCAGCTGTGTTCGTAAGTCGAGGGCTACCTGTAGCTCCTGTGGGAACAAGCTCACATTTGTGGCTGTTTGCAGTTTTAACCTGATTTACAACACTTTGGTGTTTACTTCCGGTTTTCAACACAAATCCCTCGTAGCGAACAATGAGGCCGCTTAACAACCTCAGCATTCCCTTAATGGCTGTAGCGTTCACTTTGCAACCATGGTAGTCCCTTAAGGACTTTTAAGGTTGTAGAATCGGGTCTGGTCATGTGACGATCTGCTTATGACCGACTTACGACTGTAATGGGCAAGGTTTTCCTCCTGGTCGTAGGTTGAGGTCTACCTGTCTTGTTAGAGAGACAGGATTACTACCAGGGATCAGTTATTGGCCTAAATTTCGGGAAAATGCTACTTTTTAAATTCGTTTATAGTATAAAATACAAAAATTAGTTGTTGGCCTAATTTCAAAGACATCTCAAAGTGTTGTGTTTGGTCAACAAATCTAGGTTTTTTCGCCTTTTGGGATGGGGAGGAAGGGATGAATGATCACGTGACCAAAACAAAAGTGGAAAATGAAGAGGTGGAGTCCTCTGTTCACATGAAGAGCATCGATAGCTTATGTTTGAGGAACATTCTTCAGGAGAGTCCCTAATAACAATCTGCAAGCCAGTGTGCTCCAAATCCCATTTTTCCCTTCGGGGTGTCCAACGTCGGCAACTTTTAAGTCTGTGGACTTCAACTCCCAGAATTCCTGAACCAAGGAACTTTAAGATCTGTGGACTTCAACTCCCAGAATTCCACCAGCCAGCAACTTGTAAGACTTGTGGACTTCAACTTCCAGAATTCCCCAGCCAGCCATTCTGGGAGTTGAAGTCCACAAGTCTTAAAGTTGCCACGGTTGAACATTCCTGCCTTAAGTGGACCTTCTGAACTCACGTCATTGAAATTCAAGGGAAAGGCAACCTCTCCCTAATTTTTTGACCAAAAACAATGCAACATAGATGATCAAAGCCATTGGCATATTTTCTTTAGTTCAAACCTAATCATAGTGCTAGGAGGCTGGATATTCTCCCTCCCTCTCCCTCCCTTCCTCTTTCTTTCTTTCTTTCTTTCTTTCTTTCTTTCTTTCTTTCTTTCTTTCTTTCTTTCTTTCTTTCTTTCTTTCTTTCTTTCTTTCTCTTTCTTTTTCTTTCCTTCCTTCCATTCTTTCCTTCCTTTTCTTTTTTCTTTCTTTTTCTTTTTCCTTCTGTCCTTCCTTTTCTTTCTTTCTTTCTTTCTTTCTTTCTTTCTTTCTCTTTCATTCATTCTTTCCTTCCTTTTCTTTCTCTTTCATTCTTTCATTCATCCTTCTTTCTCTTTCTTTCTTTCATTCTTTCATTCATCCTTCCTTTCTTTCTTCCTTTCTTTTTTTGGGTGGTGGTGGTGGTTCTCCAAAGATACTCTTATCCCCAGGAAAAGAAATTATTTTTAACTGAATGGGCTTTTTTTGAAAGTAGAGTTTGTGACCTTTGGCTGGTGAATTGAAATTGGAAAGCTTTTTGAAGGCAGCGTAGAGAAGTTGTTGTGATCATTATGTAGAAAGGTGGATTCGTGAAAGGGCTCAATGGGACTTCTATGAATCCATCTACACAGGCCTAGGAAGAGGTGTAAATATTTCTAAGTGATTCCATGTTTCCAGGTAAATTGACATTCTGCCATTCCTGGAAACAGCTTGACAAATCACTGCCCTGCATTTTCCACTTGGAAAACTGATCCGTGTCCTTTTTTATAATGTGGGCAGCCAGTCTTGCCCGTTGTCCAAGAGGGTGCCCTGTACACTGTTAGCTTGTGATGCAATGACGATCTGACACTCCAAACACTTCGATGCAGTATTTATTGGTGAGATGTTTTGAGTTTTGAATGGAATATTGTGGTGTTGATTAACTTATGAATGGCTGCACTATAATAAATTGTATTTTACATACCGAGGATTGTTGGCTCTGGATTGTCTCTCTGGATTTTGAACAAGACCATGTTTGCTTCATTATGTCACACGTTACCTAGCCTAAAGACTGCTTTGGATCACATGAAGGACGCGGTATATGTCTGCTTGGAAATAAGGGCCAGCTGACTAGCTACACTTGGAAATGCTATCTCCAGTGAATTGGAGACTGATTCTTTTACCAAAATACCACACAGTATTTCATCCCTTGATTGAGTTGATTAACAGAGTAGAGTAGGAATAAAAGAGGAGGAATGGAATGGAATGGGGAATGGGAATAGAATAGAATGGAATTGGGAATGGGAATAGAGTAGAGTAGAGTAGAATTAATATAGTAGAGTAGAGTAGAGCAGAATTAATAGAATAGAGTAGAGTAGAATTAATAAAATAGAGTAGAGTAGAAATAGAATAGAGTAGAGTAGAGTAGAATAGAGTAGAATAGAATAGAGTAAATTAATACAGTAGAGCAGAACAGAACAGAACAGGGTCTATTTGGTCAAGTGTGATTAGACACACAAGGAATTTGTCTCCAGTGCAGAAGCGGTCAGTGTACATGCAAAGGAATAGACTAATAATATTATCGTAATAATGAAACCAGTAAGAAGTGGTAGAGAAAATGAGAAGAATACTATAGACATAGATATAAGACTATGCTGTGGGAATTAGGTCTCCAGCAGGATGATGTCTCTGATACTATATCCAGGACAAATCAGTTTTACAACTCTTCTGGGAGAAGTTAGCTTGTATGTCCTATAGAGGTAGTCCCTCTTAAGACCAAAGCATCTCGCAGTGGAAGAAAGTAGCTATCATTTCATACATGTGAACGGCACCGCCACTGTGCACGAACAAAAGGGGAGGGCTTTGGGTTGCAAAGATGCTTCCATCTGCCTTGACAATGGACTGTTGGTTGCTGTGTGAATCCCCTTGGGTAGCTAAGAATCAGTTCAGTGGCTTGCAGACGTTTGCTGCATGGAGGAACTCAATATTGTCTACTTTAAGATGATTAAAGGCCTGGAGTGAAAAACATCTGAAGAAGGGGTTGCAGCATTTAGGCATGGCTAGTCTTGAGAAAAGCAGTATTCCAGTATTTGAGGAGCTGCCACAAGGAAGAGGGGATTGACTCATGTCCCAAAGCACCCAGAAGGCAGGACAAGAAACAATGGATGGAAACCAACCAAGGAGAGAAGCAACCTGGAATTAAGGAGAAACTTCCTAACAATGAGGACAGTCAAGCCGTGGAACGGCTTGCCTTCAGAGGTTGTGGGTGGACAGTCATCTATTTGAAATGGTATAGGGCCTTCTGCTCGAGCAGGGTTGGACTAGAAGACCTCTAAGGTTCCTTCCAGCTCTATTTTGATTGTATTATTGATTGTAACATGTAGAGATTAAACTCCACCTTGAGATCCTTTTGAAGGAAAGCAAGATGCCAAGGAGATACATGGTCCTCTCTCTCTCTCCCTTTTTTAAAAAAAGGACTCTTAGTTCCTTCCCCTGTGGTTGACTTAGAGTATCTTTTGAGATTCACCCAAGCATCGCTATGCCATTTTAACTGTAACAAGGAGAGGTTTTATCACCCTGGCAATGGCTGGGAGATGCTAGGAAGGTGCTATAAATCACCCGTAGAGAACTGGCCTTCTACAGACCAAGAAATACTGGAGGATCAATATAGGACCAGATGGTCCCTCAGCAGAAAATTTTCTCTGAGCTTAAGGAGGAAATACACTCTGCCCAATGGGGTATCTTCCTAAGGCACAACCAGCTTGACAAAAGGGTATTTGGAATAAACATTAGATGATGAAGGTAGGAAATGTCAGGAGTTTTTTTTTAAAAAAAATCTTGGTTTTGGAAGTCTGGGGCTGCTCCTGTACAAAACAGATCTCTTCAGTAGCTTACTTTTTGCACCTTTTAGTTACATCTTGTCCCTTGTACAGCTGAAATGCGAATTTAAGGAGGAATCGCAGCCAGGTTACGGACCGGCTGAGTCCAAATTTCATTGTTCCAGCCCCAAATCCCAGGACGGAAGATTGGATGCAAATATATATATATATTTTAAAAAATACACCCTTCCCAAGGGTATGAATAATTGAAAAACAAAGGAGAAAACCCAGCAATTTTTCACATCTTTGTATCCCAGCATCTGGCGCCCTTCAAGCGAGATGAAAGTTAAGCCGTTTTATTATAAATCATCATTTATTGTAAATTATAAATGGGCGTTTGAAACCAGCTTTTCGAATTCTCTCCCCTCGCCCGTCCCTTTTCTCCAACCCAGTAATTTATTTCAATACTGAAATGCAAGGAATAGCTTCGGCTTTTATTAAAGATGTTGACATTGCTGATGGAACTTGCAGGGTGGGTGAGGGGTTGGGGGGGGGGAAGGATCCATCTACGGAGAGCTACGATCGAAGAAAGAAAAATCAGAAGTTGTCCTGAAAATGCTGACTTTGAAGAAAGATGCCGGAAGAGGGTTAAAAAAAAAGAAAAGAAAGAAAGAATCGGTTAGCTTTCCAAATCTTTTCATTTCTTTCAAAGGCTTCCAAACCGTCCCTTGAAATCTAAAACCTTCCAAAACATTGTACAAATATGGTAATATATGTTGTTAAATAAAAAAAAAGCAGACAACGAAATTGTTGCGTGAAAAAAGAAAGAAAGAAAGCCGTTCAAAGATCATAAACCGGAAGATCGTACCAAATGGCTAATCCGTATTTTCATTTCCAAATAGATGATGTACAATGAAAATTAGGATTTCTCTTTTAAAAAAGGGAAAACAACCTTGGAAATACGATGCATATAGTTTCAGTATCAATGCAATTGTTTGAATGACAAAACAATCAGCACATTTAAACCTTCAATAACACAAACGCAACCAAGCTCTCAGAGCACATTCATTTCACCTCTGAGCTACAAATATTCTCCTTTATGGTTAAAATTAACCTAATGTAGTATGTTACAATTCTGGGCTTACTAACTGGGTTTACTAAACTGTGGACAACAAATTAAGATTGTTTTGGTGTGGTGTGTGTGTGTAGAACAAACTAACTATCTTTGATTTAGTTTACTTCATTGCAGTACTAGGCCGAATTCCCGAAAGCAGAACAATTGGTGGTGACAAGACTGTGGTACAAAAATTATAAAGCTAAAAAGTTTTAGGGTTTTTCCAGATAAGGTTTATAGTAATGGGATATTTTCCGTCATCCTCTGTAGATGAGGGGGGCAATTGAACTGACAGCAGTGTGTTTTAGCAACAACCAACAAAGCAACTGAGTTTCCCCTTTTTCTGGCTGGCATTTCCCTAGAAGTAAAACTACCTGCATTGATTTATTGGTTAGTTGTTCATAACCCTTGATCAACAGACAGATTTTTTATTTAGGAAACCCCCCCCCCCTTTCCATGGATACGAATAAAACAAAATAAAAAGATAACACAAACACACGCACAGCCAATAAAACCTAAATTGAATAAGGTAAAGGTTCCCCTTGCACATATGTGCTAGTTGTTCCCGACTCTAAGGGGCGGTGCTCATCTCTGTTTCAAAGCCAGCGCTGTCCGAAGGCGTCTCCGTGGTCATGTGGCTGACATGACTAAATGCCAAAGGAACGCTGTTACCTTCCCACCAAAGGTGGTTCCTATTTTTTCCACTTGCATTTTTTTACCTGCTTTTGAACTGCTAGGCTGGCAGAAGCTGGGACAAGTCATGGGAGCTCACTCTCTTATGCGGTACTAGGGGTTCGAACCGCCAAACTGCCGACCTTCTGATCGACAAGCTCAGCATCTTAGCCAATGAGCCACCGCTTCTCTTAAATTGAATAAGGAAGACCTCAAATGTGGACTCATCTCCAAGAAGATGAGAAAAACTCCAGCTTGAACTCCTGCAGTGATACAGCTTATTTGGCTTGAGCCAATTCTGTTGCGTGAATTCAGTCATTGTAGTTTAACAAGCATGAATGCCGTCAACTGGCTTATACAAAAAACACGGTTAAAACAGTTTATGGATCAGATATTCCAGCAAGTTCAGGAGATCAAGGAATATCTGAAGGACTTAGAAACCAAACAGGAATGGCTAAAAGAATTACTTAGAGTGTTTATGATGCCAATGAGAAGAACAAGGAGCGCTATTATGGTAGCCTTTGGATCTCGCAGGTTGTCACCTACAAGTTGACCGTCTCAGTTGGCCCACAGGGGGGACCAGAACCAATGGATAAAACCCAAGAAGTAGACTTAGATGGACTCTTGATCAATGAAGTTTAGTATGGACTCGAGAAGACATTTCTGATGGTCCCAGCTAAAGGCCAGTGGAACAGCTCGCCACGTGAACCTATCTTGGGTGGATAAGGATCTCTGAGCAGAAGGTTGGACTAAATGACCCATAAGAAACCTCAACGGGCTTTTGTGATCAAACTCACCCCTTACAGCAGGGGTTGGCAACCCTAAACATTCAAGAGCCACAATGGTCCTAACTGGCACGCGCGCACACACACACACACACACGTTCAATTCTGGAACTGATCTGAAGTCCGGTTCCCCTACCATAGAGTCTCCTCCTAGCACAGCATCCTTTTTCCTCTACCTGTCCTAACCGAAACCCCTATCAATTGTGAAGCCGACTGATGTCAGGGAGCCGCAGAAGAGGGATGAAAGAGCCACGTGCGGCTCCAGAGCTGCAGGTTGCTACCCCAGCCTTACAGGATCCCCCTTATGCAAAAACCCATCCTCCAGCACTCCATTCAAGCAAATTTAGCAAGGTTGTGTCCGGATGGCTCAGGAACCAGGCTTTAACCATGCCAGGGTTTCTCGATCCCCCGACTTCTCACTGCACCAAAAGACCTCCCCCCCCAATGCGGACTGCAGCTCGCGTTTTCCTTCAACTCCCAATCCAGGCTTCCCCCCCTCTCTTTGTGGGCCCCTCCTTCCATCAAGCCCAAATGCCGCAACTGATGCAGAGCAGGGTTTCCAAAGGGGGGGAGAAAAAGAAAAGAAAAAGACGCATTTCACCCCATGATCTCCTGCTCAAATAAACCCAGTCCCAAAATAAATGAATCAATCAATAAAACCTACGTCCAATTTGAAACCAAACCCCCCTCTACCCATTTGTTACCCTGCATGGATGCAACCTATAGGGAAAAAAAAACTTAGATTGCATTGGATTTTAAACTAAACCCTCTCCCCAAGGAACCCAGACAGGGATTCCCCCCGCCCTCCCAAAAAAGATCTGGCTTGCAAATGAAATAAAAACTGGCTTGCAAATAAAATGAAATAAAACCCGGGGGGGGGGGGAGATCTGGCTTGCAAATAAAATACTAAAATAAAATAAAATAATAAAATAAAATAAAAAATAAAATAAAAAATAAAATAATAAAATAAGATAACCCCCCCCCAAAAAAAGATCTGGCTTGCAAATAAAATAAAATAAAATAAAAAATAAAATAATAAAATAAAATACCCCCCCAAAGATCTGGCTTGCAAATAAAATAAAATAAAATAAAATAAAATAAAAAATAAAATAATAAAATAAAATACCCCCCCCCAAAGATCGGGCTTGCAAATAAAATAAAATAATAAAATAAAATACCCCCCCCCCAAAGATCGGGCTTGCAAATAAAAGAAAAAAAAACCCGCAGCTGCAGAGCGCGCTTGAGAACGCAGCCAAGCGCGTGGGTTGCTTGCTTCCCTCCCTTCTCTCCCCCCCACCCCCAGTTTTCCGGGGCGGCCCTTCCAACAGCCGCGTCCCCCCCTGTCCCCCCCTCCCGCTGCAGTTCCCCCCTCCTCCGGCGAGAGGCGGCGAGGCACCGCAGCTCCGGCCGGGGGAGGCGGAGCCGCAGAAGCCGGCCCGACACGTGGGCAATCGGGGGGCGGAGGCGGCTTCTTAGGCAGCGGCGGGCGCCGGTACTGGGCCTTGTTGGTCGCCGCCGCCGCCGCCTCTTCCTCCGCCCAAGCGCTGCGCTGCGCCGCCCGCCCGGAGTCCGGCCAGTCCGGCCAGGGAGAGGCCAAGCATGCCGGGCGCGCTGCGGGAAGAGACGGCGCAGCTGTTGGGAGACTACGTGCAGCACCGGCTGGGGGCGGCGGCTGTGCCTGCCCCGAGCCGCACGGCCGAGACGCTGCGCCGGGTGGCCGACGAGCTGGAGAGCCGCGAGCGCCTCTTCTTCCGAGAAGCCTGCAGCGCCGCCGCTTTGCCCGAGCCCGGCGAGGCGGCGGCTTGGCTGGGCCGGGTGGCCACGCAGATGGAAGCCGAAGGCGGCCTGAACTGGGGCCGGGTGGTGGCGCTGGTCGTGTTCGCCGGCAACCTGGCGGCGGCGCTGGCCGAACGGGGAGCTCGGGATCACAGCGGCGCGCTGGTCGAGGCGCTGGCCGCCTACCTGGCCGAGGAACGGCGGGACTGGCTGGAGGCGCACGGCGGCTGGGTAAGCGCCCGTCCCCCATCGCCCTCCCCGGCCCAACCTTGCCTTGCCTCCTCTCCTCTCCTCTCTCTCCGCCCGGCTGCGGCTCCGGCTCCGGAGCTCTCTCCGCTTTTGCAGCCCCCTTGGCTTGGCTTGGCTTTCTTTTATTGCCTGCGCGGGAGGGGGGACCCGTGGGATCCTCTGTCCGGGCCCCGATGCCTCTTTTTTTAAAGGGGGAGGGCTGTTCCGTTCCCCCTTCCTCCTCCTGCACCCCCGCCCCCCCAGTCTGGCTGCAGCCCCCGAGCCCGCCTTGCAAAGCCCCAACCTCCTCTTTTATTGCCTGCGCGGGCCTTGGAGACCCCCGGGACCCTCTGTCCGGGCTCCGATGCCTCTTTTTTTGGGGGGGGGGGAGTTCCCTGCCGCCCTTTCCTCCTCCTGCACTCGCCTCCCCCTCCCAGAGTCTGGCTGCAGCCCCCGAGACGCCTTGCAAAGCCCCCTCCTCTTTGGTTGGTCTTCCTGCAGCCCCGCTTCCCCGGCTTTTATTGCCTGCGCGGGCGGTGGGGACCCCCGGGATCCTATCTCCGGGCCCCCATGCCTCTTTTTTAGAGGGGGGGTCTCCCCCGCCGCCCCTTCCTCCTCCTGCATCCCCCTCCCCAGCTCCCCCTCCCAGAATCTGGTTGCAGCCGGCTTTTATTGCGGGTGGTGGGGACCCCCCGGGATCATCTGTCCGGGCCCCGATGCTTCTTTTTTTTGGGGGGGGGCTAACCCGCCGCCCCTTCCTCCTCCTGCATCCCCCTCCCCGCCTTGCAAAGCCCCAACCTCCGCTGCCTCTGCTTGGCTGGTCTTCCCGCAGCCCGGCTTTTCTTGCGGGCGGGGGGGGGACTCCCGGGATCCTCTATCCGGGCCCCGATGCCTCTTTTTTTGAGGGGGGGTTTCCCCAGCCGCCCCTTCCTCCTCCTGCATTCCCACCTTCTCCCCCTCCCCGAGTCTGGCTGCAGCGCAGGGTTGACCTTGGCGCAGAGGCTCTTCGCCGGCTGCTTTAAGATGCGCGCTCGTGCGCTTGGGCTCCTCCTGCAGCCCCCCACCCCCAATTCCCCGGCTCTTTGCTGAGCTGGCGGCCCCCCCTCACCCCTTCCTCGCCAGACTCCCCCCCTCTTTTCCCTTCCCCCCCCCCCAGCCCCGATGCGGAGCCCGAAGGGGGAAGAATTGCAGAGGAAAAAGGCAGCGGGGAGGGCGAGGAAGGGGAGGGTTGACTGACGGCTGGCTGCAGCGCAGGGGCCCCGGCTGGAGAAAAAAAAAAGATCTTTTTCTCTTTCCCATATAAGGGAAGCAAACGGCGGACCCAACCGTGAGAAGTTTGCCTTAGAAAGCGCTTTTTCTTGGAATCTGGGATCGACCTCCCCTCCTCCGTCCCTCGCCTTCCTTCCTTCCCTCCCTCCTTCCTTCTTCTTTCCCTCCCTCCCCTCCAGTTGAGCTCTCTCTCTCTCTCTCTCTCTCTCTCTCTCTCTCTCTCTCTCTCTCTCTCTCTCTCTCTCTCTCTCTCTCTCTCTTTCCTCCCTGCTTGCGTTCCCCCCCATTCCCCCCCCCCAATTATGCCGCTTTGAGCCGCATTATTTATGCAGCTCACATAAGGCTGCAAAAGTGAGCTTTTTGCCTTCTGGGCTGGGGGGAGACTGGGCTGGGGGAGAAGTGGGTGTGTGGTGGGGGGAGCCCTGCCCCGCAGGCTGGCAGCTGATGGAGCTTCGAGACCCCCTTCTCCTGCCCTTGGAACAGCCTGTGCCAAGGAAACCTGCAAAGAGGGGTGGGTGGGGAAGGGGCTTCTAAGGAAGGGGCCCTGAAAAAGCCCCTTTGCAGAGTTGCCCACCCTCCCTTTGGCTCAGGTTCCACCCACCCACCCACCCTTAACCAGTTTATAAAATCATTCCTCAAGAGCCCACCTAGGTTAAGGTTTCTGTTCCTCTTCTCTTGAGGGGGAGGGGGTTTCCCTTCCTGTTAAGGAAACCCCATGCCCACCCCCCACCGCCTTACAGCACACCCCCTAAGCTTCCCTGCACAATTTTTGCGCTATTCTCTAGTGTGGCTTTCTCCCCCCCCCCTGTATTGTGTAAGTCATGTGACCTGTTTGCTGGCTTTCGGGTGCATTCCAGCTATTGTGGATCTTTCCCTGTTGCTGCTCTTGGTCTGATGTGCTGTTGGAAACCTGGTTAGATCCGAGACCTGCTTAGATCAGAGTTAAAGAAACCTGGCTTAATGGCCATGAGTGAATCTCGCCTCTTGTGGCTTTTTTGGGAAGGGGGGGGGGGGCTTGTGAACTGGCTAAGACGCTGAGCTCGTTGATCAGAAAGGTTGGCAGTTTGGTGGTTCGAATCCCTAGCACAGGGATTGGGGGTTGGACTAGATGACCTCCAGGGTCCCTTCCAACTCTCTTACTGCCAACTCTCTTGAAATTGGAAGGCAGGGCACTTCTCAGAGGCAACACCTGGATAGATTATTCCAAGTCTGTTGCCAACAGACTTACACTTACAACCAGCATTTCAAAATATTTACTTAACAAGAGGCATAGGTAGGCTTCCTGGGAATTTTAGTTCACAGCCAGGTAATAAGACATCTGTTTAGTTTTATGCTAGTCCAATCTGACCGGGGATGAGGTAGGAGTAGGAAACAGATGGTCGTCTTCACACTAGGAACCTTGAGGTTAGACTCCTATACCTTATGAGATACCAAATACAGGCACTCCTGGATTGAACGGTCACTAAACAAAATACAGGCAGTCCTGGATTTAACGGTCACTAAACAAGTTTGTTTGGTGACCATTCAGAGTTACGACAGCCCTGAAAAAAAAGCGACAACCGTTTTTCACACTTCATGGCCTTTGTAAATCTCCTCCCTGTGGCCATGTCGTTTACATTTGGATGTAACCTTGACAAACGGCCTCACTTTTACGACCGCTGCAGTGTCCCAGAATCCCCCCTTTGGAGACCTTCTGACACGCAAAATCGATGCGGACACCAGATTCAATTAGGAAACCTGTTAGCTAATTTAACAACGGCTGCGATTCTCTTTAACAAGCGTGGCAAGGAAAGCCGTTCCAATGGGGCAAAAAGCTCACTCAGCAACTTACATTGCGGGCTACCCGTTGCGGTCGTCAAGCTGAGGACTGCCTGTTGCCATGAACCATGGTTTGCAAAAAATTGGAAAAGGAAAAAGCCTCATTGCGTTTGTGTAAGATGTTAAAGCTGCGGAAACCATGGTTTGCGGTGCCCCTGGCTGGGTAGGCATGTGTATTATGGCCAAACGGCACAAGTCATTTTAATGACTTTAGCACAGTGCGTGAATTGGAGCCGGTGTATAATTAAATAGAACGAAGGTGGGTATAAACCCAGAGTTTGGTAGCACGCACCATGGCAACTGTGGGTGTGCATGCATTTCTGCATCAGATGATTGTGACTGTCCTAGACCTGACCACTGAACCTAAGAGCGTTTTCCTTTGCTCAAAAGACAGGCTCATATATAACGACACCGTTGGAACTTATTCTCCTTGCACCTGGAGACAGAAAAGGCAGCTTAGATCCTTTGCGTAGAATTTGCAGGTCTTTGTTTAATTGACTTTTTTTCTTTTTTAAACCTAACCTAGACGGCATCTGGGAGTCTCAAATTCTAGCAGTTGGATTCGTTCTCTAATGGTAACGATAGAAATATAGTTGGTGGTTGTTGTTTTTTTTAAAATATAGTTGCAGGAATGAAAGCGCAGTTGTTCTTTTTTTATTTATGCAGAGGAAAGCGTTTCCTAAGATTTGCGGAGAATTTCTCAGCCAAGATTTTGGGAACAGGGAAAACATTAAAGAGGGCCTTCCGTGTGGGTGACAAGTCTTGTTGCTTTCAGCCTTCCGTGATGGTTTGCTCCCTCTTTTGGACCAGCTTGAGTTTCAGAGATTATGAAAATGCAGTAAAAATGGAGAACAAGAAGGAAATACCCTGTTTCCCCCCAAAATAAGACCTCCCCAGATAATAAGCACAATTGGGCTTTTGAGCTCATGGGCTACAATAAGCCCTCCCTGAAAATATTGCAACACAGCAGCAGCCATGAAGTGACCACGCTCGCCGCCTCCTGCACCTCAAAAATAAGACCTCCCTGAAAATAAAGCCAAGTGCTTATTTTTTTGGGGGGGGGGGTCAAAAGAAAATAAGACTCTGTCTTATTTTTGGGGAAACACAGTAGTAGAAATGATGCTACTTAAAAAAAATGTGGCTGGATCAAAAGGATGGTTGCGTTTATCTTAAGATAAAGATTTATCTTTACTTCTTGAGTAAAGAAGGGGTACCTCCAAAGCCTTAGGATTGCAGTTGTGTTTCCAATATGGTGCATTTTTGGAGGGGTCCTTGGTGCTCTCTGAGCTTGGTTGTTGGTTTTTGGGGGGGTTTTCTTTGCAGTCATTTCATTACCCAATTAAGTAACATCATCAGTGCTACAAGGGAGTGGTTTAGTTTGTGCTAACCCTTCTAGCACTGACGCTGTTACCTAATGGGTCATCAAACATCTGCAAGAAAACCACCAAGCTCAGAGAGCACCAAGGACCCCTAAAAAAATAAGACTATATTGGAAACACAACTGCAGTCATTTCCATCCTACGAATATTCTCCTTTATAGTCAGTCTACTTTTTCCTCCAAGAGGGACACATCAAGAGATGGGTCCCCAGCTTCTGTTTTATTATGAAACAATGCTCGGAAATAGACTAGTAGACTGATTGAGACGGACCCAAAGTTCCCAAGATAAAACACATGATGGTGCAGGCCTTGGAGATGAAAGAAGAAGTGGAGTACTTCCAAGTCAACATGTGGCATCATTGAGCTCCACCTCCCATTAGCTAATGTCTACTTGGCTGCTGCTTTCAGGTGGTGGAAATCCATCCAACCTCTGTAGAGTGGTGGGCTCTTCATTTCAGATATGGGACAGTGGTGCAGTGGCCATGAACTTAGATGGTTTGGAAAGGGGTTGGTCAAGGGCATGGAGAAGACTGTCTATGGCTACTGGTTGCAGCTATACACGAAGTCCAGGCTGAGAGGAGACAATATACGAGTCCCAGCTAATGAGGAAGAGAAGGCTGGAGTTTCATACCAGTTCTGCTTCTGAGCTCTCTGAAGATCGTGATTGGCCAACAGGGGAGGCCAGTTCCTTCAATCTAACCCACTAGAGTTTGACTTGAGTTTCTGGTGGCTAGAAATGTTCTCATGAACTTCCCATGAACCTTGCAGAACCTCAACCAAGGAGGTGCCTTCATGTCATCGGTAAGGTTTAGAATACATTATTCATAGTAAACTGAGGCAAAACGGGAAGAGCAGGCTGTCATGGTAGATTTTTCATGGTTTAACTGGTGACATTTTTTGCTTTGATCCTTTTGGGTGGCAAAGATTGGGTTGGGTTGACCAAATCTCTCCATCGAAACCGGTCCAAGGACTACAAAACCTCTTCTGAACTTGAGTTTCCCCTGCCCAATAATGTTCTTTGCATCAGGTTAGCTTTGCACACCAAGCCATGGTCTCTTGACTAAACCACGGTTCAGCCTGAGCAAAGCTACAGAAGTGGCTCAATTCACAGGGACCACGACAACCCAACCTTCAGATGGTTGTGGCGTATTGGCAGGCTTAGAACCCAGATATTCTGGCACGGCTGATTCGAGAAAGCCTCTTAGGAACTCAAAAAGGCATTTCCAGGAATCTCGTGGTTCTTGCAAACTTGAATTGGACTTTCCCATCCACCTGCTTGAAATAAGAGTACCGCCAACAAAAGCTTTTCTTTTGTCTCTGATATAATCAGAAGTAGAGAGGGATTTTTTGCATTCTTAAGTGCTTGGCACCTTTCCAGCCCTTGCCAGATAGCTTGTGAAGTCTAGCCCAGTTCTATATCCTTTTTTTTTTCTTTTTGATAAGAAGATTGTAGCAGTGTAGCTAGAAACCCTTTTCGGGATACTCAGTAACTCGGTTGCTGGATAACTGCCAGCAAAATAGCCCTTGCATTTTTAAAAGATTTTATTTTTTTCATTGAATGTGTGGATCAGCCCATCCCAAGCCCGTTGGCCAAGCTGGCTAGGGAAGTTGTAAGTTGTAGTCCGACTTCCCTGCAAGTCAACTCAAAGATGAGAAAGTTATTGCTAATAACAGGGGGGGGAAACATCAACCCTTGTCCTTGGCTAATCTTTTAGCTCAGCAGCAACAAAAGGAATAACTCCTCCCCCCCCCTTTGCATCTGGCCCAGCTGAAGGTTATAGAAACTTCCCTCTGTGTATATTACCAGCTCGTTCTCTTCCCCACTACTCCCTAGTGTAGGATTTCTTGTAGCTCTGCAAAATCCAACCCCAGCTATTGTTGAGTGGGTGCGGGTGCAAACCTTTGCCAGGAATGTGAATAATCAACTTCAAAGCAACTATTTCTCACACAGGACTACGGGGAAAGAATACATAGAAACCTTCATTCAATTCTCGGTTTTCAAACAGGGCAGGGGAGAGAAAGTAAGTCCATTCAAAGCCACCTCTTCTTCTCTTCTATCTTCTCCCTCCCCTTTCCCCGACCTTGGTGATCATATTCTGCCTTTAACCGGCGCCCACAAGCTGCATCAAAGGTTTAGACTGGACAAAAGTGCATTTTTCTAGCCCATGAAAGGTGAAATCAGAAGCTCTTCTCCAGGTAGGCCCATCTTGTGAGTCTCGCCATCAGGCTGCTGGCCGTAAGATCCCCCCCTTACATAATTTGAGGATGAGAACATGTGTGAACTTGAGTGTGAATCACATGTCTGGCTACAGATATCTGGAAGCCCCCCCCCCTCTCCCCCAAGGCTGGGACATTTGCCTCGTGTGACTTCTGCATGAGATGGGAGCATGTGGTGTAGTTAAGAGCTTTACTGCAAGGAAATCCGTAATAAATTATTTTCAGAGATTTAACCTCTCCAGGGTTAATTTCCTGAAATTACGATTAAGAACGATTAATCAGTGGAACAGCTTCCCTCCAGAAGTTGTGGATGCGCCATCACTGGAAGTGTTTTTAAGAAGAGATTATTGGAGAGCCATTTGTCTGAAGTGGTATAGGACTTCCTGCCTAAGCAGGGGGTTGGACTAGAAGACCTCCAAGGTCCCTTCCAACTTCTATTCCATTCTATTTTATTCTATTCCCTATTCCTCTCTCTCTCTCTCTCTCTCTCTCTCTCTCTCTCTCTCTCTCTCCCTCCCTCCCTCCCTCCCTCCCTCCCTCCCTCTCTCTCTCTCTCTCTCTCTCTCTCTCTCTCTCTCTCTCCCTCCTTCCCTCCCACCCACCCTCCTCTCTCTTATTTGTGTGTGTGGCTAGCTAGCTCTGTTTCTATTTCTGTTCTGTTTGAATTCTGCCAACCACATTTAAGGGGCTGCTTTTCCCAGGAGTTGATAGGACTCTGGTGTCTCCATTCCCAAAGAAAGGGAAACATTTGGGGGGCAGGAGAAGAAAAAACGATTTGGGATACTGGCTTCTAGGGAAGATTGTGAGGGTTTCCTGTTTTGTGCCTTACGTGAAGGTGGACATCTTTATCCAGGTTGAGAGAGGAAAGTAACACACAGGAGCTGGGAAGAGAACAATTTGATGGTTGAAGGTGTGGGAGAAGATTGGTGAAGAAAAGCTTTGCCAGGAGACACAAGAGCTAGTTTCAAAGAGAAGGACTACGGTGTAGAATATCTGTGGACTTCAACTCCCAATGCTGGCTGGGGAATTCTGGGGGTTGGTCCACATGTCTTAAAGTTGCCAAGGTTGGGCACCCCAATTTAAGAAGATGAGGCAGATGTTCCAGAAGACAGGTGGAAAGCAAGGAGCTTAAATTACAAGGAAGTAAGTTTTGGAGAACATCCCAATAGAGAAAAAGGTTCATGAATGACCAAGAGCGGGGGTCAGCAATCCACAGCTCTGGAGCTGCATGTGGCTCTTTCATCCTTCTACTGCGGCTCCCTGTCGCTCAAAATATGTGTCACAACTGTTAATGCGCCACACCCACTGGCACCAGGAAGTTTTGATGGGATGTAGGAGAACATCATAACAAGGGGGGGGGGGGAAAGTTCATGAATGAACCAGACTATCTTGGAGATGGTGAATCTCCTTTGCTGCTGAACGTTGAAGAGAGGATGGATGAGTTTTATCTGCTGAGATTGCTACGGTGGTGGATTTTTGCACTGGAGTTAAGATGATTTCCAGGAATCTTTCTTCTTTGTTATATTCTAATCTTCCCAAGAATGTGTGGGCTAGGGATTAAATCAACCATTGTATGGAATATGATTGCCAGTCATGTAACTTCTCATCTATTGCAACATGGAAAATAACTATTTGGTGATAAGTTTGACAGGTCTCTGGAGGTAACTTTGCATCCCTGGGCTTCAAATTTGACACCTTTTTCTTACAGCCCTCCTTCTCCATCTTAGGGCCTGCCAGAAGGTGTAGATCAGTGCTTCTCAACCATGGTCACCTGAAGATGCGTGGACTTCAACTCCCAGAATCCCTGGCTGGGGAATTCTGGGAGTTGAAGTCCACGCATCTTCAGGTGGGCTAAGGTTGAGAAGCATTGGTGTAGATAATGAGATTAGGAATTCTGGGAATTGTAGTCCTCTGTGGCTTTGAACAGTGCCAGTTTGAAGAAAGCTTCCTCGAATAAGTAGTGGTCTCCTTGGTGTTGGGGTCCAGAAGGGGTAGATGGTAATAGAAGTCCAACTCCAGAAGAGTCCTTTATTTTACAGCAGTTCACTTAGGGACCATTCAAAGTTACAACGGCACTAAAGAAAGAGACTTATGATCATTTTTCACACAATTGTTCCAGCATCCCCATGGTCATGTGATCAGAATTTGGATCCTTGGCAACTGATTCATACTTAGGACGGTTGCAAAGTCTTAGGATCCTGTGATTTCCCTTTTGAGACCTTCTGACAAGCACATTTCAATCGGGGAAACCAGTTTCACTCATCTATGGAGATTCTCAATCATCCAGGTTTGTCCCAAAGATGCTTTTTTTTCCAAGAGGTAACTGGACTTTCCGGGGATCTTTTTTTTCTTTGAAGACGTTTTGCTTCTCATCCAAGTAGCTTCTTTAGCTCTGACTGAATGGTGGAGAATTTGTTGAATCAGAACGGAAGAAGCTTCTTGGTTGAGAAGCAAAACGTCTAGAAAGGAAGGAAGGAAGGAAGGACCATAAAGTCCAGTTGCCTTTCAATTCCCTTAACCATTGGATGACTAACAATAACTATAGCAATTCACTTAAACTCTGCGGCAAGAAAGGCTGTGTAGGCAAATAGGGCAAAACCCACATAACGACATCTCCCTTAGCAACATAAATGTTGGGCTCAATTGTCGTAAGTTGAAGACTGCTCGTATACACGTACACACGCGTAGGTGAGAGAGAGTGTGTGTGTTTGTGTCTACTTGCTTTTTTTCCCAAAACTCTTCCTTTGCAAAACTCTGCAAGCCTTCTGGCCTTCATGAATCACTGCAAAGACCATCATTAAGCGAAACGGATGGAAGTAGACGTTCTGTCTCCCTTAATTTCTTTTAGGGCCTCCATTTCCCGTCTCCGCTCTAACCCTCTCGACCGTTTTAACGGCTCTTCCATTCCATCTTAGCAGAAACCCAAGTGACAGCAGCGTAATAGCAAGGAGGGGTTTGGGATGCGCCCCCCCTCCCTCTTTTTTTTTTTTAAATTAAGAGAAGAAGCAAAGAATACCTACTCCATTCTCCGTCTTCTTGATTTGGGGCATTGCAAAATATTATTATTATTATTAATTATTGCGTGGTTAATCTTTGGTGAGATTCACAGCCTTTGTGGCTGGTTGGTAGCTCAACAGCTCGAGTCCTAACCAAGGACTACCTAGGAACTGTTAAGGTGACATCGGAGGATATAAGCTGTTCCAAGTAGGGCGGTTTTTTGTAGAATCAGAATGTTCAAATCTGATAAATTTAAAATTTCCAAATAGCGAGGTAGTCCTTTAGGTATTGCTTCAAGGGCTCCAATTACAATCGGGACAACACACTTTATTATTATTATTGTTGTTGTTGTTGTTGTTGTTGTTATTATTATACGATTGTATCACAGCGGCCAGTTGTTTCGCCGGATTTGGCATTGATTACTAGTCGGGCCCCACCCAGGGGCCTAGGACGTCGTAACGTATTTCCGTAATATACGCGCAGATCCAAGCAGTGTAGCTTTTTGCATTTGACTGATGGTGATTTTGTCAAGTTTTAACTGTTTTAAATGTAATTCCAGTGCTTTTGGAATAGCACCCAGTGTGCCGATTACCACTGGAATTACCACTGCTGGTTTGTGCCATTATTATTATTATTATTATTATTATTATTATTATTATTATTATTATACAATTGTATCACAGCGGCCAGTTGTTTCACCGGATTTGGCATTGATTATTGGTCGGGCCCCACCCAGGCAATTATTATTATTATTATTATTATTATTATTATTATTATTATTATTATTATTATTATTATTATTATTATTATTATTATTTTGCTTACGGAATTCCTCGGGGCACCTTTGTCCCAGTGGTTGTGAATAGGCAAAGTGGACATTTTTGGCTCTCCGGCTTAAAAGAGGGCATGTTGGCAACGGCTGGAAGCTGCCCACCTGAATGCTAATGATCCAAGCGGGGCCGCTGCTTGGCAGAATGCATCAGCTGACATCCCTCCCTCCCTCCTCCCGTTCTCTGCCCCCGTTTGGCCAAATGAAAGTGGTAAGAGAACAAGGTTCCGAAAGAAACGAAGGGTAGGCCCGATTTGCATAAGACAGCTGTCAGATAGGAGTTCAAACCTGGCCATCTGGAGTCATATCCCTTGTCATTCTTGATTATTCTGAATAAAAGAGATAGCCCCCTGCAGCTGCTGCTTCGTTCCTGGCACCCAAACAGGCTAGGCGCAAACACACACACACACACACACACACACACACACACCAATGATGCTCGGGTTTTGTGTGAATGGGATGCCGCCTTCCTGAGTGAGGTTTGGCCAGCCACGTTCTTAATGCGAGCACAATAGCGCAATCCTTGTGTGGGTTTCCTGTAGCTGACGGTGCAGCTGTCAATCCTTGTTGGCAAGGTCCATCCCTGTTTTCTTGGTCAAAGGTGTTTTTTTTTTTAAATTAAAAAAAATGCTTCTTCATATTCAGCTACCCTGTTCCCCCCCCCCCATCCCCAAAATAAGACCTCCCCGGATAATAAGCCCGAACGGGCTTTTGAGCGCATGTGCTAAAATAAGCCCTCTCCCCCCAAATATTGCAACACGGCAGCAGCCGTGAGGTGACCACGCTCGCCGCCTCCTGCACCTCAAAAATAAGACAGACCTCCCCGAAAATAAGGCCAAGCGCTTAATTGGAGGGGGTGGTATCAAGAAAATAAGACCCTGTCTGATTTTCAGGGGAAACACGGTACTTTAATGGGTGTTCCCGATCTCTTTCTTACGCTTATTTTGGAAATACCTTGAGGTAGCAAAGAGGTGACGTTGGAAGCATCTCTAATACCATCAACCGTGTTGGTTCCAGATCTCCAGATCTTTTATTTGTCAGCTCCCTTATTTGGGACCTCTTCATTTCCTTTCTAATTTAAGACTGGCATATCTCATTGTATTATGTCTTTTCCTCGCTGGAAGTCTCCTTTGCACCAATTGGAAGGCCAGCCCATGTTTTCCCCCACCTGGTGTCTTCCATGTCCATTGGGCCAAACTCTTACCATACTTAGCTGTCCTGGTGAGATGGAATTCTGGGCACTGAAGTCCAGAACAGTTGAATGGTTGCAAGTGGTGGGTATTAAATCTGGCTTGCCCAGAAGCCGTTGAAGCTGATGGTGGTAGAACATTATATGAACCTGACTGATGAGGTTGTTTGCTGTCTCTTCTCTTCTAGGATGGCTTCTATCACTTCTTCAATAAGCACGGCTCGGAGGCAGCTGACCAGAACAGTACCATCAGCAATGCAATTATGGCGGCGGCAGGATTCGGCCTAGCAGGATTGGCTTTTCTCCTGGTGGTGCGATAAGAACACACAAACACACTCACACATCCGCGGACTGAGACTGCAGGGAGATGGGATGGGTGGGCACGCTCCTTTCTTACAACCGCTAACGTCCCAGCGAAACGTCCATTCTATATTTCTACGACGGTCGAAGATAGAAGCTTATATATAAATATATATTTTTAAGTAGAGTCGGGGCAAAAATTAGTTGAGCACATCACCTCCCACCCCACCCCCTCACCCCGCCCCGCCCCGCCTCCCCCGGCACGACCAATGGCCGGTGAATGCCTCTTTGCGCTCATCCTAAGAACTGTGGATCTTAGCGTTGGGGCTGACCAGTTGTTCCGGAATCCGTGAGAGTGCTGGGTGTTATCGCTACTTGTCCATGTGATCCAAGTGGATGGATGTGTTTGCCTTTCTTCTTTGTGTGCGTGTGTATGGTGCGGTGGGGAGGGGAGGGGCGCGGGGGTGGAGGGCAGGAGGGATCGTTGCCTTGTGAAATGTGAGCCAGTATTAATAAGAATGAAGAGCTTATTCTTCTTGGGGTGCAATGCAAACCATACCAAGGCCACTCAATAACATAAAACTTGCAAGTTCCAT